>NC_137294.1:4800000-6000000 GCF_907165135.1 Oikopleura dioica | reverse complement strand
ACCGGTACTTGGCTGATCCAAAGAGGCCCAATGATCCAGTGCAAACTATTCAGCCGTTCCGACCACCACCAGGACACATGCCACCCGGCCACATGCCGATGAGACATCACCAGGTAAGACAGAACAACTACAACAACACCAGTCAACATCACCAATCGCACGAGCATGTAAGTTTTAACCGTGGTGAGCGCGGTGCGGTGGTCTCATATTTGAGAATCAGTAGCTCAGAGTTAGTTTTCTACGCGGTGCAGAAATGGTGTCTTTTATCTTCTGGTGTAAAATCAATGATCACTGATCCATCCCTCTTGCTAACTGAATCATAGCCGGATCGCCGTGACTCGTATACCAATCGCCCAGTCGCCAGCTACAAGGATCTCGATGCTCCTGAAGATGTTGAAATTTTCTGAGTGCCAAGAGCCTCCAACTAGTATAATTTTCTTCTTCGCCAGAACCCTTTACCATCTTTTATATGTTTCTGGACTGCTCTGGACTGCTCAGGGCCTTATATAAAACATAACTTCACTGTCTTTGTTATTATTAATTGCCTGCTTATCGAAATAGCATTTATGGCAATATTTCATCTTATTTTGAAGTCTTCGTCCGTCTAACTTCTCCCCTGTTACTCCCTCAAAAATATTTCTTCTCTGTGAAGACCAACCATGTGACTTAGAGAAATGCAATCACTAAATTAAATATCCTCACTGATGATTAGATTGTTTAGCATGATCGGACTCAGACCGAAGTCGCAAATACTCAGCTATCGATATCTAGGATCATTGCAGACTTCTTCCGCCTCTCGTGGTGACCTGAGAAAAACGCATGGCGTACGCATATTAAACAAGCAGACCAATTTTGTTACCTGTCCCATTTATTACGCGACGTCTACTCCCCACATTGGTCATATTCACTCTAGTGTAATTGGGGACTTTTACCACCGTTGGAATAAGATAAACGATGTCCCTAGTAAATTCTCCATCGGGACTGATGAACACGGTCAAAAGATCATTCGCTCAGCTGCACAACAGGGCTACGATCACCCAGAGCTGCTCGTCAATAACATCTCCGACTTGTATAGAAGAACGTTTAAAAAATTCTCCATTTCTGTTGCCTCCCTCGACGATGCAATTTACATGAGAACGACAAATCCTGAGCATCACGAGGCCGCCCAGAAGCTGTGGAGCCGGCTAAGATCGAAGGGTCATATAAGAATTAAGAATTACGAAGGATGGTATTCGACACCAGATGAATCATTTGTCGGAAATAAAGAAATAGTAGAAAAGGACGGCAAACACTTTAGTAGCGTAAACGGCCATCAACTAGAATGGATTTCTGAAGAAAACTATATCTTCGATTTTGAGCCATTTTTAAGCGAAATAGAAGCATGGATAGAAAAAGCTGTTACCCCAGATGTTGCTAAAGTTTTAATCGATGAGCTGAAGGAGCGAAGAAATACTGGCAACACCAGTCTTTCTATTTCTAGGCCGAGAAAGAGAGTTCCATGGGGCGTTGCTGTTCCTGATGATCCAAATCATACAATGTACGTTTGGTTCGAGGCGTTAATCAACTACTTGACCGCAGCTGGCTACGCAAGACATGAAAACGCTCTCGATTTCTGGCCGCCGCAACTTCAAGTTCTCGGGATCGATATCGCTCGATTCCACTGTATTTATTGGCCAGCGATGCTTCTGGCTGCGGATCTTCCTCTGCCCAAGAAAGTCTTCGTTCATGGTCATTGGACGCGAAATGGAATGAAAATGTCCAAAAGTCTGGACAACTTTGTCACTCCAAAGGAGCTGCTCGAATTAGTCGGAAATCAAAGTGACGCTGTTCGTTGGTTCTGTCTCAAACATGCTACCCTCAAGAACGTGGACTTTCAGGACGAGCTACTCAGAATTCAGTCTGATAGCGACTTGGCAAATAAAATCGCGAATCTTCTCTCAAGAACCACTTCGAAGAATCTCAACCCTAGTGGAGCATATCCGACTCTTTTCCCTGACTCGCTGTTAGATCGCCCCGACGGCGAAAAATATCTCATCGAAACTGTTCAAGAGTTGCCAGAAGTGTACGCGAAATTTGTCGACCAAGGACAGCTTCCAAGTGCAATGAACTGCGTCATTCGAGCTGTTGAAGAAGGACTTCAATTCATGACAAACGAAAAGATTTTTAAATTGGATAGAGATATAAAAAGTGAACGCATGCAGAAAGATTCAGGTAGAGCATAGTTATTAGATAAAGCAGAATCTAAAACTCTTTTACTGAAGCTATTCATGCATGTTATGAGCTTCTACGTGTTTCTGCTATTCTTCTGCAACCTGCTATTCCTCAGATTTCTTCAAAAATATTAAACCGTCTTGGAATTCCTCTTGAAAATCGTTTTTACGAAGATGCAGAAGACTCTTTTAGTGGCATGGACGGTGACCAATTCGAAAGAGTCGGCCGTCTTCTAGGCCCCAATCAGGGGCATCTTTTCAAGGTTCGAGCGAAAGCCTTGTTTTTATGCATAATTGGATTTATAGACATCGGCGCTTGTGAAAAAGGAGATTGAGCAAATGGCAAAGTTCGAAGCTCAAGAACTCGCCAGATACGATAAGAAGCACCCGACCAGAACAGCTCCAGAAAATGAAATTAAAAACACGGGCAGGAAACAAAAAGAAAGGATTAAGCAAAAAGCTAGGTAAGAACCTCAGTTGCAATCCTTCAGCTGATTCGATTTTAGAGCGAAAATGGCCGAAATTAAAGCAGCACGTGATGCAAAGAAGCCGTTAGACAGAAGACAAGGCGATATGTCTGCTGAAGAACTAAATATGGACCTGCATGATCCTAACTTCCGAGCCCCAGATTTTCCTAATAGAAAATGAATTTCTGACCCACCAAGTTAATATTTTTTTCATTTCCAGAATGGCGGAAGTGACGTTGATTCAAGAAGGCTACGCTCGAGAAATTAACTCTGTTTTTCATGCACGCTGCACTGTATGTTTGATTTCGCTGAGAAATGCCGTCAATGAGACTTTCGAGTTCGAAAAGCAGAAGCCCGAAATTTCTCCAGTGCAAAATGTTCTCTTTGATTGTGGGGCGGCGCATGAAAGAGATACAATTACTGAAAGTAAAGTCAAAAAAAGGATAGCTAGCGGATGAGTTTTGCCTAGAACTATCAGAGAAGAACATAAGTGCCATCGACGCCGTATTCTGCTCCCACGGACACTCTGATCACGTGGGAAACTTGAATCTGTTTCCATCAGGTAATGCATGTTTTTATATTGATTTTGGATTTTTATAGCTGTGATAAGCGTTGGCCGGGATACAAGTATAAAGGAGCGTTTCCGTAGCCCTCGTCTACTTCCGTCAGACAAGCAAATAGGAGCCTGTCTTCTGAAATTCGAAAATGAAGATGTCTCTCTGGAATACATAACAACGCCCGGACACACTGGTGGCTGCTGCAGTCTCATTATCACCGGCGATTTGATATTTCGCAACGAACGCTACTCAAAATTTGCGTTTGTTGGTGACCTCTGGGATGAAAAAGATGATGAATCATTCTATGAATCTCTCTCTGAAGAACCGGCGCTCTCGCGAGCCTCGCGTCTCTTCATTCAGCAACATGCCAAGCCTGATTTGATTTTTCCAGGCCATGGGCCTCCTTTTTGTTTATCCGACTTTGAGGACCAAAAATCTTCTACAAAAGACGCTGATTCCTGATTCAAATGAAAAATTGCGCAACCAAGATTTTCATTTTTAGAGAATGTGTCTCGGACTGGGATCGCTCGCCTGTTGTGTAACGGGCCAAGCAGCTTCGTGTCTTTGTTCTGCATGTCCATCATGCAAAAACTCAACGAGTGCGCGACTGATGTATGCGCTTTTTATGCTCCTCGGAAGTATTCTTGCGATGATTATGTGCACAAATGGACTAGAAGACGCGCTCCGAAAAGTTCCCATGCTCTGCAAGGGCACCCGCAATGATGGAATTTCTGACGTCACAGCCCAACTCGACAGTCTTATTGGCACGCAGACAACTGGCGATGGCGCGATTGACTGTACTCGACTCGTCGGATTCGAGGCCGCTTACCGAGTCTGCTTCGGAATGTGCTGCTTCTTTTGGCTCTTCATGATTTTGATGCTGGGCACACGAAGCTCGAAGGATCCTCGCTCTGGAATTCAAAATGGTTTTTGGGGAATCAAGTTTCTTATTCTCGCAGCTTTTATCACCGCCGCCTTCTTTATCCCATCCGAGCCATTCGATCAGGTCATGTACGTGTTTGGACTCATCGGCGGATTGGCCTTTATTTTGATTCAACTGGTGCTCTTCATTGATTTTGCGTATCGAATCAACGCCTGGGCAGTGCAGAACATGGAAGATGCCGACGACGAGCGCGACCAAAAATGTTGGTTCGCAGGGCTCATTTTTGCTACATTCTCGATCTTCGTCCTGACAAGTGTCGCCATTGGATATCTCTTTTACTTTTACGGTGGCAACTTTACGGAGACAACAAACTCCTGCAGCCTACACAAATTCTTCATCAGCTTTAATATGATCCTTTGCTTTATAATTTCTGTCGTTTCGATCCTTCCCAAGGTATGAGTCCGTTTGTCAAGAACTTCGTTAACACGAGAGTTTAGGTACAGGAGCATAACCCGGCATCTGGACTCCTCCAGTCTGCAGTTGTTTCTGCTTACGTTATGTTCTTGACTTGGTCTTCGATGTCGAATTCGCCCGAGCTCGATTGCAATCCAAGCATCGCCAGCATCCTCAACATTACTGATGGCGGCCAGCCAGACCCAAACACTGATCCGACTCAAGGCATTCTTATTCAATTCAGTCCTCGTTTTTTATCTTTCGCTCCTAGGAATAACTGGATTTAACGCCCAATCTATCGTTGGCTTGATTCTTTTCTTCTTGGCAGTCCTCTGGTCCTCCCTTACCAATTCCTCCGCAGGTATTGAATCGGTGATTTTCAAATTTTTATGAAATTTGTCTTGTACCACTGAGATTAATCAAGCTTCACCGTGAACTTAGCAACTTACGAAAGACTGAATGAAGGTAACCCGTTTTGCATGCTTTTCTTGAAATATGCTTGCCAATTTACGCGACAATTTAACACTCACAGATTCATTTTCACAAATTATTTCACTTCCCAGATTATCATTATCGGCTTTTGCGAAAGTCTTGCGAAATTCTAAAAATTCTTAAGGCTCTGGAAAACCCGCTGAAGCGGACACAGTTGTAATGACAGATCAAAGCGATCCTGAAGGCGGAACCTGGGACGACGAAGAAGACGCTACTCAATACAGCTATAGGTTTTAAAATGGCCATGAGCAGGGTTTAACAGGGTCAAATTTTAAGCTATCTGCACTTCATGTTTTCCCTTGGAACTCTTTACATTATGATGACATTGACTTACTGGTTCAATATCTCTCAAGCCGCGGAAGCCAGCAAGGTAAGACTGAACTAACTTGATAGTACAGTTTTCTACGCTGTTTTAGGACAATAATCCGCTTGTCATCGCCGGATGGGCTCCCGTGTGGGTAAAAATGTGTTCCGCCTGGGTGTGCGTTTTGCTCTACACTTGGACCATGATTGCTCCGGCTGTTCTCCAAGATCGCGACTTTGGATTCTAACCAGTCCCCTTTTCTTGCTCGCTTTTATACTCATTCACGTTGTTTCTATTCTCGTCTACTGTTATTGTAACGATCTCCATGCATTTCCAGCCGAAAAGTCATTTCGAAATAAAAATTCCCCATTTTCAACTTTCAAATCAGCCTTTTTCGACAGAGGCATCTTCATTTCTACATCCCCTCAAAATGAAAAGCTACCAATCCTTCTCCTAATGTTCTTTCTCTGTTCATACTACTAATAAAGGATAAATATTAAATCATTCACGACAATCCGAAAGAAAAACGGACGGATCTCGGATAGATCACCTCAAAAATTGCAACTCACATTTTTTGAATTTGAATTCGTTGATTGATATCAAGGAAGAAACACTCAGGCAGAAAATATGAAAACGTGGTACTTTTTCCTTGTTTTTAACTTGAGTGATAAACTTCAAAAGCGGACAATTACCGCGATTGGCATTTCTGAATATGCTGGGTATTTTATAAAGAGAGACAGACGTATTTACTCAGAAATTAATTAGATAGTGACTAAGCTGAAGGGAAAGCACTGTAAATTCTGAATTTGCATGACATGCAAGCAGACTATCAACGCAGATTTTTTCTTTTCAGGGAGAGAAAGAATTGCAAGTTCAATTGAGATAAGTGAGTGTTACTAATTCTAGATCTTTTCTCTCAGCATGGGAAGCAATTTCTCTTGAGCACAGCAACTAAATATATTGATTTGTCTTTAAAATACAATGGAAATATTGAATTTCAAAGCAATAATTTCAAGACACGGTGGAAAAGTTTCGGTTTGGTTCGATCTTGATAAAAGGTTACTTAAAAAAAAGTTCATCCAGCCTTGAAAAAACGCCCCTTTGGAAGGAGAACTGCATGGGTAGAGGACAGACTTGACCTTGAGGGCGTGATTAGTCGAGTGGCTGGTGAATGCGCTTTGGATTTGTGATTGAAGAGATTCCTCCTTGCGCGGGGCGCGTTTATGCGCCGTTCTCCGTGGAGCGTGGAAAGATCTTACGCCCACGCTGGAAATGGAGAAGGCCGATTGGCCCTGCGCCCGTTCATGTTGCCCAGAGCCCGCCGCCGCAAAACAGTTTCGTCGAGCACGAGAGCTCTCGTCTACTCGCGTCTCTGCTCCACCACCAAGTGACCAGTTGTCGCGCCAGCACACGTGGCTCCGTCTCCGCCAACACCAAAAGAACTATCCCATATCTTCACACTCAACATTCATTTTTTTCTTTTTCGAATAAACGGAGAGATTCCCAGAAGAAACTACTGAAAAAACGAAGAGTTCGCTCGTAAAGAAAAAATCCAATTTTGGCCTGAAAGAAGAAAATTCCTATAAATAGATAAAAAGAAAGAGGAAGAGGAATGTCCGATTTACTGAAGCAGAGAGAGGCTTTCCTGAAACGAGCTCAGAATGTTCCTGTTATTGAAAACAAGTGAGTCATGGACATGAATCGTATTTCAAGTTATCACTTAGAGAGTTCCCAAATGATTATAGAACTGAATAATTAACTGATAAAGAAATAGATCCGAACGTAGTGTGAATACTCTTCCTTCTAGATCTCAGCCAGCATCAAAGCGACCCCGTCTCGAAGGAAGTAGCAAGTCACGCGGGAAAGTCGTACCGGTTAAGAACTTCCATTTGATCCACAAAATCGTCACTCACATGAAGAATCGCCACTTGCAGAACGAGCTGCTGCCCTTGAGTCTCGACGAAGTGCTCGAGGAGTGCAACTCGACGACCACAGTGTGTAGGTAAAATGCGCAAGCCGGAACACTAGAACTGAACTGACTTGCTCAGCGAACGCAGCGCGCATGGGCCTTGAAGACGCGCTGCCCAAGAATCCCAAGCTGCGTCAAATTCCCGGCGACGTCGTCAAATACGTCTACAAGCCGTCAATTGAGGGCATCAGAGACAAGAAGTCGTTTCTCCAGTTTCTCGAGCGGCATTACCATGATGGACTTGGTGGCGTCACCAAAGAAATGGTACAAGAAAGTCTCCCCAAGGCAGACAAGATCCTCAAATACCACAGCGAAAAGAAGAATATTCATCTACACAATCGCCCCGATAAGAAGGTAAGCAGCTAACTAAAATACAGAAGACTACATTCGTCGAAAGAAAAAAAGTGCAAAAATTGATTCATACTGCCTAGACTGTGATTTTCTTCAATGACAGAAGTTTGGAAATAGAAATGGACGAAACCTTCCAGAAGCTCTGGCGCTCAATTACTGTCGAATCTGTTGACGAAGAGAAAATCGCTGAATATCTTGCGCAACAGGGAATCACTTTCGCCGACGATCCTGGTGTTCGGAAGGTACGAACTTTTCTCTCATTCTTTTTCCATACATTTTTTCGTTTTAGGTTCCTACTTCAGTAAAACGCAAGAAGAGGAAAAACAATCGAGTGGTGAAAACTCAAAACACGCACATTCAGGGGCTCAAGGATTTTCCCGACAAATAAGAGTTCCACTCTCAAGTCTTTTTCTTCGACTACTGACTGCCCTTTGATCCAACATCGCCAATCATCGATTTTTATTTTTAACTCCAGTCTCTTCAGCAAATGATTCTGCTCGAAGTCGAAAACCGTGGCGTGTTCGACGCGCTCACCAACCACTTCAAGTCGGGGCGTGAAAAAGGCAAGTTCGATCACGTGAACGCGCGCATCGTCGACTTCGACGGCTGTATCTATCATCTTTACTCGCCAGATGGGAGCAATCGTGATCGACTTGAGCTGGCGCTTGAAATCGCCTTCTTCGACCAACTCGAGAAGCACGGTGCCACCGATAAACTAAAGGAAGTCTACGGGCAATTTCTCCAAAGCGTTGGCAAACGCATCGTCCTGGCCTTTCCGCTCTCGGCGATCCCAGAGAATTACGAGCAGTTGGCGCGAGACGCTGCTCGGCTGAAGCGAAACTGCTTCGCAGCCGTTTTTGAGAAATATTTTCAAGCCCAGGTAGCCTTGCACGAAATCAACACTGAAAAGTTCACAAGTTCTGTTTCAGGCCAGCGGGAGTCAAATTCAACGCGCCGTTATTCATTTCAGAGAGGGCGAGAGCGTCTACGTTGAGGCAAAGTCCGATCGCGTTACCGTGATCTTCTCCACCACTTTCAGAGAAAAGGACGACATTGTTGTTGGTGGCGTCTTCCTCCAAGAGTTTAAAGAAGGGAGAAGAGCTTCAGCAACCGCCCCACAGGTAAAAAAAATATTTTGAACGCGTTTCTCATAATTCGCTGTAAGGTTCTGTTTTCGACAAAAGAGCCACCATCTGAGCTGCGTGGAACAGACGCTAGATCCGGAGAAGATGTCGGCTACATCACTTTCGTCCTTTTGCCCCGTCACTTTGCTGATGGAACTCGCGACAAAACGATAGGTGAGAATATCCCTGTAGTCATCCCGTTGCTCATTTCCGTTTTTAATTCAGATCTTATTCATACCTTCCGCAATTACCTTCACTACCATATCAAATGTAGCAAAGCATACATTAATTCAAGAATGAGAAACAAAACTAGCGACTTCCTAAAGGTAACGAGTCTGAAATATTTTCCCTGAGTAACATTCATTTAGGTGCTGAACAGAGCGCGTCCTGAGGCCGAGGCCAAAAAGCGATTTGGCTCCTGAAGCTGCAATCTTCAAGAAATCGTAAAAAAACATGTTTATGCTCAAAAATGATCAAAAAAGTTGATCAAGATCTTTTTTCGTTCCTATCGAGCTTCATTCCAAGGATCAACATGTACAGTATTCCAAACTCCCAATTCTATTCTTTATTTTAACTGACTCTTTTATTTCAAAGAGGACTGACCTGAACCTTTCTTCTTCTGACCCATGCACGTTCAATCACTTCACATTCGCGCCGTTTTCATCCGCGAACCAAAAAACAAGCCGAAACCTATTCTGATCCTTGCTGACTCTCTTGCTTTTCAGACGTTTGTGAATCGTGACCTAAAATCACTCAGTATGGTCTTCACTGAATTCGTCCAGATCGGCGGTGTCGTCTACGTCCCATCCCTCAAGAAGGCCTGCGCCATCACCAACGTTATCGACCTCAACCGGTGAATAGGTTTATAAAGCCGGCATTTCTGACTTTTCACTTTAGACTTCTCGTCGACGACGGAAACCTCAACCGATACACCGTCTCTGTCAAGGCCATCCAAATCACCGACCTTTCCGTCAAGATCAACGTTGGCGCCCGACCCGGCACTGTCAAGAAGGTAAGCGTTCTTTTTCTCTTTTCCGATAATTGATTCTTTTCAGGCTTTCGCCGCCGCCGATATCGCCAACAAGTTCGCCGAGACTGACTTGGCCAAGGGAATTGCCCGAAAGAACATCCGAGCTAACTTGACCGACTTCGACCGATTCAAGCTCATGCGATTGAAGCAGGCCCGCAACCGAATCGTCAAGGCTGAGCTCGGCAAGTTGCGAAGAAAGAAGTAAACGAACTAGCGCCCGCTGATTGAGAACGAATGATGAATTGACCCTAAATCCTTTCGTCATGTTGATTGGATCAATAAAAATCGTGCTGGGTTCTAAAAAATACTGCGCAACAAAAACCTGTTTTCGAGGAAACTTTTGATCAGTTTTTCACAGGTTGATTGTGCTCTAACCGTCGTTTCGCGTTTAGAATCAACACGCGCAGGCGTCACTCTCGTGAAGTGCTTGTTTCTGTTTGAGTCGTAATCAACCGGTGGCCAGTGGTCTAAACGAACCTCTTCAAAAACAAAAGCAGCTCGTCAAATGGCGCTAAAACGAATCAACAAGGAATTGCAGGATATCGGGCGGGATCCACCAGCACAAGTGAGTCTCCAAATACAAACTATTCCACGCACTATATACATACGACTACAGTCTCTCGTATTTTACATATTCAAAACACACCCGTCGGCGTTTTGTGACTACCATACATCTAGTTGGTGAAAACGCCACTAACCCCGTTTTCTGTAGTGCTCGGCAGGTCCCGTCGGCGATGATCTCTTCCACTGGCAGGCGACGATCATGGGCCCATCGGAAAGTCCTTATCAGGTTCGCAAAACTTGTTAAAAAATATTTAGATCGTTTTTCTAGGGAGGAGTTTTCTTTCTGAACATACATTTTCCAAATGACTACCCGTTTAAACCGCCAAAAGTTAGCTTCATCACGAGGATCTACCACCCGAATATTAATTCAAACGGCAGCATATGTCTAGACATTTTAAGGTAATGCGCGGCTTATTTGTCAATATCTAATAGCCGATAAATTAGATCACAGTGGTCACCGGCTCTCACAATTAGCAAGGTTCTTCTGTCTATCTGTTCGCTTCTCACAGACCCCAACCCCGACGACCCACTGGTGCCTGAAATCGGTAAGTTTCCATGTCGGTCGATCGCGCCGCTCGATAACGCAATTTTCAGCGCGGGTGTATAAAACAGACCGTGACAAGTATCAGAAGTTGGCGCGCGAATGGACCCAGAAGTATGCCATGTAGGACAATGCCCCGCTTCTTGTTCTATGTGAGAAGAGACGCATCAATTTCATTAAAGAATTGACCCTCTAGTTACAATTTCAACCAATGTCAAATTATAGCTCTTCAAATTCTAAGTATTTTAAATCTCAAATTTATCAACAATGAAAAAAAATTACCTGTGAACAGCGCGTTCAGTTGCGGGGCCGAATCAACCCCACCGCCGAACGCCGTCTAATTCTTAATTTATTCGGATACATGTCTTAGGGACCTTCAATCTAACTTAAATTCTTTTTCCTGTAAGTCTATATTACTATGTTGTTTTTTTTTCTTTTCACTATTACACCTTCGCGCTGGTGTACTCGTCCCGCACTTCAGCCCGTTATCCTTGGGCCTTGCCAGATTCAGGCACACTCTATTCCACTCCAGTGCCCTAGTCAGGTTAAAAAAAAGTTCAAATTCTTCTAATCCAATCGAACCGTTAAGCAAATAACCGTAAATTCAATTAAAAAAAACGCATGAAATGAAATTCACGATCATCCAAATAAAGATATCCAATTTATTTCCTCTATTTTGCCCTGTTCCCGCCCCGTCACCATTTTCATTTTTCAATTTCTATGAGCTAGTCGCCCAGGAAAATGGTAATCAAACGTAAATTTATTTCTCCTTGATTATATCAGAATCAGGACACTGGCTTCTATACTCTTCTATGTTTTCAGCCCTTGCATGTATTTCTGCCAGGGGTCGCTGGTTCACGGATAAATGCTGCTATCGCTTCTTACTGTAGTTTACAAGCACTACCCAGCCTGGCCACTTCATTATCAGGTCCCAGACTTGCGCCCCTTCATTTCGCGACTCTGGCGTCTCATGAAGCCGTTGAATACATAGAGAGCGTTAACTTTTTTATTCTAAAAAGGCGTGTACTTGTGATTTTTTCTTTTACGGGGGCGTTTGCTTTCGCACTCTTCTTATTTTCCACCGTGCGCGGGCGCTCTCCCGTATTGTATCGCCCTGTAAAGCCCCAAGTTCAACCCATCCATCTTTCGTAACCCTCTTCACGTACATCTCTTTCAAGCCGAGAAAATTCCAAAAAATACAAATAAAATTGAACCACAAACACGGTGGCATTACCAGCTATTTTAATCTCATTTCTACCTTTCCTTCTGAAACAGATGATAAATTGATACAACTACACTTACAACAACAAAACCTTCCCTTGAACAAAGAGCCCCCGTACGCGTTTCGAGAGGTTTTCTCCGTTTCTCTTCTTTTTTATCAATTGTTAAATAATTATTCGTGTTTGCAGCTGCTTTTGTTTCTCCGTTAACATGTGATCGACAATAGTATTTTCAATACATTTGATCATCGGTTCGAAAAGACTCTTTCTTATAAAAATGATTTTATGACTTATTTGGAAGAAGCCTTTGGTGATATGTTCATTTATGCAGGGCAAGAAAAGCATTTCAGCAGGGTTCATTCTAAGGCTTAGAATCTAAGTCATAGAATCCAGGCAATTTGAGGAGCTGATGAAGTTGAGTTATCTCGGGTACTACGTAATCGGATATTCAAGTCTTAGTAAATTGCATTTTCGATCTTGAAGCTTTAGGGAGGGATGTATTCTTGTATAATAGAACAATCTGTCAATAGACTTTTTCCCACCAAGATCGTGGGAAAATCATCCCTTGAGAGGTTTGTCTAGACTCTAGAGTCTAGAGCTGTTGGTAAGGGCCTTACCGTAAGGCCCTTTCTGGACGAGTAGATCTTCGTATTTCAATACTTGCAGGCACCATGGAAGACGTCAAGGGGAAGCTTTGGTGAGGGTGTATACTGATTGTGCACTTGTGTCAGAAGAATATACGGTAAGAGTTGAGCTTGGATTCCATCCAGCAAGTTGAATGACAAGAAGACTCCAAAAAAGAGATGGTCAAATTGTAAAATCCGTTACAAAGGTCAATAGCAGCTGATGAAGCAGCATCTTATAACTTTGCTAGCCAAAAAAATGACGGACATTACCGGGTATTGCGGAGTTATTACCATTTTTGCGCAACAAAGAATCTGGAATATTCGAATTCGTTGTCGCGCGCGCGGCGTCCAATCAGGAACGAGGACGGCGCTCGCGCGCGGAAGATTTGCGCCGCGCGCGCTCCTGCCCAGGAGGGCGATCGTTTCTAGATCCCCGAGACGAAAAGTTTTCATTTTGAGCCGAGAGTCAAAAACAGATCAGATCAATAAAGGTCCGCGTATAGATAAGACTCTTTTCTACTTTTTTCGACGCAACTTCCAGCTGTCTAACTCAAGCAACCATGCCGCCAGTCGAGAAGGAGAACTCCCAACCCTTTGGTGAGCTGACCAAGAACGATTTGACGAAGATGACTTCTTCCTTCGCCAAGGTCGACATCGCCAAGTCGATGGATCAACCCAAGACTGGTTCTACTGGCCTTGCCCTCGACAAACAGCAGCAACAGCCCGTTTTGGTCGACGATTTGGCTTCCTTCGACCCTCAAATGGAGCCGCTTCTCAAGGAAAACGCCTCACGATTCGTCATTTTCCCTATCGAATATCACGGTGAGTACATTCGTTTTTGAGCGCGATGGCGATCGATAAATTCAGATATCTGGCGGATGTACAAAAAAGCACTGGCATCTTTCTGGACGACGGAGGAAGTCGACCTTGGCCGCGACATGGATGACTGGCGAAAACTCAAAAAAGAAGAGCAGTATTTCATCAAGCACGTGCTCGCCTTCTTCGCCGCCAGCGACGGAATCGTCAACGAAAACCTTGTCGACAGGTTCATGTCCGAAGTCCAAATCCCCGAGGCCCGGGCTTTCTATGGCTTCCAGGTACTTCTGAATAACAGTTTAAACTCTCTGACACTCGCTAACTAGATAATGATGGAGAACATCCACTCAGAAATGTACGCCAAGCTGATTGAAAACTTGGTCACGGACACAAAAGAAAAGATGGGTCTTTTCAACGCGATCGAGACGATGCCTGCCATCAAGAAGAAGGCTGACTGGGCTTTGAAGTGGATTGGAGCCGATGCCCCCTACTCCATCCGTGTCATCGCATTCGCCGCTGTCGAGGGCATCTTTTTCTCCGGTTCCTTCGCTGCGATTTTCTGGCTCAAGAAGCGAGGCCTTATGCCTGGAGTCACCTTCTCCAATGAGCTCATCTCCCGCGACGAAGGTAAGAGTATTTTTCATCGAAGCGATTCTCAAGCTGTTTTAGGTCTGCACACTGACTTCGCCTGTCTTATGTTCAAGCACCTCGTTCAAAAGCCCTCCCAAGAGCAGATCATCGCCATCATCCGCGACGCCGTCAGCATCGAGCAGGAGTTCCTCGTAGACGCACTTCCAGTTCGCCTGATTGGCATGAACTGCGACTTAATGAAGACCTACATCGAATTTGTGGCCGACCGCCTCCTCGTCGAGCTCGACTGCCCAAAGGTAAATAATCTCGATTCGTGTTTTTGAAGGGCATAATAACTCGCTTTCTGTTGATGGCTCCAAAAACACCATCGTTGTTTAGTGGGAACAGCTGATGACCTGCTTTTTATTTAGATTTACAAGGTCGAAAATCCTTTCGACTTCATGGAGATGATTTCGTTGGAGGGCAAAACCAACTTCTTCGAGAAGAAAGTATCCGAGTACGCCCGCGCTGGCGTCATGGCCCACTTGGACGCCGATCCTGACTCCGTCGAGAACCAGTTCAGCCTCGACTGCGAATTCTGATCTCGCAAAATTCTACCGATGCTCAAATGTCTGAGCTATCGTCCCACTACCATTTACCTTTTTTCAACAGCATCTGTTCTATATCTTTTTCCAATAGATTTCAAACTGCCTTTATAATGACAAAATAATAAAGATACAGTATTGTACAAAAAACCGCGTTTTGTTCAATTGTCTATTTATTCGCAGCGGATTTAGATGAGTGTGGCATCAGAAGAGGAGTTCGAAGTCGAGAAGATCCTCGGCAAACGTAAACGACAAGTGAGTGTCGAAGGAAGTGTTCGGGAGTTCTAGCGTTTATTCAGGGCGGTATCGAGTATTTGATAAAATGGGCCGGCTACGACGATGAGCAGAATACATGGGAGCCAGAAGAGAATCTAGGTAATTTTTTTCGGTTCTGGCAAGATTTTTCAAATCTAACTTCCTAGACTGCGCGGATAGAATCAGAGAATTCGAGGAAAAGCATGCCGCTGATATAAAATTACAAAAGGAGAAAAAGTCCAGGAATAGAAAAAAATCGAGAGATAGTGCGAAAGAAAAACGTCGGAAAAGCTCGAGGCGAAATAAAGACAAAGATAAACCACAGGAGCCTCTGGAAAATGTAGAGGAAGAAAAACCAAGCCATGAGCCAAAGATTCCTCCGATACGGATTGTTGGACTAAAGCGGAAACGAGAGGAGACGGCCGAAGAAGCTCTCCAAGCCGAAATGATATTTAGCCGGGGTTCTTCATTTCCGATTGATTCAATATTCAGAAATCAGGAAATAATACTTGCCTCTATTTCAATGATTGAACCTTCACAAAGAGTAGAATCGAATTTCGTTGATTCAAGGAAGGGAGAGCTCGCTGAAGAAAGACCAGATCCACAGGACACACCTGGACAACTTTTGGTTGCTGAGTACAGACGTTCGAACCCTGGAAAATTGGAACAATTGGCTTTCGAAGACGACGATGTCGACGAAGCAAATGATGAGCCAGAAGCAGCCGATGAGAATGAAGAGAAAGTGGAGGATGAAGAATCTGTCGATCCGAACTTTCTCAAGAAAGAGCGTCAGACGAAAAAAGCGCCGCTGATAGATCCGGCGCACCCAGATATCAAATGGGAGAAACCGTGGGAAGATGAAGCACTTGAAGCGATGCACATTCAGAATTCAGATGACGAAAGCCAAGACGGACCCCAGACTGATCAAATCGCTGAGACGAATGAGAAAAAGAAGGCGGCGAAAGAGGAGGATGAAGAGGTCGTCGGTGACGAAAAGAAAGAAGACGATCCCTGGGCTGATCTAGAGAAAGTCGGCTTTAATCGCGGCTTTGAAGCTGTCAAAATTCACGAATGCGTTGCAGACAACGACGGCCAAAGTAAGAATTATCTTAGCGTCTCGAGAGGCACTAGAAACTACTGTAAAAGAAAAACAATTTTAATAAGCATCTTCTATTCAGTTTACTTTGCAATCGAGTGGAAAGATAGCAAGATAATTGATTTCGTAAAAAGCGAAGACTGCCGCAAAAACTGTCCGAAGGTAAAAAAATGTTCATGACACTCAATTACGTGTTATTTCAGCTTGTATGCGAATTCTACGAAGAGCTGATGGTGGAAATGATCCACGAATGGGACGGTATCTTTGATATAGACTCCGAACCCGAGTACGAGTATGAAAAAGAGGCTGACTTTAATGAGGATCCGTCGGTATCAATTCCTGGGTTGCAACGAGGGACTACAGGAATAACAGAGGCTCCGAGCCCTCTTGAAGAAAGCCTTTCTAATCTGGGAATTAACGGAGGAGAATCGCAAGAGAATGATGCTTCTTCCGCCATGGAGCAAGATCTGCCCACAGTGATTGAAAATAAAGAAGGCTCTCTGGAAGGCCCTCCAATTATAGACGATCTTCTCCCCTCCCTGGACGAAATCCCTGAAGCAACTTAAATATTCGCAACGAACATCGTGTTCATGTTGTTATACTTTAGAATTTCACTCATTTTGACTTGCGCAGAAGTTATTCACTCACTATATCCCTGCCGATTTTCACTGAAACAACGTTCATCAAATAATAACTCTCACATCCCTGCCAGTTCCTTCAGAAAAAAATCTGTATATATTGTAACACTAAACATATTTAAAATTGAGTTGAAAATGACAAATTAAGAATGAGCCGAAACAACCCGCCAGACATTATAGCAGCGCAGGCGAAGCTCCTGGAAGTTGCTCAACGACAAACGGTAGAGTCCTAAGTTAAAGTCCTTTTTTATGAAAGTTTTCAGAACGAAGAAATACAAAAGAAGTTGGAAATGCTCGGAAAGCAAGTTGCCGCCGCACAGGCTGCAGCTAACTACCGAGCAATGGCCGAAACGAAGCCGACTTACAAAGAGCGAATGAAAGCATTGAGCAACCCACCCCCTTCATATGTAAGAAAATGGTCCACAAGTAGCATAAAATTGAATTGAATTAAGCGTCAGTCGAAGCAGCAAAGCAATGCGCCTTACTCAAGACCGGCGCAAAAGCAGCCGCGAACGGCAAAGATGATCGATCAACCGCGCATGACTGAAAAATTCGAGGATCTCGTTGGAGTCATTGACGAGCTCGGCAAAGACGTCAGGCCGACTTACGCGGGCAGCAAGAGGTAAATTGCAGAAATAATATAAACTGCGATTTTGTCAGTGTTAACTCTATCTGGTTCGATGTTTTACACGGCTCCGAAATCCGGAGTGACGGGCGAGAAACTCGGTTACCGTTGCGAATTGATTTGACTTTATTTCATCGTCGCGCTATAAGTGGACTATGCTGCTCATTAAATTTAAATTCTAGTGCGCAAGAACGGCTCAAGCGTGGCCTTCAACACGCAAGACAACTCGTCCGTGAGTGCCAGCTGGAAGGTGAAAAGATCGTCAGGCAAGGCATGTGATGCTTTTAACCTCAGCCCTCTTGATAGCGTCAACTTGTGTTTCTTGTATTCATTAATTCTTCTGTTCTTTAATTTTTTCATGTACAAGAACAAAATGTCCAATGAAATGTTGATAGAAAAGCCTCCGACTTAATTCTCTTCAAATTCAAGATCTCGTTCGGAACTTTTCTTTCTATCCGACTGTATATACTGCCTAGAATATCCGTCCAATTTAACTCTCCCATTTCGAGACTACCATAATTTTGTTCCTTTACTTTCTTCTACTTAAGTTGACGGTTACACTGCTGAACCCTTTTTATTCAATAAATCTCACAAAGAAATAAAAGTACAGTTTCCGAATCATTACTTACAACGAGGATACATATGCAGTGGAAAGAAAATGAGTTTTAGGCGCTTGTAATCCATCTAAGGTGGTGATAAAGATTTGCATAAGCCTCCAGTTCTTGCCTAATTCTCGGCAGTGAGTTGGCTATTTCCGTATTGGACGTTTTCATCGAAGGATCGGTCGAAGCGCATGGCGACTTCTGATAGTCGGGGTCTGTTGCCTAAAAGTATTTTGAACATAGAAGCTGTAATCAAATACGTGGCAATGTCAAGGAAGCGTAATAAGCAAGGCTACACAGAATTAATTCACAGCAAGAGCGTCTTCTAATTTGATTGTGTTTGGTTCACCCGAGTTCATACGTACTGTTCTCGCCTCGGTTTTCCATCGCTGCCTCCAGTTTTCTTTTATTTCGCCGCTTCTTTAAAAATATGAAATAGGTCTATCAAAATTTGCTCACTCTTATGGAGGAAATGACCGTCGACAGAACTATACAGAAAACGCTTTTATTGCGTTTAAAATATTTCTATAAAGAAGTTTTAATTAGTCTAAACGCTAAATTTATCGCAGTCCACTTGTCTTGCTAGTATCGAGCCTGAAAATCCGATGAGGAGTATGACGTATTGGGGGCCATTGTAAGGAATGATTCTTTTGCAGGTTTTGAACGAAAAATCATGTAAAGTTAATTTTAACCCAATTGTCTCGGAAATTTCCCCTGTCACTGTCAGTCGGTACTACCGACTCGGTAGTGACTGTTAGTCTATGTCTAGCTTCAAGAAGAAGAAAAAGGAAAATCGCGACTTCTAACTATAGAAGCGCCTTCATATGCGAAACACAGGAATAACGTGAACCTATAATTAACTGAAATTTCCATCATATACTCTTCAATCACACTGAGCTTCAATCCCTGTCTTTTCGTCCTCTCTTCTTCTTTTTGGCAGCATAAAGCCTTGTAGGATGAAATGTGTTTACTCATAAAATTAATTCAAAATGTTTGATCCGTTCATGAAAGAACTCACAATCGCGGGGTAAGCCTCCATCCAGCTGCGTTATTTCTTCTGTCGCTGATAGAGTGTGTTTCGCGTTTAGATCGCTGTTTTCTAGCTCGTCAAAGAGCTCCAGAATACAGTCACAGGCGTATCCACTAAAACTCGTTAATCATTATTCTGCGAGTTCCTCTTACATATTAGTATAGTTAAGGCAGTGCTCTGCTTCCATTCTATTCTCTCCAGAAATATTGTCAATATTTTATGGATCAGTGAGAATTTCGAGCTTATGCGGAACTTGATGCGTTGGTATTGCGTGAGGTGAGACAAAAACAAAATTGATTTTTTAGTAATTATATTTATTTGGAACCGTGATGACGCAGGGTCGGAAATTTTTATTTATACAGCTGTGATTTAGCAACCATTCTCGAACTTGCTGGTCAACTTGGCTCGCCACTTGTTGGCATGGTTGACGATGTGCTTGTTGGCTTTCTGGCCGCCACACTCGGAGATGTATCGTTCAGCAAACTTTCGGATGCCTCCGGTGATGCCTAAAGATTGCCTCTGAAAGTGCCACTATGAAGATAAGTTACCATTGATGGAGGCGATAGCGTCGGTCTCAGAGTATCGCACCTCATCATCGTCAGCTTGTCGTCGTCGTCGAGCTGGGGATGGACCACCGTGTGGAAGATCGGGGTCAAAGAATCCGCAAGATCGCTCGAAAGCAGACTCAGCTCGGCTCAAGACCTTGGTGAGTTTTTCTTCCCAGACGGAGTTCTAGCAGAAAGAGTTAAGCCAAAGTTTCTAGTTAGTCTATCTCACCTTGGCACATTCAGGAAAGTGATCAACCATCAATCGACCAACATGTCGCTTGAGCTGGGCGATTCGGTCGCTTGGGGTTCGTGGGGGAACCTTTCGGTCGACTTCATCTTGGGCCATAACGGCAAGGGCGGTGAAGGCAAAAACTTTCATTTTCTCAAAAGGCTGTTTTTTTTCTTTTGCTGCTGTGTATCTAGCAGGTTGCCTTTTCCAGAGGGACGAGCATTTTTATATGATCGAGGTGGGAGAGCGCGCCACCTCCACCACCACCAGCGGCTCTAATCGAAGCGCCAAGTGGAATGACAGGAACGTCTATTTCTTAAGAAATTGCATTTTCGCTAAATCGCAGGTGAAACTGAATTACCAATTATATAATATTAGTAATATTGCGGGGGAGTGTTCGGTTTCGTATATTTATTTTCTCGTACGTAATCATTTCAAGGGCATCTCAACTCATCTTATGCTCGTTTGCCATCGCTAAAGATATGGAACTCGATTGATTTATCGTAAATGACGAAAAACATTGTCAATGAACTTGTTATTTTGGAAGTACCAGGCACTTTTTATCAAGTAAAAAGTATATTGGGACTTATTAATACGCTTAAGGAGGGGGTCGACGAGAATCGGGATTTCCGTGACCAAAAATGCGGGAAAACCTGATCAGATAGGCAAAATCTGAATTTACTGGCAAAAAGAAAAGGGTTGAAAAAATTAACCGGCGAGAAGTAGAAAAAATTTTGGCCAGAAAAAATCGGTCAAAAATGCCGTCAAAGTAGGGGCATTTTCGCGAAAATGCACCAAAAATAGTCATTTTTTTACATTTTTCTTAATTTCACCCCCTAAATCTTATTTTTATCGAATGATTTTAGGGTCAACAGATTCAGGAGGATCTGAGGATTCCAAAAATATAAGATTCATACACAGACCATGTGTATACGCGAAATTACGATCACCTCTGAAAAAATTCTCGTCGACCCCCCCCCCCCCCTTAAAGCGATTAAGTACATCCGATATGATAGATTTATAGTGATCTATACTGTAAAAACAAGATTAGAAGTCGCTTTGGAAATTTTTATAAGTCAGTTCCTTATTTATCTAGCAGTAGGTCTCTGTATGAATAAGGTTGCTTCGTGCTGAGAATTATTGAGTTGCCGATCGCTGCGGTCTAACGAGTTCACGTTTGCGCCTCCTTCACTAGGAAAATTTTCCACAAACATTTTCGAGACTGGGAAAACATTTTAAAAGAGAGAGAAATCTTTAGAAAAAGATCTTTTTCATTAGTGTTTTGGGCCGATGATACCCAAAAACAAGTAATGAACTGAGCACTTCTGTCAAACTGACTTCACCCTTAAATTCGCAATAACGACGATTCGAATAAACGACTTTGTCATAAAATGCACCAAACGTCAGGGAATGCTCCAGTGTCAGGGTCAAGCAGGATCCCTGCCTCTAACGCCAAAAGTGACTGCGGCGGCTCTGTGTCGAAGTCGCTAGGCTAGACTTGTCCTGCGTATCTTATCGGAGGACAATTGGATTATGTCGTCCTGGCATTTTGTTTTGACCGTGACTGTCAATGCAGCCGTTTCGAGCGGATCGCTTTTCGTTAACGCAATTGATTTATTGTCCTCCTTTGAAGTGTATTAATCTCAATTAGAGAAGCTCGCCTATTCCGATAAATATTTGAAAACGCTGGCGCCAAAGCGGACAGCTCCTTTTTCCAGCGAGTCGAAGAGGACAAGCACGGAAGTATCCAGCTCCGGCGCGCATTTATTTTCTGTGCACTTGAGCTCGCACGTTGTGCAATGAGCGCGCTCCTGCTGACAGGAACACTTCTCCACCGCCAGATCAGATATTTCCTTCAATAAGCATTCACACGCGTTCTAAAATAACAACCGAGTTCAAAATAATTAAAAATCTCTAAGCCACCATGCGTGAGTGGAACTCCTGAAAAGAGGCCCTTCTTCATCTTGAAGATATTCCGTAGAAGATGGAATATGCTATGAATAAGCAGATCCACTTCATTATATAGTCTAGTTATTATAAACCGAGAAGGTAAATCGGTTTGATCTAACTTTGTCAAAATATTTAGATTTAGTTAAGGGATTCGCGTCAATTTGGCTCTTTTGGTTTATTCTTTCGTGATTTCGTTTAGCGAGGCATTTCGTCTGCTAGTTCAGAAAAGACCTTTTAAACTTGTCTCAGAAGAAATGAACAAATTAAAAAGCTCAACGCTTGCAAATTCAGCATATGTTTTTATTACCGCGTTTTCATGTAGCAATTATTCCACTGCGAAGCACGACGAATCGATCAATTTCCAAAAATTTCATTTCTTTACGTGGAAATTTCTTCTCACATTGATTCACCTTGTTTCGAAGGACAAGTTCAAATGGGACTTTGTTAGTTGAATATTCCTAATTTTATTTATTGATGAAAGTTATAAAGAAGAAAAGCTTCTTGATTCATTTGAAAGTCAATTACTGCTCTCAAAAATGAACGCGGCAAATGAGGATTATTTGAGAAAGGACTTTTTGGGCGAGAAATGATCGCGCAGACGAGTGTGGTACTTTCCAATGTCGTAGAAGAGGGTATTTGAGCGGCTTTGATCGTGCACTTTCATTTCCTTGAGCTTGAACTCGTTCAGTTCCAGCCGGATGGCGAGCTTCAAACTACGTTTATCGAAATTATTATCGTCGTGCGAAACCTTTTGAATTTCCGACATATTTCCATATTTGCATTTGGAGGCTCGTTGCTAAGAAAATTGCAATTAGGCTGAACAGATGTAGACAATAAATCATGTCTCAGCTCCTGCGCTCGCATTTCTAAATACTGTACTTTATAACGTGAGACTTCTTCAACTCGAACGATGGGTGAAAAATCAACAGACTTGCTCCGTCTCGGCCTTGGAATCGGGTAGTCCTCACCGTCTAAATCTTTCAATGAAAGTGTAAATTTCGCCCATCATGTTCTCACCGTCTTCAAAATTGTCGAGTTCAGAATCGGAAACGCACTCGTTCCTTTTGTCCATTTCTGCCTCCTCTTCAAAAAAAAAAAGATAATGCTTTATTTACGCGCTAGGAAAGAATTTGCCCTCTTCGGTTGAATTTGCGCTGATCCCTTCTGATTGATCTAATGATCTCGTCCAGGCTCAATTTGGTTCTCTTCGATTTCTGCCTTAACTCTCACATCAATGAGCAACCAGACCTAGACACAGCTCAGGGCACGTCTCAACTACTGCATTTGTTTTATATAAAGAAACGAAAGCTCTCAGTAAAATAAAAAAAATTGTTCAAGGGATGAATAAATTATGATCGCTAATACCGCAAGAGTTATTGACTTAGGTGGATAAATGCTGAAAGGCAGTCTACGTTACAGTTAGTGACTGTCAGTCTGTCAGTCACTCTGTTAGAGATGATTCTGACAAAAACAAAATAGCCTCAATAAGAAATAGTTCTTTTTCAATCACCTGAATGTTAGATTTGTGCTTTCGATTAGTTTGATCTCTTATTGGCGATTTGAGGGCTGAGATACAAAGGCGGTTAAAAAAGAAAAGCGATTTTTCTATGAGGTGGCGAGCGCGGGCACCTGTCAGTCCAGTAGGGGAGTCTGATTATTTGGTGGTTAATTATTTTCTGTCAGAAATAGAATCAGACTAATCCAACCTATCAGTCCTCAAGGGAATAATCTCTCCTACTTCTTAACTTTTACTCGTTCGAGATCGAGCAAATAGGAGTTCTTTCTTTCAATTTGCTGCCAATCCATGCTTTATTGCAATCAGATTACTTTCCAGATCGATTTTGGAAGTTTAAAATGGAACGTCTTATGACTGCTCATAAATTTTCATATAATTACTTTAAAAGTTATATTTTTGTCACTTATTCAAGTACTGGCAGGCTCTAAAATTACAGTACTGTACAGTCAAAGCGCACAAGTTTTAGAATTTTTACTAACCCTAAGCCTAACTCTTATCGAAAACTTGGCAACGTTATTCGACGATTAACTAAAGATATGTTTGTTATTTACCAATTTCTAAACTTGTTTTGAAAATGAGTTCACTTGTTTTTAATTGAGATGGGGCTTATACTCGGAAAGAAGACAGAGCTGATTACCGTTTTTAATTGAAATTCGGTCAATTAGGTTGCTTGGACTTGAAGACGATGTCAATACGACCTTGTTTTGACGGGAAGTCTATAGTTTTCGGCCTTGACTCGAGCGGATCATTTCAATACACTGAAATCTGAAGATAAAGGCGAGCATAATTAGCCATCTCAATGTATTCAATCTGAAGGCGCAAATTGGGGATTAAAGCAGCTTCTTCGCATTTTCATGCTGACAAAAGATAAGATTTGTTAATTTAATTTATTCTCGTCAGCTTCTTGGTTTTATAATTTGACAGCGGAATAACTGCATGGTGCTGTTTTTGAGTGATGAATGGGTTGGTAGAATGCAAGTGGTTCTTTAGAGAGTTCTTCTCTCCAGCTGCATGAGGAGCCCGTTCAAAAAAGTGCTGTCCTTCTTTTCCTTGTTTCCGCTTCTCGCATTCGATTTTCTAGTACTTTTTCGATCCCAATTGAATAAGTTACTGTCGCTTTCCTGAAAACGAATTTTTGGTGAAAATCATCAGATGATTCTGTAATTTGCATCTATCATATTTGCGCTCAGATTTTAAAGTTATAAGAACTGCAGTAAATAAGGGGGAAAAGTATAAATCCTGATCTCTGAACTTTGGTGATCCCCCGTTGACACTGGGCCAGCATTTTCTGAAAAAAGATCTTTGCACTAGATTCCTTTCCAAAAGTATTCAGCTCAGAAGAATGATTTTTTACATTTTCGATTGCCTTATTAGAAACAAAGTTTTGCGTGTGCTGGTCAAAACAGACAGAGATATTCTCAATTATGTCGTCAATGACTTACTGTAAGGCTGAATCCGAAGTTAAAAGTTAATTACAGATAAGTTGCTCCAAATTGCTCTGGATCGAAAAAACGAAGGATATCAAATCAATAAATACGGTAGACATATTCATCGACGATGGGGACGACTTCTGCGATAAGGTCAGCGCAAAGATCTACGTTCACGGGCCAAGGTCGCAAAGTAATCATGGCATCGTTCTTCCTATAACGATACAGGTAACAAATCCTAGTCTAGTCTTTATTCTGATTTTGCTGTAGGATAAACAAGCGCTGGAACTGCTAGATTACGAAGAAAAATTTCGCTCTTTCGAGAAAGAATTGCTTCAACTCGATGAGAGCGTCTACCCAGAACTTGCTATCAACTCAGACTTGGAGAAAAAAATTTCTTATTTAAACGCACTCTCCGATTTCTTCACGCATCGAAAACTCTTCCCAACGAAAGTAGCCAAGGAATCGTCTATCGAAAAGATTCTCAAGAAAAATCTTGCAGATCTCGAGAAAAGTCTCAATAACGATTTGATGGTTATTCAAAGTATCGAGCTCAGCATGAAAAAAGATGAAATCAAAGAAGAGGACCAAACAAGCCTGCTCAATTCAAAAGGTAGAATGCTCGATTGAGATTTGTAATTAGTAGAAATATAGACTGGTCAGTTGCGAAGTTCGTAAATCTGCCAATTAATTCGACTGAGTTGAGGCGCTACGAACGACTTTTCGTCGATTTCGCTTTCATCACGCTTATTAAAGAGACTCGATTCTTTTATTATCTTATTTACTGGAATTTTCTACAGGTTTCTTAAAAATAGATCAGTGACAATAACTCCTAAAAGATATCTGTAGCTCGCCTAGCTGAACTGGAATTGAAGTGGAAGCGAGAGAATGCACAAGAAACGCGAATTATGATGGCTCAATTGGTCGATGAACTCAATTTGGCTAAAATTCGGGCAGCAAATGAAAAATTTCAGCTCGCGCAGAAAGTCCTTCTCAAGCTGGAGTCGATGAATTCGTTTATTCAGGACCGTATCAACTAATAACAGAATAAGAGTTTTTACGCGCACGCTTGATTGTTTCAATTGAAAACATAGAGGAAACTCAGCGGAATCTCTGTTCTAAAACTACACTAATCATATACTAAGTGCCTCTGTTTTGATGCTTTCACAGTCCTACGACGACTCCTAAGTAAAACAAGCTGTGAAATAAACTGAACAATAATTTAGTCTTTTGATTTGTTATTGGGTTATTCACTGGGCTTTTTGTTTTGGAGTGGAAAGTGAGGAATATGTAGACTGCGACGTAATGTGCTTCTTAGGAATAAGGATAGATTTCGGCACGCGCCTCGTCGCGCATCGGACGATCCATTAAGTGGCATCTGATCGTCTAATTAAGGGTCGACGCGTGGACAAAACTTGGAATTCGGACGCGTGGTGGTGTTTGGTTTACGGAAGATCGTCGGTCGTAACAGCGGCCCGTCCTCGCTCGCTTTCTACCTGAATCACCGACGCAATGCGCGTGTTCCTGGCGTGTTCGCTGGCGTTGCTGCAGCCAACCTCGTCTGCGTCCGATGAAGCACCTCTATCGGTATCATACACCGTGCTCCAGGAGTTAGAATTCAGTGTCGGCCCAGTGATTAGAGGAATCACCAGCTCTTTCTCGTTGCGCATAAAAGCGGCCTCATCCGCCAAGGAATCACCACAACGTTCGACTCGCCGCGCACACAGGTATATGAATAGGGCTTCGTATTTTACTCAAAAGTCTGTAAAGTCGAAGAGAATTACCAATTTCAGATCAACGTGATAGTTGCCAGCTCGAGCGGCGCTAGTTCAATCCAGAGTCCGGCACCGCCACCACCGCCGCACTATTTAAAGGCGGCGCGTCGAACGTGGCCTCAAAACCCATTCAAACAACGATTCCAACGCTGAAGAGTATGGGAATATGGATACCGGTAAGTAATAGTTGAAGGGATTCGCCTCTTCCGCCAAAGGGATCAGCGAAGCGCCGCCACTCGCACCCTGCAACTCTTGCGCCCAGAAGACTTCCGATAGGATTATTAACGGGAAACGCTTGCAAATTAGCGCCTCTGTCTCTTGCGTGTGAAGCAATTTTCACAATTTGCTGATCCGTCAATTTCGTTTAAAAAATACGAACTATTATCGACCCATCAGATTTTTTTTCATAAAGACCGGCCGAGGGTTTATCTTCCAATCTAAAGATAATTTCTGCCATGTTCCCACGTTCTATGTCAAACCAGTAGAAGAGAGGGAGAATCTTCATAAAAAGAGTCGTTTTTCCTCGATTTTTCATTCAAAGTGGTTCTTTTGAGTAACGCTAGAATTTGTAGGATACAATCGAAAAGTAACCAGGGTCGATCAATTGATTGGTAACCTGTGGGCTTCGAAAGAAGAGAGTTCAAAACGAATGCAATTGCCGGACCATCGCTCCACCAGCGCTGAAAATGACGCAGACTCGCTCAGGTGTTCAAGTTTGTCGAGCTCATGCAGCAACAGAAGCAGCACCAACAGCGCCCCCACGCCAAGCTCGTCACCATGCTCCGAGGGCAGCTGTAGTCCACCATTCACTGACGTCGTACCGCTTGAAAACAGAGGAATGGTTCAGAGATTTTTACGGAGTTGTCAGCTTTTATAAAGAGATATCACTTGAAAAAAATTTGCGAAACTTACTTGATTGTCAATACTTCTTTGTTTTCTATCGGAAAAAATTATCTAGGAAAAAATCCGATGTTCCGAATAAATTAATTAAAATAATGAATAATTACGGTAGCCTAACTTGAATATGTAAGCAAAGGCTGTTTTGACAAGTATATCCTCTGGGAGATAACTTTGACGGAAGTAGTTTTTCCTTTTATTTTTCTTTTTTTTCGTTTTCAACAAATCTTGAACCCATGGTAGAGAACCTTTCGCCTGATTCGATGTTTTGTTCCAGCTCGCCAGAAATGAACAGCTTTGGCTTTTACTCCACCTTTTCGGACTCCGCTATTTCAACGCTTTCCATGCAGTCAAATGGTTCCACAAGCCCATTGTCGGCTACTAGCAACCAGTACATCACTCCTTCCCAATCAGTCACCCAGCCCCAACCCAAAGATGTCGTTTCATTCGAAAACTATAAGAATACCCCCGACACCAATGAGAACAAACAGCAACACCCAAGCGCTCAGCTTAAGATCCAAAACAACAGAAAGTTGAAAAAACATTCTCGTCCTGGCCGTAAAGCAAAAAGGTACAAATAAAATCTGGCTTTATATGCTGATATCAATTTGGAGGGCCGACTCAGAATTGTCTGAGATTGAACTTGCGAAACGCGAATTGCGCCGAGAGCGAAATAAAGAAGCAGCCAGACGCTGCAGACAACGAAGACTTGACAAGACGCGCACTCTGGAAGACGAGGTGAACGTTTTGCAGCACGAGAACCACGATCTTGAGTACGAAAATTACAGACTCAGGTGAGTGTTGCCAAATAGGCTTTGTGATTTTGACGGATTCCGAGATTTTAAGTGAGCTAGGATAATCCCGCGCCACAGCTTAATTGAAAGTAGCGCTTGTTGTAACAAATCCAGACGGAAAGTGTTACAAAAATAAAGCGACAGAAAATAATCAGTCGCATTTAGACAGCAGCTCGACCATTTGCGCTACCAAGTGGAGCACTTTTGTCATTCGCAAGGGATTCAACTGCCGCAGCTGGCGCCCAACTCAGCTTCGCTCGTCCAGATGAACTACTACGACGAGAACTCGACGTTTCCGGCCTTGCCCGTCAGCGGACCACACCCGCCGCTCTCAAAGCAATTCAATAATTGCCAATCGTCGAATTATCACAACTACAAGAACGAAGTCCACTACCAAGGACGGATCGTATCGCAAACCGCCTCAGGCGTGCGCAAAGAAGTCTCATTAGAGAATAAGGAACAGACAATCTTCATGAGCTTATGAAGAGCAACGGCAGTTCATGCCAGTGCCCATTGTGAAGCACTTGACTTCTCGATCTTCTAACCCTAAGACTAAAGAAACTCGCTCGTAGACAATTCTATGAGCTAGTTATTCTTCTGACCCTATTTTAATATTACTGCAGCCTCCACTTTCTCGTAGTCGAGGAGCTTTTCCTCCTACTCAGTTAATTTAAGATCTGCGAAATTAAGTGAGCCATTTTCTTCCCCGGGCATTGCTGCCCCGCTAAATTAACCCGTTCAGATATTTTTTATCTTCGTGTCTTTTACATTTTGGACATTTTGTCCTGCTTTCTCTTTGATGTCTCCGCCTTTTTCTGATACAAAATTTGAGAAACCAAATAAATGGCATTTTGCATTCATTCACTTTATTTATTGAATTTGCTCGTTTGATCCATTCAATACCGACAGGGTTACGAGCGGGTCCAATACTTTGCCAGGTTAACATTTTCGCTCGGCGTGAACAATGAGGACAAGAATTAATCCAAAGAACACTAGTCACGGAAGTATGCAATTAGTCTGGGTACAGACCCAGACTTCGAGTAAGAATTGCTAGTCTGGGTCCAGGGGCCAGAATTGGTTATATTTCCGTAGTCTGGGTCTCGGGACCAGAGAAGCTCTTTTCACTCGTAGTCTGGGTCCAGGGCCGTAAATAGCCTTTCAGATGGTAGTTTGTACTAGGATTTCGGCACAGTGCTCACATTATAGCCTTCTTTTGACTCACGCGATCATCAGCCCTGGATCGGGTGGACACAGTTCATGATCTGTGTGAACCCGGTTCCCAAAATTTTCCAAAGTAAGAAATTACGGGTCAATATGCGCTCCGCGCCTGATTTCGAAGAGAAACTCAAGTTAAAACTTTCTTTTTTTTAAAAGTTAAACTTTCTATGCAACCGCGCCTTCAGTCAATTCGAGTCACTTTTCTGACCGAAATTATGAACCATTCTCCCGAAATTTTGAACCGGGTTGATAAAGTTTGTGAAACTAGGCGCCAGCCAGCCCCTGGACCCAGACTACGGGTTAAAAGATCTTCTCTGGGCCAGAGACCCAGACTACGAAAATATAACCAAGTCTGGGCCCTGGACCCAGACTAGCAATTGTAGCTCGAAGTCTGGGTCTGTACCCAGACTAATTGCAAACCTCCCTAGTCACCAGCCGCAAATTTATTTGTTGATTAAAGGAATTCATATACTATACTGTAATTATTACAAACATGTTACTTTCGGGCACTGCGTCGTAGAATAGAAAGTTTACGATCTTTTTCGTGCAATTGATCTAAAACAAGCTTTCAAGAATATACAGTACTCGCAGGCCGACCTTTTAAAACTTCCAGCTCCTCATTCATTTGGTTGATCATTTCTAGCTGAATTGTTAGTTTATCTTCATAGTCGGATGTACTCCGGCCAGTTTCTAACTTTGCTAGCTGAGTGACGAGGTCATCATTGTAGTATCGAAGCTCAAGGCATTCAGATTTTAGTTTTTCGAACTCTTCGGCAGAGACTCTTGTAATGCATTTAAAGGGTAAAGCATATGGATTTTATCGAAAAGATACCTTGAGGAGATCGTTCCTTCGAGTTGATCCTTTAGTTCTTCGATTTCGAGCTCTGACTTCGACAGGTTTCTTCGAAGGAAATGGTTCTCGTCGTTTAATGCAGCCAAAGAGTCGGCAAGTGTGTCAGGCTTTTATGGATAGGCATTGTCTTTGTCTGCCGTTTTTTAAAACTAAATTTTTTGTGCGAACCCAGAACGGAGAGCTCCCACGAGACCCGTGGAATAAGTTTGATCGAACTTCTTCTGCGTCCTCGTACTCTCGAATTCTGGCGCGCAATTCTTCCAATTCTTTCCTCAGTTTTTCTTCGTCGTTATTTTTTGACTTATGAATATTTTCATGAAAAATTTAAAAAATCAAAAACCTCGACAATCTCTGTCAAATCATCTAATTGTCTTTGGATTGATTCAACACTTGAGGGTTGGGCTAGCTGCTCTTCCATAAGTTTGCTGCACTCTTCCTTGATTTCAGATAAGTTGTAAACTTCTTTAATTTACTAAACCTTTAGATCAAGATTTTCTTGCTCGAGTCTATCATTATCATCTCGTACTTCTTTGATTTGCACCATTAGTTTGGACAATTGCTCTCGAATTTCATCCTCCGATGTATTTTTTATTCTTAATTCAGATTCAATACTCCTCTACCATTTACGAAAATTTGGGTTTACTGATAATTTTGAACACTGTTCCTAAGACTGATATCCGCTAGTTTGGCTTCTAAGGCTTCAAACTCGGCCGTTCTCACTTCAAGATGCTGTCTCAACTCTCGAATAGTGTCGTCCTTGATTCTCAACTGCATCGCGACATTCGGAGTCGAAACTGCAAAGTCCTCCTCAGCATCAGATGAAAACGAGGACAAGTCTATAAACTCATTTAGACACACGAAATAACCAGCTCAACTTCCTACTGACCACTTTCAACTGCGAAATCATAGAAGACATTCGTCAATGCATAAAAGATTGTTGCAGCAATTTATTCATTTTCGATGTTTTCATCGTAAAAGTTGTCAGTGTGATGTTGTACATGGTGTTGAGGAGAAACTCTACCCGATTCAGGCACGCCGTTGTTAGCCAGCATTTGGGACCACTGTCTGTCGTTTTTGCCGGATTTCATTTTCTTTATTGCGTCCGCCTTTCTGTCCACCTCGTTTTTCATTTCTTCTAAGTCTTCTTCCAAGACTTTAACCTTGGAAGATAATGCTGTATTTTTGGAGAGAATATCTTGTAGGCTCTGATCCTTGTTGTTGATAGTTTCGTTGGCGACTTTTAAATCGTTCTCCAAAGATTCTTTCCTGAAAACATAATGTTTTATCACGGTATAGACGAGTACTTATGATTGAATAGCACGTACTTTTGGAGCTCTTTGCTTAGTTTAACAATTTCCTCAAGTTTTGCTCTGTAAATGCATGTCAGTTTAGTGTATTTTGCTGATAAGTCTTCTGGTGAGCTGCTGATAGAAGATCCACTTGAAGATAAAGTGTGTGAGTCCTAAGAGAGTGTTTGCTTCAGAGAAGTTTACATGGATTTAATCATACCTTGAAACTGTAAATTTCATCGCGCATTTTGTTGATTTCAGTTTCTGCTGCGGCAAGAGTGTCATTGAGCCGACTCACTTCTTCAAGCACTGTCGAGTTCTGTACTTCGAGTCTCGACACATTTGCTCTTGCAGTTTCTATCTCCTTTCGCAGCGTTTGTTCACTGGTTTCAGACGCCACAAGCTCCGAATACAATCGCTTGTTGCTTTCCTTGAGTTCTTCTATCGCCTGAGCGGATTCGGACGACACATTTTTGCCTTGATCTTCCTCTTGTTTTTCTAATTCGGAGATTTTCTCTTTCAATTCTTCGATTTCTGCAGCATATTTATCGCTGTTCTTTACAGCAGATAAAACGATTTGGGCTTTTTGCTTTTCAACATGGTTAAGTTTCTGTTGTAATTCAGCGACAGCCTTGTCAGTTTCATTCGCCGGGGAAAGTTTTAGCTGCTCGATTTGATATTTGGCCTCATCGAGCTGTTGACTTTTGTTGAAAAGCTAAAAATGAGTAAGTTTTTAATCATTTTTTTTTCTTTTACCTCGATGGACAGATCATCAACTTTGCGCAAAGCTTCTGCGAGGTCCTTTTCATACTGATCCTCTCGTACATTTGCAGAGCTATTCGAGTTTTCATCGGTAGATGTTCGTCTCTTCTCCATTTGAAGAATCTCGAGCTTTGCTTCCAAGGACTTGATGGTTGCTTCATTGTGCACTTTCGCGATTCGCAAGTCTTCATGGTCGTCATTTGAGCTTTCTTCGTCTTTACTTGCTTGTGCCGCAAGTTCTTTCAGCGCGGTTTCATGAGCGTTTTTCAGCTCGTTTAACTGGTTGTTCAGTGTGGCAATGGTTTCCGTGTAGTCCAAGTCTTTCGACTCCAACTCAATATATCGTTTCTGGAGCGAAGTGTATCGCTCATTGAGTTCTTCGTCGGAAGCGCATTCTAATGTCGCTACTCTTTCTTGAAGATCTTTGATCATTGTCGCACTCTCTTGCTCGCTCTGCGCAGATTCCGCGATTCGCCTATCTTGTTCTTCTAAAACTCCCTGAATGGAAACTGAGTCAAAAAATAACATGACCCGAAGTACCTTGAGTTTCGCGTTGAGTTTTTGCTCCGTTGCTTTGAATTGTTCAAGAGTATCTTTAGATTGTTGATACTTTCTGTTCAAGATTCGGAACTCGTCATGCATCGTTTCAGATCTCTTCTTCTCCATTTGGTACTTCTTTTGAAGTTTTTCAAGCTTCTCCTCTGTCGATTTGCTTGCATTGGAGCCTTCAGAACTATCGTTTCTATAATTGCATGTTTATTTCAGTGTTCGGAACTTCAAGTAAAGATTTGCGCAAGAAAAACATTTTGCGTGAGAAATAAAATTTTGGCGGAGAAATGTCAAAAATGGGTCATTTTGCGTGATTCCTATTTCTTGTTATTTTTCTTCTTTTTGGGAGCTTGCTTGGCTTTGGCAGCTTCTGGCGCTTTGGGGCTTTCTTGGGCAGCGGGGCTCGTCAGTTTCGTTTCAAGTTGCTCTTGAAGCTCAATCACTAGGTTCTGGAGACGCTCGTTCTCCTGCTTCATATTCCCAGTAACCTTGATCAACTAAAAGGAAAATCAATTCGAAGGCTAAATGAAAATTCAAATACTTTCTCAGATTTTTCAATAATCTCGTCTTTTTCTTTTTGGCAATAATTCAGGGCTTCATTCATTTGTGTCATTTGCTTGATGAGTTTTTGGTTCATTTCGTGCACCTTAGCTGACATAGCGGAGTTCTCTTCGGTCTTTTTCTCAACATCTGGTGAGGAAGTGGAACTGTCGACTCGCTTTTTCAGTCCACGAACGGTCTCTTCCAGTTCCATTTTTTCTGTGTCGATCTTGAGGAAACTTGCTTGGAACTTCTCGATCTGAATGTATTTTTAAGAACAGGCATACTAATTCTTTCGAAACCTGATTCTGTTGAAGTCTATTTTCATCTGTAAGCCTCTTAATCAAGGATCGAGCCTTCTCAAGATCTCGATCGAGTTCTGCATTTCTGAGCTCCATTTTCATCTGAGCAGCTTGAGCTTCTGGCGATCCCTAATAGAAATCTACTGATTTTTGTAAAGGTTAATTATAAAACCTCGACTACAATTTTTTCTACTGGCTCGGCTGGCTTGTTTTCGATTAGATCCTGGTTGATTTTGATCAGACGATTCAATTTTTCAGAAAGGACTTTGTTTTCTTCGCCCTTTTGCTTGGAATCTATTTCGTATTGATTGAGTAACTGCTTCATAGTTTCTGTTTGTCGTTTGAAAGATGTGTTCAGTTTATCTTAAACAAAATTACAAATAGTTTAATAAGTAGACAACTCACCTTTAGCCTCGTTCTGCTTCTTAACGTTATCGAGTTCGGCATCTAAACGTTTCATCTGGTTCCTGTACTGCTCAAGCAGACCATCAGTCTCTTCATTCCGAGCTTCGAGGATCTTTTTGTAATTTTCCGTGGCGACTCGCTGATTCTGCTCCGCTGCTCTGAGCTCCACAAATGCTTTCACTTGATCATGCAGCTTTACTTTTTCGTTTTGAAGAGCAGTAATCTACATTTTACATAACTCAGAGCGTAGAAATACTGTTACCTCTTCTTTGAGCTTCAGTCGTGTTTCGTCAGAAAGTCGCATAGCTTCATTTAAGCTATCTTAAAAATTCGCTTATTTTTACGTTTTTTTCGAATTCTGTTACCAATGTATCGTTTTTGCGCTCCTATTGCGACTTTATATTTTTGCGATTGCTCTTCGAATGCGCCTCGCTCTGCATCAAGAGAATCAACCTTTGCTGCAAGATCAGAGGTTCCGTCGCCGCTTTTCTGCTTTTCTAAGCTAGCTTTGATGATTTATGAATATGTTTTTTTTTCGTACAAAGATATGAATTATTTATAAATTTTCCTATGGTCTCGTTTTTCTTCTCAATGAGCATCTTACAGATCTTGTTTTCTTTTTCCAACGACTGGATGCGCTCTTGCAAAAATGTCTGATTTGTGTTCTGATCGGACATATTTGAGATGAGCTCTTGGACGTCAGACAAATCTGACATAAGTTCTTTGTTGTGCTCTCTTAGCTTATCGTTTTCCTCCAATGCATTTTTCATCGCGTCCTGAAATTGTTAAGATTTTCTTTAGGGGCAGCAGAAACCTTGAAGTCTTTTTCTTTTCCGTTGAAATCCGCTTTCATTTGGTCGATCTCAACTTGCGAAGCCATTTTCAGCGTGTCAAGGTCTTTCTTCGCTTCGTCTAAAACTCAAAGCTTACTGGCCAATTTGAAGAATCGTTTATGATTGCAGAATGTATCAGTATCAGAGCGAAACGAGTTGACTTGCGAATGTGGCAGTGAACATTGACAGCAGTTTTATGAGATAGACACATTTTCCAAACGCTCCACCTACAAATTGTTAGTGACTGGAGAGGGGTTAAATCGCACTCATTCGAGTTATGGAATGAAATCGAAACAACCAAGCTATCATCGAAACACTTACTATTTTTCAGCTCGACCGCAGAAAGCTTAACATTCAAACTTGCTAATTCGTGCTTCAACTGCCGAAGTTCACGAACTGTTCCCTCTTTCTCCTTCAACTCGTGAGCAAGTTGTTGCTTCACCGTCACCAGGTGTTCTTCAAGCGCCGCGTTTTTCAAAATTTCCTTTTTCATATGGATAGATCCTGCCATAAAGCAAAGGAAGGAAAAATCTAATCCACCTTCCTGATCTAGTGAAGTCTGAAGCATTTCATTCTGGAAGATTAAGGCGTTTTCCTTCTTCAGTCGATCCATTTTTGCAGCTTCAAATGCCACATCTGGTCGTCTAGTTTTGCAACGTTTTTTATACACGCATTTTTTGACATTTCTCCCCCATTTCAAAACATTCTCAGAAAAATAGACTTACGGATCATAATCAATGAAGATCTCTGGCGAAGGTGGAGGAGGGGGAGTAGATGGCGCAGCTTGCACTATTCTTTCTGTAACAACCTCGATGGTTTCCGATTGTTCGATTTCCTCGGTAAATGAAGTTTCGAGCTGGAGAAAATGTTTGAGAGAGAGAATAAGAAAATATTCATATAACTTTATCATTCTTGATATCGATAAGATGTATAATTATGTCTAATTGAAGCCCATTTGTAGTTCCGAGCAAGAAAAAATGATATCGAAAAGTACCTTTGATCCGACTTTGACGACTTCTCCTTTCAACTGATCGAATTTGTCCTTTATGATTTCTTGATCCGCAACCTGCATTCTCAGGATCTTCATCTCCTCATCTTTCGCGCAAATAATGTCTTGCAGCTGGAAGGTACAAATAAACGACTCTTCAGAATCCTAGTCAAGTTACCTGTACAATCGTATTTGAGAGTTGGTTGTTTTCTTTTTCCAATTCTTGGCATTCAAATTTTCTCTCTCTGTAAGTATTGAGCCTGACCGTTCGGACATTTCCGGTCACCGTCTTCGCTGAGCCAGTCTTTTCGAGCGGCATTTTCGAGCTCTCTTCAATTCACGAAAAAAATGATAAAGACTCAAGTGCAAGAAGAGCAAATGACCACTACTGATGAGAAAAGGGTGACTTGCGCAAAAGGGGCCGTGCGTGCTTGCTTTATCAAGGAAACATATGACGAGACCGAGCCCAGGAGGTTCAAAGATTTACACTGGCTAAGGTGGCAACTGACGCGATTTTTGCGCTGTCTTCAAATGTAATCTGGCTTTTCACATGGCGGGAATTTTCTAATTCATATATTTACTGTTGCATCGAGAGCATATAAAAATATATACTAAATCTTTTATAACGATCAGTGTAGTATGTAACAGATAACTAAGACATTGGCTGCAAACTCCAGCTGAGAAGGTAGCTTCTCAGGCGTCTTCTTTTGGCCAGCACAGGCAGAAAAAGACACCAAGGATATAGCTTTGAATATATCGTCTTGTTGGCATTAAAATTTATCCTGCTCAAAGTGGAGAGATTCTTTCCCTCGCAATTTCCCTGGAATGAATCTATCAATGTAAAACATTGCCCGTGTCAAATCATAACTGATAAAGCTATTTACTAAAAACTTTTATTGCAATACGCCTCTGCTTAAACTCAAAACACATTGATGCTTTAAAATTTCTAAGTTTATTCGGTGAAAATGTCATTTTTCATTATTGAAGCGATTGTTGGCAGTATAGTAGGGTTAATTGATCGTGAGCGATTAGCGAAAGCAGCTGAAGCAACTCCAGAATGTTCTTTTCTTCCTAGGTCGGTCGTCGTCTTCCGTTTTTAAGTCGCGAAAGTCGGAAATCTTTTTCGATGCTGAAAATTGATTTTTAGAGCGTCTAAATATCACCAGAAGCGCTTCAGCTTAGGGGTAAATAATTTCAACCTTTAGAGAGGAAGAAACATGAATAAGAAAAAGATTATCTATTTACCAAGAATGTGCTCGAGGTTGGCGCGGGATAACCTTTTGAAAACCTCTGTGACGCCTTGATCTTTGAGAACACTTGTCGTTTGGAAGGGAAGACGCAGTCGCGCCGCCGCGTTCTTTTTCTAGCCTCACCACAGCGCTCTCATAAGCCCTGTTGCTTTGGAGCTTATCGATGGCATAAGGCTATTATAAGATGAATATGCACAAGAAGAGTATAAGTGATTTGAAATAGTGGTGAAGCCAACCTGACCCGCTGTTTTGGGAACTTGCTGCTCATCGAGGTCAACTTTGTTATGTACGAGCACTTGAATAGGGATATTTTCGTTTCTCAGCCGGAGCTAGATCTACACGGCTTCCTCCTTAAGTCCTTGGCTTAACCCTTTCACGTAGCTGGTCGGACATCAACCGGTAACATGACTTGACTGAGTATTTAGAAAAGGGTCCCCTTACGTGCCCCAGTATGTCAATCAAGCGAGGTAAAAAACAAAACTGAAATTATCCCCCGTCCATAGGTATTTCTCCGCATTCGTTTGTCACGCGCTTCTTCCAGTCTTCTACATTTGCGAAACTCTCCGGATCCGACGCACTGAAATCATTTGTAAGTGTCTGCTTTTCAAGTGCTAGAACTAGCACCTGCGAAGTCTAAAGGCGTACTACAGTTCTTACGAGAAAAAGAGAAAAAATAGAAAATCAATCAAAGCGCGCAAGTGTGCTCAGAGCTCACTTCCGGAGACCTCTGATCTGTCATGATCCTTTTATTAAGCTCACTTGACAATCGAGCGTTTAAGGTGTTCTACTCGAAAGAAAAATGTCCCCTGTCGTTCCTGAGTCATGCAGAGAAGGACGTTTTTTAATCCAGACATCAGCTGTAGCCAGATAAATGGGTTCTTTGATAAGGAGCTGAAATTTCAGCCCGTCGCGCATTTCGCTTGTCACTTTATCGCTAACGCTCACCTGTAGACAATAACGGCTCCGTGAGCGCCTCTATAATAGGCCCGCGTGACTGAGTGGAACTCTTCTTGTCCGGCGGTGTCCCAAAGCATCAGATTGATAGAAATGCCGGCCAAAGAAAGGCTCCGCTGGAGGAAATCGACTCCAATGGTCTTCTTGTATTCTTGCGTAAAGAGGCCAGTCGCAAATCTCTGAACATTTTTATCACTCGTTTGGCCTTGCTTGACCTCTTAGCGATATTCTTAAAAAGCAAAGGGAGCGTGACAGTATCCCTCTCTCCGGGCTCGATTAATTTCGTTTGGCTGAATTGGAGCGTTTCGCAAAAGCCAAAAGAATTTCAAGTTTTAGCTTCTAATCGCGTCAATCCCTTAACACGTGCTGAATTCATTTGAATTTAGTTTCCTCTTATCAGCTTCGAAACTCAGACTTCGGGTCGAAAAAAAAGAGTCTATTAACTTCTGTTATCTCCTTTAATGTAAAAAATAAATCTTAAAAGAGGGAAGTGGAGAATGAATTTCGAAGAATAAAAACCTGAATAAGCGAAGATTTTCCGACGCCTCCATTTCCAACGACGACTATTTTGAGCGCCACTTCATCGTCCGATATACTCATCTACCTCTCTGCCACTTTTCTTCAGGAACTCTCTCTCTGAGCTTTCTCTCGACTTAAAAAAGGGTTCAATGGTGGTTATATAAAATAAAGTAATAGAATTGGCTTGAAGAGGTCGGCGCACGTTCGTTGAGCGAGAGTGAGCGCCACCGCCGCGCAGCCCAAAATGTCGCAAATGCTAAACCCCGCTTAGAATTATGCGAATAGCGTCTTTCGAAGCGCTTCAAGAAAATAATTTCGACTTGCTTCTACTTGTATGGTTTTGTTTACTCTACTTCGAACAGCTCGAGACGCCAAAACAAAAACAATGCATTTCGGGCTCCTACCGTAAATTATACCTTTCACTTTCAAGCGGCATTACATCATTTACACAAGAACAGCGTATATAACATTCTGTTTATATACTCTCTTAAGATTTAATAAAATCAGACTTACTTTTTTTGATTCTTTCGTCGCTAAAAGTTTGAATTGGGTTCAATTTGTTCTTCCGCTCAATCATCAAAAATATTCTAATACTTTTAATTATCACCATTAATTTTCCAATTTTATCGCCAGCCGCAATGTTCGAATAATCAAATTGGAAAGCCGTTCATCTATTTTGAGAACTTGGATTGAATAGAAGAGGAAAAGAAGAGAAAAGAAGTAACAATTTCTCTTTAGTATTTTATTACTAAAGAACTTTTTGCTGATGAATTCGATGCAAAGAAAAGCTGGAGGATCAGCAAGTAGACTTGAGCATGTATCGTATCCTTTGCTAAGATTCTAAGCGTTTTAACTATTTTTGAATTCTCTCAAACAGACTTACTTCTGGCCGATTAGATCATTGAAGCACTTTTTTCTCACCGACGGAAGAGACAGAGAGAAGACAGCTCGAGAATAGGAAGAAACCTTCCTTGCGTCTGTAAGTTTGATATCGAAATTTCCAAAAATTGTTTCTTGGCAAAAAAATAATCATGATTTGGGACTTGGTAACTAAAATAGTCGTAAATTAGTACGAAAAGAGGTGTGATGATCCCACGGTTGATTCCCTGATGCGTGATTTTCTTAATTTTTGAAAAGTCCGACAATGGTTGAAGCCATTTCGGGCCCACTCAAGCGAGCGATATATCGGCTTTGCTGGTTCCGATTTCAACCGGAAAGTATTTAAGTTGCTCGCCGAAGTAACCAAGAGAGTGGAGACGAAAATGAGCTACAGGTACTTTTCTACTGCTTATCAGTACGTAAAATAATAAAACGTAAACAAACAGAAGCCAGATCAAAATTTTGAATACTGAAAAAGGTGGCAGCGTAACATCGTAAGCGTATATTGTCATTATCGCGGTGGTGTCTTAAGTTTAGAGTACTAAAGCTAATCTTGTGATGGATCAGACATGGATTTCACGGCTCTGACTCCGTAAAAACTGCCTTCGACTGCCCTCCTTTCTTTTTGACGTGCACAGTGATTTTGGCATTTCGCCGCGATTTTCATATTCAAAATTACGAAATAGAGAAAGTAGCTGTTTAGAGGCTACAGAAGCGAAGAAGACATGGGACTTGTTGACCAAATCACCAAAAACAGAGAGCTCAGAGCAATCAATTCGACACTGATACCCCTCGTTCAACTAAAATGGGAGGATGTGGAAGATCCGCTATTAGGAAAATGGGAAAACTAACGCACTCTTAAGAATAGCATTTAAGTATCCAGATAAGGAAGGTACCCTTATGAAAGTCTGCATCTGTATAACAGTAGCATTACTGGCCAAAATATCATTCCACTACGCTCACAACTACGCTCGACGAATACCTGAATGTTGCCTTCTTATATGCCTCGTAGCATCGACAACCCTTAGTAAAGACTTATTGCCGGAGAGTTGTTCTACTGCGTGCATGAGGTTCATCTGGCGGAACATCTCTTCACCACGCAACGCTTTTTCACGTTTCTTCTCCCTCCCATTATGCTCGATGCCGGATTCTTCATGCCGAAAAAAGCTTTCTTCCAGAATATAGGAACGATTTTAACATACGCAGTTGTTGGCACATTGTTTAATGCGTTCGCGATTGGGTTGACCATTTACGGCTGCTACTTGTTGGGACTATTTCCGGATATTGATGAAGGAGCGTCAAAGCCACTTGGTATTTTAGGAAACGGTCTCCGAAAACATTTAGTTGAAAAGAGCTTTTCTGTGGAGTTTATTTTCAGGGGAAAGATTAGTTAAAAAGGAAGATTAATTTTCTGAGCCGTTTGAAAAGAGTGCCTTTTGTTTGGATCAATAATGTCTGCAGTCGACCCAGTCACAGTTATTGCCGTTTTCGAAGAAGTTAAGGTAACTAACTACCGTATTATACGGTCCGTATATATGTTTTCTCTGTTCTCTACTTTTTAAGGTGAACATGGTGCTGTATATTTCTGTCTTCGGCGAGTCGATTTTAAACGATGGTGTCGCAGTTGTCCTCTATCAAGTCTTCGAGAGCTTTCTTGAAATCGGAGATGCCGCGATAACTTTCGTTAACTTATGGAGAGCTGTGATAAAGTTCTCCATTGTCGCTGGAGGTGGCACTCTGATGGGTTGTGTTTTCGGATACTTGGGCTCATTCGTCTTCAAGGTGATCTAACGTTTCTTAAAAAGCAAGACAATAAAGTTCTGAATACAGGCCACGAAAAAATTTCGAATGCTTGAGCCGATGTTCATCTTCATCAATTGTTACACGGCGTATCTTATTGCCGAGTTACTTGACTTGAGCGCTATTCTGAGCATAATCTTCTGCGCCTTTGTAATGATGGATCGCTCAGAAGGCGAAATGTCCGCCGAATCGCATGTCGTCGTTAAATACAGGTTCGTCAATGTCTGTGGTCAATTGCGAATAACGCACTCTGATCAGCGCGTAATAAATTATTGATAATTGTTTTATTTCGTCTTTAGTCTCAAGATGATGGCGAACACTGCGGAAATTATAATCTTCATCATGCTTGGCCTTACGAGTGTCCAGGAGTTTATGACCGACTTTGCGCACAATTGGGTAAGATAAAAGTCAATTTCGGAGACAACAAGGAAACGTTTTTAAGAATACGGGACTGTTTGTCGTGACGATTATCGCAGTCACAGTGTACCGCTTTATGTCAGTCTATGGACTGACATGGATTCTCAATCAATTTCGGATCAAGCCAATTCCGTACAACGATCAGTTTGTGATGTCGCTTTCTGGTCTGCGCGGTGGCATTGCTTTCTCGTTGACGAAAGTTGTTCCACCTCACCTCCTGCCTCATATCCATCAAATGCTTACCACGTGTATAGCTATAATCTTTTTTACTTCCTTTGTTCAAGGTAACTGAAAAACTTCGATAACTGTCCTGAGTTCAATTCAGGTGGATCAATCGGCCCTCTAGTCGAATATCTGAAAATTAAAGGCGACGATCACTTTGAGCAGCCCCATCTTCTTGAAGACGACGAGAAAAGAGAAGAAGAGAAGGAAGAAAACGAGGAGTCTGAAATAAGTGAAGGTCTTATTGCGAAAAACTTATGATTTTTCTTCTCGAATTCGTTTACTGCACAGAAAGAATAATTAAGATGAATATATAAGAATAGATTCTCGACTCTTGTGTTTCTTTACTTTATTGATAGGTTTGATCAAGAAGCATTTGCCGTGCTGTTTGCCAGCACATAAGGAAGAATCACGCTTTCAAGTGAGTACGGTAGCACTCCAAAGACCAGAATAGCAAAAGAACTAAAAGAACATTGCTTTAAAATGCAAAGTTTTATCGTACCTAGCCCCCAGAAGATCACTGTGAGTTCATGCTCATCGTGATACGCGGCGCTTTCGATGTTACCCGAGCCAACTCCACTCTGTTTTTCTGCAGTATTCACCTAAGGAGCAACTCGATTGTGTGTCAATTCAAATAATTGCACCTCTTTTAGCATTTTGAAGCGTTCTTTTGGAGTGAAGTCAAATATACTCTTTCTTCTTTGTAAAGGCATGTTCTTTTAGGTTGAAAGCAGTTCCTTTGGCACAGCATTTCGATAACATAAAAGTTATTAGCATAAATCATTTGCATTTCATCCTTTACCGGAGTTCCGAGTTTACGTAGAAATGCATCTATGAACAGGTTTTTAATATGAAAAACTTCCGTATTTTACCTTGTTGAGGGACGATTTCAGAAACGACCGTATCTTATCACGCATATTTACGATTGAAGCCGATTAAAGTTTATGTTTAATTCTAATATGAGCCCTTGACCATACTGCGCTTTCTCTTATACTTATTATCTGTCATTGTCATGTTGCAAGTCATTGTCTCTTCTGCTTGATCGCGCTTTTCGAAGCGCGAATATGTCCGAAGACTGGTGACATATTGATCTCCCCCATATAGTTATATATTAATATATGATCGCATTTGGCGTTCGCCCTCTGTTGAATGCATAGGGCTTCCGTATAAAAAAATTGTTTCTGATTCCGTTCATTGTTTCCTTAAATAATTATGGGAGGGATAAATCAATATAAGAAAAAGTTTTTAGGGGCAAAAGAATTAAAAGAAAATAATGTTTTATATCAAAATTATATAAATAAAAATGGTGATTTTTCATTTGTGCGTTGTCACTTGTGGATTTTTTTTATTTTTTGATATGTTATAGAGAAACATCAAAAACATAATATTTCATAAAAAAAATTTTGACTGGCCATTTATATCATCAGAAATAGTAATTTTTAGTAAAAAATTAACTTTGTTATTGTTAAAAAGTCCTCCGGAGGACTTTTGCTGGAAGAAACTTTTTAGAAGAAGACATAGAATTAAATTTTTCAAAAATATATAATATTTCAATATTTAACGGAAAAACCATAATTTGCAAATAAACAAGGACAAATTGAATTTTAATAATCATGGGTGTGGGTGGGGTTGGGGACATAACTGAGATTGATCAACTCGGAGTTCCAGGCCTTTGTCAAGCCCCTTAAATTTAAAAATCATGGAACGGGGCTGAAACGGCCCGAAGGGCCGTCAAGCCCTTAAATTTAAAAATCATGGAACGGGGCTGAAACGGCCCGAAGGGCCGTCAAGCCCCTTAAATTTAAAAATCATGGAACGGGGTTGAAACGGCCCGAAGGGCCGTCAAGCCCTTAAATTTAAAAATCATGGAACGGGGCTGAAACGGCCCGAAGGGCCGTCAAGCCCTTAAATTTAAAAATCATGGAACGGGGCTGAAACGGCCCGAAGGGCCGTCAAGCCCCTTAAATTTAAAAATCATGGAACGGGGCTGAAACGGCCCGAAGGGCCGTCAAGCCCTTAAATTTAAAAATCATGGAACGGGGCTGAAACGGCCCGAAGGGCCGTCAAGCCCCTTAAATTTAAAAATCATGGAACGGGGTTGAAACGGCCCGAAGGGCCGTCAAGCCCCTTAAATTTAAAAATCATGGAACGGGGCTGAAACGGCCCGAAGGGCCGTCAAGCCCCTTAAATTTAAAAATCATGGAACGGGGCTGAAACGGCCCGAAGGGCCGTCAAGCCCTTAAATTTAAAAATCATGGAACGGGGCTGAAACGGCCCGAAGTAACAGCCCGAATGATAGTTTTTAGTAGAGTTGATATGTTTTTATAAATATACATTATTATTTTCGATTGATTTGTTAAATTATTTTTAATTTTTCAATGTCTTCTTCATAAAAGCTTCTTCCAGCAAAAGTCCTCCGGAGGACTTTTTTTAAACAATAAAATCTTAATATCAAGATAAAATCTTATTTTAGATGTTTTATTGCATATGCAATAAATTTTTTTTAAGAAATCTAGGTTTTTGACTATGCCCTTTCACATATCTAAAAATGAAAAAAATCGACAAGGGACGAGACGAGAAAATCAGTTTTCTCATTTTAACAATCACGTGCGTGGATAAAAATTTTTTTTTTATGATGAAAATTTTTCTCCACTGAAAAATACATTCCCTCCCCGAGTTTCAAACAATTCGGTCAGCCCAGTTAAAATTTTGTTTTTTTATACGGAAGCCCTATGAATGCAGAATATATCAATGTGCCAAAAGAGTTGAAAGAGGTAATGATTACGCTTTTATTGATTTTTTCTTGGGAAGTCGCAGTGACAGTGATTTGTGACAAGTGATGTTGTATTCAGTAGAGCTTGATGATCTGATCCTTTGAGAATGGCTGTTGGCAAGTAGGGCATAGTGATCGGCAAGTGATTGACAAATGTGTCAAGCACTTCATGCAAGATCGATGGCCACACGGAAGAGCACATTCAAATCGTTCGTCGTTGTTGTAGTTTTCCATGCAGACTTGGCATCCGGGCTTTTGCTCGTTCTCGGACGCTGCACTCAGTTTGATCGCTGAAAAATGGCATGTTAGACTAATTTCCACTTCTTATTCTGAATTTAAGACTTAAAATACCTCTGTTTCTATTGGAAATGAGTGAAAATAATTCTTTTTCTTGTTGCTGCTTTGTCTTGAACGCTGCTTCAGCCTTCTCGAATTTTTGTGTGGACTTTTCATGAGCCTGTATTGCTTCTTCCAGGACTTTTTTTGTGCGACCAAAGGTGGATCGCGCCCGATGAACATCTTTTTTGCACTTGTCGGCTTGATTCTTCAAGCATTGGAATAAGGTGTTCACGTGTGCAGAGCTTTCTTTGAGAGGATATTAGAGAGGAATTCATAGACTGGGTACCTAAAGACAAAACAAACGCAGTCTCAGGGCAGCACTGTCCGTCGACGAGCTGGCGGAAGGTAAGTTCCTTTTCGCAATCACGACCAGCGCATTTGAATTTTACAGGAGGTACGAATGAGTGGCGTCCCCTTTCAAGCAGTTTCTTGTCGAATATTGAAGCGCACACAAAACAGATCGGCTCCCTTTCTTTGCCGTACATAGTTTCCGTGAACCTAAATATCGAAAATTTATTTTATAAAGACACCTTCATCAAACATTTGACAGGCTCTGCCCTCTCTCTCTTTGTCGCTCTTGTTCTTACAAGAGTATCTTTTCGAGTCCTCAGTAGAACAGTATTTCTCGCTGATCATCTTGACATTCATCTTCAAATTCCAAAATTTGTGATGTCTGCGACTGACTAAAAATTAGCGATGTTTTTTCGACTTCTCGAAAAACTCAAACCGAGCTCGTCCAATCAGCCTGCCTCAGCCGAGAACCCCGGTCTAAGGACGATAAAAATATATTTTCTGAGAAATTACAAAATAGCGTGTTTTGACCCTTCTTGTTTCAAGCTTTTCGAGTACTATCAGTGCTCAACTATGCTTCATAATATATCAAAAGAAAGCTTGTAGCTTCTTGTTGGGGGATTTGAATAGAAAACAGAAGAAAATAAATTGTGTAACTAACAAATGAAGCCGGAAGTACCCTTTAATCACCGTCAAAGTTAAGTACCTAAGTTGTATCAAAATAATTTTTCGGGTCCGTTATTTCTCTTTTTGAATTCAAATCCCCCTAGAAGAGGCTCTAAGCTTTCTATTGGTATATTATGAAGCATAGTTGAGCACTGATAGTACTCGAAAAGCTTGAAACAAGAAGGGTCAAAACACGCTATTTTGTAATTTCTCAAGAAATATATTTTTATCGTCCTAAAGAAAAATCTCCATCGAAGCGATAGGAATGGCAGCGCCCGGAATGACTCACTGGAAAGCTTGTCGGCGCAAGGGACTGTACACTTCCCGCTGTGTGAGTACTGACTGTCCCAGTGACGCTTGATTGGCCATTATGCAATTTTTATCAGCTGCGGCATGGGTGTTAACTCCTACCGTCCCATCCTAGAAAAGCGGGAAAATTTCAAACTTTTTTGAACACCCGAAAAACACCAGGCAAAGAAAAATGGTTTTTATCGAAGAAATTGAGGATGAGAACGCGCCGACTGTGGAGGAACTCAAGGCGCAAATCGCACAGACCTTGAAGGAGAGAGAAAGTACCGAAAAAGAAAGGCTTAGATTCACATCATTCATTGATGATCACTTTATCAAATTTGGAGTCAATCAATACCGTATTATATATACCGTGATTTTCAATTAATACACAGATGATATTTTGATAAAAAAGTATATTTTCTGAACTAAAATTTTTCGACAATTCTCTCTCGCTAGAATTGTTTTGTAAGCCAACCACAGACCTCTACGTTTCCGACCAGAGCGAGTTCCAAAACAGCCAACAAGAAATCCGCTTGGCCGACGATGAAGGAACGGCTATTTTCACTATTTGCGATGCTTTTTTTTCTTTTTGAAATTTAGCGGATTGTTTTGTGGATTCCGAGTTTTGTTTTTCAGAGAGCCCCTCCCATCAAGCTTGTTTGATGTTGAGCTTTATGAGGCGTTTCCCGCGTTTGGGAACTCGAGAGCTGAAAATTTCATCGAATTTTTCGAGGAAAAGCCGCTTCTCAGAGCAGTACGTTGATATGGAGGACATGACGATCAAGGTAAGAAAAGTAAACAAAGACGAGAAATTCAAACGGGTGGACGAAGAGCAAGCAGAAAACGATGACGTAGGGCTCAAACCAGAGGCAGGACCTGGAATGTCATTCGAGACTCCGTCAGGTATCAATTTTAGTTATGCGATTTTTTAATAGACCCCCATGAAAATGTTATCTTATAAAAATATTAGATCTGCGGCAAGCAGTTCGATGCGGTCAGTTCAAATTCAAACCAACTTCTGGCCTCTGCCCTGGCTATCAGCAGGCCAATTTGGCTTTCATCCCGGACGAGCATTTCAATGATTTCGTCGAGTTCTGCGAAAACAATCCCGGGCCTCTTCCTCTTCTCCACAAGTCGAAAGAAAAGGGCGATTTCAACGCAGAGCCCCTTACTTCGGATTTTTGTGACGCAAGAACAGATGTTCCAGGCTATGAAGTGTATACGGATGGTTCCCGTGGCGCCGTCCAAAAGTACCTGCTCCCTCCCGCGAGATATGAAAATCTACGACCATTTTTTCTCGGCTGTTCATTTGGATTTGAATATGCCCTCCAGCGAAATGGCGTCCCAGGTAAAATGAAACCCGATCGATCTTTTTTTCAAAGAATTTCTAGTGCGTAACGTCGAACAAAAGCGTAATGTTTCCATGTACCGGACAAATGTAGAAATGACTCCCTGCGGTCCATTCGGAGGTCCAATGGTTGTTTCCATGCGATACATTCCAAAAGAAAAACTCGCCCTTGCTGCCTCTTGCACCTCGCCCATTCCAGAGTCCCATGGCGCCCCGATTTGGATAGGCTCGCCAAAAGCAATTGGCATTTCTAATATTGAGGAACCAGACTATGGAGATTCTGTTTTCGCGAAAGATGGCGACGTTCCATGTTTTTGGGCTTGCGGCGTCTCAGCAGGAAGCGCGTTAAACTTTGCAAAACTTCCGTTGGCCGCTACTCACGCCCCGGGCAGTATGCTTGTTATCGATGAGGTAAAACCGAAATAAGCGAAGCATACGATAAAATAATGTTCAGGGTCTCTCTGCCCGAGAAAATGTGGAGCTCAACGTCGTGGAATACAACCCGATGGAAGGACACTATTCACTTCTGACCGCCGAGTCTAGCGAGAAGATGGAAATGGTCGAAGCGGCCATGTGCCGAGATCCTGGACTTCGTGGCATCCAACATTTAATTCAACCCGGGGACCTGCAAGGAGCCTCGCTCGCACTTTCTCATGCAAAATCTGTCCTTATCACGACGGGTTTCCCATGCAACCCAGGCAAGTTCCCGTATGAAAATGATGGGCCTATTGGCGTAGCAGGAAATTGGTTTTTAAGTCAGACTCTCACAAGTTCTTATCTAAATTAATAATTGTCTATGTCTTAAAACCGCAAAAACAGCATTGTGTGTAACTCTTCTTCGTCTCGGTAAAAAGGTCACATTCCTTTTGGATGAGCAGCAAGTAGGCAAGTTCACTATTCTGCTCGATGAACTGGCGGAGCAGGACCTGATCCGAAGACCACTGCCGGAGATTCTTGTTCCAAAGGACGAGAGTTTGTACACTACAATGAAGCTGCTCGAACAAGGGGAGTTTGATTGTTTCGTCGCCTGCGAACGTGCTGGAGCAGGGGACGATGGCAAGTGCCACAAAATGAGCGGAGAAACCATGCCGACTGCCTCTATTGATAGAGTTGAAGGTAATGCCAGTGCAGTAGATATTGCCTGATTATTTATTGTTAAACATTTTATTGTTAAACTAGCTGTATTTTAGATCTCTGGTACCGCGCGCTGGACCTCAATATCCCTACGATCGCTATCGGCGACGGAGGAAACGAGCTTGGCATGGGCAAAGTGCATGACGAAGTTATCGGCTCAATTCACAATGGAGACATGATTGCTGCTTCCGCTTCCACCATGTGGCTTCTTTCATGGTGATGAATTCTTATAAAAGACATGTTTTAAATTGTAATTACAGCGGTGTTTCAAACTGGGGCTGTTGGGCACTACAACACTGCTTGGCCGTATTGGAAGCCGATAGAGTTCATCAACGATATCTTTCAAAGGGTGTCTCTAAGTATTTGGAATCAATGAGGGAACCTTCTTCCTTGATTTTGACTAATTCCGAGCAGTACAGGTAGCTTTGAACTTTCACAATGCTTAAAATGGTTGTCTTAAATTTATGCTCATTTATAGGATCATGCAAGTCGTTGGCCAACTTGGCTACGTTGATGGCATCTCCAACAAACCTGACACTTGCGACAATCTTCCATGGGAGGAACACGAGCGAACACACAGTCTCATGACTGAATACACTCTTTGACGCCACAGCCAGAAACACTGTAAATTCTTTTACTTTACTGTCAATAAACATTACCGAGTACACATTCCTAAAATCTCTTAGCATTTGCAGAATCGATGTCCGGTTGAGATTTATCTTCATGCAATAACCTTCTATGAAAAGTTCAAAAATCAGGGCGTGGCACTGGAAGAACATGCAGTTCCAAAAAGACTTTGTCAGTCCGCCAAGAGCAGAAGTTCTCGACGAGCTAAAATGGGATCATTCTGGAAAAAAGTACAAAAGTACGAAAAAAGCAGAGATAATAATTGTTTTAGTGGAAGAACCTTATCATTGGTCTATGCATTGGAACAACGATAGCTGGCCTTGGTTTTGGTCTCGGATTCGGCTTGACAAGAGAATCATGCGATAAAGATGAGACCACAACAACCACGTCGCCAATTTCAACGACGACTCAAACTACAACGACTACTCCAACAACAACAACGACTCCAACTCCAACGACTCCTCCGCCAACGAAGAACTCTGTCGACATTTTAACAAAAGGGGGCTACATTCGTGGTTACACCTGGTTCGAAGAGGGTGACGACGATCCTGGTCTTGGCGATCCAGCACGACTTGTGAACAATGAGCACTATAGTATAGTATTTAAAGGCATTCCATACGCATTACCGCCAGAGGGTGAGTACAGATGGAAAAGCCCGCGCCCCATTAAGACATGGGGATATCACAATGCTAGGTATTACGCACCGTTTTGTGCACAAGGTTGGGTTCAAAAATTTTTCTAAGTTTATTGGTGTAATTCATTTTCATTTTTCCGTTAAACTATTTTTGAACTTTTAACAGGTGATAGCAGCTACGCTCCCATCAGTAAAGAAGACTGTCTCTTCTTGAACATTTTCGTCTCAAAAGAATCTTTCGAAAAGGGGCGTAAAATACCTGTGGCCATTTGGTTCCACGGTGGAGCCTTTGCAGGTGGAGCAGGAGGAAATCCACTTTACGATGCAAGATTTGTGGCGCCAATGATGGACATGGTCGTCGTTACCGTCAACTACAGACTTGGTCCTTTTGGCTTCATGGCGTTGGAGAAGACAGAAGAGGGTGAGACTACTAATGCTAATTGGGGATTCTTGGATCAGCAAGAGTCGATTCGGTGGGTCAGGGAACACATTGATGCGTTCGGAGGAGACCCGGAAAAAATCATGATTTTTGGACAATCAGCAGGCGGGGTCAGCACACTCTTGCACTTGCTTCACTCAAGTGACATGATAAATAGTGTTGTATCACATTCGAATCCCCTCGCGATCCCGATGAAAGAAAATTGGGAAGGACAAAAGCAAGCTTGGCAATTCGCCGACACTGCTGGCTGCATCAATGATCAGATAACATCACCTGAAGATAGAAATGCATGTCTTCGTGCACTAGATAAGGATGCTGTGATGCGAGTTCGTCGCCAAATGCCACAGTTAGTCAATCCCGATCGACTTTTTACTCTTGCTATGAAGTTTTTGCCCATGGTTGACAATAGTATCATGCACAGACAGCCCTTTTGGGATCTCGTCGAGGGAAAATACAACAAGAACATCAATATCATGGCTGGGTCCGTGGAGCACGAAACGGAAATATACGTAAGATCTGTTTGGGGAAGTCCTATCAGCGGTGCCGAGGCAACTGCTGGAGTTCGAGCTATTGTTCATGACCAAGAAAAATTTGACAAGATTATGGATCGATACGACGTAATCTGTAACACACCAGGTTATGATCCGAATGATCCTAAATGGGGAAATACAACATCAGATTTTAATCCAAAGGAATGCATCGATAGTCTCTGTGGGGCTCTTGGCATTTGCGAGGGTGTTGCTGGCGCACCTGCTCTATCTCTCATTGAAGGAGTTTGCAACGGCATCTCTGACGCGGTAAATCAATATCGAATACATTTTCACTAAGAGTATGTGTAGCCCTGTCTGCAAAAAGGCCCAAAACATGATGATCGTGATGTCATTGAAGAGCCGGCAACCGACTGGGTTTTCACATGCCCACTGCGCAAGTTTTATAAAGAACACAATGCCAAAAATCTGTACGCATATCACTTCCGTGCTGGAATGCCTATTGACTTTGCCCATTTTCCACATGGTGGTTTCAGAACCTATGATAGGTACATCATTTCACCATACTTCATGTTTGATCTGACATTAAAAGGTGCCACATCGTCTCCTGCCATGCTGCCGACTTGCAATATACATTCGAAGCTGAAGAAAGCCTGAACTGTACTTATGTAAGTCCTTTCTTGTGGGAACATGCTTTGACGACAAATAATTATATTAGATCAATGCGGAAAATAGTGAATTCATGCAGTGCGATTCGGATGGAAACCCATTTGGAACAATGCCATTCAAAGAATACAAACTCATGGAAAGATACATGCATCGATATTGGGGAAATTTTGTTCGAAACGGCGACCCTAACGATCAAAGCGGTGCTTGGTACCCGAAAATAATCCAAGTAAAATGTTGAGTAGAAAGAAACAGACTAACGCAAGTTTTAGGATATTTACGATTCTGACCCAGATCTGCCAGAATGGAAGAGCTTCAATGACGGAAATACGTATATGCACTTTGGATACAACGAGCTCACCCCTAACAATGAACGATTGGTTACGCGCAGCGAAAGTGGATTCAAAACTGAAACTTGCGACTTCTGGGATGGTCTAGATCTATATGCAAACAGATAAATCTATTGGTATAGATACTGACTGTAATAAATTCTATAATTCACAAATGCCGAACAGGCGGGAATCAAAATAAGCTTCTCAAAGAGCGAATCTAAGAGTTATTGCGGAGTCGCTCTTCGCGAAACCTACGGTGAAATCCGCGTTTTTAAAATTATCGAAGATAATTTATCTTCTTTTTTTGTCGATTAGAATGCTGTAGCAGTAGGTTAAGGAAGTGCCAGGACTTCACTTATTGGAGTGCTTAGACGCAGCCTTAACCTAAATCTACAACACTAATTATATCAAGTTAATCTCTTTCAATCTCTTTACATGTCGACAGTGAAATGGGGGACAAAAGATTCTCCAATTTTACAAACGAATCAATACCATCTATGTAAAACTAGTTTACCTTTTCTGCCTCATTCCGGAATCTCCTTTTATTCGGCTTCCTAGAGCTAGAGTAGCGCCATTCTCAAGACACAACTACTACTGCCTCCGGTGAACTAAAGAGTCTCAAAGAAGACAGACATTTTGTATTTTGAATTTATTTCCTGTCTTCGATAAAAATAAAATGTGAAAATCTAATTCGGCCAGGGATATGTTTCGGGAAAGGGATAATTTGCTGCTCTTCTGAACGTCGACCATATACTTTTCAGGACTTTTTGAAATCTCACGAAAATATTTCCGCAGAAAGAGGCAATAATTAGTTGAAATCTAAAAGCTCCTGCCTGTAAGTTGGCCGGACACGAGCACGCTCGTTGCAGTATAAATCGTCAGCGCATTTCAGACAGGAGGAGATACTTTTTTCACCTGTTTTCCTGTTGTAGGTTCCTCGCGGACACTGTATAGGTAGTTTTGTTCCTGTCGGACAGTAATGACCAGCTAGAAAAATTTAAAAACCCAAAACTCAAGTTAACTTGTTACCTGGACAGAGTCTACTAGACGGTAAAAAACTCTTCCCAGGACAAAAAAAGCCTTGCTGGCAGTTCCCAGTTGGCTTGTTCAAGCCTCGTCCGAGACAGTACTTTCCTTTTGGGCACCATTGACAGTCATGAATCGACGTTAAGTTCAACGAATTCGAAAACGTTCCTTTTGGGCAACTAACAGGGTCAACGGATGCTTTCGGACAAAAACGCCCGACTGGGCAGTTTTTACAGGAACTTTGTGCTTGCTCATCCTTTCATTAAGTTTTGAAAATCTGTATTTTATTCGCTCGAAAATTTATCAAACTGGTTCCTGATAAGAGCCTTTCGGACATTTCGACTTTTTTCTCCCTCCTCTGCAGAAGTATCCTCTTGGGCATTGTCTTTTTGCTTGGCCCAGATCTACTGTTCCGCTTGGACATACAAAACCATCAGGACAGGGAATTGCACTTGCCAAACCACTTCTTGGGCAATAACTGCCAGCTGGACAGTTTTTGCAAGCATACGATCGCGATTGACCGAGTTTCGGCTGATAAGATCCTTCTCGACATGAAGTAGGTGAAATTGAGCCAGCTCGGCAGTAAGTTCTGAAATTAGCGAAACTAGAAAAGGGCAATTGAGGAAATGCTTTATGAGGCCCCGGAACAGTTTCTACGAACTGTTAACTGCCCCTGCTCAGATTTAAATCCCGAAAAAGTGCCATCACTCGCAATATTTTATATCGAAAGCAGTTTCATTATTATTTTCAAGTAGAATCAATAAGAGAAAGAAGAAAAAAATGGGAAGCGCTGTCCTGTCCAGTGGGGGTTGATAACTAAGAGGAACATACGAATTTTGAAGATATCAACCCATCTAAAAAGCATTACTATGATGATCTTAGTTTTACAGCTTTCCGCTAAGGGTTACAAAAAAGAGAGAGATACTCATGTTTAACCAAATTTAATCAGAATATCAAAGAGTACAACTCATTACAGGTGCACTCAGCGACGTGATTCAAAGGTGAAGAGGGCTATCGTTGAGACTTAGCGGTCGTCAATCAACCAGAAACACCAGCATTAGCCCTATAGTTTGTTTTTTCGTTGCGTAAATCAACATTTTCAAGGTTCGAATTCAACGAAACATTCGAAGAACAGGTCCGATATGTTGAAAACGTGGAAAGCGAAAACTTGATGTACGATTTGCCGATGAAAGGACTCTTTCAATTCTGGCTTTGGGCACTGGTTCAAGAGTTTCTAACTATAAAAATTTCGAGATTTTAGAACCAGAGTTTCAGTGGCTTTTGGGAACTGTTGTTTTCGTCTCAATTCTCTGCTTACTCTCTGCCTTTTTCATGATATATGGCTAATACAATGCTTACCCTTTTTGACAAATAATACAGTAAGAAGAAGAACTTGCAGACGTGTTCGGATTGTATGTTCCCGCTGAAGAGTTTGAAAGTTTGATGAAATAGAACTAGATATAGCACGATTTAAACTATTTCCTGGACAAGAAGTATATCTTCCGTTCTGATCACAGAATCCCCCAGCCGGGCAAACTCCTGAATCAATTCCATTTGCGCATTTATGACCGTCCGGACATTTGGAACAAGAAGTTGACCCTTGCTCGCTCACAAATCCAGCTTGACATTGAACTGGATTAACTTGTCCTTTGATAAACTTTAATTGACAAGTTAGTTTGCTTTTAAAACAAACCTTCGAGGGGGCAAAAGCTTCCTCTAGGGCAGCTCTTGCACGATGCCATGATTTCCTGATCTGCATATGTTCCAGGGATACAAGGAAATTCCCTCCAAAATCCTTCCGGACAATAATTTCCCTAAACACTTGTTTGTAGCTGGATCAAGTGATAATCAAACCTTTGAACAGGGAAGCGGAATTATTGTTTGCTCGAAGCAGTAATAGCCTCCAGGACACTTTAGTGGGATTCAAAGCTCGTCAAACTCATCTTACAGAGAGTGTTTTTATCATCCCTTCACGTAAGCGGATAAACAGTGGCTGTGTTAGGGCAATAAGTTCCAGGGGGACACAATAGACATTTATTCTGCTGATCATTTGGTCCTCTATAAAAACCTTTCGAACAAGCCTGTGCAGTTCCTCCTATACAAAAGTAGCCTCCAGGACAACTTTGAGCTAGAATAGTGTCTGAAAGCGCACACAGCGCTAAGTATAGTTTCATTTTCTCTTTTTTTGAACACGTTCTAGAGCTGAATCCGAGGTCAATCACCAGGGCCGCTCCCAGAACACAAATACCGCGTTAAGAAAAGAACAAATTGATTTATGTGCATAAACGTGTATTTATCATTTTACGAATAAGAAGAAATTTACAAAGACGGTCAAAGGGTCGTGTTCATCGCTCTTCAGCCAAATTTACTGCTGAGAGAAAATCGTCTCGTGAATCCAGGGGATGAATTTCGACACGCGCACGTACAATCCTAAAGTTTCTCTGGAACTTAACTCATGATTTATAAACAAACCTGGATTTTTACTTTCGCAAATTCCGGAGGAAACAATGCCGACGAGTTTGAAACTTGATCCACTTCTGAATAGAACTGGCCCCCCAGAATCGCCCTAAAAGTGTGTTAGAACGCTAACCAAGCTGAGGTGGCAAAGAAATTTTATTGGGGTTGAGAATGCGCTACTGTCTCCTTTGCATAGGTCTTACGTCGCATGTGTCAGCTGGTGACATTCCGCAGAATAAATTCTCATAGTCGAATCGTTTTCTAATAAAGCCACACTCGCTCGGCGGAATGTACTCGATTCGGCCCATCTGGAGTCCCGTCGCATGGCTTCCTGAAGAGGATGACGTTTTTCCGTATCCATACGCTTAATTTTTAATTAGATTAAATGATTATCAAATACAATCAGTTTTTCACTCTTGACGAGTAGCCAACAGACCTTGTACAATTTCTCCGTTAGGCAGGTTGAACTCCGGCTCAGGAAGACAGACGATGTCGGCTGAAGAGAGAGGCTCCACAAGCTTGATAAGCGCGATATCGTGCTGCGATCTCCGATTAAAGTTTGGATGAGTGACAATGCGCTCGACAGACACTTCCGGGCCGAGGTCTTTCGAATTTCGTGAGTCGTGGTGAACGTGAATACGTCCAAATGCACCTAGATTTCAAATCAAAACCAGGCTTTGAAAGGGAGTTATTAGTAATAACTCCTTTTCAAAAAGCGACAATTTATTACCTTGCACGCAGTGGGCTGCAGTAATAGCCCACTGATCAGCGATCATGACACCTCCACATTTGAAATGCTCCCCGTATCGAATTGTGATCATGAAATCCTTCTCGGATGCTGCCGACCCGCCAAAAATTCTTGTCGTGGCAGAGCGCCGCAGTGAACATTCGCCCTCAGAAAAGAGTTCCTCGTATACACACTGAGGCTCGTTTTCCATTTTTGTGTTGCTAGAAGTCTGCATCCAATTGACTCTGTTGCATCTGTATTGTTTTTCGCCGATCAAATTGAATCCGCCGTTGCATGAAACGGTACAAACCGAGCCGTCCATTTCGGATCTCGTGCAGTTGACAGTCCCATTCTCTGGCATCGGGAATTTGCTGCAATACCCAGATGCACAGACTGGCACAATTGGGCGCGGATCTTTGAGATTCTTGGAGCACTCGAAAAGGCGAGGAGCACCTACTACTCGTAAGAACTCCGCGGGACAAGAAGCCTCGCAATTCAACTTCCCAAAGACAGGGCTGGGCTCGCATTTGATCTCCGTTCGGCTATCTGGCCGCTCGAGTCCTGGGCATCCAGCATTCTTTTCAAACCAGCGAGATTCTTGAATTGTCTTCAATAAATTTTTTCTCGAACAAAATATCTCAAGTAATTCTCAAAATATGGAATTGAAGCCTGATCCTGTATTAGGAGCATATTTGACACATTTAGGAGAAGCGTGCGTCCAAGATGCTTTATTCCCGAAATTGCTTGGACATGAGCGCTGCTGTGCCCCTTGTAACTGATAACCTTCGTCGCATGCAAATGTGCAAACGTACTGATAATCATAACCAGATCCAGGGAAAACGGAAGCAACTCGTGAGCATGTTCTGATTCCGTTCGCTGGCGATGGCGGGAAGTAGCATTTCGAAGCTGAAAAAGTTATTAAGTCAATTCTTAACCAAACACCAAGTCGTGAACGAGAAACGCTCAAATGTTGCTTTTATTGGAAATTACCGGTTATGTATCTATGGCGAATAAGCGCTTGTAGCTTGAGAGTGGCTTTCACAGAGCGAGACATTGAGCGTTCCGTCTTGCTTGGCAGTTTGAACACGGCTGAAATCAGTATGAGCCGCGCGAAAGGGAAAATCACACTCACGGTCACACGATGGAGTCTCGCCGATCCATCCTCTCTGCGGGCTTTCGCACGTGATCTTCCACGCTCGTCCCATTCCGGAGAGCCCATTAGCGCAGGTTATTGTGCACGTCGAATCCTGCCTAAATCCATCTGTACAGGCGTAATTGTAGCCCGTCTTTCCGACCACGTCCGGCTTCTCGCAAAAGAGTGGAGCAACTTTCGGTGTAAGTTTCGAAATTGGTCGGTTTTTATCTGGCTGCTTGTATGAGCACCATGGAACACGAGGGACTGAGTCGTCGAAGCAGCAACCGATCGATTCGCATTCTTGAGGCGTTATTCGATTCCAGCCGCAGTTTTTGCGCTTTAGCTGGGATGAACCTTTTTTAAATTTGCAGCTGGACGCTCAATTACAGACTCATTACGACAGTTGCCAGAAAATGACTCTCTCACAATTTAGCTGAAAAGAAGTAACTAATGGTTGAGTATCTTTTTGGCCCTCGCAGAATATAACATTCCGAATATTTCGATGCTTGCAAATATCCTAAAAACATTAAAAATGGCTAATCTATGATCGGTGAAACGAGATAATCTGCGAAATAGATCCCGCAATTGTGCGTTGTTCACGTCCGTCCCCAGTTCCTGTTTCGCGTCTCCAGAACACGTTGACTTCTGTGGCACTAAACGAGCCAAGTCGACAGCGTTATCCATTGAACTGTAATTGGATCTCAATTTTTCCGAAAGCTAATTTCCCGCAGAACGAGTTAATTCTCTGTTTCCTTGCAAATAAAACGCGCTCTAATAATTTAGCAATTTCTAGGGTTCTCTGTTTAGGCTACAACCACCGATTAAAATTTTGTTACTTAGACGGGAAAATCATGACCGCTCCTTTTGCCGTGGAAACACCAAGGAACGTTGCTTCCTGCGCCGTCGTCCCAGCAGCAGCCTCGAGCTTGGCACCGATCAATCGAGATACCTTCATAACTTTAGAGGGCTTTCAATTCAAACAAACGCCAATCGTTAATCACGGATTTCCTATCAGATGCTCGCTAAAACAATTTCTATATCAAAAGCCCAGACCCACAGTCAACCCTCTTCGAAGGGGCCACAGTAACGCATTGACCCAAAACAAACGCTTTTATTTCTCTCTTCAGCCTAGCCGCTTCTTCCTTTTGCTGTTTGTTCTTCTTGAATTTCCCTCCTCTTTTCTTCGTCTGAGCATCGGATAAACCCGAAAGCACCAAAAATGTCAGCCCAAGCTTCATTTTACTTTTCTCTTTTTACAAAATATTTATTTCAGATTAGGGAGAAGAAAAAGTCCAAAAATTTGTTGCTCGACAGATCCGCTGCGCGCGTTCTTGGTCTTGGTGATCCGCCGCGCGCCACCTACTTCTGCTCCACCAAAAAGTTCTTATTAGTGCTCTCACCTTGTTTATTGCAAGATGGTCACAACAAAAAAGCAAGTGGCTCTTCGTGTGTAAGCCCTTAAGATTTCGCATGCTAATCAATTTCAGATCAGAAGTTACATTTGCATTTTTATTAGAACTTTTCTCCTTTTTCTAAGCAACGAATTCTCGATTCCTTATCATTACTAACAACGAAATTATTGTTGAAATCTGTTTGTTGTATTTTGATCAATTCAAGCACTTGTCGAGGAACGTTCGAAAAAAGCTTGTTTCACTTTTGCCGTGTTTTTATTTATGCTCCCGCTGATGTGGTAGTTTTAGTACCGGTCGGGACAAGCCACTTGGTGCCAATTTCGACGTCACTTCCTCCCAAAAGCGAAGTGAACGTTTCTAGGATGATTCAACACGTTCGCGTCAATATCGAATCTTTCTGGAAGGGTGACGCGTAAGCATGGAGTAAACTTGCCTGGCTTAGCTACAACATGAAAATAGAAATCATCGACCCAAGCAGTAAGCCGACAAGACATGGCATCGTCACGATATTTTTGGCATTTGAAATGTTTTTTTGCCCGCTTTGTTTCGAGCTGTTTCATTATTCATTCACGATGGTGACTGTAAGGCTGGGCGTAAATTTCAATGATACAGTTCTCGCTTTATTACAGAATCAAACTCTCATTTTGGCATCTCTTTGGTCCAAGGAATCGAAAGCATCGAACATGTCATACGCATCTTTCACTGAAGAACAAACGCTGAATGAAACTGTTTTCCGAAAATTAGTCTACCTATAAGATGCAGGTCATGGAACCAAGCCGGTTTTTGCGCACGCTACAGAAAACAACGTTTACCAGTACAAAGTGATAACCAATAAAAACAGCAAATTTTTTGATCGCGGCTGGATGTTTACCTTTCTTATCGCGTTTCGTCGCGTTCGTCGCTGCTCCACAAGCTTCATCATTTCTAAAATTAAAACTAGAAGTTAAAACCGCCTTATCAGAGTTTAGTGATTGGTAATGAGCTAGTTAGTAAATTAGTAATTACCTTCTAAGTCGTCATCGTTTCGGCAGAAAATTAGCTTTGCAAATGGATTCGCGCCTGCAGATAGACTGCTGTTTTCTACTCGTTTTGTTTACACAAAGCGTAAACAACGGTGATGTTTGCTAGGCCATTTCCTGCGCCTCGTCGTTGTAATAGTAGAGTCTTAATAATCGGGTAACTGGTTTGAGCTTGGTCTGAAATCACACCTGAAGCTTTTGACTTGAAAATGCATCTCGATCTCTCTGCGCAGCGCTTTGAACGTTTCTCCCGAAAACAAGAACCACTTAATAAGCTTAGAGAATTTCATTTTCCAAAGAAATGGAAAAACAGTCAAAGAACTTTGCAAAACTTAATCAGAAGTATTATTATTGCCAAGCTTTTCCGCTTGCTTATGATTTTCATTTACGACCAATTCTTAATTCAAAATTACCTCTTTTTGTGGAATTTTCATGTCGAAACCATTCTAAAATTATTTTATAGAATCTATAATATAGAAGTATATATTATAGATGATGGAAAAATAATATTTTTTGAATGTACAAGCGTTCACTTGAATTAATGAACGCGAAGTAGAAACTTGATGTTACCTTCCAAAATAATTCACACTTGAGGCCAATTAACATCGTTATCTCTGCTGCTAGAGAGAAATTGATGAATCTCACGCCAGTTCAAATACATTTGCGCATCTCTATGGAGACGCAGCGAAAATGTGTTTAACGAAAAGAACGATATACTGGGCTTATCGGATTTCGCCAAATAGAAGGGGATCCGTCTTCTCAAACGTCTTCAAAAGTAATAAGTACGTTTTAACTGGGAACCGCGCCGCTCATAATCTCTTGTTGTATTATCGAATTTAATCTCGAGGAACGCGAATAACCGCACTTTCATAAATTCTACAACAAAGTTCCATAAACCGCCTTTTTTCTATTTTCCAACGTGGGAATTATTGCACTTTCATTAAATTTTTGCAATAAGCCAAGAAGCTGTTACTCTTACGCGGGAATAATCGGATGAGCGGTAACACTTTGAGGGCGTAATCGACGCTCTAATTCTACCAAAGCGCGTGGACTGGGACAAAGAATACGGAGGAAATCATTTAAAATTTTAAAAATTTTATGCGCTCTTGTTGGTATTTTATTCATTTATCATCAGTTAAAGAAACATCATTCGACAGATAGAATAGAATATTATGAATCGTTCTTCGATGATCAGCTAGGCTAGACGGGAAGATTGTTTGGGCAGTTGAGAAGAACAGTCTCCGACTCCATGACTCCTAAACAATCACCGAATGCGTATTTCCAGCCGAGAGCGACGGATCCAAGAGGAATGAAAGTGACCAATGCGCAAACTACGGAAAATATTGAATTCGTTAGTTGATGATTTTTATGGTTTTACTTGTTTACATGAAGATTGCACCAAAGAGGGCCTTGAGGCGGAAGCCTGCTTTACAGTCAGCGCACATCAGCACACCTAAGAACGTAAAGACAACCTTCCAAGGAATATGTTTTGAATTTCTTTGAAATTTAGATTTTTGCAACTAATTCCGATCCTGGACAACAGCGAGCGCGCCTAGAATGACACAGCCTAGACATAGAGATACGTGCGCTTTGAAGCACCTTTGCATCTTTACTGGCTTATTGGAGCCGATTTGTGGGCCTTAAAAAGCATTGGTGGATGAAGGTTTGCAGAACTTACATTGATAAAACCAAGTTAAATACATTGGCCCGGCAATGAGCGAGAGAAGTCCACAGAGCGCTGTTCCAGCTAATTTGAATCGTCTATCACCTTCGCCGTTGAAAACACAATTCCCAACCCATAGAAAAACCGGCAAGAAGCACTCGACCCAGGCAAGCGCGTTCATAGTATCAAACTCATGGTGGTAACCTTGCTCGTTCTGGATCTTGCATATCGCATAATTTGGGTGGGTGTTCGAAGAAAAGGGTACTGCGTTTCCTATTTGAAGCAAAGTTTACTGATAATCAGAAGTCTTCGAAGAAAAAGTAACTCTATCATTCATTTGATTGCTCGTCTCTCTACCTGGTGTAACTGAGAAAGAAGGGTCGTTGTAGCTCTCATTTAGGACCAACATTTTCTCAATAATGGCTCTTCCTCGACCGCCTGCATATTCTTTTATAATCATAATTTACTGCCCGATGACCAGCGAAACGGCGCTGCTTAATAATCCAGCGAAATCAGAAATAAATGACGCCATATTTGAGCAGATCTGGAATTTTATTTGAGTGATATATTTTTACGATGGCTAGTTTTAAAAGGGAATACCCAAGAAAGGACTTCTTCCCTTCGTGTGAAAATAAGCGGCAGGGGCTCGCATCAAGCTGCGTCGGTCGAATATTTGAGAAGTTCGTATTGATTGATGGCCATTTTTCATTTTTCGCATTTAATTGCTTGTTGCAACTTATTGATTAGATTATTTAGAAAAACAAACTTATCGATTAAATAGTCTGACCGAAGATGACAATTTATCGTCTGGTTAGGACTAGAATTTGTTCAAGAAATTCGCTAGAAAGACATTTTAAAATGTAGCGAAGCAAACGAAATGGATTTGCTGAGACTTGGAGTCACATTCGTTTCATTATTCAAGTCAAAAGCATCGTACTGCGAATGACGGTTGAGAAATCAAAAAAGAGAATTGTTCTGTCGACGGCCCTCTCCCAAGAGATCCCGCCTTGCCCACGCTCTTTCCAGCCCAGATCGCCCAAACCCTGTCGAATCGGGCACAATTCTTATTTTCCAAAAACTATTGTGACACTTTTCCAAAGAAAAAAATACACCAGAGCCCCTTCTTCGGAATCAAGGAAGAGAACCGTGCAGCGACTATTTGCGTTCAAAAAGCTCATCAGTCTGCCAGACCGAAAAAAACCAATCTATTTCCTTTTTGAACTTTTGCCTCGCTAAAAGTTTATCACGCTTAGCGTTCATTAATTTAACTGGAATTGGAAGGTTGAAATGTGGCAGACGGAGGACGCGCTGAAGCGGGCAAGAGAGATCGGCTCCTGGTCAAGTGGCGATCGACTCGATTGATCGGCTGCCCGCTCCTGTTGCAGCAAAACCGTTTTTTTTTTGGGTCGCTAGCCCTGTTTGCGTTTTTTTTTTGAGAGAGGGAAAAGTTTAAGAGCCGATAGAGCAAACGAGGAAGATTCAAATTTTGAATTTCAGACACGCGCTTGTAAAAAGGCGTAAAGCAAACGAGAGACAGAGAAAAAAATGAAAAAGAGAGAGAGGGAGAGAGCGATATTTTTTGAGAGCTCCAGTTTTGAGAAGAAAAAAAAACTACGATCGAATAAAAAATACTTGTTATATTGGAACTTGTTAAAAACGAGATATTTGCTCTCGTTTGTGGAGATCATTTCTTATTCATTAGTTTAAAATTAGAAAAACAAAGTGAATCTCTTCCCGCAACAATTCTCCGGCCATATTCTCCCAGGAACATGAATTTTTAATAAGTTTTTATAACGCTGCATATCTAGGTTTGTTTTATTGAGCCAAAGTTGAGCTGTGCTTTCATTTATTGTCGCACTGCACTTTTTTAAACATATGTTCGACTCTTTCAATTTTTAACTCGTTTTCGCTGCGTAAACATCTACTACCCTGTCAATCGAATTTTTTCTTTCTAACAGAGAATCAATAATGAAAATCAAAAGCCGCTATCTTTACCGAGATCCGCATGCGATGTTACTTTTTGCTCTTCGTTCAAAAATTCATTCCACAGACTTGTTTTCAAACAATTTCAACTTATGATTATGCAAGGTTATTTCAATAATATGGACTTAAATTATCGCCCATCCTCTTATTTATTATACACATGGCCCGAAAGATGATTCTTCTTTTTTTTTTTGCAAGATCGGGGCAGAATTAAGCTATTGTGAGATACATTATGTACAACGGTTCACTTTCCCGTCAGCGAGAGAAGCCTCATATTTCTTTAACTGCGAGACAGAGCATCAAGAATTGAAGTAACGATCGTTTTTTCAGACTGACGCTGGAACGGTCGGTCATCGGTCACTGCCACCATGGGGTGCGCGATCAGGTACGTTTCAACTCTCTAAATTGCAGTTTAGACACGTGATTTAATCTCACGCTTCTCAGCTGTAGGAGCTAGAAGCCAGGCACTATATTTTGATTTTGCCTTGGCCGAGGGAAAATTGCTCTTCCTTTCGGGTAACTCTAATTGACTCTAATCTGAGAGGGTCGCGAATAGAGTCTGCTTTGTAATAATAAATTCCTTAGAAAACTATCGACTGAGGGAGTGTAAGTAAGCCTGTTGTATTCAAAAATTTTCAACTTTGAAAACTTTTTGTCCCAAATCAAAAAAAAAAGAAACAAAAATGCTACCAACGTCGAAAATACTACTCAAGGGTGTCCACCTCATTCGCTATTCTAACCAACACCAACAATTGATGATCATCATTCTCACTCCATAAACTTAGGGGATTTACATAAAGCGTTAAGACGAATTGCTCGTTTTAGTAGGATCGGTGCTTCAAATCAATTTTCAAATTTGATTTTGGAATCAGACTCTTTCAGCTCTTGATGCGCTCAAAACGTACTCCTGTACGCTCGGGGATTTTTTTCTTTCGCCGGTAATTCATGCACTTTTTGGCCCCTCAGAGGATTTAGAGACAGAGAGAGTCAGCTTCGTGTGCTTAATTTCTATCCCTTGATTATCGACAAGTTAGAAATTTTTTCGGGCGTCGGTCAGATCGGTCGATTTTGAATTTTGAAGGGGCTTTTACACCCAGCAGCACCATTTCTACACATGAGAGCCCTTCCTAGGGCAGGTCCAGCCTAGTCACCATTTTTTCCTTCGGCCTGCCTCAGCTCCTCCGTCGGATATGGATGGTGTAAGTCCCAGTAGCAACAGTAGATAGAGTAATCCATTGTGTGATCCATTTTTGGGAGCGATGAAGTCACCCTAAATTGAAGGCGGATTGTTGTATTGATCCCCTCGCGCAGAGAGAAAAAGAGAGACTAGGAGTTGTTGAGAGCGCGAAAAGAGCCGCTATGAGAGGCTGCTGCTCACCCTCGCCCCCGGTCCGTCACTTGGGAATAGTTGGGCACGCAAATCGACACGATTGACAGGGACACACCTTTTCCCTTGCCGCACCAAGGCACATCGTTAGAGAAGTTCTCGGTATTTTCGAAAAAAGACACGGGATCAATTTTCATTTTACGCTTTAGAATTTATATTTTATCAGTTGCTGTCTGAGCGGCGCGTTTTCAATAATGACCGAGCAAAAAAAAGAGAAAGAGGACGAAATAGAAACGCGCCATTTATGTGATTATTCTTGGCAAGAAAGAAAAAAAAACGATCCCAGAGCTAGAGAAAATTTTAAATGACGCTACGGATGATCATCGGATAATTATTATTTTTCATTTTTTAACAGCGGTGAAGAATATTTGATCGATTTGTGCCCCCTGGGCCGATAAACAACGACACACTCCGGAGGCGGAGGTTTATTTCGCTTCTTTTAACATGTGGTGTAGCGCCGACGACAAAAATGCAAAGGACCGCTCGAAGCAAATCGACAAAAAGCTCAAAGACGACCATGACAAGGCGGCGCGAGAAGTCAAATTGCTCCTGCTCGGTGCAGGCGAGTCCGGCAAGTCCACCATCGTCAAACAAATGAAGTAAGTCCATCTATCTACGCGCCATCGATTTTTGTACCTGTGAAAGAGAAACGTCATACAAGTCGAAATTATGCCAGTTTAAAAAATATATAATGAATGGTTCAGTCTTGTAGGCTACAACTTGTAGCAGTGAAAAGCCACATAAAAGCTCTGCTATCCAAAAGTTACCATCTCCGTTTAGGATTATCCACGAAAATGGATACTCTGCCGAAGATTGTCAGCAATACAAAGCCGTCGTATACAGCAACACACTGCAGTCAATGATCGCCATTGTGAAAGCCATGGGCAATCTGAAAATAAATTTTGCCGAAGCAGAACGAGCGGTAAGCATTTCATGTTGCAGCGGTTTGATAAATCATTCATTTAGGATGATGCTAGACAATTGTTTGCGCTGGCGTCTACGCTCGAGGATGGCGAAATGACACAGGAACTTGGCGATTGCATGTGGCGCTTGTGGCAGGATAACGGCGTCCAACAGTGCTTCAGGAACGGGCTTTGATCAGTCGACTCAAGAATTATAAGAAATAATCATCTCTATCGTTTCCAGTATTGAAAGCCCAAAAAAGTCGATCTCGCGAATATCAACTCAACGATTCTGCTCAATAGTAAGTGATAATATTCTTCTCGTGCAGGGATTGATGAAAAAGAACTACCAAATTAGTGCCCGTAAAACTCTATCGCTTCGATCTACAAGAATATTTAGCTATCTGGATTCAATCCAGCGCCTTTGCGCTCCCGATTATATTCCATCGGAGCAGGATGTACTGCGCAGCAGAGTTAAAACGACGGGCATTGTCGAAACACATTTCGAATTCAAAGACTTGCATTTCAAGTATGCAACGTTATCGTCTTTTTTATTGTTTATCGTTTCGTTTATCGTATTGTTTATCGTTTTGTTGTCTCGACCCGAACAGGATATTTTTTTCAACTCCCGAATTTCGCTCCTGATTTGAGCGTGTAATCCCTGCACATTCTTTACGTTATGATTTTTGCTTAATTGCTCAATGCATAGTTTTTTGGGAAACCTCAAAAGACTTTCACAAAAAGACTACGTGCCGACGGAAGGGGATGTGCTCCGCACCCGGGTTAAAACCACCGGTATCGTGGAAATGAACTTTACCTACAAAAATTTAACCTTCAAGTTAGTACCCTCACCACCTTTTTTCTAAATTTTCACGCTCACAAGCACAGAAAAAATAGACAGTCAGGAGTTATCATTTTTAATAAACTCGGTAAAAATGTCAGCCAGTGTCATCTTAGTCTAACTAATTTGATCGCTCAGACGGATCAAACTTCATCATTTGTCGCCAGAACCCATTTACTGTCTGATTGGAAACATAGAAGAAACTCATCAATGTTTTCAATATAGATTTGCATGTTTTCAGCCTCGTTCCTCGTATTTGTCACGTCACTCTTTATTCTCAATTGAAATGTATGTCCTTAACACCTTTTCAGGATGTTCGACGTTGGAGGACAGCGCTCAGAGCGTAAAAAATGGATCCACTGCTTCGAGGGTGTCACAGCAATTATTTTCTGTGTCGCATTATCCGCGTATGATTTAGTGCTCGCTGAAGATGAAGAAATGGTAAATTTAAATTCGAAATGACTTCCAAAAAACTTCTTCTAAGAACCGAATGCACGAGTCCATGAAGCTCTTTGACTCGATATGCAACAACAAGTGGTTTACCGACACCTCGATAATTTTGTTCTTGAACAAAAAGGATCTCTTCGAGAAGAAGATCTCAAAGTCACCCCTTACGATTTGCTTCCCTGACTACACAGGTAAATGAGATTGAACATCACTTACTTTAACCCGAATCCAGGTCAGGATACTTACGAGCAAGCTGCTGCCTACATCCAAATGCAATTCGAAGACCTCAATAAGCGCAAAGAATCGAAAGAGATCTATACGCACTTTACCTGCGCCACAGACACGAATAATATTCAGGTACTATCAATCTAAGCTTCAGCCACGGAAGATTTTTTTCAGTTCGTGTTTGACGCTGTCACCGATGTCATCATCAAGAACAACCTGAAAGATTGCGGTCTATTCTAAAACACTCACTACGCCACTCTTCACCAAAACATCCGATATATACCCATCATAGGGGATGACAAGGCGCTTGCTCAACTGCTTCAACTATCGAGGCGTTCTTCAAGTTCTAGCGCTCTATTTTTCGTTTCGTTTTTCCTTTTTTTTTTATTTGGCAGGTGGCGCCTGACTTCCACTAGGTGAGCACTCGCAATTATGCTTCTCTTTAAACAGTTTCTCTATTTATTCTGAACCTTAAACCACTCAACTCCAGTATACTCCGAATTCCCCACTGAATATCTACAACGACAACTCATAAATGAAAAAACAAATAATGCCCGCTACTCTGTCTCAAAAGTAATATTTTGCATGTTAAACTCCTTCTACTCCACTTAACTCCTCACGTGCGGCCATCCATTCAAAACACAGCTCGTTGTTGTTTTCACCGAGATATACTGCAATATTTACTCTTCTGCCGGAGCGTCAAAAGACACATCTCCTTTATGTATCCGAAACTTCTATCTCGACCAAAATTACCTAAAATCTAAATAGCCTGGATAATTGACACCTTCCTATAAAATCTCTAGCCAATCATGAAATCCGACAAGACTAAACTTCAATTGTATAATCAAGTTTATTTCCGAATGTCCACCTACTCCGTTTAAAACAACGTTCGGAAAATGCTTCTATTTTGAATTGCTCCTTCAAAAACTGTAGTTCTACTAAATCTTCTATTCGCGAAGGCGCTTCCTGGATCTCGCATCACCACAGCCAGACCGGGAAGTGAACTTGCGCGAATTCACTCGCTACTCAAGGCCAATTCAAGTTTTTTTTTTGCATTACAACACTGGAATAAATAATGAAAAGTATTGAAACTGTCTGTGACGGATTGATTGTAATTTATCATTTAATTCTTAAATAATCATCAGGGCCGCAAAATATGCAATAATTAACGTTTTTCAATATTTCGGCGTCGGCTTCAGACAGGGCAGAAATTTGTAGAGAATCGCTTTTCCCATATTTGCGTAGGGATGACCCGGACGTCCCTCGTACTTATAACGGTAATATCGCCTAGTTAGAGCTTATAATTTTGAAAGGAATTGTTAGATTGTACTTCATAGTTTCGACGATTTCCCAAACAACGCCAATTGCCATCGCGATGGAAACAACTCCCCATAGAGGAATTTGTGTGTACGCGATCACTGAAAATATTACAGATTGCTGTCTTGTAAATGTATCTTACTGCAGACTCTATCGTGGCAAGTTTTATTTTCCCACGTTCGAATGGGCCCTTCAATAACTTCATTTGACCAGCTTAATAGGAGTGTCGTTTACGATAAATAAAGTCAAGCAATTCGTCAACGTAACCACTCTTCCTGAACGATTTTCGAGGGGCGCCGCAAACTGTATCTTGATCGAATAGCACTCCTTCATATTCTTCCGATAGTACCTTAAAAGAATAATGAGTACCTGCAGAAATATGATAAGCACAACCTTATCAAACGAAACAATGCCACTTGGACCGTAGCAATCACGTCGCCGGGCGTGCCAGCCCAAACACCACGTATTTGACTCTCTAAGCTTATTTTTGGAAACATCAAAATCGACCTATAGCAACCTGTAGCATTCGCCCCACTCCGACCAGTGTGCCCAAGTCGGTCTTCTCATCGAAGTTGCCTCTCTGTGGTACTCCAATTTTCCTGGTACATCGTCCTCTCCATATTGAGGCAGTTCTTCTAGGAACGACTTTTTTATTTGGCCGATCCAACCAAGTTTATCTTCTTCAAGAGCAAATGCAGAACCAGTTATGCCTTTGACGGACGGATTTTTCCGTCTAGAGTCACTCTAGACTCTAGAGTGTGAATTCTAATTTGATTAATAATTTTTAGAACAGTCCAGTCTGATTAATTTCAAACGCCCGAAACCTAGAAATAATGACAATCTCATCGTTCTTCCCAATTAAGAGTTTCTCTCATTTGTCTGCTCAATCGTAAACCTCCGCCGTACGGAGACAAAGTCATAAGAAGAGTCATAAAACACATCCGTATATCAATACTTTGCTTCCCTCAAGGCCATCCTTTAATGAGCGTATATACGATGCCATAATTCTCATCATATAAATGCATAGCAGATAGTTTTATTCCGAGAGAATTTTATGAATCATCAGATTCTTCAAGAAGCATATTGTTTTCAGTTTGAAAAAATAAGCTTGGCAGTAATTTAACTCTTTTCAGTGTTTTCTTTCATACGACGGTAGATCTTATTCAATTCCGGAGCGACGATGTCTTTGTAAATCTGTTTTCTAGTCTCGTAAATGTCTTTTGAAGCGGGCGAAGTTCTCCAAGAATGCACAAGTGCTCGAAATGCGATATTATTGAAGATGCTGTCGTCTTTACTAGCAGCTATTTGCTCACAGATTCGAAGAAGCTTGCTCTCTGCCACGACTTCAGCAGTTCTTCCATCCTTGTTCATTTGCTTGAATTTAGCGCGCACTTCTGCCAGTCTTTTCTTCAGATGATTTTGAAAAATTTCTGAGTTTCGAACGCAGCTTGCAGCTGTTCTCACGCAGAAGTCTCCGTTCAGTTTTCTAACGTCACACTTGTGAAGCGAGAAGCAAAGATTGAACTCGAGCTTTGTCAATAGCTTCTCCTCTTCGCTAACAATTATGGCTTCATCTTGAGTTTCTTCGGGAGTCTTAGTCGATGCCATAAACTTATTTTTGTCTCTAAAAAGCATTGCTGGGCCATATTTAAGCTCAAAAACTCATAAAAACATCTTGTCCTAGCAGCTACCCCACGTCGCTATTGAAAACCCTCTCACACTCAATTATCCATAATCATCTGAAAATCCCTCCCTTTTTGAGTTCCTAATGACTAAAAACTAATTACTCAGAAATTGAATATTTTTGATAAATATATTTTATAACCTACACCTATACGTATAGTGTATGTATAATAAATATGGTATATGATACCTCGTATACTTTTCTGATTTGAAGCATATTTTTGTATCAATACCTTTTTCTCTTCCGTTTGAAAATATTCTGTGCCTAGAGGAAAAAAGTTTTGAAAAGATTTCTTATTCTCGAAAAACTGCAGAATTTTCATTTTCAGTTCATCAAACACTGTCTCTCAGACATGGCAAAACGGGCAAAACGGCATTGGGGCAGAACGGCAAAACAGTTCCTGCCCTGAGACAAGGTCAAATAAAAATTTAGTAAAGATTATAAAACTAGCGCTGCGGAAATGGAGCAAATACAAGCACGTAAGCAACCAAATAATGCAACAATTGACTTTTTCAATGAATTTATTAGCTTTGAGTGTCAGTTTCAATGAGCGAGAATATGTGTAGCCACGTAAGTTATCCGGATTTAGGTTTCAGCTGCGGCGCAACAATGTTTATAAAATTGCCTTTTCTTGTTTCGTACAATTCTTGAGCCGCAATAGAACTTTTTAGCGACTCCACCTCGGACAGAAATGTCCTGTCAGAAAGAATTTGATCATTTTTACTCCGCTGAATCTTCTCGCAGACTTTCAATAAGCAGCTCTCTGCCAGAAGAAGAGCAGTTTTTCCCTCTCGATTCATCTGGCGGAATTTTGATTTTACTTCTTTGCGTCGAGCTTTGAGATACTCTTCGAACTCTTTGGAGCCGCGAATGCAAGATGCAGCGGTTTTCACGCAGAAATCAATCTTGTAGCTAGCCGTAGTTGCTTTATGAAGTGAAAAGTGTATGTTGAATTCGAATTTCACCAAATCTTTATGAGTGAGTTCTTCAGACTTTTCTGCTTTGTCACTCTGCTCTGGAGAATTTCTGTTGGCTCGAGGATTTACAGTTGTCTGCTGATCCGATTTGTTTTCTTGAACACCCACTTTGCGCAGTTCTGGTTCAGATTGTTTTACTTGAGTGACCTTTCCGGGAGTTGGACTAGCATAGTAATCTACTAAAATCATTCGCTGTTTCTTCGAAGATGGCAAATTATGTTCTCCGCTGGCGGTCGAGCTAGTCCGTTTATTATCTCTCCTTTCTTCATTTTCATTGCTTGAAAGGCTGTCTACAATTTTGAATTCTCCTTCGGAGCTTCTTGTACTTTCAATGTCACTTTCTGCAGAGCTCTGTAAGTAGTCGTAAACCTTTTTTTCTTTCTTAGCTTTCCTGACTGCTGCAAGCTTAGCTTTTACATCAGTTTGCGGATCTTGCTCTTCGACATCTTCATTTACAATAGTCTTCTTGAATTCTAATTTTTTCACGTCGATATGGCGGATTTGGTAGTTTGTCACAAGGCGTAAAGTCCCTTTTTTCGGGGAAGTAATTTTCACGTGCTTAGTATTCTTTTTTGACCAAGGTCCTAGTCGGACGACATTTTCAGTTGTCTCCGGAGCTGGTTCCACCCAAACAGTTCTCTTGGAACTCTGAGAATCGTCATCGGCGGCAGTAATCTCTAATTTATCCAAGCTCTCTTCTGATCGATAGTAGTTTTGGTCCCCATAGGAATCCTCTGAAGCTATGCCAGATGAATCGTGAGAACGCTCAAATGAGCCGAACGAGCTAAATTCTTCCTCGTCTTCGTCCCGATTGACACAAAATGTGCGCTCAGGCAGAGTATGATCATTACACATATATAACTGTGAATCTTGCTGTCGTTTGTTTTTGTAAAAGTCCATGGTGATTCTCTTTCTGATCGATATTTTAATTTGTGGGAGTGGAAGGCGTTTCCTGTCGTTCTGTCAGCTGGTGGCGCCCTTTGCTGGTGGCACCTGAAACAAGCATAGGCATTCTGCCTCCAATAATATAACACCCTACCTCAAAAGAATAATATTTTACGGTCTCAATTTCTCTTCGCGAAAACCTTCAGGCCCTCGGATTGGCGTAAAACACAGCCTGTGAACGCTCACGGGCGATTCCCACGGAAGTCAAGCAGTTTCAAACTTATCCTCCATTTATATACTGAAACCACAGCACTTTTCTCTATTATTTATTTTGAAAATTATCTGATTAATTTATTTCTGATTTTTATTGAATTTTTATTGTTTTATGGGTCGCATAAAGCAGCTTTTGTTCTTTCAAACATGTCGCTACGAATGAGATTCGGAGGATATTTAAGCAAATAGAATTTATTCTCTAGCATCGTGAGCTTCTAGCCAATTGAAAATATCAGATTCGTAGTTCTTGATCCATTCGATATTGGAATCGATTTGGGCAAGAGTTGATTTTCGTGGACCCTCACCGGCGCCGGCGTCAGCTTCAGTTACCTTGAAGAAATCGTCCGCTGACCAGAGACCGTACTCTAGGCAAACTTGCATCAGCAATGATGATTGAGTTGAAGAATTAACCTGTTTTGAAGTCATTGGCAATATTGGGTGCAAGACGGCCGAAATTTCTATCGTTGGTTCCGAATCGCTCAACAAGCTCTGCCCAGTGAACTCTGACCCAATCCCAGGCCATCTTCTCGCCGACACTTGAGTACGAGATGTAATTGATAAATGTGAAGAAATCCTGCTCTAGAATAATCGTCTTGTCCATAGCTAACGTGTTGAGCATGTAGTCTTTTGAGGTTCTTGACAGATTCTAAAATTAGGCCAGTTTCTAATCGCGCGTAAAAATACTTTTATCCGGCCGATTGAGTGGCGGCATTCTTTCTCAGGCCATCGATCAAAAAAGAACCTGGCCGATTGTGGTGACGTTTTCAGTCGCAGCCATAGCACGCATGTATTTTTTCTTCTCGTCTGCGACCAGTTCTTTTGTGTATTGTTCGTACATAAATTCCCAATCTTCATAACTGCCGCTCGATACGCCAAGATTATAGACTAAAGGGGTGGATACAGCATTTTTATTAATTTTATCATTCGTACCGGTTCCAGCAACGTCTGGGTGCGGTCGTTTGCTAACATCGCCGTTTGAATTTTTCCACTCGCTGTAGATTGCTGATGCCTGCACAGCAGCCTCTTCGACTCCAAAGGAAACCGAGAGCGAGACAATATTTGATCGCATTTTTCTATTATAGAAAGATCTATTTTCAAGGTCAGATTTGGGACATTACTTGTGAATATGCGAGTCGGTATCTTTAACTTCGAATCCAAAACGCTCGAATTGCTCACTGACCGCTTTCTAAACAATGGGGTCAGTTTCAATTCAAAACTTACATTTACGAAATTGGTATACACTCGACCCAAAACCGGAAAGGTCTCAACTGTCGACCAAGAGCGCTTACCTTGAAGTATGCGATGAACTTATCTCCCGTCTCGGTGCCGGACAACATCGTGCGCATATACGAAGTGCGTGACCCAAATACTCCCCAGACGTAGTACGAGTCTTCACTTCCTTTAGCGATGTAGTCCACAGTATCAAGAGCATCTGAGTAGCTGATATCTCCAGAGATGGCCAAATTGAAAGCATCATCTACAATACCCATTCGATCCATTTCATCGAGTTTTCCACTGGCAAGACTATTTACCAACTCCGTGTAAAGCGCACCTGTTAATTACAATCGAAAATGCTATCAACCTAAAAAGATCATCTAATCTTATCAGTTGAGCATCGAGGATACTGGTGATGGCCCGGAAGATAGTAATTTACGATCGTTTCCTTCATATTTTACTCGATAATATCCTTTCTGTCCATAGTTTAATTTGAATGGGATATCTCCGGCAGGTTTCGGAAGTGTTATCTGAGATTCACTTGCATCAAGCCATTCCGTATCGTTGTTGTTTGAAGTTACAACGAGCGAGTACTTGAAGTTGTACTCAGCTTCTGGGAGCGTGGAGTCTGCATTGTGAAGGAATGGTCTGTCACCTGAGCGAATGTTTATTTTCAATGCATTTCACTGACAGTATCTCACCCTGAGGGATTAGGAGAACTTCTCCACGCACTCGCTGGTCGAGCTCTGAAAAGGGCGCGCGAGAGTAGCGAGATCGATCAGCTGGGGCACACGCAAGTAACGATGTAGGAGACAATATTAAAGCTAAGTAGCCCATCATGAGCAAAAAATGTCGGCCAAGGAATATCTACAAGGTCAATGAGGAATATTCCTGGAAGTAGTTCGTGTTGCAGAGCATCAAATTTGGACCATATTATCATGGTGTATGGACCATACGATATGGTCCATACCATACAGTAAGGTTAGGCAGTTCGGGTCAAGATGATTTTCAGATAAATTGAAAGTTGAGACTCAGTCTTGGTGGGTGGGAATATTAAGGGCTTGTCTGGTTTCTCTTATATTTTGGTTTCGATTTTTCGCCCTCTTTGGATAGGGTTCACCGTCTTCAATTATCATGTTCTTATGGAAAGTTTTAGTCTCTCAGATCAGCTGGAAAAGGATAAAAGGTAATAAGAGATTAGATGGATGATTAAAAAAGACTTTTCAAACGGAAGAGAAGATCACAAGACAGCTGGATTAAAATTTGATTACAATAGGATGAACTTTGATGGAGGTTTTATTGAATAAACTCACGTTTTTAGACGTTTTAAGTGTGATTTATGGAATCTCCATTGTCGAATTAGTATAAATCACATCTTTCCTGAAAATTTTTGAGCAAAAATGCTCATGATCCTCAGAAAATTGAACCTTGTGCAGATTAGCTAGACCGTCGCAACTACCCTCTGATCATGATTTTCCTCGATAGATTAGCGATTTCCCAGTGAGCCTCGCTGTTTCCCGCAGAGTTGGGCAGTTCGGCCGTGTTGGGCTTGTTACCCGCTGGGGGCAGGCGAATCCCTCTTACCTCCATTATACCTACCGGGTGTGCCCATCTCCTACCGCGTTACTCGCGTGTGCCTCAGCTGCTCCACCCTCGCGCCTCTCGCGCGCCCTTTTAGAATTCCCTCTAGCGAGTGCGTGGAGAAGTTCTTTTTTCCCACCCTGAGTTATGACAATGTTGTTCCCGTCAAGTTTCGCGGTCAGAAGTGGATACAGAGCCTGTTTCAAGAAAGGATGCATCAGGGCTTTAATGTCGAGCTTTTTGCTCCCGATCATGATGTTGTCCGCATCCGCTTGTTTTTGGTAGCTGGTGATAAAGTCCAGCTCATCGGCAGCTATTGAAAGTAATTATCATCATTAGATTTAAAAATGATGTCCAGAACTAGTCGAGGTATTGAGGAATTTACTCGGTATGGACGGGCAATTTAAGTAACGTTCTAAATTTCTCTGAAATAGTTGATTCTCTGCAAAGTTTATTTCTACGTCACCTTTGAATTGAAACTCCGTAAGAAAGTTAGTCGTCGCTTTATCGAAAGAGTCTTTGCCCATTGCTTCTCGCAGCATGTAGATAATCGAGGCAGCCTTGTCGTAGATGACCCAGTCGAAGGCGGCAGTGATCTCGTCTGGATTTCTAGCTTCGCTAACGATTGGACGGCCGGCAACTGAGACATCTCTGTTGAGCGAGTAGGTGATTGATTGGTAAATTTGCTGTTTTTGCATGTCCCAGGGCTCATTTTCATAGGCCTCTTCGATTCCTTCTTGAGACCAAAAGGTAGCAGGTCCCTCTTGAATCCAGATGTTGTCCCACCATTTACAAGTTACCAAGTTGCCGAACCATTGATGCACATATTCGTGGGAAATGGTTGAAGATTTGCTCTGTTTAAGACTAGTAGCACCGGCATCAGAATCATAGAGCAAGGAGGTTTCTCTATAAGTGATAAGTCCCCACTGTTCCATTGCGCCGGTTACGAAATCGGGAATTGCGATAAGGTCAACTTTAGGAAGCTCATATGGAAGTTTGTAGAGATCCTCAAAGTAGGTGGTGACGTGTTGCTGCACCTTCATTGCATGCGCAACTTGCTCCACCTTGTCACAGGCTGCGAAAACGCGGATGGGAATCTAAAATTAAACTTGAAAAAATTGCAGACATCAGAAAAGTCAACCTTAGTGCCATCAGCTCTTTTGCCTTCTCCGGACTCGTTGCACATTTTATGCCAGATAAACGTCGGCTGATAAGTTCCCATAATTGGCGATTGTTGGAATACAGTTTTGCATTTTTTATAACTTTGAATTGCGATATACGAAGAACTCCGCTTGATAAAATTGTATAACTATCTACATGAAATTTTGATCGCATTCCTTGCGTTGCAGCCTTCGCAGTCACATTCTGGCTCTCCATCGACAGGCATATTCCACAAAGCACTGTAGCCTTCTTCGTGGTACATCGCCAAGTTGAAAGTAGCTTTCATAGCTGGCTCGTCAAAGCACGGATACGCTTCACGTGCATAGGTAGGCTCAAATTTTGTAGCAATGATGTATCGGTCCTCACCACCATCCTGACAGAATTAAAAAAACGAAACTTTATTTATAGAATGCACATTTCTTAGACTCATACATTTTGCTTGGCTCACACTGTGGATATATAATATTTAAAAAAAATGAGTAAATCCAGAAAAAAACTAACTAAAATGAGTCATTTTAAATGACTGACTCGAAGAAACCAGATAAATTGTTGGCTATCTAAATAGAATATCTAATTCTGTTTCCTTGTAGTTGACTTTGTTAATTCCAACAAGAGTACTGACAAGAGGCCCTTGCCACTCGAGATAGATGTGCGCCTCGCCGATCTCAAGCTTGTTTTCCAATTGGATGACGAAAAACTGCTCTCTATTTTCGTCATAGTAGAAGGTGTTGGTAACGACTGGTGAGAGGCCCTCTTGTTCGACAGAAATAGTTGCTTCGTTGATGGTCGTCAGGTCGGCGAGTGCGTGAAGAACAATATTTTGCGTTCGCTTTTCGATATTGACCGTAATCGTTTCACTACCGTAGGAAATATCCGCCACAGGGTCGGGGAAGAGCTCGATGTTGTAGTTGATGGGCTTGACGTAAGAGGGAAGCCTTGTGTAGTGCTGGAAGGATTATATTCGACAGGGAAATAGACAGTCGGCACTAGTAGACATGTATCATGTATTTACTTGTTTTCTTTTGAATTTACGTAGATCAAGCTTGCGTCAGATTATTATCTCCCAAAGCAACATTTAAATATTTGTGGTCAAATGATATCGAAAGAGTGCATCGAGTAGTAACAAATGATTCTTGTTCAACGCGTTGTTGGCGGACATGGCATATGTTACACATGATACGATGTAATATCGAACGAAATGGATTACTATCCCATCGTATTTTGGAATTTTTTACTGTACTTCTGGCACGTTCCTGAAGCTGTCTTCCCAGGGCGTCGGAGAGACCTCTTCGTCAATTGCACCGTCGTCGGCCTTGTCCCAATCGACACCAAGGCCGACTCCGAGTCCCACAGCGAGGCAGACGCCCATCGAGGCGAACCCCACGATAAGCCATTTTCTCTTCATTACAATCTTTCTATCTTGTCACGAGAATCTCACCTGAGGCGAGTGAAATTTTTATATCGATCAAATTTTATTTCAAGCCGGCTATTTGAGAAGCATATTTGGCAAGTGCGACTGTTACAACTTCTTACTTTTTTTGTTTGAAGAGTACTGTGACTGCTGTGTACTTACAGAGCACTTGAAAGAATTCGGGATTGCGAGTTAGGGCCTCGTTAATCTTAGATTGACGGCGGCGGAAGAATGCCGGATGCAGTTACGCAAACAGAAGAAACTGGAATGGAGGGGATTCTGTCCCCTTCTAAAGACGTAGAAGTATTTCCTTGAATAAGCAAGTCCATCGCCAAGAAGTGAAATCGCAAGAGCATCGCATTCCTCTGTGGCTTCATTTTCGCAAAAGCACTAGAGCTAAAACATGCATAATCTGCGTGTCGCAGTGGCATCGTTGCATTCTTCTACTGATTTAATTTCATAATAAACTGGGTATTTTTTTTCACTTTAAAAAATTTGCTCGAAGTCACACATACTCTGTAGATCCCATAAACAAAGTATTAATTTAGATGGATTACTCTTTGGATTAAACTGTTGACACTCAAAATTTTTGTTCTCGGCAGAAAGTCTCCGAAATGATTCACTTGCAAACATGTTTTGGTCCAATTCGAAGACAGAGATCTTAATTCGACCTTTTCAAAGCTACTGCGAAGTAATTTCAACGACACTTACTAAAGTCAGTAAAAACAAGGCTTGTGCGAATCTTGATGCAACAGCAACAAGCTTGCGAATGCTTTCTGGTATCGACCATGCCGTACAAGATTCTTGTGGTGTACACTTGGACGATTCTCCTTCAACGAATCCATCCCACATTACATCAGATAAATAACTTAATTTCTTATCGTTTCGGAAAATAACTGACAGGTATGGACTCTTCACGGAATAGATTCTTGGTTCGCTCTCCCGCTAAGAAGATTTTTAGCCCTTTCTCTTCCTCTGAGAACAGATGCTTTGCGCCCTCCACTGGTTGATCTCACGAATGTATCTTTATCACGAAGGCAGGGGATCAAAAAGATGAGCCTAATGCGGGGCTCGAACCCGCGACCGTTGGATTAAGAGTCCAACGCTCTACCGACTGAGCTAACCAGGCCCGACGGAGCCGCTGAATATTAAAATATATAATAGAATAAATTTGATTTTGATAGCCTATGATAGCTTTGTCACTGACTTATTCTATTTTGCAGTGAAAATAAACTGTTTTGAAAACAGAATTTAACTATTTTCGTTTTTAATTTGCTTAGGCTATTTTTGATTATCGCTATAAATACAACCAACTACATGCAATCGTGTATGAAAACACTCTAAATGCGTTTATTGACCTATTTAGAACTTTCTCGTTCCGTATTCACTCCCACTTAATCAATAATGTTGCAATTAGCAGCGAGTGTTTTGAGTCTAATCACGTTGAACTTGGCAAACGATTATTGAAAGAGAAAAGTGCTCCATTCTTGAGCTCGAGGAACAAGTGCCGACAACGCCGCAAAACGTCAAAATTAATTGAAAGTTTATGGGATTAAAATGTTATCCTAGGAAGAACAGGCCGTTGTGGTAAGGGAGCGATAACCTTCCGAGTTGTCGAACTCTTGATAGATCGATTTCCAGCAACTTGCATCATCTTCTTCTTTTGACACGGGTCACGGGCGTCGGATGAAGAAGTCACCGATAACGATCCAAGAATTCCAGAAATTCTGCTACTTTATACGTCGAAACTTGTCCCCTATGTTAACAGAACAATGACCAAAGTTCCTTTTTCGTTTTGGGATTGAAATATCAAAACATCGTTCTATATTTTAGACAATTTTCTTGCATCATTGGCCAGAATAGTAGTACCCTCGCATATTCAACCTGTTATGTCAATTCTTCAAGCTATATGTTTTGATCCACTTAGGAGCGTTTTTCCAGTCATTTGGACGAATGACGTTTTCTTTGTAACTCTTTGTTTTAAAAATATTTTCATGGAGCTTAACATGGATGGTCCCTCTATTTCGTATAAGCTTCAAACATACTCTTTGAAATCCATAGTAGGTGAATTCTTCGAAGCACGAGCGCCAACCAACATCGCTCTGAAAATAGACAGGCGAGCTGACCTTTGAGGAGTACGGTTGATGGCTAAAGTTCTGCCGCAAAACCTGAATCATAGAAATTGGCATAACCGTTGTTTCGATGCAAAAACTTGTTATCGAGTAAGGGATTTTCTTGTATGAATAACTCTGAGACTTGCTGTCCTTCGAGACTTCAAATAAGCTCATATAACTTATTTTAAGCATCTTAAAATTTTTACGTGAGCTTTTTTGATTGTTCAATTGTAATGATGTGGATTCTAATCATCGCTGAAGAGCTTGAAGTCTTCAGAAATTGTAAATTCTGCAAGGTTCACCAAAAACGTAACGATAAGAAGAAAATACGCCGGGCGTAATGCATTTAGCTTACATAATGAAGTGCGCGAAATTCATCCTATTTCATTAGTCTGCTTGCAAAATAAGGAGCAGCTTGTATCTCCGAGAAAAGTCATCTTACGACGGAGGGTTGTATTAAGCACCAGAAATTGAACTCTAATAATCCGTGAGCGAAACTATTGTCCAAGTATTAGTATGTGAAACAAGTTTACTCCCCTTTGCTCGTTATTGAGCGAGGCAAGCAGCAAACACGTTTCAATTTGCAAAATAAGGTTACCAGAGAAAATATTTATGCGCGAAGTACGTGCTGTATACTAATCGCTAGCTTATACTAGGTACTTGAAAAAGAAAACACGATAGTCAGAAAACGTGAACTTCAAACAATGCCTTTCGATCAATTTCTTATCAAATAGAATTTAATTATGAAGAGCAAGATGTCGAATTCTTATCAATGATTAGCTCAGGCGTTTATTCTTGATCATTTTTTTTGTTGTATTTTTAAATTTTTCTTTCTAACTTATTGCCATAGCTTCCGAAACGCTTTGTACGAATGTGGTTTCACCCGGGAATACATCACAAAGTTTTGCATAATAACGTCCGCTACTTTGAGCCCGTGCGTGAGCCTCTCTCACGCCACCTAAGCGTGCGTAACATATTCGACCTGCGTATAAAAACGAGGTGGATTCTAGTGCTGGCCATAACCTCATCGGATCGGGAATACTTCGACCAGTTGAGCAAAAATGAAACTTTTCAAATTTTTTATCTTCGCCGCTGCCACTGTCACCGCCCAAGAGAATACCGTCGACGCCACGCTTTACGATGACTCCTACTCCTACTCTTACGATTACATCTACTACGATGACGACGGAAACGTAATCACTGCCGAGGAATTCGAAGCGCTGAACTCAGATGTCGACGAATCCGGAATCGCTCGAGCAAGAGGAGGCAAAGGAGGCAAAGGAGGAAGAGGCAAGAAAGTCAAGGGAGAAAAGAAAAACAAGAGGAAGAAGAAGAAGAAGACTCCTGCATATACCACCACAACCTCCACTACTTCAACAACCACGACGTCAACTACAACTACAACTACAACCACAACTACTACCGAGGAGCCTACAACCACTTCTGTCATCACCACAACAACTTCCACTGAGGCTCCTACAACTCCTCGTCCCGCTTACGTCGACGTAAAAATCCCCGATGCGATCCCAGAAGGAGAACCACAGGTTCCTCAGACATCGAACCAGGTTCCTCAGGTGTCGAACCAGGTTCCTCAGACATCTAACCAAGTTGCCCAAGTCTCCAACCAAGTCCCCCAGACATCTAACCAAATGGCCCAAGTATCGAATCAGATGCCACAAGTGTCCAACCAGGTTGCCCAGACTTCCAACCAAATGGCTCAAGTTTCGAACCAGGTTCCTCAGGTTTCCAATCAAGAACCACAGGTCTCAAACCAGGTCCCTCAAGTCTCGAACCAGACTTGGTAATCACTTTCAACCAGCTTCAACACATAGCCGCTTACGACGATCAATAGATACAAACAGTGAAGAACTTTCAAAACATTCTCGGCGTTTCCCAGGAAGATACAGTCGTCGCCTGCGCAGATTTCTCACCTTGTTGAAAACAAAACGCGACGCGCTCGCGCAACTGCACTCTTTATCTGTAACGCCTTGATTTTGAAAACTTCAACCAATTCATCTTACTTCACCTTTAATAAAAAAATATACTAAAAATGAGTTGTGTAGAATTTGTACGGATTGATTGCTGTTCCCGCGGGGCGCAATAGCCGGTTAGTCCTTTTTATCGTGCCTCGGTGCTACAAAACTGATTGTAAAACAATCTCGGGCAGATTCTCACGCAAGCAATTGTTTTGGATGCATCTGATACAATTTTTGTGCAGTTTTTTTCTTGGGCAGGCGGCTGCGGCGCTACTCGAGCTCGACAACTATAGTTTTCCGAAGGTTATCCATCAGAATGAGAGAGTGCTAGTGACTTTCCATGCTCCGTGGTGCTCAAAATGTGGCAAATTCCTGCCAGAGTTAAAGAAAGCAGAAAAAGTTCTCAGCAATGAAACGCCGCCGATGAAACTTGCACTTGTAGTATTGTTCAAAAAACGTTTGTTTAATTTAAAATATACTGGCCAAGTTGAAATCAGTTTTTTTATCGAATTCTAGCTAAGCGAAAATAACGGTAGTTCTGCGGAAGCTCATGAAATATTGTTTGCGCTTCAAATTGACCAAAGATTAACTTTACTAACCTTTAATTAACTTGATTGTTTTTGCCTGAAACCAGTCTTTTCTGAACATCAAAAGATTGCACGGTTGCAGAACACGTCGAACTGTGCAAATCCGAAGGTGTTAAGGGTTACCCGCACGTGGTCCTTTACGTGGATGGAAAGAATTCGGGCGACAATCCAAATCATTTGAGATCCGATGAAGACGTTAAGAAATTTATGAGGCGAAAGTTTTCATTCGCCTCTCATCAGGTACTGATCAAAGACCCGAATAGAAGTCAGTTCATCTAAAATTTAAACTGTTAAATGTTTTCTCTTTTGAGCCTCACAGATCTTATTTGAAGACTAATTTATTAAGATTCGATCAAGAGAAGATCTAGAGTTATTCACCAACCATCCGGACGGAGGCGTGATCGGAATATTTCCTGAAGAGGACGAAGATACAGAAAGTTTTTACAGCCGTTCGTATCACAAAATAGTGGGCGCTCTGGCCGACGATTATCGTTTTGCTCATGTGACTGATCGAACACTGGCGAAAGAGCTATTCATGAATAAAAAGTACCCAGATGGACTTTGGAACAACATAATTCTTCATCGTCCAATTTACTTCAACAATCCTTTTGAGGACACTTACAAAGTATTCGAGGGAGACAAGCTTACTGCGGGATTGATAAGAACCTTCGTCAAAGATCACCAGACCGGCCTCTGTCCAATTCTAACTGTCGATCAGTTTCATGCTACAAGACCGCCTATGGTAATGTTCTATTACCACTTCCACATCGAGAAGGATCCGAAAGGGATGCGGTACTGGCGAAACCGAATCATGAAGGAAAGGCTTTCCAAAAAAGATTTGAATGTGTGCTAGAAAAATATGCGCGCAACATATGTCAAGCCCTGAAAACAGGTTGCGCTTGAATTCCCTGATTTCCAATTTGGAATTGGTAATGCGGAAGACTTTAAAGATCTGCTGGATGATAGTCTCGGGGGGAAACCAGGGAAGGATTCAGATAAGGAAAACAAATATTGAATGAAAAAACATTATGTTACATAATTTAATCGAGCGCGAGTGAACCCTGCAAGATTGGGGAAAGAAGGCTCCGAAAGTTGTTATTTGGAATGAACAATACGACTCCTATAGGATGGAAGTGGGGGAAGTCTGCGACGAAGATATTGTCTGCGATATGCTTCCGGACGGATCAAATGTCCGCCAGTTCATACAACAATATCAAAATGGCGAGTTGAAGTTTTACGTAAAGGCGGGTTATTTTCCTTGTGAAAAATTATTTATATTGTACGTAGAGTGCAGAGCCACCAGAGGAAAACAACGACCCAGTGAAAATTGTAACTGGAAACACATTCAAAAGTATAGTTCTTGACGAGGAGAAGGACGTCTTCGTCGAATTTTATGCTCCTTGGTGCGGTCATTGCAAAACCTTGGAGCCAATTTGGGAGGGTAAGGCATTCGATAAGCATGTGGATTTCCTAAACTATAATTAAGAGCTCGCCCAAACTCTCCTCGAAGACGAAAAAATACTTTTTGCAAAGATGGACGCGACTGCCAACCACCCGCCAAAGTACTTTAGATACAGCGGCTTTCCGACAATATTCTGGGCAGGTCGCGGTGCAAAAGATGAACCGGAGCAATACAAGGGATCTCGAAACATTGAAGGCTTTCTTCAGGCATTGGTTAAAAATGACTTCTTCGAGAGACATTTAATCACGCAAAATCTGTCGACCTTGTGACACCCCATTGAAAGCGTGTAATTTTAATTTTATCTTGACTTGGCAATTTTTACAACCTCATAAGTTTATTCGCGAAAGAGTGGATTACAAATTGAAACTGGACGAAACCAAGGAATCAGAAGAAAACAATTCATACGAACATACTGAGCTGTGATATCCCGTATTAAGAAGTAATTACGGGAGTAATTAGAATAATAAATTTATTTGCTAGAGTGACCTAGTTGCATATTTCAAATTAACCTTTGATCTATCTTTTTGGCCGAACTCACTTGGTAATTTGTGAACATGATCAATGAACCTTCATCCGAGCAGGCCTTCATTCTGACTTTCGGACTACGGAAGAGGAATTACGGTAAAGAGAATTAAGCTGAACTCATTAGTAGATGTCCCGCGAATGTCGGCAAAAATGTCCGGCTCCGTTGAATGATGCAAGAAATGAATGATTAAGTGTGATAATGTTCGCACAGTGCTGCCCTGACAGAGAGTGACATGTTTCGTTTGGAAACATCTTAAATGGCCCAAGGCAAAACAGTGTTCGACATTGTCGAAATGCAATTATAGATAAGCACTCAATTATTAACCGCAGGCTGCAGGTATAAAAGTCCTCCACTAGTGACAGTCTACATCTATCTGCCAAGGTAAAGTCCCAACGCAAAACCAGAGAGCTCAAGAATCCAACTCCAAACTTTCTTTTCTGCTGCCTTAAAAAACCCAGCAATTAACATTCACTTTTAGTTAAAAAAGAAACATGAAAGTTATTTGTCTCGCGTTAGCCACCGTTGCTATCGCCTGTCCCTGGGATAAGTCGATGGACGAGGTCGTCCAGAGCTGCGCAACCTGTGGCGATGTTAATTTCGACGACTTGGAGAGCCAACTCGGCGTTGTGCTAGGCTCATTCTGTCGAGAGATCCAAGAAGCTGGCTGCTGCAGTCCATCCACTCGTTCCGTTCCAATGTTTAAAAGGCACGTGATCATAAAAGAACAGAATCTCTCTGAAGATGCTCTCCTTAGAGCATAAGAGACCTATTTTTATTATTTCATGCGATCACCTACTACAAGGAACCCAATTCTTTCTCTCTATAAACGTAGTTTCCAGCCAATCGGCATTTAAATCTCCCCTGAATCATGTGAGTACAATCAATCAATTTCGAGCTCATTATAATCTTTCCTTAGGGCTGGCTGGACTGCTTCGACAACGGAATCACTTTATCACCCCTATACTCTGTATATTCTCTGAGTATTCACCCTGAGAAAGGATCAGTCTCCAGCAAACAATACTTTTTCTTCGGATTTTTCTTTTTCTCGGTCGGTACAAAATCTATTTACTTATTTTCTTTTTGCAATACAAAAAACAAGTTCGTTCAGCTTTGTCGTTTTATTCAATAATTTTAGTAATTGATAATTATTTGTTGGCAAGGAGCGGGCGGCGTTCGGACTCGAGGTTGTGACTTTGCGAGTAGGAGAGTGACATTGAGTGATGACGCTGGAATCTAAAGCCGTGGTTAGAAAGGTCTCGCTTTGGCAGAATCTGAACTACCTATTTGAGACGATAATGGAGCTCATCACGTCGTCACCGTGCTCTTCCGTCCTCTCGAATTTTGGGTAGCAGAGGTAAACCACCATGGCGAGGCCGGTGAAGATCATTACCATTCGCCCGAAGAAACTAGGGAAGTCGTCGTGGCACTCTTGAGTTGAGTGCTCATCACCGCAGGGTGACATGACTTGTGTAACAAGTGCAGCAAGCCCGTTCATCACCTGAAAACGTGTAAATTCAAGAACTACGTTTCATGCATTGAAATACCTTATCGAAGACCGAATAAGTTCCGTAAACAAAGGACGAGGACTCTCGATTTCTGCCGATCACATCTACAATCGAGGAAAGAGACATAATCAGCGTTCCAGCAGCGCCCATGCCAAGGAGAATTGCAATTCCCCAAATTTCATTCGTCGCCGTGTGTAAGAACTCGAGCCAGACAAAACCACCTGCGACCATCAACGTCGCCAGAATCATCATACACTTGAAAAGATGCATTAATTTTAGTCTCAGAAAACTTATTTGCGTAAAAATTACTCAAAATGGTTGTTGACCGTTGTTGAAATTGATATTTTACCTTTTTGCCTGTAATTTTAAGGATGTGCGGAAGAGCAAAAGATAGGAACATCCCTGACGCGTAGAGAACAAGTGGACAAAAGCCAATGTAGCTGTTTGGGAACTTGAGTGATGTTGTGATCAGGACAGGGAAGAAGAGCAGTTGCTAGCGTAAAAATGATTCCCATTCTAGCTGCTTACTAGCAGGTATATTGCATACCTGATTGTACATCAACCGTGTAAGTGTGTAGCAAACACCTACTCGGAAAAAGCCTGGCTTTGCCGCCCATTCTCGGACTGTGAGGGTCTTGTGCTTGACCGTAGAGGTGACATGAGTTGTTTCGAGGATCGGCGTTTCGGTTGGATCTTCTGGTGTGAGGGTCAGGAAGGTTAGCGCGAAAATAAAACCAACCCCGGTTGACACGAAGTTGAGCGTTGTAATCAAAAACAAAGATCGCCAAGTTGTTTATTGCATAAAAATCTTACCTGCCACCGCGTGTTCCAGTCAAGTCCGGCGCCATCGACCGAGTTTTTTATGATGAAACCGGCCAAAGTGTATGTCAGAATCGAGGCGCAGTATACCATTGCTTGACGAATCGAGTTCAAGGAAATCTCGTCTTGCTCCGTTATCGCTAGCGAAGGAATGAGTGACAAGTGCGCAATCTGTGCGATTGCCCAGCCAGCGTTGAAAAGTACCTGAAGAAGCATTACTTCGAAAATTATTGACAAGAAGAACTTACTTGACAGCTCATCATATGATACACTGCCATCCATTCGGGAGTTATACCCGGAACATAAGTAAACGGCGGTAAAAATGTAAAAACAATGCCTATCAGCACCATCAGAGTTCCTATGGCGTGCCAGCCTTTTCGCCGACCGAATTTCTTTATAAGCGTAACCTTTCAATTCCGACTGTTACTTTATGGGATCCTATGCAAGTTACCTTATCACACTCGTTGCCGACCCAAAGGTTGAAAATCGCATCGGCGAATTGCGCGACTAGAATAATATATCCACAATTAGTTGATGAAATCTATTTTTGGCTTCTTAAAATTGCATAAATTCTAAAGTTGCTAAGTTAGAAGCCACTAAACTTGAGCGTGTCTTGCATCCACACGAGACCGTATCCAAACCACATTGTACCACACATATCATTGAGAACATGACCGGCGCCAAAACCGACCTTTATTTAGAATTTTAGAACCTCTCTTAGAATCAATCATAAATTCATTGCTTTCCGACCCCTCCTTTGCCAAACCCGAGAGGGTTTTTCGACGAGCTTTTGGCATTTTTATGTCTCAGGATTTCTCCGCCTGGATGAGCTGCTATTCTTCTCTATTTCTTATTATTTCTAGACGTGCAAAAATATGTGCGAAACAGAATTGTGAAATCGCGGTGGGCCACCTTCTCAACCGTTTTGGCTCGACTCGAGACCGTTTCTGTTTTGAGCTTGCAAAATACAAATCAGCTCTTTGCGATCAGACACCAGTTAGCAGCTCAAACGCGAGGAGACAAAATCAGAAGTTTTCACATTTTTCCGAGAGTATCGGATGAGTCCGCAAAAATCGCCCGACTTCCAGGGCCGTTTTCAAGAGATCGACAAAAAAGGCGCGTTTTATTTATAGTGAAACAAGAGTTTTCTAAAGGCCCGATAACGGTAGAATCTAACTTCGTAAGAGAGTTCAAAGAAGGTTTAATTATCTTAATTCTTCACTATTATAAATCGCTATAAAGCAGGAATCGTTCAATTTTACCTCGTTCATTTAAATCAAAGAAGATCTTCTTTAGGTCTATTTATTTTTCATTTATTCTTGATTGAGAAGTAGACATAAAAAGAATATCTGACAATTATATGAACTATGAGAAAAGCCGAAGATATCTTAATCGGAATGCAACTGCCGTTCACAGCTGCGTCGCGAAAATACCCGACTCCCATTAAGCCGGCTGGATCTCCTCCCTCCTCCGAGCAGTCGTCCAGGTAAATCAAAAATAACCACTTTACTCAAAACAGTTCAAAATTAGCTCTTCTAAACCCAAACGAGCTGCATACACCGAAGAGGAGAAAGATTTCCTCTTCGCTAGTTACAGGGAAAACCCATACCCGTCCGTATCGCGGAGAACTGAAATCGCTGACTTTCTGCAGAAACCATTTAGCCAGATTAGCTGCTGGTTCAAAAATCAACGAGCGAGAAGTGGTGACTTCAAAAAAGGGAACTTGTTTAAATTACTCATGATAAAAGTTAGAAAATGATTCATAAATACAACAATTATTAGACAACGGAAAAGGGACACCAGGAAAGAAGCTTCCAAAAGTGGATAAGACCCCAATCACCGCCATAAAAATGGACCTTGCGGACGGACAGGATATATCTCCTCCTTGTCTCCCAGCTACTTTGGAATCAGCACAGACTTCTACCACTGCTACAGTGACTACCCCTATTACCACAGAAAAAGTTTTACCGCCAGCTACCAACCTTTCTACTTCTATTCATTCGTCTAACCAAGTTCTCATGCCTCCAAGAGGTAAAAAATACAAATGTTTGGTCAATATTTATGCTCTCCAGTTAATCATCAGAAGATGGAACCTGCGAAAGAAGATGCCACCGTAACAGAGAACACACATCATCAAGGGAAGCAGTCTCCATCGCCTGAAATTTTTAACACTTATCCTCATCTCGGTTTTCAACATCCAATGTTTAACACCGACCAGCAACAACTTCAGTATCATATTTCTAATGCGGGCTTTCGAAGCGATCATTTCGGTGAGGATCCACAGAAGCTGCTGCGCCTTGCTATTTACAACGCTCGCTGTGCCTCGGCACTCGCTACTGAAGCTACGACCAAAGTAAGCAGAAAAGAGAAAATGATATAAAAAGAGCTTGTTTAGGCCTTGACAGCGAACATTATATTGAATGCTTTGATGAAGCAAATGCAATCTCCTTTTGCGACGATGCGCAGCGATCAGACCTCCGATGGCGCGTCTGGCTCATCGGGCAGCTCCTCTTCAGGCTCAGCCGCGGACGGCCCGACCGACGACGGCTTTGAAATCAATGTTGATCGCATTTCTGACTCGGACTCGATCGTCAACATTCGTACTCATTAATCCTCCTCGATCACCGTGCATTGACTGTACTTTTTCTTGTGTACATTCTCCACAACTGCCAGCTATATTGATTGAAAATACACCAATTCAATAAATTAATATCTATCCTAGATATATTACGAAACTTGTTTGCTAAGGAATTTATTAAAATAATATTGACCCGAATTTTCTCGGGAAAAATTCAAAGCCCGAAATCTTCAGTTTTCGGAAGAAAGAAAAATCAATCAAGCAACAGATCGTTCAGAACAGAAGAATAATAGAAACAAGACTTGAAAAGAATACACCATCCAAACATGAGAGTAATAAGTTGTCTTTAACGTTCACGATGAGCGTCGAAATAAGAATATTGAACTGTTGTAGTAGAAGTAGATAGAATTGTTGATCAGGAATAACGATCATTTCGAACAGAAGCTTAGCCTTCAGGGTCAAAAAAAAACAACGAACATTTGCCTTGCATCTTAAACTTATTCGGGAGCGACGCGGTCTAGCACTTTCAGGACCTCTTCGTAGATGACGAAGACGAGGGCGACGTCGAGCACCACTCGGCTCATTCGGGGAAGGGTGCCTTTATACAGCGCGGCTGGCCCTTCATTTTTCAGGATTCGCATGAAGCAGTCCATCGAGTTTTTGTACTTGCTCGATTCCAAGCCCTTGAAGTGCGCGGTTAGATTGTTGCCTTCAATTGCGCTAATATTACCTGCATTCGCGTCTTGACAACATCAATCGGCGTGTTACCGATGACAGAGGCAGCTCCCGCCATGCCACCGTAAACTGCAGTGTAAATAATTCCAGGAGCGGAGCCTGTTCTATCGACGTGCCAGGCCTTTAGCGAGTCCATCACGCCGAATCGAATCATCTGGTTTGAACCTTGTTTTGCGAGTGTAGCTGTCAAACCCTTAAAATGTATTGAGTTAAAGAAAATCGAAGAAACTTACCTTGTAGCATCCAGCAAATCCTTCTTGAGCGATGATGGTTCGCATTCCATGGAATAGACCACGGTATTGAGGTTTTGCTTGGTTCATGTCGTGAATGAATTTCACTTTTACTGTCTCCATCGGACACACGGCGAGAATTGCTTCCGCAAAACCAGCAAATAGACCAGATAACAAGCTCTAGAGTCCAGTTATTAACTGTGGAAAGTAGTAAACTTACAGTTGCGACTGGATTTCTAGAGGCAAACCCGTCGCCAAAACAGCCACTTTGTATCTTGTTGGAGGCCCATTGCTGTGCTCCGAATCTAACATGAAAATTGAATGAGTTTGTTTAGGCGATTAGCAGCTTACCTGACTGCTGCTTTCGGAATCGAGCCGACAAGAAGCACAGAGAGTCCACGGTAAAGTCCGCCGACACCTCGCTGCGCCACAGTCTGTTTAGCGCAGTCGACTAAAACACACGTCTGTTTGAGTTTTCAAAAAAGGCCTAAGGTTAAGTGCTGAGTAAATCTTGGTATGTTTTATTTCAAGAGGTTAAACTGAGTCACTCACCCATGCCGCGGTATTTCGGTGGGTTTGCTTTTTCGTCGAGCTGCAGTTGGGTTTTCACGTATTCTGTTGGGTAGGTGATGCAGATTTCTATTCCTCCTGCAAGGCCACCAGCCAGGATATTCTTCCACACATATTTTGACTAAATATGGATATAAAAAAATATAGAGTGCCAATTTTGAGCTGATTATCTGGGTGATGAACAAATTGGAAGCTAGTAATTCAATTACTGGGCGTCGGCAACAAGCAGACAAGTATACAGTGGTTAATTAGGTAATCAATTTGCTGGCCCTGGGGGAAATCCATCACTGGCGATTTACAGTCGCTCTGGAGAGAAATCAAGGCATAGTATCAAAAGGGAGTCGTCTTAGAAATAAACCTTGCGTTTAGAGTGGGTCCTTGACGCTGGACGCCTTTGATTAGAATCGATTCTCGGGCTTGGATCTACATCAGGGACATGACTCCCGTCATTTTCATTTAATTATCGCGAAAAGAAATACGGTGAGTCCCGCTTGCCTATTGTCAGAAATCCGCGTTTGAACTGCCTTTCAATCAGAGCTAAATCTCAAAGTTCAACTAATTTAACTTTTTGAAATCACTATGTTGCAATGCATGATTTAACTCTGCTTGGAACGGTTGGCTTGTTAATTTCCATTTTTACGATTTGACCGTAAAGCCTGAACTGGCTGTTCTACGTTATCCAAAGTAATCAAAAACATTGTTAACTAGAAACGGCGCTGCGAATTCTGCAATTTCGCGTTACTGCTAGTTAAATAGAGAAATTATTAAAATTCAATATTTAACCTTTCGTTTTCCACCGGCGGCGGCGGCGTAATTTTTGGCTGGGTTGTAACCCAACCACGTGACTGGGGAATTGTTCATCGCAGAAACAGGTTCTCCTTTGATTTTCTCTCCCTTAAAGGTTTCGTGCTTCAGTGCGGCGTCCGTCGGTGCCTTCTGGCCAGACTCAGTCTAACACGGCCGCAGAGCTAAAACCAGGGGGAGGTGGCGCCCCAACTAAAAAATAGCTTAACCGAGCGTATGTTCAACGCAAGAAACCCCACCGGGGTCAATCAGGCCGAGTTTTTTTAGAATTTTATGGGCAATCGTAATCTGTAACGAGAGCTCTGGCCAAACTCAATAACCATAAACGTATCTTTTTAGAAGTACGTTGATATTCTGTGAGAGATAATTACTCGAATACAGGTTTATTGATATTAATAAAGAGGCAATCACCGTAATTAATTAATAATTATTGCCGATTTTAGACTGCAAAATATTTGCGAAGAGTTGTTATATAAATAATAAAAAAGCATTCATAGTGATTCGTAAAATGAAAGTAAATTTATTCCCCAGTTAAATAAGATGAGCGATTTTGCTCATGTTAAACCCTATGATATATTTAGCCGTGGCATGAGAAGATCTGTTATCGGCAGTTTATTTTGACTGCTTCTATCCGACAAAATATTGATGTTATTTATAATCACGAGTGAGACTAAACAAATCTTCTCAAAAGGTTATTTTTGTTTGTAACTCAGAAGTATTGCTCTCGTTCAGTTGACTTACTGGTCAAAATTCAACATTTTCAGCGTTTCTCTCTTCTTTCTCACTTTCTCTCTCTCTCTTTTTGACTATTATTGATTCGCTCGACCAAAATTACGATTTGATGTCGCGCCAAATTTAGTTGAAATTTTTTGAAAATAGGAAATGACTCGAATAAACAGGTGATTTTTTTTCAAAAGACATTGTTTCTCTCACAATGGCTAGGTCTAAAACTCGGGTTGTAAAAATAGCAATGACTCATTGAGGGTCAAGTATATTATTTTATTCATATTGAATTCTTCCGTAGGTACAAGTGGCTTTTTGGTGTCTTGAGTATAGTAGGTGCTTAATTCGAAGCTCTTCGATCAACGATGATTTGTGTGTGTTTTCTTGGATATTTTTTTGAGCAGCTGCTTTGACGCATTTCCAGTTTTTATTTCCCCTGCGTATATGCAATTTGTCTATTCTTGCTGGGCTTCTAGTATTTCGTTGACTTTGTCCAAGCTCACTGAGCCCTGGGCTTCAAAACTCGCCCATTTCATTCTGTTCTCCGTTAAATGCTCCATCCAGATAGAAGAGAACTTGTCTATTATTGGCAGCACATCTTCGTGGCTAAAGATTTTCGCATTTCAATTGTCTCGATCAAATGGCGCACTTACTTTATATCTGAGTTCCTTATTGCTTTAAAGTTTTTCTCCGTTGAAATTCTACTTTTAACTTGGTCCTCCTCAAGAACCACTGAAATTAAGCTTCAGATGTGCAAGTTCTAGTGTCCTTACCTGGTAGGAAGGTGACTGCAATGAAAAATGCAGTTTCCGTTAAAATTGCGAAAGTCGGCTCAATAATATAAGCCATGAAGCCTATTTGACTCTTTGGGACATCTGTAGTAACTCTATCGCACAGGAGACTGACGGGAATATCATTTGCCTTTTCGATGTCTCCCTGGCGGAAAAATTCTTCCAGTAACAGCGTTGCTGACTTTGAGTGAAATTTCCAGGGCTAGTTATAACACGCATCTTTGATTTATTCATTTTGAAGCTCACCTTGACGCAATTACTCAGATCGGCAGAATGTAAGAGCAATTCCATTATGCGAATTTTCTCCATGCTAAAAGGATTGTTTTGAGATCAAGGAAGAAAACTTGGTCGAATACGTTCTGGGATATTCGGCTGATTTATCGACGAGTACATTGTTCCAGTATTCCTTGGGCATTCGTATTGCAGATTTGATGGTTTTGATTTTGTCGAAATGCGTGCTCATGTCTGTGCTGAGCACCATTGCGATCACGTTGGAGCGGAATTCTTTATACTGGGCATCGTTGAGACTTGAAGTCAAGTCTTTGTCCTCCTCTAAAAATACGTTGACTTGTGCATGATCGCCAGTGAGTTGCCACCGGTCTTCATGATTCGGAAGGCTGTGGAAATGTGGTGATTCTCGAGCACTGACTGGTCGTTGTACAGCAGCGCCAAGTTAGACTTTGTGTTGATGTGAAATTGGTTGCTCTGGCCGGTGTGCGCCAGGTCATGGATTGCCGCCGCGAATAATATCGAGAACAGCTCCAGATCACTGAAAACGGTTGCCAATTTGAGCAAGCTAACGGAAGCGAGCGAGCGCGCCACAGTAATGTCTCATTACTGCGTTCTAAAGTAAGCGAGCGGAAGTGTAAGACTTTACTCTTTCTACATAACACTGCTCAAATTGTCCAACCACACTGAACCAGTGCGCCATTTGGGTTTGAAAGAGCAGCTGATGCACGGTGACCATCACGTCTGTGGCATGGATGTTGTTGTGATAAGGAGCGCCACTCTAGTGTCATTATATAATTTCTATTTCTAAATGAGGACTTTCTTCTTGCAGAGTATACACTGTAGACCTTTAGAGGAACAGCTTTGGAAAACAAAATTAAAATATTTCTTGCTGAATAAAGTTCGAATCTAATCTGGTTCGGGGTAACTATAAGAGTAAAAAGACCTCATGAGGGATGCTAAGATAGAAGAGTGAAAGCGATGATAAGACAGGAGGGAGATAAGCTACTCACAACTTGATACTCTTCTTCGATGGCATCTGCGAAGTTTATCAGTGTGGTTTGTTTGATCCCGAACCTTAATTCGACAGATAAATTATCGCTGTAATGATGATACTTGCAATCACCTGCTGTTGATATTGTATTTTCGGAAGAGCTCGAGCATACTATAGTGCAAGGGGTGTCCATTTGTCAGTTCGCCTGCCTTGAACGGATTCCAGCCCCAGTTGTCGATTTCCGATAAATAATCCGAGAGTTGGTCGCTTATCACGTCCTGCTTTATTGTGAACATCCTGAACGTCTGAGGAATGAGCAAAGCTATACATCTGTCTTACTTTTGGAGGCGGATGTGCATATTCATGGCCTTCACCAACTTACGGAAGCGGCCCTCTAGAACGCATCAGTTAGTTTTTATAGAAAGGAGACACCAATTCCATGCGACATGCAGGTGCGATTCTAACTAAAATCCATCCACGTGATTGCTATTTTTCCTTATCGAAATAGCATCCGGTCTAACCGTACTTCTTAAACTTGCGAATTATTGTTGGAACCTGTTTTATATCTCTACGTTCTGATCGTTAAACTTTAGAAGAAGTTGACGTTAGAGTTACATCCATCCTAAGAGATGTCTTCAGCTCACGTGCGTTTTGTAAAGGTCTATATTTTTACAAAGCGATATCACCAGTTATGATAACTGCCAATCATAAAGCTTTATGTGTCATATAAAGGTAGTGAGGGGAATTCTATATAAGCAACAATACCGAATTTTAGCACAACAAACTTCTGCCCTAAAAATGAGTTTTAGGCTGCGTCAGCCGCTAAAACTTTCGTCCAAATAAATCGACTTTGTCTTTTCCCAGTGTAAAATCAAATTTCTATTTCTTAGAAAAACTGGACTTTCAAAGTTACTTACAGACTTGTTAGTTACAGACTGTAACGTAATACATTTGAATCGACCAAGATAGTCTGGATCACAGAAAACCTGATAGAGCTTTCGATGACTTACTTTTGCGTTCGTTTTCGTCCTGCTCTTGTCGAGAAAACGTAAGGACGATCCATTGGCGAACCTCTTCCGGTACTTCTGTAATCGTACACCGGCGGACATCATGAATCGTGACTTCCGAATTCGCTGAAAATAAAATCTATGAAGTTAATTTCATTTTATGTCGAAACATGATATTATCATGATGATAAGTTCATGAAATCTGAACTACTAGTGCGGATTTATCTAGAATTAAGTGGCTAACCTTTGGATATCCTCTGCTTGACCTGATGTTGATTCGAGCGTTCACTTCCCGCGTTCGCCAGAAGTCTGTCAGAAATCTCAATCGTCAGGACGGGCGCTTCATCGCTCTCGCCTGGGTGCTCATGGCTCCTTAGTATGAATTCAAAACTCATTTTCGTTAAAGACTCGCAATATAATATAGACTTATTTTCTCGTGACTCGAGCTCATAAAGTGCATCCGCAAATATTGCGCAGAGAAAAACATATGGGCTCGATTCGAGAAAATATTAAGACAATATTTTGTGTTTGAAAGTTTGAATCCTTTCCCACAGCGCGTTATTCTTCTGCTCGGATCTCCATCGTTCATTTTTTCGTCGCTCAATCTCCTTTCATGCCTAAATACAATACATTCAAATTACATGGATAACACGTGCTTTTCTCAGATTATAGTGCTCTTATTAAGACGGGCTTACGCGTCTCCCGGGCTCATAAATTATTGGTTCCTCCTGGTGCTCTTTCTCACTCTTTCGCTTGAGCGTAATTTTCTATTACTATCAAGCTCTCCCCAAGAAAAATAAAACACTCCTGCGTTGATAAAAAGCGTGATACAAAAGGGGATATTTGAGCAGGTGTTTTTTGTGATCACTCTTTCTTAGTTTCGTAAAACAAAACTGATCACCCTCTTTCGTTAATTTTTAAACGCAGACGATGTAATCCATCCGCCTTCTATCGAATACCTGGAGCACTTTAGACCCATAATTACGTTTCTCTCCTGTGATCAAATTTTGATCACAAACAAAAACGTTCAAAAACGATGGAAGGTGTACGCATCTATGTTTATGTTTGGCCAAAGCGGTTTGATAAGAGTAACTAGCTCAAATAAAACTCGAAAGCTCTGAATGCCTTTTTCAATGAGGAAACTTATCAGAGGACCTGGCCACAGATTGAAGCTATCAGACTATGGAGAGGGAAAGACGAAAATATGCTTGTAAGGCAAATCTATCGTAAAAAGACAATTTACCCACGAGTAGTCAAGCGAGAAATCTTAATCGAAGTAGAAATAAAAGAGTAAACGCACTGCTGAGTGGGGCAGTGTCAATTCCAGGGTGAAATAAATTCTGTATCTTGCGACTCTAGCACCTCATCAATCAACTCAAAAATACCGCAAATAAAGATAAAAACGCGCTAAGTAGCAGATTTTTAATCGCTTCGCACCATCGCACCATGAAATACAAAACATAAAAAAGTGGATGTCTTTTTGTCAAAACACGGAAGTCATAAAATATGATTAGCCTGTGTGGGTAGAATCGATTACCATTCGGTCATAGGAGTCGGCGCGAACCAGACTCGTGGCATGCTTCGGCACTCTCGTTCTCTCGATTTCCGACAACGCGATGAACTTTTTTAATTCTTCTAGGCGTTGTAATGTTTCTTACTGCTGTGCTCTCTTATTAATTGATGTATTCTGATACTGCACTGAGCGCTAGTATTCAGACTGTGTGCTTCCCTCATATACGCACATGAGCAAGTTCTGAGAAGCGAAATTGCCCATTACTGACCCTTGATCGTTCAACGTGATAACACCTCTTTTCTCGCAGTACAATCCCTCTTTTTCTTTTCCACGCGTCTTGGGCACGCACTTATGAGTACGACTTTTTTCAAAATTTTCAGCGACGCGGTGAAGCTTAGCTTTCTCAAGAGGGCTTTTCCCGTTGTTTTTTGACTATTTTTTGGAAATAATAGAGCGGCCGCGGTGGACCTAGCACGAGCCCTAGGGCAAACTAAACTAACTCTCCTACCTTGAGGCCAGGTTGGCATTGTCCCGATTGGCGAGGTCGTTACTTTCTCTCGATGGAACACACACGCACCGGGCCCCTTGTGTGAAGAAGCTTGTGTGGCATGCGTCTTGGGCACGCACTTATGAGTACGACTTTTTTCAAAATTTTCAGCGACGCGGTGAAGCTTAGCTTTCTCAAGAGGGCTTTTCCCGTTGTTTTTTGACTATTTTTTGGAAATAATAGAGCGGCCGCGGTGGACCTAGCACGAGCCCTAGGGCAAACTAAACTAACTCTCCTACCTTGAGGCCAGGTTGGCATTGTCCCGATTGGCGAGGTCGTTACTTTCTCTCGATGGAACACACACGCACCGGGCCCCTTGTGTGAAGAAGCTTGTGTGGCATGATTAAGGATATGGTGCCCGAATTTAAGTCACATATATGAACATAGTGAGCTTATTTTTTAATCCTTGTAGCAACAGCAGCAGCTTACTTATATATCTTGGCGAGAAGTAGGAATCTGATTCAGGCTCCGGTAATCTTTAGCAAAAGAGGTTAATTCTCTTCGGGATCGCGCCCCTCCGGCGTGCACGCCTAGGGAATGGAATCTCGCCCCAGCCGCACACCTTTCCCGTCGCTAATTACACGAGCCAGCAGAATCTACATATGTAATCATCTATCCATCATTCGGAATGCATCATTGGCTCCAGCAGTAAAATCTTCATTTCAGAGCATTTAAGCTACGATTAATTACAAATTGAGAATACCCGCAAACACGCATATTCAACGTCTCCACTCACAAAATTAGCCTTCATATTCAAACGCAACAAAACGAGTCGCTTCGAAATCAAGGAAGAGTTCTTACCTTGCTTCGGGACATAATTAGATGGCGGGGTTCAAGTGCGACGCTTTCTCGATATTTGCTGCCCTGATTCGTACAAGTCAAAAACTTCTCTAGACTTTTCATTGAATATCCTGGTGCTATTGATTTTGCGGAGCTGGTGTGTTCCAGCTAAGGTGTTTTTTCTATATGGAGTGCTTGTCGACTTTAAAATTCAGTATCTTTTAAGAAGGAAAAAGAAGGGAGAACTTAAGGCTAACAAATATAAATATATCAGAAAGACTAGTGGCTCGTGCTATAAAACGAGCCACGAAGCTGGATGATCCTTTGGCCTTTTAAAGCGCAGTTTGATGAGTATTAAAGTTAAAGTAACCTTTTTAGATCTTTTTGTTGCTCCGAGATGTCGTTTACTCTTAGCCTGATTCTTTTGGGCATCTAAATTTTCGAAAATCCTCTGAATTCGACGCTGAGCGATGAGCTGACTATTTTGCGATAGCGTCGTAAATGAGCCGCTCTTTAACGAGCGCTAACTAACATCATGACAGACACAACATAACCTCGCCGTAAATTATCTATAAATCCAGAGACAATTGCTCTAAGATAAGAATAGAAAAGATCTCAATCGACCTGTCAGAGATAATGCTGCAAATGACCAGTTGTTTGGATTTCGTGTGTATTGATACTTTGTAACGATGTTTTCAGGCTTTGAAAAGAAAGAGTATAAGACAACAGCGAAGATTTCTACACCCATGTCGGAAACTGTATAAAATAAAAGTGCAGGGTCGAGGGGCGATTCGCCATTTTCAATCTCATCTGTAGGGCGCCTTGTACTGCTCTGAATTTTTGAGGAAAACGACTGAGCGCGAGGAACTTTTGTTTTTTCCAATCACGGATAAAAATCATTCGGGTTTTAATTCGGGTGGTGAGTAATTAGTAATGGGATCAACCCGAGGCATCAATTGTTTGAAAATCAAAGTTAATCATTTTGTGCATCTGTCATATGATTTTTGGAGATTTTTATCCAATGGTCTTAGAGTGCTTTGAGTGCCCATACAAGGCATGGCGACACCACCGGCTGGTTTAACGGGAGGTGCTGGCATCGGTTCGCTTTCTTCTCCTCGAACAGCGGCTTGAGAAACCTCTTCTGCCATCTTATCGAAGCAGGCGTCGACCAACGCGGCTGTCGGATCTACGATTTCGTACTTTCCGCCGCCGATTTCTCTGTATCTCACCGCTCTGAATGGTAAGGACTTCCTCCCTCTTCCTTGATTTCACTTGGCTTACCGTTGTCTATCCAGTCTGAGAAAGCCCCAGAGATTGCCATCCTCGACCGCTTCGTTTAATGCTTCCACGTTCTAAAAAATCTTTCTTCGCCAAATGCAATTAGAGCCAACAGGATCGTGTTTATTATTATATTTATCGCAATTTGCATCCAATAAGTAGATGCGCTTACCCCCAAATACTCGTCGCCGTGGAAAATTTGCGGCGGAAGCGCTTTTTCGATTGCGCTTTTTTGTCTCATCTCATGCAATAGAGCAGTGTCTGTCGTTATATCTTGAAGTAAGTACTCGTAAACTGTAGCGATGGCGTGCCAATACGTACCTATCCATTCGCAAACAAGGCGCTCGCCTCCGATTATCTGTTTTAGTCGCATTTGCTCGCTAGATATCTTAAATTCCGATTAGATAAATTTCAACGAAGATAGAACGCAGATTTTAAGAAGTAATCCGCAACAAATTCCGTTTGCCTTAAACCTCTGTCGCGAATTCAAACAATTCTACGAGTCTGTCTTGCTCTCGCGTCCACGTTTATCGGAATTAAAAAAAGTAGCGCCCCTGTTTTTCAGAATGACCTTTCTATTGGAGGGCGCAGACGCCCAAAATATCCTTATGTTGTTCGTCCCGTTCAAATCGAAACAAGCCTCAATCGAGTCGGCCATTTTCCGAAAATTCTATCTCTTTTTGCTCTGTTTTAGATGCTAAGACAGAATTGTTTACTTCAGAAGTGCGCGAGGGTATCTGAATGGGCTCCAACAGAGCAAACACTTTTTCACAGCATTCTTTATTACAACACGCTTTGGAATTCGCACGATTATTAAATGCCACCGTAAAAGCTCAGCTCCACGTCTAAATTTAGCCGCGATAGCAGGAGAGTTCCTTGGAATGTTCTAAAAGTTTTCACTTTGGAATTTGGCTAATTGTGAGAATCTTTTTCGTTTCGCGAAAATTGCATAAACAGCAATTAGCATAATTGGAGATGAACTCTGAGATTGAGTTAATTCGCAAAAAGACGATCCTTACGTTTTGCTCTTTGCAACGATAAGTGGAACGCGCTCTCGAAAATCATGAGCGAAAATCTCAGCTACAAGATACAAGCGGTTTCCCTAGAGGATTCACTCTCTATATTCGCTTTGACTTTGATTGATACGATTTCAAATTCAGGCGAGGAACGATTAACATCCCACAGCCATATTTCAGCATGTCAAAAATGCTAGGAAAAGCTTGTCTAAAAAGAGAAACTATTTTTCGTGTAACGCGTCGTATTTGATTTGAACGGATTCGAGTTCCTCCCTTTTAGCGCCGGAAATTCGCGCTACTCTTTGGCTTTCGCCGAGTGCATCCCTGAAAATACCTTTCTACAGCCAGTGGCTGACGCCCAGTAGATTTTCAGCGGATTACTGTGTGGATAATCGCAATATCTCATCTATCTTCTTACTACTCTCGAGAGGCTCCAAAAAACTACAGAGTTGTTTTTTGAGTAGAGCTCTGGAATGGAAGCTGTCAATATTCAGAATCGTTAAAAATGCATCGGCAGAAGGCGGTTTTGCTTCGAGCCCCATCCGGCACAAGTTTTCATTTTTAATTTTTCTCAACATCTTTTTTTACTATCTCACTCAAAATGAAAAACTTGAGTTGATCTTTAACCCTCTTCTTGTCACGATTTTATTCGAATTCCCAAATTGAAGAAAAATCTTTACATGATCAATTGATTAGTTAGGTTCGAACTTTCTTCCCTAGAATTTATCTGGTTATCTAATAAATTGAAAAAGCGCGGTTCATCTCAACGGGCTACCATTTCGACTCAACGTTTGATTAAAAATGAAGTTTTAAGCCTCTTAAAACGTCAGAAATTGAAAATATTGCATTCTCGATCTTCTGCGCTAGAAAATTCAGCGCACGAGAAAGTGCGGTTTATAGATTGAACAGGGAGTGTTTATTAAAGTTTGCGTTCGTTTGCAAAAATGCGCTGCCAGAGGTCAAAAATTATCGACGCAGTGAGTGAATGCGGCTGTCGTGGTGACCTTTACGAAACATTAAGAAAAATAAGGTACGTCTTTAGGCTCCTACTCGCACCATATTAGAAATACTGTGAGATTCTAATCTAAGCGTAGAAGTCCTTCAATCTTGACTTTTCTAAGTCGCTTTGTGAATTTTTTTTTTTGAAACTTTATGAAGATCGGAGTAAACGATAAGTCAATTTGCTCAAAGTTTATTTGTGAAAAGGTGAATGCGTGTGAACTTACAGCAGAAAGACAAGTCAGCTCCTTGGGCCTCGAAAATGTCGACAAAAAGGCGTCTGATTGAAGCGGTTACATTTCACCCCGTCGGTACTTGAAAGCAATTTCTTGAGTCTCTGTGGCTTCCCACAACCGCGATTTTTCTGGCGACTTGGCAGAAATCTGTGAACCCGTTCGTTCTATTACACACATGCATACCAGTAGCACACAACACAACCTCGAAATTCTCTAGGACGGATTTTAAATGACTTGTCGTGGGGTAGAAAGAAATTTTACAATATGGTTACGGGAGTATATTAGCGCTTCAGAACACGTTTTGAACTTGAAAGTATCTGATGACCGTCATCAATTGAGGCTTGGATCTCCAAAACTCAGAATATTGCACTTTACTCGATGAAGATAACGCCTCTCGCGAAAAGTTATCAATCATTAATCCCAATCGGGCCAACAAGTACTAGACATACGTTAATAAACAAGAATAGATAACGCCATAAATATTCTATTGTCAGGAAATTGTTCTCGCTCTAAAAAATACGATCGCTAATCAGATTCGGGGAACCTTGGGAGTTGGTTTTACGAAAAACTAGTGCGTTATTGATAGTGTCGCGGGCACTCTCGATTGGACGAGCCCTTTTCTAGTATCTTGCATCGATTCCGAAACTACGAAAGATCATCTCAATAACTGACACATTCTAGCTAGTTTTCGATCTTCTTTTACTGCATTTCTGTACAAATTTTTGTCTTTAATTTTAAGAGGAACTTTAACAAATAAGAACTCAGTAAAAATATAGTCCTTTTCGAATTTAGAATACAATATCAAAAATAGCTATAAGACCTTTATCACGGGATTCGTTTCTAAAGAGAACAAAGGGATCATTTATTCAAGAAGCCACTGTGATGGCGTTAACTCAAGCGTAAAAAAAATGATATTTGATTCAGCACAAGCTGGATTCTAAAGGTCCGCCTTCTGGATCGGGTGGTCGCCGCTGTGGGAGAGAGTGGGATTGCTGTTTGGCTAAAGAAGCACCCTTGTCAGCGAGCATTGCGCAAAGATCTTGAGTAGGAATGATTAGAGTGGAGTAGAGCGCGACTGGATAGACTCCGAAGCGGGCGGCAATTGGCACCTGGCGGGCGCAGTTTGCTCGAGAAGCAAATTGTACCCTCTAGAATTAACGGCCAACCCAGCGCCATTCATTGCTCGAGTAAAAATGCTTCTCTTTCAAGGAACATCCCCGAAGCTGATTTAACTATTAGTGCGCATAAGTAAGTTATTTTCGATTTCATTTTCGATCTTCGAAAAGACGGTTGATAGTTCTGAAATTTTCGCTTAGTAACTAGAATTTCTTCGCCGATTTCGTTTTCCATAACAAAGTGAGCTCACGATCAATAAGCTTGACTGAGGTCTAATGATCGTTTCCGTTGATCGTGTATGTTACAAACAGTATCTACTGATCGTGTACTGACATGTGTATCCAAATGCACAGCTCGATGGCCAAAGTACCGTGAACGGAAGAAGACAATAAGACCAAAGCGTAGGAGTCGAGTGCTAGAATTTCTGTGTGAGATTGGTGGTGGTGTGCGCGCACGCGCGACACCTAGTTTGTGCCTTTGGTGGAGACTTCGATTACTGAGCCACGATAGGCAAAAGAATGGAAAGAAGAACGATTTTTTATTGAATAAGAGAAAGAAATTTTTTGCACGAACGAAATTAACCCATAAGTATAAATATTTGTATTTTGGTTTTTGGATAACAACCGAGAGAGTGGACAGCTGAACAGATTTATACCCAGAGCAAGATGGGTCAGTCGAATTGACAGAGAACTGCCCCAGAAGAGGGGTCGAAAAAATAAGAGAGAGAGGCTCAACAACTCCAAAGAAAAAGAAGCAAAAGCGGAAAACAAGGAAGAGAACCAGATCCGCGTGTAATGCGAAAAACTGGAAAGATTCGGTCTTTCGCCGCTCATGGGTAAGATCTCTCAAATTTGGCTGTTGCATTTCGCATCGAAACGCAATCAAACCAACCAAATGGCAAGCATAGCACTTCAGTGAGCAGGGGACTGTCGAACTTGCCTGTCGAATTTGAGCGGTTATTACGCAATGCATCCATTTCCAAGATTTTCTAAATCATAAATTAGTCATGAACTTAAACTAGCAGCGCAATATCAGATCACATTAATGCTGCTTCGAAAATATAACCTCAAGAAAGCGTTGATGATTTTACAAATAAGTCATAAATGCTCAATTTATAATGAATTGAATCTCCATCGACCAAACGAATTTTATTGAACTAAGATTTGGTGAATCAGTAAGAAATGAAGACTGGTCAATTCCATCGGACGTTTTAGGCTGAACAAAGTGTCGGAATTGAGTTGTTCCGCCAAAACGGCCACAAGTACCCGTATAAGTCGGCTTAGGGCAGTTTAACTCTCTTTCTAACATAACAAAATGAGCAAAACTAGCTAGAATGGAGCAATTATTCATAATAGTGTTCTTTGATTAGACGTTCTTTCTCAACGTGCGTCGCCGCTTAGTACGATTTAATTATTATTAGGAGGTGGGATCGAATAAGGAAGACCCGCGCCAGGCTAAAATAACTGTCCAGCTACAACTAAATTTAGAGCTTAGCTCCACTTCAGACTTTTTCGCGTGGATCCAAATTTCGGCCTTAAATGCCAACAGTATAGCCACAAAATGGCACTACCTGTCACTTGCTGATCTCAGCGAAATTTTGAAATTTTGGCTTGACAAAATCATCTCCACGACTCCTCTCCCAATTTTTGATTTTCGATTACCGAAAAAGAGTCAAAGATCGTCAAAGATCTTCAGAAAATTTGCGTGTTATGAGATTCCAGCAATTGGGAGGTGCTCATTTTTTCCATGAGCGGTAAACGAGAAGGCTAAATGGACAATAAATTAGCACGTTGCCTTCTCTGGGCAAAAAGCGCATGTTGCAGAACGTTCTTCGTTGCGGAAGAAGCAACATCATAATACTACGTGTAAGCTGTGCGTTACGAAGTGACATGTCAGAACTCGAAAATATTAATCCGAAATTAATTCTTTCTGAAACAAGCCCGCCAGAGCAAGATGCTTGAAAATTAAACGTGCAGCCCTTATTTTAAGCGAAGAAGCTTAAATTAGCGGAACATGCGAAACGAACGAATTTAAGATAAACATTAAGATGTTCTGGCCCTTCAAGAAAGAAGCCATTTAAGAGAAATTTGCTAGAATGCGCGGGTAACTCCTCTCTAGCTCTTATCACTGCTCCCCAAAACGATATAACGTATATCTAGCCTAGGTACACGTGAAAGACGACGTTCTTATCACGGGTGAACTTTCGCAACTTTCGATCGCACCTTAGCTCAACATTAAGCCCTCTCACAGCTTCAGTTTCACAACGTAAAAGAAAATAAAGAGATAGAGTGAGAAATATCTCAGGCGACTGTGTTTATCTCGTCAAGCGGACTTAGAGGGAGACACTCGTTGATTAACCTTTAATATCAAATCCGCATAATTATCAAAAACAAAGCAGCCCATGATCTTACCAAAGAACTATTTGGTCAAAAACACACTCGCCAAAGTAGCGCATTTCGAGATTCTAAGTACTTCCAATAACTTATTGGCAATAAGTAATTTACCGATTAGCTAATATTTTTCCATTGTCTAGAAGCTATCGCTTGGGTTTTTGGGTTAAGTGTATGGTTATTTACTGCTCCGTGTGGGATAGTAGTACCAAGAGTTCCATAGTGTCTTGGACCAATGACGACCTTTCCACGTAGCGCGCTGCATCGGGCTCGGACGTGCAAGTGAGCAGTCCAGCCCCGGGCGAAACTCATTTCCATTTTATGTGATACAAACGACATAAATCCAAGAATTCGTCGAAAATTACTAAAATCGCAGCCTTCATTAAATTTGAATTGTAACTTCTCTTCTAAGACGCTACCCTTATCAGCAAGCTTTTTTCTAACAAACAAAATGTTTTAGCGCGCGAGACTCTTGATTCAAAAAGCCGTCGGAGCTATTTTTCACTGAAATATTTTTTAGCTTGTCTAATTGTTCTTGAAAGGAGAGCGATTTGTATTAAGATAAAGAGGTTGTATTCAATAGCGCGTGCGAGTAAAAAGCAGAAAGCAGGGATAAGATTGATCCTTCTTAACTATCGCAGACCGGATACATGAGCACTTAAAGAAAGTCTCATTCTCTTATTCGACTTATTTAGAACATCGCCCTGACAAATGCACTTTTTCTTGCATAAAACACGTCCGTTCCTGATCACAATTTCAAGTGATAAAGATGGCTATTATTAAAACGAAATTTTGACGGGTCACTTTTTAGACCTTGGAAATTTTTAATATAACAAATTGATTTGCTTGATAAGACGGCGACTGCTATTTTGAGGAGGGCGTTGAACTTCAGCCTTGGAATTTTCTTTTTATCGTGAGCTGCATCCCCTTTTCTGGCATGTGATGTGACTAGGCCCTGATTTAGAGCTGCTTATTCCTCACCTTGGATTAGCTTCTTACGTAGAAGTATGGATTTGGCGCTTTCGTATTGAGCGTTGTTGGGATTTAATTTGAAGCTCAAAATGTGATTTGTGGTGTGAAATTGAACGGCGCAAAAAGAGGGGAAGTGAGAGACATAAGCCAGCTCAAGCGTTGTTCCTAGACTCGCATCACAAATCCTAGCTTTTGCAAATCGCAGTTTCAGCATTCAGTTCTCATGTGAAAAGCAATAACTTTCTGATTAACGTGAATATTTTAGTGGGCCGAAGAAGAAAAAGGCGCCAGGAAAGACAGCAAAATCATCAGCCAAAGCGAAGCCCGTGGGGACCATAACCGGACAAACAAATGTGGCCAAGTACAAAAAGTTCATTTCTGCCGACAGCCAGGGGAGAATGACAATCGACCAAAGCAAATTGGCAGCCGCAGCAAAAGTAGGGGCCGCAGTAGGAAAAGCAAAGACCAAAGCGAAACTGAAATCTGCGGGAGGCGCAAACTCAAACGAGGCCTGGAGGAATGACCCAAATGATAGGTAAATATGATAAACGGTTATTGATCGCGCTTTAGTGAACGTGTAAATATGCGTCTAGCTGTTAAAGAAACGCTAAACTTAAATTCCACCGCTTTTTACTGTATCTGAATCTTGTGAATCTAGCCGAAACAACGAGGACCATCAGAAAATGGATCCCCGACTGGTGGAAGAGCAAAACCGTCTTCGTAACGCGCCGGCGACACCTCCTCCTGCTCCAGTCATGCACTATCCAATTATGCCTCAAAATCTTCAACAGGTAAAAGAAATTCTGAAAGCCTTCCATTTAACGTTTTCAAAGCAAAACGCCATGCAGCAACATTATAATCAACAAATGCACGCAGAACAGTTCGAACCCTTCAACCCTCCCGCTTATCCCGATTACATGGCGTATGAAGCTGGAGAAGTCGTCCAGATTCCCCTTAGCCGCGGCGTTGGCGACTGGAAGAAACCAAATCAAGCTTCGCTCGGTAAGTGCATCTGACCAAACGTCTTGAAGATATCAACTACGCAACTAACGCAATTCTAGGAGTCTTAACGCCAGAAGATCTTGGCGGCTCTGCGACATCTCCTCCGGGGAATAATGATGGAGTCTTAACATTCTTTTCTACTCTGTCGACGAAAGAAATGATTGCCTTAGCCTGTGGAGGGGCAGGATTCTTTCTTTTTATCGTGGTGATAGTAATTATTATCTTCAAAGTCAGAAAGCGAAATCAGAAGCGCACGAAGAAGCAGAAAGGTTGGTTTTCTAAGTTATTTGCAACTCTTCATTCTACTTTTTAGAAGCTGATCGAGCAGCCTGGGTATCCCGTGAGCAATCAGCAACATCGGAGCCACCAGCTGGCTACCAACCATACCGAACCCTTCCTAATGCAGAAAAGGCCCGGGTTCAAATACACATTCTCTAGACGAGTCAAATACCGTAATATAACGATATGATAATTTCAAATAGATTCATAAGTAATCGATGAAAGAATGCGCGTCTGACTATTTTATATGTATCTGAGCCCAAGTTCCAGGACGCAGATCACATTGCCCGCATTCAAGCGCGCAATCTGCCACCTCCGCCAGCACTGAGCTTCACTCAGTCTGCTGGAGTCACGGGTACCACCACTGCCTCCGGCAGCTTTATGACAGACGATCGACCTTCGACAAGGCATCGTGATTGGTACGTCCATCGATCAAAGTTAATCTTTCACTAAATTTCCCATTCACATCTCATTTTCATCAAAAGTAGAAGATTCTTATCTCCCAACGTTCCAGCTCATAATTAGCTCTTAGAGACGGAAAGAGACAAATAAACGAAATTCTTACTGGGAATTAATAAGGGATAGCACGCACCAGTACTTATGAATTCTTCTTAGGTAAAATTGATGTTCTGAAGTCGCTGCTACTTTGTACAAAGAAAATTTATACACAACAGAGTGATGCAACAAGCAAACGCCCTCGGTAAGTTTTTTCTGCTTTAACTCTTTCCTAGGGCAGCTTTCTGGAGGTGCTACAACTTGAAGACCACTTTTCCAACACGAAGAAATACACCGGGAGAAAATGAACCAATCGACCCTACACTACCCAACTTTGTATATTCAAATTTCAACCGATAATTTCTTCTGCATTCAATCTCTCAGCGTAAAAGCAAAACGGTTCGAAAAACTCATCAATCTGTAAATACACAATTCAATTGCAATAAAAAGGATTTGCTATCCTCCCATCAGAAAAAACCCGAAGATGATTGTTAATTGCAGGGGTTGAAGTTTAGTATTTTGACACAGCGCATCGCAAAACATCAGAATTGAGTTGACAATAGTTGGCCGCCGCCACAGCAAAAGGTTGGAAAAGATTGACAGTTATCTAGTGGTCGGCGAACTCACAAGGAGTATTCTAACTGACCAAAAGATTTATTTATAATTGCGAAGCTTGTCTCATCTTAGAATGATATTTAAAAGGATAACACATAAGTCAATCGCATTTGGAATCAAGGAAGACTTCTTTTCTGGCGGTTTCAGGAGAAAGTAATTTGGCTTAGTTAAAATATGTATTATTATTATTTTGAATAAGTTTCTCAACCTTTGCATAATAAGCCGCAAAAACATTTCATCAATGCGCCATTTTGGTTTCATCATAACAATGCAAGAAAAAAGAATCAAGAGGAATATTCGATTTTACAATTAATCGTCTTATATTTGCTTAAATGTCGACCGAGTTTGCGAAGTCCCCCAGTGATATCCAAATTTCCCTGTCGGACATTCAGCTGATTAATTCTTTGCGTGACTTTAGGGCGCTCTTTCCGCAGATTACGCAGTCGACGAGAGCTGAGAAGACTTGCTCAGTCGATAGATTCCAATGTTAGAGTTGATACTTTTTGCTTCTTTGGTATCGGCTCTGATCTCTCAGACCGGCAACTGGTGTGAAGTAGAGCAAGAGCGAAATTATGAAGTTGTTGTGAGCCCAAGGCTCGAAGATTCTGGTAATAAAAAATTGTTTCTACGAAGACGGAGTTAATTAGAACCCGATACACACGTATTTTGAAAAAGAAACGCGGGAACTTGTTACGTCGATGTTTTAAGAATAAACTTGCGATAAAAAGTGAAAGTCAAGTCATTTTCTAACAAAGTGTCTAGTTCCTTGCTTGGAATTGTATCGCTCCGTTCACGACGACTGGCTATACGATGAAACGCGTATGCAGAGTGAGCATGGAGGTGAAAGAGGTGTACAGGACTATTTCAAGCGAGAAGGCGCCTTAGCCGAGTGTTTCATTTATCGCCCAGAAGTGAAACAGAACGTCGTTCTCCGCGAGCTTGTTTCTGAATGCTGCGAAGGGTGGAGCGGCGCAAGCTGTCGAACCCCAACGACACTAGGTCAGTTTTTGAGATGTCTAGCTTTTCTTTACTTTCAAATTATGATTGATTCTTATTTCCAGGTGAATGCGTCGCCTCGTCAACTTGTGCTGGCAGCAGCGAAGGGCAAATAGCTTTTGACGAGTGCTGTTCAAAGGGTGATGAGTACTCCTGGATTTCCCTGAATAGCTCAACTTGTTTTCCGTGCTTGACAGCAATCGATACGACCGACGATAATGCGAATTTAGCTGGCTCTATTGAAAAAGACGAAGCTATTGGTTTAACATGCATAAAATTTGTTAAAGATTGATCGTTAACCAAGAATAAGCTGCAATGGATTTTACATGTTATTTCTGGTCGGGAGTTCATTTCAGGACATTCGATGGAAAGTTTTTCTCTTTCAACGGAAAGGCTCAAAGAACGCACTTCTCGGAAAGATTAATTTAATTGGGATATCCAACTTGAATACGCGTGATAATTTGAACCTCGAAAAAAGCATCGTGTAATTATCGGTTGGCGATGAATACCGACGGCGCATGGTAAGTGATAGTATGATCATGTTCTAAACGTGCGAGGATAATACCTTCGAAACTACTTTATTAGAGAATCTACGAAAATTGTATCATTACTTTTATGAAAACTCATTTTAGGCTGGTCGACATTCACCCGAACAAAACAGTTTTCGAAGTTGGAAAAGGTAATGGCGTGTGAAAAGAGTATCCGTCTACCTATATTGTTCAGATAAAATCGAGATAAGTGAAAAGTCGGTTCATTTCAACGATATCGACATCCTTTTGGCCGCCCCTTTGTTCACCAAGGTAGAAAGCAATTAATACATTCTCCTCTCAATTAATATTTACGTATTGATGCTGCTACGGTTTTGTAGATAATGAAATGTATTACTCTTTTAGGTGTAACAATTAAATTTGTCGATGACTGGATAATAATGGACGCAGCTACTGGTGCCCGTCTTGTAGTTGGCAAGGGAATCATTGCTCTCACCGTGGGACCGGAGCATTTTGACCGCACAAGGGGGCTCTGTGGCGTCCTAAATGGGAAAATTGACGATGACTTGAGCGATATTTCCGGAAGACAGGCTGTCCGTGTTGATATTTTTGCTGACTCGTGGTCCCTAAGCCAGTGCGAAAACCTTCCCAGAGCTTTGCCTCGAGGAGAGTGTTCCACTTCCGCCATTGCTGAGGAATCTGCGAGGCGAAAATGTCAGATGCTCTTTATGAATCCGTTTAGGTGAGTTATACCGAGAGTTACTCTACAATTAATGGATATCTAGCGAATGCCATCCTCAAGAAGACCCGGCTCCCTGGTTCGAAGCTTGTATCCGCTCGCAATGTGCTCTAGATAGCGATCCTTTGGCACAAGGCCAGGATAGAAAATAGGAAAACCACTTCGATCGTTGTGCTCTTTTCCATCCTATATTAAGATCATTTCTGCAATATACTTGCTGTGTATGCCCAAGTCTGCGCAAAGTCGCTCCATCATGAACTTATGAATTGGCGCTCACCAACGATGTGCCCTACAAATTGTCCAGCTGGTTTTGTGCACTCTGAGTGCGTGAATCTTTGTCCTGCTACTTGCTCACAGCCAAATCCAAATAATGAGGATCAATATTGTAAGACAGATTGCTTATCTGGATGCGTTTGTCCAGAAGGAACAGTAGAATATGAAGGCCAGTGCATAAAGCCCAACGAGTGTCCTTGCACCCACCAAAATCGACTTTATTCTCCAGGAGAAACTGTAAATGTGCGATGCAACACATGCACGTGTAATGACGGGGCATGGTCCTGCACAACTGACAGTTGTGGCGGCGAATGCACCGTTTTTGGAAGTACTGCTATCAGTACCTTCGATCAACTCTTCTTCACGATGGAACCAATGTGCACAGGCTATCACTATATACAAACTGATGACTTGGAAATATCGGGGCTCTACACCGGGGACAGTAAGGAACGGAGCTTTGTGATACGCTTATAGAAACCATATTGATTAAATGATAATTTACGAATCAAGTGGGAAAGTATTGATTTCCATAAGTCTTTGACAAATGGGTCACTGTAAAAAATCAATCAAGTAATTATTTATGACGTTTTTAAGAATTGCCTTCAATTTTTATCGTGGTGGTGCTTTCCACTTGATTACAGCCGGTATCTATTTCATCTTACTGTGTACATCATGTGCGCCAGCTAGCGGAGCGGCGAAGCGTATCGTCGAATGAAGAAAAAAGAATGTTATCTAAAGCTCATATCCAGGTCCTCCAGTCGCTACGGATTCGCTCCGGCAACAGCACCTTACAAATTCGATTTACCTCTCCACAAGACCTTGCTGCAAACTTAATCCTGCTTCTCGATGGTTACCAAGTGGCGTTTCCGTTCAGAAATAGAGATCTATCCATCACGCAGGCCACGGACTTCGTTGTCACCATCGTAGGATTCGGGTTTGATATTGATTGGAGTCTTGCACAACAACTTCTTCACATAAGACTTGAGCCCTTTTGGTCAAAAAAAGTCAAAGGTAAAAGCCCGCGAGAGAAGTTATTTTTATATTTTTACAGGACTTTGTGGAACATTCAGCTGGAATAAGAAAGACGACTTCACGACTCCTGCTGGGGATGTTGAAGCGATTTCTGATAATTTTGTCAATCGCTATGGCTTCGAAATTGGCGGAGAAATATGTGAACCGGCGCCAATCGAGAACAAGATGCCCGAATCATGCCTCACGTATCCCGAAATGGAGCCCTTTGCTCGAATGGTGTGTGACGATCTCTTTAAGATCTCGCAAGAGTGTCACCTTGAAATTGAGCTGGAGAAGATGTTTCTTCACCACTGCGTTGACGTCTACTGTGGTGCAGGAAAACTTGTGGGTAGTACGAGTATGTGTCCATTAATAAGTTTCGTACGATCCCATTGCAGGACCGGGATCGATTTTCTTCTTCATTGGATCCAGTGCGTCGGATCTTCGATCGGAAGAACATCCGCCGCCTGGTGACGCTCTTTCCCGTCATAATAAAAACGATTTTCGCGATCCCTGCTAAAAAGCAATTTTTTCAAAGCACGACTCAACTCTAACGAAGAACTCGCCAAGATAGTCTCTCGGTGTAAACCTGAATGTCCTGTCGGCACTGAGTTTTCCCCATGTGTACCTCCTTGTAATAGCTGCGCAAGTGATTGTGAAGATGGCAGCGAGAACAACAGTGATCACATCTGCCGGCCAGGATGCGTCTGCCCAGAAGGACTCGTAATTTCAGGACTGGAAAGCCCCTACTGCATTGAGCCAGAAGAATGCACGTGTTCTGATCATAAAGGAAACGTAAGTATTTCTCTAGAGATACTATTCATAGCTGTCAACGATAATTATGGCTTAATTTAGGTAAGTCCTCCTGGCACAGTGCTCTACAAAGGCTGCATGAAATGGTTAGCGCCCCAACACGACTATTTGTGTCTCAGTGTAAATGTTTTTTCGTCTAGAGATCAAGAGAAAAAACAATTATTGTCCGTGAATGGAATAGTTTTGACCTATTTTCTGCCATCGAATGCGAAGATAGGTCAATCTATAGTCCATCTACGGTCGTTTCACTCGACGTTCGTGGATTATCACTACTCAATACAGCGCAACAGGCAGATAATCCAATCATATGTACTGTTACTCACTTCTTCATCCTCTCATAGCCCACGACACTTGGACTGGATTTGGTCTATTTTGATAAGTCCCGAACATGAGGCACAAGATAGGTCAGTCTACTGTCCGAGTGAGTGGTCATCATTCGACGCTCTCAGTTTTACATAGTTAATCTACATATTGACAAAATATGCATCGTAAATCTATAATTGCTTACAAATTGGTTAAGCACATGCAAAGGCGGAGATTGGGTATGCTCTGACGAGCTTTGTGGAAAAGTACTAACGTGCCCAGGAAAAATGATCCCATCTTTTAACATCACAGAGTGTGAGCCTACGTGCAACAGTCTACATTTTCTGAATCCAGCTCTTCAGGAAAAGTTTTCAGAATCAATATAAAATAAATTAAAGCTTGTTCCGCAATCTCAATGAAAGGCTGTGTGCTCAGGACCGCGTTGGTCGGGGTGCAAATGTCCCGAAGGCTACGTTCGGCAAGAGGGCCAGTGTATAGAACCCGAAGAATGCCCCTGCCTGCACCACGGAAAACACTATCAGCCAGGAGAAACCATTACACGCGACTGCAACACATGTAAATGCAGTCGCCGTCACTGGGAGTGCACAAATCTCAAGTGCTCTGCTACATGCTCCGCCGTCGGCGATCCTCACTATCGAACATTTGACGGCGCCGAATTTTCCTTCCATGGCGCGTGTACTTATATTTTAACGCAGCATCTCGAGGGACAGTTTCGAGTCATGGCCGAGAATGTTGCTTGTGGATCATCAGGCATAGTTGAAAATACAACTTCGTAAAAGAAGTTTGAAATTTAAAACTAGAGGAAGGTGTTACGTGTACGAAGTCGGTGTACGTCACAATCGGCCCTATCCAAGTTCACTTGATGAGGCACCGAGAAATAACAGTGAATAATAAGGCTATCCGTATCCCGAGGAAATATGGAATTTCCGATAGATACAATCAGGCGGTGACGGAAGAGGTCATAATTGATCGTGCTGGAGTATTCGTTCTCGTCTCCGCTGCTACGAGAGGACTAACTGTTCTGTGGGATGGCGGAACAAGGGTTTATGTCCGACTAGAGCCAATCAACAGGGGTGTTGTAGAAGGACTCTGCGGGGATTACAATGGCATGCTGATCGATGAATATAAAAGCCAACGCGGATCCATAGAAGTTAACCCAACAGGAAACGAGAAAGATAAACTCTTTTATTCGCGTTTATTGTTTTTCTTCATATCTTTCTAAGATTTCGCCAACTCTTGGAAACTCTCGCCATCTTGCCCAAGTGTAACCTCAATGGGAGTAGTCGATTACCAATGTCCACATGCTGATCGTCTGGTCTGGTCCCGAGGCGCTTGTAGCGTCATAAAATCGCCCGAATTCGAAGCCTGTCATGCTCTAGTCCCACCTGAAGACTTCTACGGGCGATGTGTGTACGATGCTTGCAGCTGCGACGTTGGTGGAGACTGCGAGTGTCTTTGCACGGCGATCGCCGATTACGCGGCTGAATGCGGGAAAAGAGGCATTTCCATCAGATGGAGAAACAATGAGCGCTGTCCAATGCAGTGCGATGGTGGAAAGCAGTACAGGTGAGCAACATGAGGTAATTGCTGCAATTTGTAATGGCGCTTTTGTAGATCCTGCGGGAATCCGTGTGCCGAGTCGTGCTCAACGTTGAATTCGCCAATGCCGCGCCACTGTGAACTTCTAAGGAAACGATTTTAACAACAATAATCAGAGATAGAAAATTTTCGCCAGAAAAAACGGAAGATTTACTGATCTTAATGAGATCATCTCATGAATATTCGACATTGCAAAAATATTATAATTATGGTATTTTCAGTCCTTTCCATTAACCGTCGATAGCTCAGTTGGCAGAGCGGGAGACTGTAGAGGGTTAGCAGTTATCTCTAGGTCACTGGTTCGAATCCGGTTCGACGGAAATCTTTTTCGATTTTTGTTTCATTTGAAAATTGTCAAAAAAGTTGTGTCGAAGGTTGTTTTTGCGACGATGGAGAAGTGGAGCACAATGGAGAATGTATTCGGAAAGAAGAGTGTCCTTGTTTCTTGCATGATGAGAGAGAAGGAGTTTTTCCCCCTGGAACAGTTGTTCAGGTCTAAGGTTATGAAATTATAAACGACTATTTTTACATGAAAAATTTTCAAGTAGTTACCTCATCGCTTGGTTTCACAAAGTATCAAGTGAGGTATGGGTGTTCGAAGGCGAAGAATTTATATATTTCCGGCCATTACAGTCGTTTTCATACAGAATTATAACCTTTTCAAAAGCACAATTGTCAAAACTGCACTTGTGAAAATGGGAAGTTTGAATGCGTTGGTGAGCACTGCACGATGGGCGATGGCGACCACTGTCTCCCGAATGAACGTGCGTGCAAAAGCGGCCAGTGTTTGCCTGAATACTGGTTCTGTGATGGCCAGGAAGATTGTCTAGATGGGTCAGACGAGAGAAACTGCGTGCAGACGTGCAATCATCTCGAAAATAGCTGCGCGAATGGAATGTGCATTCCAAAATCTTTCTTCTGCGATGGACATCCAGATTGTAGTGATGGTTCAGACGAGAACGAATGCAACGAAAGTATGTGCTCAGAAAACCAGTTCCCTTGTGCCTCAGGAAAATGCATTTCTGCGGCTTTCTTGTGCGATGGAGAATTTGACTGTGGCTTCAACGATTTTACGGATGAGCTCGAATGCGATCAAGGGGAGGTTCAAAATAATCAATGCTTTTTAATTAGAAATAAGATTATCTTGTTGAACCTGACAAAAGAATCATGCTCCGCAATAACTAACTTCAAATGCCAGTCCGACGATGTATGCTTATCACGACAACAGTTTTGCGATGGCAATATAGACTGTCAAGATGGAAGCGACGAGCAAAACTGTGTTTGTGCCATCGATGAGTTTACTTGCGCCAACCAGCTGAATTGTATTTCACGAGCAGACCATGTATGCAACGGAATAAGTGACTGCTCTTTTGGCGAAGACGAAGCTGACTGTGGGGACATCGAAAGCGTAGATGAAAAAATCTTCTGTAATGGGAAAATCGCAACAAAATGTGACAACGTCGTCGAATGTGAGGATGGTGAAGATGAATTCGATTGTGATGGACCAGACTCTAGCGAAACTGCACACCCAAAAAATCCAGAAGATTGTCTTGACGTAGAATTTTTCTGCTCTGGAAAATGCCTGGCTAGGTCTTGGCGGTGCGACGGACAACCTGACTGCGAGGATGGTTTAGACGAGGTTGATTGCTTTGAGTGTCCTTCGAATATGTTTAAATGCAACGGTGAGTCTTTCTTCATTTTTCTTAATGCAACTTGATCTAGATGAGACATGCATAACTTACGATTCGATTTGCGATGGCATTATGAACTGCGCGAATGGCGAAGACGAATCAATTGAGAATTGTGGAAGCCCTCCTCCTGAACCATGTCGCGGATTCCAATGTCAAGACTTGGTTTGCATAAACATGACGATGATTTGCGATGGAATCGTCCAATGTACAGAGGGTGAAGACGAATCTGCCTGTGGAAACACAACGATGGAGCCAGAGCGCGATTGCAGTGGCCTTTGGTGCGATCTCAAAGAAAGTAACAGAACTGGGTGCTTGAAGATGAGCTCTATTTGTGATGGAGAGGAGCAGTGCCGAGATGGAAGAGACGAAGCGGTTTGCAGACAATGGAGTGAATGGACAAGTTGGAGCGATTGTTCTGTCGACTGTAATTCTGGCAAATCCGTGAGGACGAGAATTTGCCCTAATAAAGAAGACAATGACGATATCTTATTTACCTGTCCTGGACCATCTATCCAAGAACGGCCGTGTTTTGATCCTTGTGAGAAAACTAATCAGCAATGGTCTGACTGGTCCACATGCAGCAGCTCATGTGGTGGAGGTACATCCGTTAGATTTATACAATCTGATGCGAGCCGGCTCCAGTCCACTCGATGTAACTTAGAGCCTTGTCTTGATGAAGATGGAAATCCAATCTGCTCTGGCTCACTCACTTATCAACAATGCGGTCCGTGCAAAACAAACTGTGGAGATTCAGAAGAATGCAAAGAATGTGGAGCCAGTGGTTGTTACTGTCCCAAAGGATACGTTTTTGAGAACAACGGGAACAGTACAGGATGTATTCAGGAAAGCGAATGTAAATGTGATATCGATGGCAAAATATACGACCCGGACACTGAGGTTTCCATTTCGAATTGTGAGGTTTGCGTCTGCTCTAATGGAAAGCTTACGCATTGTAAAATAAAAAGTCTATGTGAAGAGCAGGATTACGACGAGGCGGAAATGTGTTCGTGGTCTAGCTGGGGCAGCTGGGGGCCCTGCTTCGGTCCGTGCGGAGTCAATGGAATTCAATGGAGTTTCAGATCCCCTGCGATCCCATCTGTTTACGGTATTGAAGAAAGATGTCAGGGAGCATCTAAAAAATCTCGTAGATGTAGGACCAATCAATGTAGTTTTTGTCATGATGCAGATGGAAATACAAAGATGGTGGGCGCTCAATGGCGGAATGGATGCACAGTTTGTCGGTGCACTAGAACAGGAATTGTACAATGCAATAAGTTCTGTGAGTATCAGCTGGTTTCTAATGGTTGCCCGGCTAATACAACTCTACAAATTCCTGACGATGAGTGTTGCTTTTGTGCACCAGAGAGTCAGGTGTCGGATATAGGCTCGGAGCCTTGCGAAGAGAATCAATTTAGGTGCTCATCAAATTCTAAATGCATATCTAACGACCATGTATGTAACGGGATTGAAGAGTGCAACGATGGATCAGATGAATCTTTTTGCGATGAGTGCTTGATGACAACTTGGTCGGCGTGGGGTCAGTGTTCGACTTCATGTGGGATCGGTGCTCGGTCAAGAACAAGAGCGATCAGGCTCGAAAATAAAAAACTGGCGCCGTGTGCAGATAAATCTTTTAAAGACATACAGCATTGCCAGCTGCGAGCATGTCCCATTGATGGATATTATTCACCTTGGGAGACGTGGAGTTCATGCGATCGTCCATGCAATGGAGGCCTACGTCAACGAACTCGAACCTGTTATCAGCCAAAAAATGGCGGAGAATCTTGCTCGGGTCCATCGATCAATATAGAACCATGTAATTTGGCACCTTGTGTACCCATGGAAGGATGTTTTGGCGACAAAAACTTGTTGACTGCTTCATGCGAAGATGTCTGTCCCGCCACTTGCGCTGAAATCTCTGCGGAAGTAGATTGCGTACAAAAATGTCAAAATTCAGCCGAACTTGTAACTGGCTGCTTTTGCAAAGGAAATTTACTCCTCCAGGATGGTGTCTGTGTTCCTAAGTCCCAGTGCAATTGCCATCACCAAGGTCGTGCGTACTTGCCAGGAATTCATATAATTGACGAGTGTAACTGCGTTTGTGAGAATGGTGAAATGATTTGTGAGGAAAACTGTATTTCAAATCGAAGATGCAACTGGGGGTCTTGGTCGACTTGGTCAATTTGCTTCACAAATGATAACAGTTGCAATCAAACGGGCGTTCGCCATCGATTTCGAACTCCTCAAGCTAAATATCAGCTATCATGCGCTGGTGAGTCCAGTGAAAGCGAGAAATGTGTCAATCCCTGTCCTTCTATCTGGGGAGAATGGTCCGCTGAATGCAATATCAACACAGAATCTGACGTTTGTCCCACTGTTGTCCCAGTTCGAAACAGATCATGTTCTGGATTGTCTTGTCAGGTTCCAGCTGACGGCTCTGGAAAAAGACCAGGTTTTATCCAGGTGATGGACTGTTGTGGTGTCACGTGTGAAAACGGCATGGATTCTTGTGACGAGTGCAAAGTAGCTACCTGTGCCGCTGCACAGATTCTCGACGACTCTTGCATTGTTCATTACAATTCTACCAAATTGATGTCTTCAAATAGAGACAACGCGAATTTAAAAGGATGCCTACACCAATGCTCCTGTCCGTTCGGGCTTTTCCGGAACGAGGATGAATGTGTTCCAAGAGATCAGTGTTACTGTATTTTGCCAAATCTGACGAAGATTGATACAGGAACAAGCTTTGATGAAGGATGTTTAAAGTGCACTTGCACAGGGGCGTCTTTTCATTGTGATAAGAAAGAAAACTGTATCGACGAAGGTCTTTGGTCAAAATGGTCAGCTTGGTCAACCTGTTCTTCAACTTGTATATCGGAGAAAGTATACCCTCAGCAATCACGATACCGGTCATGTCGAGCGAAGAATAGTCAAACAATCGAATTTTTCGAACCTTGGTTGAAAAATCACCAAACAGAATTTGCCTGTTCTGGTCGAGGGATTGAGACCGTTCCATGCGGAAATATTCCCGTTTGTGGAGATGTTTTTGTATGGAGCGAGTGGAGCAAATGGTCTGATTGTCAGTTTTGTATTCAACGGAGATCTCGTGGATGTCTTTTCAATGGTAAAATAACAGAAAATCAAAACTGCGCGAAGGACGATAACGAAGAGTCAAGAACTTGTCCTTGCACAGCAGAGGATTGCCCTGCCGATGCGTATTTTATTTCCAATACAACTGGACTTGTTCTGGAGAATGCATACTGTAATGGTGGGAAAAGAGGTCCCACGACAGACTTTTGCGTCTGCACCGATGATAAAAAGATCAATCACTTTGGGGAATGTGTTTCGAAAGATATGTGCTCATGTAAGACAGATGAAACCGGAAACATACAAGGTGGCGATCATTTCAAATCGAAACTTGCTGGACAGTGCACAAAAAATTGCAAATGCTCCGCAGGAGAGATTATGTGCTCCATCGGTGACTGCGCGGAGTGCATGTTTGGAGAATGGTCTACTTGGTCAACATGCTCAACCTCCTGTGGTGTCGGAAATCGTGTCCGCTTTCAGATGCTTATGTTCCAAACCTCTTCGAAATGTCCAACAAATCATCATCAAATTGAGGACTGCTCTATCGAATCGTGTGATAAGAACGCGGGAATATCTGCATGGACAGAATGGGGTACCTGTTCAAAAACTTGCGGCTCAGGTGCCGTAAGAAACAGATATTTGCACGACAAACTCGGAGAGACACAAGATATCCAAACAGAATTTTGCTCAAGCTTGCCAGAATGTTCTGAAATGGATTCGACTGATAGTCCTTGGCAATGGTCAGCATGGTCTGCGTGTTCAAAGACTTGTGGCGGGTATGGAGTGTCCTACCGTTTCCGTAATACCAATGATACTGGAAACCGTATAAAACATTGCACTGGTATCGACTGTTCTACTAAAATGTGGACAGACCTGTCGGATGAAAGACTATGTGGCTCAGTCGCACCCTGTTTCGATACGCCTGAAAGCTGCCCTAATGGAACGCTCTGGAACGATTGTGGTCGACCTTGTATGGAAACATGTGCAAATATAGAGACCTGCGATCAAACATCAGGAACATGCAAAGCTGGATGTTTCTGCAACGATCCAAATCAAATTTTTGACCACGTTAGTAATTCATGCGTCGCTGTATCCTCTTGCCACTGTTTTTCACAAAAGACTGGTGCTATTCTATCGCCTGCAGATATTGAAAAGCAGGACTGTAATACATGTAGATGTACATCTGGGCGTCTATCGTGTACAATGAATGATTGCTCGGTTGTGCAAACAATCAACAATTGGTGCGGTTGGAGTGCTTGGAGCACGTGTTCCAGGACATGTGGCAGCGGATGGCCTCAAATCCGATCAAGAATAAATAAATGTGGATGTCATAAAGAAGGCTCGAATGAAGGATGTGATGATTTTACCGATCAATTTGGAAGTGAACTTGTAAAAGTGGAGCATCAGGACTGTCATGTTTATCCAAAATGCCCAACAGATGGAAATTGGGGATCATGGGGATCGTGGAGCACGTGCAACTGTGGGACATTCCGAAAATACAAAACCCGTAGTTGTAATGATCCTTCCCCAGCTTTGGGTGGTAAGAAATGTGAAGGCAACTCGCTTATTTCAGAAAGCTGTGCAGATCATGAATGCGATGGACAGTGTCCAAGTGGGACTAGCTTTGTTGAGTGCGCTAACTGCGAAACTACGTGCGCTAGTATTTCCAAAAGTATTTGTAATAATTCGGACTGCAAGAACAGTTGCGCTTGTCCGAGGGGAAATCTGATGAATAGAAATGGGAAGTGCATACCACGATCGCAGTGCGAGTGTTCTGCTACCATTAATGGACAATATAAAACGATACCAGCGGGAACGTCAATTATGGATCGCTGTAACAGATGCACTTGCAGAGCAGGTAAACTAACTTGTACAAAAACTCTGTCCGATCGACGGTTACTGGAGCAGCTGGTCTCAATGGTCAACTTGTCGCTCGGAAAACATGATGACCGCGTTCCCATGCCAGCTAGGCAGTCAGTGGCGAAGCAGGATCTGCGTCGGAGCAGAAAACAACGGAGCGGCCTGCCAAGGAGTGAAAACACAACAACGGCAGTGCCGAAGCCAATGCGATGCAAAATGGAGCTCTTGGAGTCAATGTTCAAACGAATGTGGAATTGGCTTCAAGACTCGTATAAAAGCGATTCCTGAGTGCTCGATTAAAAGAAACTGCCCTAAAGAAAGACGGCCGTGTCACGGGGAGCTTTCTGAGTGCCCCATTCGTTGGAGCAGCTGGTCTTCTTGGACAAAGTGCATTGGAGGTTGCGGTTCTGATGGTCATCAGTTAAGAAGCCGTCAATGTTCTGGAGAAGAATGTGACAGCCGCAATGATGTAGAATCAAGGAAATGCATAGTAAAATGCCCGGGCGAGGTCTCTCAATGGACTGATTGGAGCAAATGCTCGAGGGAATGTGATTTAGGAGTTCGTTCTCGCGTGCGCTTCTGCTCGAAAGAGTTCTGTCACGAGGTGCTCAAGCAAATTGAACCATGTTTTCATCGTCATTGCTTTGGACCGGACGGAGATCGTAATACAACCGGTGGTGGAGGAGGGCACCTCGGCCCTATAAGTCCAGATTCTTGCCCTAAAGATATGATATTTTCTCCATGTGTCTCCCTCTGCACAAAACGCACATGTGCTGACAGTCCTTCTCCAGCGAAACTTTGCGAAGAGTGCATCCCCGGATGCGTATGTCCTGATGGATATCTGGAATCGAGCAGCGGAATATGTATCCCGGAGAGCAGTTGTGAATGCACTGACAACTCTGGACGAGAGTGGCAAAATGGAGCTACCTGGACAATTCGTTCGGAATCAATCTGCGAGACTTGCTCTTGCACCTATTCGGGCATAATAAATTGCAAAAAGGTCGACTGCGATGAATTTGATGACTGCTCGTATTCGGACTGGAGTGACTGGTCGAGCTGCAATAGCACTTGCATCGGCGACGAGAGTAAAAGATTCCGATACAGAGATCCCATTTCTGGAATTTATTGCTCGAAGACTACGGAAATGTCTGATTGCCTACAGATAGATACACCTCGCTGCTCAGACAGATGTGTGGGAGTTGAAGATGGTGTGTCATTCAAAACGGAAGAGTGCACCGAGTGCTCTTGCATAGGAGGAGGCGAGCTTTGTGTCGATCTTTGCACTCCAACCTGGAGCATGTGGTCTTCTTGGTCAGAGTGTCCGATTTGCGGTGGCTCAGAGTCAATGAAATCTAGAAAAAGAACATGTTCGGGAACACTTTGTGAAAAAGGCTCGGAAGAGGAGTTTGAAAATTGCAATATTCCTGAGTGTGAAGCAAACGGTGACTGTTCGGTGACTTCTCAAGTCAGGAATTTCACACGCGAGGGGTGCAGCGCGCAAAATGTCGTGATCAGTTACTGCTCTGGACGGTGCTCTTCGCAAAGGAACCGTTTAAAAACTAGCTAAAAATATATTTTACTTAAGAATATTATGTTAAACGGCCGAAAGCGTTATCATGGCAGAGTACCCATATGTTAAGAACATTTGCGAATGCTGCAGCTATAACTTAGACCCGAACGAGCCAGTCAAAACAATCAGTATAGGGTTCCGCACGATTGGGACAGAGACTTTAAATTTACCAAAATTTTTAAATTCTACTAAAAATGACTAGTAGAATCCATTTCCGATCCTAGTTTCTCCTAAAAGCCAGTTCTTCTGTCATTTTAAAGCTATTTAAAAATACAAAGTTTAATTAGGTAATGCGCTCTGATTGGTCAGCTGCGCAAGGGACTTTTTTCTAGACTGAAGATTCTTCCATCTGAACAACACAGTCAGAAATTCGACCAATCAGCGCGCTGGAAATGAAAATGTTAATGCTTTTGAAAACTTTAATTGATCAGCACACAAAAAGTTCGCTGAGTTATAATTTCATTTAAGAACAAAAACTACTATTTTTTGGTGTTCTTTTCAATAGGAGGGCGACTGAACGTGGGCGACAGAAATAGACCGGAAAACGAGATAAATCGGCGAATTTATAGAGTTATCAGAATATAAGTATCGTCATTTTCTTCCCCATAGTCGAAAACCTCAATCCCATTCAAATTTCAAAATTTGTTTTAGTTTAATTTGGTTTTTGAAAATTGGGTCCTCCGATCGTGCGGAACCCTAAATCAGTATGTACTGTCCAGGAGCACCTAACAAAAAGCAATATCTGAAGCTCCCAAATATCCGTTCTTGTACATGCTTATCCTGCAATTCCGATACATCACCGTAAGGATGCTGATATTTCTATTTACTTTCTTTTTTAACAAATAAATTTATGTTAATACAGCCGAAATCTCAAATCATGAATTTCACGAAGCAATTTGAAATCTCTCTTGTGGAGCTAGAATTTCATCGAATACTTTATTGAAATTTAGTTGGAAACAAAACAATCAATTAGAATTGTTCTCAAGTTCGGTAAGAAAATAAACAGCGTGGAACAGTTAGGCTGAATATGAAACAGTTGAACTTCTAAAGAATGAGAATTGAATAGAAATAGGAAGGCTGCTCAAAAATGTTACTTTTTGACAGAAAACTGGCTGAAGAGAATATGGATTTTTGTGAAGTGCATTACGTTTTGCTTAAGCCAGTTTAATCTGTGGATGGGGCGAATCAGTACCGAAGAAAAACTAAGAAATTCTTGAGTATTGAGGTGATAGAGCGAGATGCAGAACTAAAAGAGAACCGTTCTTGGAGAACTGGCTCTGATCTAATTGCAAGCAGGCTCTTAATTTGTGAGATGATCGACAGAAAAATAAGACGGGGCAAAAGATTCTTGGTTTCGCAAATCAACGACCTGAGCGAGAAAGGTACCTTCAATTTACTATTTTCGCTCGGGAGTTCAGGGTCATACGTGTGTTTTGATGAAGTAAGACTATCTGATGTGCTAGCTCAAAATAGCGGTGGAAAGGCAGACCAAGACCAATAATGACTCGAATGCAATTTTGAATAAACTTAGCAAGTTTGAAATTTTCGGGCAAATAAGAATAAAAGTGTTTCACAAGTGAGTTTCCGTCAATTCATCTTTTTAAGATGAGTGGCTTTATGTACCGGTAACATAAACTTTTCGACAGCGTTGAGAAAAAATATGCGAATAAATAAGACGTTGAACATGGTCTGGAAGAATAGGAAAGAATATACGTGGAGAATACGTGAATGCGAAATTGTAGAAAACAACCATGGTTATATTTTACACGGGGGAAACAAAAGCAACCGTACAAAAACTATGTCCGAAAAAAAGATGAAATTTCATATTTAGTGGTATGAAGACAAACAAAGTGAATTATTGCGGACTTTGATGAACTACGGTGAGCCGCAAGAGTTGAATTCCAATGTAAAAGATATGGTGAGCCAAGAGATTTAGTTGTGCTCCAATAGCTTTAAAAGAGGGTTAAAGTCTTGATATCTACATAAATACTGAATTCTAATCGAAAAGTTATCATGTAACCCTTTCCTCGGCCAGATCATAGTCATGTAGATCCGTGAGTGCACCGAAAATCTGATCGTTGAGAGGGATCGAATTCATGAACGTCAGTTCGTTTCCTGAGTTATTTGCCTGGGCGACTGAAGGCTGCGAGATGGTCCTTCCAAGAGGAGCTGGTAGCATTTTCGACGATGTTTGAGAAAATGGCGATCGTTGCTCGCTTTTCTGGAGAGATTTTGTTTAGAAACGAAAACTTTCGGATCATTTTATACCTGGGTTCGAGTGTCAACAAATGTGTGAGAAGGTGGAGAATAGGAAGGTGGGTTGATTTCAGATTGAAATTCACTCTTTTCAGGAAAAGCTGAATTAGACGCCTAGAAAACAATATTTATCCATTTATTAGATAAAACATGTCTACCTCTTTGTTGTGAGATGTCTTCCAGTATGGAAGTTTTACCGGGCCGGTGACTGGGGCGGCGATAACTTGATCTTTCTCCACAAGGGAAACGATATACTTACCCGACTTGACCATGTCGTACTGCTCAGCAGTAAGACGAACTTCGACGAGGACGGAGTTTCGCTGGTTTTGATTCATTCTGCTCGCGACTGGAGACACATCGTCTCTCTCCTCGGTTTTAATGGCTGCGTTGGCAGCACTAAATGATCACAAACTAGGCAAACGGTAATCTGCTTACGTCGAAAAGGAGTCCAAGTTGATTCTCTGAAAGTCGTCAGTCACATGAAGCGAGGAGACGGAAGAATGCCTCGATAGCCGCTCGATGCCAGAATCGCCTTCCATCGATTGTAAATCAAACGCGGGTAACCCTGGCCGCTAGTGTAAAATGTTAAGTATCCGAAAAGGCGTAAGATCAAAAGCTCGTCATTGAAATGCGCGAACTCAGCATTCTTTTCTCTTTGTCGAGTGTCACGAGTCAAAAGACAACTCTATATCAAAAATGAAAACTCAAACCTTGTCGCGGTTGGTAATTCTGGATGACTTGGAGCGATGGTGGTTCATATTTGTCGGCATGGTAGATGATCTTTTTCGGAAATTCGCCGGGGGCTCTGCGTTGAAATCGGCGGCGGTGACATTGAGATCTTTGCTGTGTCGTTGGATTCATTTTCATCCACTAGGGTCCAGTACGCGCCGATGTTTTTGAAATTCTGAATGAGCGCGCTTGAGTTTAAGTTGCACCGTAATCTGATATACCCTTGAAGAAGTGGAGGTGTTTCCTTGAGGTACACGGGTGAACTTCTCGTGCAGACTCAGGTTGTGCCGGATTGAGTTTTTCCAACCGATCGAGCTGTTTGCATCCCCCTTGTCGTAAAAATATGGAATATTCGCAACGATCCAGTCGTAGATTTCGGATAGCTACAAAAGTATATCAAAATCAACAAATTTAAGTTTGAATACGATGAAATAAGCGATAGTAAATTGGAAAAAATAAGAACTAACCCACACAGAATGCCTAAGTTCATATGCCTTTCTTTGGTAAACGGAAAAAAGGCTGAATGCATCCAAAGGCTCCAGAATGATAAAAAACTCATGGGTATTTATATCATAGATTTCTGGTCTTCCAAAAGTCTTTGGCAAGTCTAAAGGAATTTCTTGGAATCTATTGATTATGGCAACCATAGCTTTTCTTTCGAGAGCATCTGGGATCTCTTTGAACCTCCTCATTTCAAGGGGTCTTGAAATTGATTAAGCAAGCGACTTCTGTAACTGGGGGTAAACATGCTCTAGAAACGACCCCGCGTTTCATACTTACAGTGAGTTGGCGATCAGGGGCACGCTCGAGGGCCATCGTAATAAGATCAGCATAGCTACAGTAGCCCCAAGGGTTTTTCCTGAAAAATGAAAATTAAGAAGAAGTAGAGAAATAGGTCCATGGGAAGATGATGATGGCAGAGAATATGAGAATTGCTCGACTGCAGGATAAATTATAGAAATCTGATAAGATCGCGATAAATGCAAATAAAATCAGCAGGAGCATGCCAGAGATGCCTAGATCAGAGTCCTTTTCGAGATGAACGCAATGAACAATAATATTGGCGGTTCTGTCGTTTGTCTGAACCAGCCAGCGCCCAGGTTGACTACAGTTCTATGAGAACGAACAGGTAGAATGTAGCAGAATGTTAACGAGTACGTAGGATTGTATCTTCCACGGTGGCGATCATAAATGCAGATGAAGAAAATCACCGGGGGAACAGTGACGATGAATTTGAGAAGAGAAAATTCTCGGGACGGTTAAATTAACCTAACGATATTCGTCTTTCTAGAGATACCTATGTAAATTGTCGATTTTAAGCTTTGTATGCATCTTATTTTGATAATCTACGTATTTTTTTAAACTAAAATTTTCATCAGAAGAATTTCATTCGACTTCTATGTGATTCAAATTCTAGAATTATTAACGATAATTAAAAAATAACATAACGACGAGAAGTTTAAAAAAATTCAAGAGAGCATTTCTCATAGAATTCATCCTAGAGGTGTCTAGCCGACAATAAGGGACGGCGTTTTGCGACTCGCCACAATGACAGTTTTTTTTTTAAGGGGGCCACTTTTCCTGTCCAAAAAAAAAGTACTTCCCGTTATGGTTAAGGGATGGTTGAGGTCTTGTTCGAAGCGGAATTTATCGAACTGTACACAAAAATTGTGACCAGAAAAATCCAACCTCCAGAAGCGCTAGAATATCGATTTTTTCGTCGACAAGTCGAGTTTAGGGTGGCGCTCCATTTGAACAATACCGCGCCTTAGCCAATCAGCGCGCGCCATTTCCGAAAACAATGGAATTTAATGCATTTTTACAGTTGATTTATGGCTAAAGTTATGGCTAAAATTTTATTTTTAGAATTTTTGTGTACAGTTCAAAGGGTGCTCTTTCACCCAAGACCTCATTCAACCCCGTTCGAGATCGGGAAGTACCTCTTTTTTTAACAGCAAAAGTGGCACCCTTAAAAAAATAACTGTCAATGTGAACCTGGCGAGTAAGTCCAGCTATCACGGCGAAGCACCCCACTGGACTCATGAGCTGTGCGATTGGGGCACGTCAACTTTCTGGTGCTACATGGTGCGTCCTTCGAAATTTTACAAATCTTAACCCTATGCGTGACGATCAGAACTACCCCTATGCGTGACGCGGATGCATTCAGTGCATCCGACCCATCTAGAACAATATTTTGCTCTTTTTTGCCAATTTTAGAAGAAAAACAGCCTGAATTCGCTGTTGTCAGTGTCTCAGAGACCGAAATACCCCCTTCTTCGGCGGCGAAACGGGCTCGAAGTTACATAACATGCATCAAAATAGCTGTTCTCGAGACGAAAAATAGTAAATTTTCGTTATTTTTTACGTTTTTAGGTTATTACAAAATTTGTTTTCAAAATGTTACGGAGCAGATTGGCTGTGCTTTTGGACGTAGATTCTTATTCTTTTTAAATTTTTGAATTCGGGTGAAAATTGAGGGAGAAATGGACAAAACCATGAGCGGATGCACTGAGTGCATCCGCGTCACGCATAGGGTTAAGTATTTAAGGCCCTGTGCTGCCCATCATTTGCACTGCGAGACGTAAAGAATATGCTAGGATCGTGTCATTTTCACCTAGCTGCCTGTTTTTGTGATTGTCGGCAGCAGTCTAACCGACTGAAAAACAGCGCGCACCGGTGATTCTCCCAAAATAACGAAATTCAATAGTTGAACTTTAATCTGCCCGACTCAGCAAAAAGTAAAGCTCAGTTTAAAATTCTCGAAAAAGACACGGAAAAAGGAGTTCACGAGAGGTAACAACAGACATCGTGTAAATTTTAATGCGGCGTATCACAAGTTCGAATTCGTTTGTTGTCGCATTATCTTGAGACTGTCTATCAGACATTCTTATTTACAACTGTCCCCGTCCCGTCCATCGGGATGCGACGAACATAATCTGTATACTAATTCAATTTTAAGCAAAGGAATGGCTTGTGTTCGAGCTCTGCTCCCGTGCTGGCTCTGCAGGATCAGTGGCGAAAAGAAAGTTACCTGTTCGTGCTCTAAGAATGCTGCGATCTTTCTTTTATCATTCTCAAAAAAGCGAACTTGCGGTTACTCGTCTCAAAGTGCGTGAAATGTTCGATCTCCACGGAAACGTCTGCCGAGATATTCTAGTCGGATTTTGCTGCTATTGCTGCGCCTTGGGTGAGTACCCTGCCTTGAGAGCTGAATGCGTTTTCTTTTTCTTTAGTGCAACTTCGTGTCCAAATGACGGGCGAGCATTGAATCGGTCTCACCTGGCGAACTTGCGTTTGGTGTTGAGTCCCTCCGAAATCGACGGGTCCAGCAGCGGTCTTTCTTGCCCTTCGCCGCCGGAATTACCACCGTGCCAAGTGTCGCATCTCTTTCTTTGCTGCTTTATTCGAGTTTACAATAAATCTTCCCATAATTATCAAGTTGTTAAATTATCGAAAACGCGCCTTGGGGCGGTTGTCGGCGGCCTCTTCTTCCTTGATGGCGGTTACTCTTAAAATGATCATACTTTTTGTCCGGAGAAAGAAAAGAAGGACATGCCTCCGAGTTGTTTTTCCCACTGTCTGCCCTCACTTAACCTGCGCTTACCTGTGATTGACGAAAAAGTCGGATTGGTGATCATCTGTGTCCATTGATGAGCCATCCATCTAAAGATCAGAACAGGAAACCGAGAAAGAGCAGTTACTGGCTCCATTTTACCAAATTGAGTTTAGATTAAGAGACTTACAGCTTCGCATTTTACCGATTCGAAAAGAGAAATTTTCGAAATGGCTAAAACTGACAACTGGAGGACGGGAAGGAAACGAAACCCGATCGTTTCTTTATCTCGTTGCGTTTCTTTACAAATTTCTCGCTGCTCGGATGAGTAAGCAAGCTTAAGTACTCATCGTAGACAGAGAAGCGCTACTACGATTTTCAAGCTATCGAAATCCATCACTGGCTTATTATCGAAAGCTGGGTTCAATTGAGTTAATGAAAGATTTTCTGAAATAACTAGCAGCAAAATAAGTTTTGAAGAGACTAAAAAATAAGAGAAAAAATGTCGTTTTAAGCGGTATTGGTAAACTTTCCTTAGGTCGCTTCGGGTGTGTGGCTATGTTCATCTCTCTGCTGATTTCTCAGAATCTGCTGATTTCTCGAATCTGCGAATTGAGGTTAATTTTCCGGCTGCTGCTTCTGTTCTGACTCCGAGATGCGGAGAGAGAGGTGAGTTGCTAGCGGGAGAGAGTAGTCCGTCGCAAAGAAAAGTCGTCTCTGTCTGTTGGATGGTCTTGGCCAGTGTCGCAGATCTATCTTTTGGCGATTTGACTCGAACTGGTCGAGCTCAAATCGAGCTCCGAGCAGCGCCGCAGCCGCGATCTTCGTCGGACAGTCCCAATTCCGATTTCTATTTTTACTTTGCTTCAAGCTTGCTCTTACTTCTGGTCTAAGGTGCGCTTCTTCGGTTACACTTTCGAGTATTCACCCTTCTACTCCAGTATTCTGATTATCTTTGATTCAGTTTTCGTTCTGTTTTGCACCTTCGGAAGAGGAGTTTAAATAGTTTTTGTATTTTTAAGAACGCGCGCGTGAGTTCTAACAGAGCGCGTTTTTGTATGGTTAGATTGGCTGAGATAGCCCCAGAGAGAGGGAGAGAGAGTGAGTGAGAGAGCCCCCGAGAGTAGAAGTTTGCCTCGTCGTCCGTGAACACGCGTAGGCCAAGTCATTCCGCCCATTGGACAGGTAGCGCCTGCGCGCTACTCTGCTCACTCAGCGACTTTTTTCTTCGAGAAGCGTTTTTCTTACGAATAAAAAGAGCAAAGTCGAATTCCAGAGGGAGGAGCGCGCACTCGCCTCGCACAAAATCGATCCATTCCTTTATTCTTTAAAATCCTGCTCTGTCCTGCTCAATCGCCTTGGAAACTGTTCGATCGACTATGTCAATATTATCTATCAGAAACATCACTTCAAGCAGGTTCCACGTCTCTGTAGTCGATTTCATTTGGGATTCTGGATTTCCGTCGGCTGGCGTTTGCTGTTTACGATGATAGGATTGCGCAGGAGGATTGGTATGCTACTACTCGCCTCGGGCGCCGTTCTTGATCGCCGTGAGACCTGAAAGGTTCTATTGTGAAAAGTGGTTTTGAGAGGCTTTTGTAGACCCCTCTTTTACTAAGAGAAACACGTCGGTGTAGCGCCACTGGGCCAATCAGATTTTTCACTTTTGGCGGCGAGACGGTTGGGGTAGAGCACCCCTACGAGAAGAGTAGTATTTCCCCCAGGCGGAATTTCACCTCGAGACTTCAGATCAACTTGCTGCTTATACGAAAAAACGACGAAAAAGAAAGAAAGAATTAGACAGAACTTATTGAAGAACTGTTAAACCTTGCAGGGGACTAGGACGAGCACGAACACCCGCAAGGTTTTCAACTCTTCGACAAGTTCTGTTTTACAACTCGACGGTGTTCTTTTTGGCGGCTTTATTTTTACTAATTTTGGCTGTGTCAAGGAAGTCGCGAGTATTCAGGAATGGTAAAAGTGTGAGTAAGTGTGAACTAGTGAACTAAGAATAAATAATCAGTGAAAGAGAGAGGCGCTTTTGGCCTTTCCTTCTTCGCCGAAGAGCGCTTGAGCGAGAGAACGCAGTTCTTGCTCAGAGAGGAGAAGCTTCTTTTCCTGCCAGAGAACGGCAAAGTCATTGAGGCTCGATTCGAGCATTCGTTTGATGCTCGCCAGCTTGGAACCTAAACCATTTATTCATGCGGCAAGACATTTCTTATTTTCTCAGCGGCGATAAAACCGCGTGGGAATATTCACATGTAAGAGACCGATATATTAGCTTAGTCGTTTATATTCTCATTCAATGGAATTCAATTTTCACGAAACGCTTGAGAAATCCTATTTCATATTTCTTTCCTCATTTTAATTTCGTAATTTTTATCAGTCACATTTTACTAAAGGCAATGGCTTACTTTCAAAGCAATCAAACTTGGATAATCGTTGAATGATGGACAACAATGGCTTGATATGACAAGCTTCGATTCGCTCGAGAAGGAATATCTTGCATTCCAGCTGCTCCAGAACATGCAGAATCACCTTCGATAGAATGGTGTCAACTGATTTCGAGGTCGATATGGTGGTTTCACTATTTTAAATCAAAAGTTCTTTTAACCCCTTCCTACTGGCGCTTCAATATATCGACACATGAGACTTCTGTCTTCCTCCATGCGCATCACGAATTCCGAGAAGCAATTTCTGATATCGCTTTCAACGTCTTGATAGTCGATCTCGTCGAGGCTGTTGCATTTCTCGGCGATGATCTTTTCGTGGAACAATTTCATCTCGTCTGTCTTTTCTTCCCAGATGCGTTCCATTTGGGCGTCAAGCAGAGCGCTGAATTTGTTCTTACGTAATTCAGACGGAGGCGAAGCAACTTACCAAATAGCTGGGATTTTTATTAACTCCGATTTATCATAATTGACTCTGGAGGTCAAATGATCCAAGCACTCGTTGAGCCATTTACAGTCGTTGTAAATCACTGAGCAATAATGGAGATCTCGCACGTTACGATTCTTTTGCAGATTACAGGCGCAAAGCTGCACTAGTGTTATTCCATATCGTCTGTTTTCCTAAATATTGATAGGAACTGAGTTTCCCGTTTCTCTGAACGAACCATTATAAACTTCCAGGCAGCGGAGCATTTTTCCGAGATAATAATGGGTACGCGTTTTACGCCCATTTCTTCCCCTGCTTCACAGATTTCATCGGAGCTTTGATCAGGGTGCCCAACGAGGAGCGACTCTTCTGACAAGATAAGGCGCATTTGCTCGATTACTTTCGTCTTCTCCGAGCAGTCGATCATCTTTGGAAGCCGTTCCGCGAAGAGAGAAATGATGGGCAAATCGGACTTGAACTTTGACGCGCCATCTAGCAGTACTTTGATGATTCTCTCCAACTCTCCACCTTCTCTCGGCTGATCGGGAATCGCGGGTATGAAGTATTTCTTTAAAAACTTCTTGAAGACATAGAAGAGTACAGACAACAAACCTGGTTCAAGATCTTCTGGATATACTCCAGTCGGTCGTGTGGGATAGGCAGAACGTATTCCACGAAAAATACCAAAAACTTTGCCAATTCGTACACATTTTTGAAAGACTCAGCGCTATCTCTACACTTCTTTTCCTCAATATCGAGCGACTTTCGTTTGAAGAAGAGCTTCCTCTTCTCGATTAATGCGTCGCATAGCGTGTCAAAGACTCGTTTGTAGATGATATTTTCGAGGCCGAGGATCATCAGTGCGGGAACACAATCGCGAATGTTTTCCGCGAACATGATCAACTCATCGCTGCATTTCATTCTTCTACAAAGCATTTCCATCAATTCGCGAGCTGGATCGAAGTTCTGGCGAAGGAAATAAATCTGAATCAAGCTCTGATTCGGGAGCATCTCTTGCAATTCCAAAACGACAGCGTCATGGTTCACATGGCATTTGGCGCGTTCTTCGAGTGACAATTTGGACACTTTCGAAAAGTCTGTGAGCATCGCTAGCAACTTCTTTAGGAGAATGAACTTTGAAGACTTTTCCTAAAAGGAAATTTAGTCGGAAGCCATCGAAAAACACTTACGATGCTTGGGGAGTGAAAGATATTTTTCAACTCATTTTCAGACAACGTGTGCTCATTCAGATTGTCCTCCTTGACGTTTCGAACAATATCCTCGATACGTTGGGTAACGGCTTGATCTTCGTCAAAGGAAAAAGCTAAATCATTGGACTTGAGTTCTTTCAACGCCATCTTCGCGAAATCTCTCTAAAAAGAAAAATATCTATTCCGTGCTGAAGAATCGAAGTTCGTTGAAGAAATGAAACGAGGAATTGCTTTGTAAGGGAGACAAATCAAGATAATAAATAAAAGAAGAGGAATCTTAAAAACAGATCTTCGTCGCGACAAGCCAAAGTCACGCTTAGATCGCATGAAAAACAGAATGCCGTTAGGTTAACTTGACTGAAGTTGTTTACCACATAAGTGCTTCTAATAATGAATTTTCATATGTTTCTGGTTCTATTTTTCGCGAAGTGAATTCTTCAGGCTCATATTCGCTCAATTTAATGAATGGAATATCATCCCAATCATCGAATTTGGATAAAACAGAAAAATCGCACAATGATCCGAGTGAATAATCAGTAATTGCTGTCTTCGTAGACTGAAGCGGTTGGTTTTCTTGAAGCGGCTCGTTTGATAGAATTTCAAATGGCTCCGGCGAGAAATCAAGGTTAACGTTCTTCGTAATCTTGGGACTAGTACCAGGGAGTTGTGAAGGCCAGCCGTTGCGATATTGAATGCTCAAGTTGAAAGTAAAGAGTTCAGAGAGCTGACGGATGGTGCCCGGGATGTAATACTCCTCGAATGAGGTTTGGAAATCGTCATTTGCCTTTTCTTCATTTTTATTGTTGGGAAAAACTTCTGTTAGAAGCTTTGGTCCTCTTTCCAAGTAGCTAAAGATATCTCTTCTGAACTGGATAGTGCACAAGTTTCTATCGGCTGGATGAGTTTTCAGAAGAAAAACATCTAAGGCGATCTGTTTTTCATTGTCGGAAACAGTGTTCGAGTAATATCTCGATATCGTCGCCAAAATATCTTTGGACTTGGAGGCCAGAGGATCCTCTCCACGATAACTCTTCAGTGTATGCACAAGTTGAGAGCCTCCATACTGATATCCGATTATGTCGCCATGTTCCTCGAAAACCTTTTGAAAGATACTACCACATGCATCCTTGTTTACATTCAGGGGAACTTCAAGCTCTCGTAGCTGCAATTCTAGAGCGACGAGGCCAATGCTGACTTGTGTAAGATTCGTTCGGTCCAAGCAATCGACGCAATTAACTCGAATAACCCCATTTTGGTACTTCTGTGGCGTTTTGGTTATTCCTACTTTTTTCGTGAGCTCGTCACAGAGGGGTTGAAACTCTGCGAAAGAGCCTTCCTTCCTCAACTTAGCAATGTCAATCCACTCCCAAACTATCTTCAATTCTTCTGGTAAAAATTGGTTGATGTATTTCGTAACATCTTGATATAAATTGCCAAGGGAGGTTTCTCCGCCAGAATTGTGTTTTACGAGGTTAAGAGCGATGATTGGGCCTCTGTATCGAGTGTGTAGTTTACGGAAGTGGTTCGTACTTGCTGTATACCAAGGATCACTGATTTGGCTTTTATACTGGTAAATGAAATAAGATGAAATGAACTTTTGTCTTGCTTAGATAATTAAGGGTTCGTCTATATTTAACTGTCAAGAGCCAATCCTGTGATCAATTTCAATTGGTGGTTTTTGGGGGACAGATCCCATATCTTGCGACCAGAAAATAGGAACCGAGCCTCTGTGCTGGACAAAAGACGTAATACCACCATGAAGTCCGGGGCGGTACACAATTTGTTCGGTTTCGACTTCATTGGCTACATTTCCGTCGAAATTGCAACCTCTACGATTGAATCTTGTTCCAGCGAACTCCGAAGATCGCCGGGCAATCAATATGAGCACAGGGCTGTTGAACAAGCTCGAGAGCTGACGGGAGCAAACAAATCCATGGATTAACGTCAGACTCCACCGCCCTGGAAGCTGTCTAAGTTAAGAGCTCAGGTCGAGAAGGATAAGCCTATCACGAACCTACAAAGATGGTGATTCCAGGAGAAGCGCGACTCAATCTCGTCTGTCTCAGAAACACACTTGGGCCAAGGCTGTGTCAAATTAAGCTCCTTACTGTAGTAAAAGTCTGTAGACAAATCCACGGAGTTAAAGTACTAATACCGCGATGGTAAATCACTTTAAAAGATGCCTCCTGTAAATTACTTTCAACGCGAATCCCTTGAGGTATTTGTCTTCCAGTTTTGGCTCCACACGCGCGGTAGAAGAAGGGATGTAAATGTAGTCCGTTTTGAGGATTTTGTAGATAGCTAAAACGATGAAAATCCTTTAGAAATATTAAGTTGGGTACTTTTTCCATTCAAATCAGCAACTTTCTGACGGGACTTGACGTGATGTAAATAGTAACCATTGAAAAATCGAACGAGGCCAATTATTCCGAACGCAGAGCCGACTGGAGTAACATTTGCACCAACGGCCATGCTGATGATTCCATCCACTTCATCACGCGTGTAAAGCCTGTGATCGTCAATAACCTCACAGCTTGCATTCTTGGATATCTGCAAAATTTGAAACAGCGAGTTGTTTCCATTCGCGCCAAGAATAAGCCATCTCGTAGTGCTCGAATAAAAATACAAACGATCAATTTTCATTCATCCTGGTCTAATTCAAAATAGGTAAGCTTTTTCTTTAGAATTTTAAATAAATAAAGCTGAAAATCAGACGAATATACCCACCAGATAATGTGGTACACCAGAATAAATAATTCTCAATTGCGAATTGAGACAGGATATCGGGACTCTCGATCGGAGAAACAGTCAGAAAAACACAGAGAAGCGAGAAAAGTCATGCGGAAGCTTTCTGAGCGAAAAGTAACACTGAAAGGAAATGGCTGAACTGTTTTTTGAAATATTGCAACTAGTTGAGTGAGCGAGCGATCAGCCCGTAGACTTCTGGTTTGTAGAGGTTGTTGACCATGTGTTCGATGAGCTCGTCGAGCTCGGATTTGCATGATTCGAGTGAACTTAAATAGACAAAATATTGAAGACTTCATAAATGAGCTTAGCTTAGATACCTTCCGATCATTTCTGAGTAGTACTTGATTTTCGGTTCTGTTCCGGACGTTCGCATCGTGAGGACAGCTCCACAGTCAAAATAAAATGTAATCATATGGCTGGACTTTGAGACTGGCAGTTTCTGAAAAAAATCAACACCGGATACTCTTTTAGTCGCCTTACAGCAGCTTTATCTTCTTCGCGAGAATCATACCCAGTTGTAAGATCTCTAATTCCGGAGATCTTGAAGCGTCCCAAAGCTTGTGGATACGCACCTGGATTCTTGTCATAGTTTCGGATTTCGCTGAACATCTTGTTGATGATCGACTTCTCGTGGCAAATGTAGTATGAGTTGTTGGTCACGTGGTAGCCGTAAGTTTTGTAGATGTTTTCTGAACGCAAAATCTCATGTTTGGTATTAAGATACGAAAGTTGAAGATGCCAGATGATCTCGAGGCAGACACTATAATTCATCCTTTCACTCGAGGAAGTGGATCAAGCCTGGCTTCGATTCCACGCTCGTAGTAAATCTAATTTAATCTAGTGAACGTCGATGAGGGATGCCGTCACAGTAGTCTATCCGTGTCGGCAACCGCGTCGCAATATTTGAGGCCCCGATCAAGATATAGGGGCATTATTACAAGAACCGGAGAATATCATCTCCATTTATTCTAGTGGCTCCTTTCATTATAATGAATTGTAGATATGCAAGGATTGACTGATACCTAACTGATGGCTCAAGGAAAAGTTCTCTTCGTCCAAAGAAGTAATTATTTCTGCCATGACGGCTGCAGCTGAGACACCATCTTTATCAAGGACGTTCTGGCCGAACATGAATCCAATCGCTTCTTCAAAAGCGAACAAAACCCTCTTCCCCTGATCGATGAGCTCTTTCGCTCGGGACCCCATCCATTTGAAGCCAGTAAGAGTATCCTCAAAATTCAATCCTTCCTTGGCGGCGATCGTCTTCAAAATAACGGAGGAAACAGTTGAACAGAGCATGTAAGTATTTTCGCCATCTTGAGAGCCGTTTTTCTTCCAGTTGGAGACAGCCCACCACCCAAAGATTGCGCCAAGTTCGTTGCCGCTAAACGCTCGCCATGATCCGTCCGCTTGTTTTTCTACAACTGCAAGTCGATCAGCGTCTGGATCGGAAGCAAGAACATGGTTCGATCCTTCAGCTTCGGCAGCTTCGATAGCGAGCTTCAGGACTCCTAAATAGTCTTGCTAGAAGACCTAGAGTTCGTTCCCTGTTGTTAGGTTTTTATCATCCTATCACGTGTTGCTATGACGCGCTTTTTTTAAGGTGGGCCAAGTTATTTCACCGACTTCTTGATTTTAAACCTTGGAACACCATACATATTTGGAATCAGCAGGAAATTTTATGAACTTTGACCGTTTTAGTTTCCGAAATTTCCACTTCCGGTCCGATTCTAGAGCCAGAAATTGGCGAAATTTTTGAGTTTGGGCGGCTTGTGACCTATCAAATTGATTCTCAGAAAATTTTCTATCATCTGAGAGAAGAATCAATGCCGACCGCGGTCAAATCAACCGCTAAAAACTGAAAGAAAAATCACAAATTTATGCCATTTTTCCTTGTTTTGCCGGTCGGTTAAACCGCAGTTGGGATGCTCTTTTTGAATGATTTGTAGATGGATGAATCAAAATCTTCTAAGCATCAATTTGATAAGTAATAAGTTGCCCAAACTCAAAAATTTCGTCAACTTCCGGCTCTAGAATCCGACCGGAAGTGGAAATTTCAGAAACTAAAACGGTCAAAGTTTATAAAATTTCCTGCTGATTCCAAATATGTATGGTGTTCCAGGGTTTAAAATCAAGAAGTCGGAGAAATAACTTGGCCCATCTTAAAAAAGCGCGTCTATAGAAGATTTAATTAAATCTTTTAAAGACATTTGTCTTTAAAAATTTGTACTATCAATCTATTGTCGAGACGATGGTCATCAAGACATCAAACTGTGATAAATGGATTTAGCCGGTCTTATAGGAATCCAAAGAGCATCGCCACGCGGGCTATTCAATAGAAGCTGGAGACGGCATGTAAAGCAATACGGATAGTTCATATAAGGGCGAGTTTGTACAATGTCGGATAGACATTATGGTTTACCTTTGCCTTCTTCGGGGTTGGGAAACGGGGAGGTCGGGAATTCAGGGTCAGGGTTGCACTGGAGCGGCACTTCGATGAGCTCGGGGAGATTGAATGTTTCCATCGCAAGTTTCACGAACTTAAATAATTGAGATATTCTTGATCTAGTTCAATATTACCTTTGTACCAACTCCGTGAACTGGCGTGTAAGTGAATTTGAGTTTTGATTCTTTATTCTTCTCCAGACGAGTCGATGACGTTTTAAGAAGCTTCATGTATTCAATGTCCACTTCAGCCATTGGGTCGCTTATCAAATTGTTCTCGTAAATATCTGGGATGAGGGGAATATCCCAAGAGCTTTCCCAAGGTTCCAAATTCTCGCAAATTGCTTCAGAAATACCACGGTCATGTGGGGGAATGATTTGGGCGCCGTTGTTCCAATAAACCTTATATCCATTGTCCTGCTTGGGATTGTGAGAGGCGGTACACATCACACCAAGACAGAGCCCGTAGAAGCGACATGAAAATGCAACATACGGAGTGGGGCAAATATTCGAAAAAAGGCGAACACGACAACCGGCGCGGGCAAAAATCGAAGCAGTTAGCGAGGCATAGCTCTTGGAGTTGTATCGCGCGTCGAAGCCAATAACAATTCCTTTAGTGGCAAGCTCCTCGGTTGTGAATTGTTTCTGTGCGTACTTGAGCAAACCCTGCGCAGTTTGAATGATGGTAAGGGTGTTCATTTGCGAGAAACCCGGGCCCATCTTTGCTCGTAGGCCCGCTGTGCCAAATTCCATGCGTGAAAGTAATAATTTCTCCAACTCTTCATATTTCTTATCATCAACAAGGCTCTAGACGAAAACTTATATCAAAGCTTACATTCGTCAGGTAACCTTTATTTCGGCCGATGAGGATTCGTCTTTATTCCAGGAAAACCACTGTTCGACTGCCTCTGACAATTTTGGCTCCATTCTTAGATAACAATTCGTTCTCAATGGTGATCTCAAATGATCTTATTTTTTCTTTCCTCTCCATTTAAGTATTGTTTTTAAAGATTCTCCCTCATTTTGTTGATAGAAAATTTAACAAATAGGCAGAGGAGATAGTTAGGAATTTTCACGGGAAAATGTGCGTAAAGCACTAGCTCGCCGTCGCTTTCATTCGGTCATCTGATGGTTGGAGGCAGCGCAACAACCCGCAGAAGCTGTTTTTCAGAGAGTCAAGAAAGTTGTTTGATGGGGATTATATCCAAAAATGAATTTCTAGCAGCATTTAGGAATATTCAAATTTTGTCCTTGAAATACAGATTTCACTTTTTTTGGTTAAGCTCACATATATTCCAAAATTTAATTCGATATATGAAATCAGCAAGTAAAAAACTACTATTCTTGAAAAAGAAAATTTTTAATTAATGCCATTAATAATGGCAAATAAGAGTAATTGGGATTGTGAAAATGGGGCCGTCGCGCTCCCGTGAAAACTATCACTATCTCAGATAGTGAAGCAAAATAATTGTTGTGGAAGCCAGATTTTTGTATTATTGTCGTGTTCAGGTTTACGGATGTCTTGTGATACAGTGTGCTTTAGAGATACGGATTGAACATTCTGTTTTCAGTCAGATAATAAATTTCTTCGGTTCGTCTAGTCGCTCGAGAAAGGCTCCTCCTTGATATCAGTCATTAAATCGTTCGCGTCCGTCCCAAAATATCGATCTCCAAAGTTTCCAAGTCCAGGGAGAATGTGAAAGTCTACCGAAGAAATGCGCGACTCCAATAATGATGCGATGATTTACCTTTCGATACAGTCTTGTCGACTGCGGCAGTGATGATTTTAACCTTCGGATAGGCGTATGCGATGGCGTGGACGCCTGGCGCTGCCATCAACAAGGAAACCAAAAGTATATTTTCTTCTCGTACGTCATGATCAAGCAATACTCGTATCGCCATCATAGCTAAGGGAGATAGACGTCAATTCAATTAAATTCTTATCGGAGAAGCACCTGCAGCTCCAGTGGCAATACTTGCATCCATGAGAACGCAATGATCGTCAGCAATGCCGCGTGGGAGACGGAGAAAATAGAGTTCAGGATTCTTTGTGTCTGGGTTATTTTGAATGAGAATTTTTCCCAAGCGAATGTCCTTCGTCACTTTCATGAGAGCCTTTTCCATTGTCTCACCGGCTCTAAATTTCGAATTTGACCACGACTCAGGCCCTGTTTCAATACCTCAAGATGGAAACGCCGCAAAGACCATTGCCCGAAAAGCGCACACCGTCATACTGCAAACCCTGCGGAGTATTGACTGTATGCGCTTCATGGGGAAGAAAGCCAAGTGCATATTCAAACACAAGACGCATAAGTCGCTCAGAGTAAAAGATAAACTCATTGCGAGGCGTATTTCTATCTCTGATGATCGTCTTAATCGTTGCGTGATCATTTGAAACGCGAAAAAAGAGTCATACTTGTATACCCATCGACTGGCGCGTCTGTGGCAAGAGATGCAAAGAAGCTGGATCAGAACAATTGCGAGGTATGGAGGTTTTGCGAACAACGCGGTACTTGCGATTGTCAAGCTCTCGTCTGATGTGTTTGACGATCAAGTCGATAGCGACTCTATTGCTGCCTCCTTTTGGAACGACGATATCCGCGTGTGAAATCCTATTGAACAATTTCAATTCCCTGTTCGAGAGTTTTCTCTCTTACGTTGGTGCAATGTACTTTTCATAGGCAGGCTTGACGAAGCGGTTGTACTGATTCAAAACATCATTGATCTGTCTATAGAAATAAATTGTTATAAGAGAAATTTCTGTTTCCTTTGAACCTTCCACGTTGAGAGATATCCCGCATGAGTCGCCGAGCAAGTCGGATATCGCTTTCGGTATCAACGAAGACTAAATCTAGGTGTGAAACAAATAGGAGTGTTTGAGTATTACTTTTCAAATCCATCAGTTCACGAAGCTTTTCTAGATGGAAAGTCATGATACCCTCGAAGATAATGATTGTGGCTCCGTAGACAGTTTTCGTTTCCGCACAGCGAGAGTGCGTGTTGAAATCATAAATGGGCACTTCCACGTTCTTTCCTTCTTTGAGCTTTGATATGATTTCAATCATCTTGACAAAAAGATTAACAGTCGGACGGGCTTATTGTTATTTACCGCCTCCCAGTCAAATGCATCCGGATGATCGAAGTTATAGTCGCCAGTCTTTGCCAGCGCCTTGTCCTTCTCAGTGGTGATTCCCTTGTAGAAGCTGTCCATGGCGAGCAAGACAACCCAAGGAACATCGATCCCCTCGATAACATTCTTCGCTACGCTAGTTTTTCCACTAGCTGACCCGCCGCAAATACCAATCACAAGGGGAGATGGCCCTTTTATTTTTAGCATTTGGCCGGACAGAAAGCAACTTACCATCAGCACCGTCAGATTTGTACCATGGTGGTCTCCCAGCAGTGTAAATGGTCTTTGTTGAGTCCGATCGATTCCTAACCAAGGAATTTTAATATCGAATTTCACGAATTTACGATTCTACCTAATGATGGGCTCGCTATCTCCCGTCGAAAGATGTCTGCGTCTAACATTTCGAACACGATTAGGCTTTCCGCTTCTCACAGAAGTTAGAATCTCTTCTTCCTGAAAAAGCATAATGACTCTCTAACGCGCGTAGTAAAAAAGTGACGAATATCAAAAGGTCTTCATTGAACCCAGCAGCTGAGTCAGCGCATGTGAATTCACCTCATGACGATGCGCAAAGCGATTTTTACTGATCAATGGTTTTCAAATAATCTTTTTTATCTTTTGTTTGAATTATAATCCAGCTGCCCTTGAGACTTCCTTACTCAAGTATGGGATGAAATCGAAATTCAAAATGAAAGAGTTTTTTCTGAGTTAACTTTTTGTTAATTACACGACAGCGAGGCGGAATATTGAACTTGTCTAACTTGTTCTTTCGAATGTAGGCGTGGCCGGATTAAAATCTCTCTATCAATAGTCATTCGTGCTGCGCTGAGTCTGCTCTAAACTGAATTTGCGTCTCCAAGTGCGATTGGATTTGGGCCTGTTGTATTCGAGTCCTCGGATATTGGCACGGGCGCTCCAGAGCCGAAAACCTGCCAGATGACGTCGATGATGTGCTTGAGAATGAACCTATTGTGAACTCGTGTGCGAGCCAATGAGCGAACTAAGTAGAAAAACTTGTTGAGTCAACATCATCGTTTAGCCTTGCGTTAGTCACTTTGCTATTGCTGAAAACAAGCGCCTACATTTGCCCTAGAACTCGGAAACACGACATAAGAATTTGATAGGTTTTTGTCTATTAGAAAGGAATTCGAAATTTTTGAATTGTAACAACTGTTTGACAGGAGAGATCAGTAGTGAAGATAAGAATTTGTCTCTAGATTATAATAAGTATTGCACAAGTGAACTACAGAAAGAAAAAATGGCAAAATAGAATTGAGAATCAAACGTAAGGGATTTTTTGATGCAGCACTTTGCTCTATTCCGAATTGAAATATAGCATCATCAATAAAATAAATAAACATCGTTGGGACTTTCGCTGGGGGAACTTTGACATCATGTTTTGCTTTTTTACAACTCGTCGTGCTCGGTGGCCTTGCCTTCGATGAACTTTTTCAGGGAAGCGAGGTCTCGTCCGCCGGCGTATTTTTCGCCGGAGCCTAGGACGATCTTTGGGCCAAAGTATTGAAGAGTTGGGTATCCGCGGACTCCAGCAGCCTGGCACAAGGGCTTGCCTTCATCAGATGTGCAGTCGACGTCGAGAATCTGAGTAGTGGCTGAACCTTCGAAGGCGCCCTGGAGTTCTTTCCACTGAAAACAACTTATAAAAATAATATCATTTCGCCGCTTTTCTTACAGCTGGGGCCATAGCTTTGCAGTGACCGCACCATGGGGCAAAGAACTTGACGAAAGTATGCTTGCCAGCCATAGCAGCATCGAATTCACCAGATCCGGCGCTTGCCTTCTTCTCTTCTTCCTTGGCAGCGTTGGGGTTGATAAAGGACTTGATCGAGGACTCGAGGGATTTCTGGTCTCGGCCACCTTGGTGCTTGCCGAGGTTCTTGCCATTCTGGAAAAAGAGTAGAGTTGGGAAACCCTTGACGCCATTTTCTTTGCAAATATCGTTATGCTGGGTACAATCGACGGAGGCGATGTTCACCTTAAAGAAAACGAGCTTTGTCGTCATGGTTAATTCCTTCAATACCTTGGGGTTTGAGTTTGTCTGGGCATTTGCAAGATCCTCCCAGGTCTGGGCCATGGCCTTGCAGTGTCCGCACCAAGGAGCGTAAAATTTGACAAACCAGTTGCCATTTCCGATGCTGGAAGCGAAGTTGTCTGCTGTAAGATCAGTAGAGCCAGAGCCAGAAGCGGTGGCCTTTGGTTCTTCGGCCTTAGGAGCAGCCTTAGCACCGGTATACTTAGTTAGGGCGGCTAAGAGGTATTCCGTTAAAAAATCAACCATGATTTTGATCTAACCTTTGAAGGAGGCCATATCTCGGCCACCTGCGTACTTCTCGATTTCTTTGCCTCCCTTGAAGGCTTTCAATGTTGGGTAGCCTTTGACTCCGTTTTCTTGGCAGACACTTTGCTCAACAGTGCAATCGACTTCAGCAATAACGACATTATCGACGGCGGCTTGATCTTTAGCGAGATCAACCCAGGTCTGTGCCATTTTTTTGCAGTGGCCACACCAAGGAGCAAAGAACTTGACAAAAGTGACTTGTTCAGCTGGGGCGACAGTGCTCTTGAAAGTGGCGGCGGTGAGTGCGGCGACTTCGCCCTTCTTTGGAGCAGCAGTAGCTGCTGCATCCTTTGCCACATCTACGGCATCATCGAATTGTTTGGCGAGCTCACCATCGAGCCAGTCGGAAAGCGCTTGCTTGGATCGGGCTCCTTGATACCTAAAGAAATGAGATAAATTACAATTGTTTTGAGAATAACCAGAGTTCCTACGAATCGCTTACTTGGTTCCTTCAGCTTCGCCTGGGAAAAAGAGCTTGAGAGTAGGGTATCCTTGGACGCCGTTGTCAGCACAAACTTGTTTGTACTGTGTGCAGTCGACAGAAACGATCTGTGCCTCCCACTCAGCGTCGGGGTTGATCTCTTCGGCGAGTTCAGTCCACGTTGGCGCCAGATTCTTGCAGTGGCCACACCATGGGGCGTAAAATTTCACGAAAAGAGGACTTAACACTATTCAGCCTAGCACTCTAATTAAATGGATACCTCTTGTCCTTGAGATCGTTGAATTCATCCCCTGTGAGTTCCTCTTTTACTGAAGCGGAGGCAAGGGCGATAACTCCCAACAGAAATTTCATTCTAAAATTGTTTTTTTTTTAATATTTTTACTAATTTCGTGGGCCGAGGTTAATTGGGTTCGTATCGAGTGGTCGCTCTCTGTAAGTCTGGCTCTGGATAGAGTAGAATGGAAGGGAACGCGCGAAACTTGGATGGACCCTTTCTGCTACGTGGAAAGTGCGCGATGTGGCCAATCACGCGCCGCCAGCCGCCCGTTACTGCGACCGAGAAATCGCTCCAAAAACCCATAACAGAAATTGCCCTTCTTGGAAGGACCGAATCGCTTTACTATGAGTGCGTATTTTACCGGACTTTCTTATTGTTGGAATGAAGTTGACTGTTTTCTGCATATGGTTTGTATTGAAATGCTAATTGGTGTCATTCGGGGAGGAGTCAGTAATTTCTCACTTTAATTCTTACTAAGAGTACTTGTTTCCAAATAAATCAAGTTAACAATCAGTTCTATAAACACTTTTATAAACTGGCTTTGATTTTCTCATCTTGATTATCAATAAATGAATAAAACCGCGCATCTTCAGAAATCAATCTTCGGTAGAGAAAATCAATGTTCGCGCGTGTCCCTCACCTGGCGCTACCGACGCTAGAACCCGTTCCTGAAGAAGCAAGAAGCGCGTTTATGCCCGAACAGCAGCGGCGGAAGTTCGAGAAGCTCATCGCCGAACGCCGAGTGGCCTTGCGAGAGCGATACGGACAACCTGGCGATGATAGACACAAGCTTCGTTTCAAGTCTGCTAACCGCATTCTTGGTACGTTCTTTACTCTTTAGTAGTTCATCGATTTGATTGAATATTGCAGACGACATGAGAAAAGAGTACAACTTCCTTGAGGCTGAATTGCATCAACTCTGCGGCAGTGTTACTGATGTTTTTCGAGGCAAAGATACACCTAAACTTCGCGAACAATTGTACGTACAGTTGAAACAAGAAAGAACTAGGACCGATGCGTTTTTAGTGGGACGAAAGAAAACACTAAGAAAATTTACGATCGCATTGTGAATGCTTCTACAAAGCAAAAACAAATGATCACTTATCTTTCAAAGCCATTACCACAAGTGCGCGGCTCTCGACGACGACGAAATTAGCTACCTTCTACTTTTTTCAAGGGCAAATTCATCTATGTCTGCCACGATGTTCCCACTGGCTAAACCGTAGCAGTGTATTCCTGTTCTTTTATTTTTTTATTTTTCAAATCATGATTTCGCCCAAATTTTTAATTTCTCTGTAATATTTTCCGAACAAATATCATTTCAAATTGCGTGCTTGGAAATATTACCGTTTCAATAGATCTGGTGCTATTTGCGCTCGTCAATCACTTCCACAACTTTCTTACAAAAATTGGACGCTAAATCATGTGACTGGATAACTGTTATCCCAAATTGGGATTCCCAATAAAATTATTTCATTGAAATCGAGAATAAATAAACTCGCAATTTTTATAATCTTGTCTTTTAATGCATCAACAATCGCTTTCTTTAAAGTCACTCATTAAAATTTCAACCTGAGACTGTGACTCTTTCTTATAGAGGTTTCACAATTAACAGCTGTCGGTGATTAAGATGGAGACGAAGTTGAAAATCGCGCAGTCGAAGGTGATGCACAAAGATCGCGTTTGGAGTGTCGCATGGGGTCTCAAGGACAGCATTCTAGCGTCGACCAGTGGGGATTGCTCGTTGAAGTTGTGGGATAAAAATCTGAACCCAGTTGACTCGTTTGCGCAGGACAGGACGGTAAGAAGAGTAAAGTTCGCGCCTGATGGAAAACAGCTGGCAATCTGTAGTTTTAATGGAAAAGTGCTCATTTACAAGTTGGAGAACGGCGTGTTCGAAGAGTACGCTGAGCTAGAAGGTTCAATTAATCGATCTCATAATAGAGTTGAATGTGCAGTTTAGGTCATGAGTCGGAAGTGAAGAGCATTTCTTGGTCTGCCGACAGCTCTTTACTCGCCACATGCGGGCGTGATAAATCCGTCTGGGTCTGGGAGTGCTGGGAAGACGGGGACTACGAGTGTGCTGGCGTTATCACTTCTCATAGCGCAGATGTGAAAGGTTCCCTCTTGCATTGACGATCATAGACGCGTAAATTGATAATAGATATTTGCTTCCACCCATACGATTGCATTCTCGTCTCGGTGTCCTACGACATGACAGTGAAATTGTTCAAAGAGTATGACGGCGAATGGGATTGCGTGCAAACGCTGACAGGACACACAGATACCGTTTGGTGCGCCGCTTGGTCTCCCGATGGCTTAAAACTAGCAACTGCCGGTAGTGATCAGTGGTAAGCCTACTTTTCGGGAATGTTTTTAAAGAAAATTTACTTTGAAGCGTGCGGATTTGGGCGATGAACAACGGAAAACTCGAACTTGAAGCTAACATCCAAGGCATTCACGAGAGAACTATTTATTCTGTCGACTGGGGCGAGAGGGGCATAGTCACTGGTTGTGCTGATAACAAAATAAGATTACTGCAGCAGTCTGAGGGTGGATGGATCAGCAGCGACGCCGTCGCTGTCCTGTCCGATGTTAATTCAGGTAGTTACAAAGTGCAACTATTCGATCCCCAATTTCAATTTTAAGTGGCATGGTCAAAAAATGGGGATAAAATTGCTGCTGGAACAGATGACGGCGATGTGGTTTTAATTGACTTGGTCTAAAAGTCCTTCTTTTCAAATATTCTGTAAATCTGAACTGATTTGATAACTGATAATTCACTGATAATCTTTGTTTAAAAGATCTGATTATTTTTTTCGTAGACTCAGAACATGATATTACTGTAATGTCGGCGGTGGAACTGCAGTCGAACAGCTGGAACGTCGCTGCCCTGCAATATGCGATCGAGCTGACGCAGCAAATAAAGAAGAACTGGCAAAGCGACCATTACTCCGACGATCTCGTCGTTTGCGCCCGCAAATTCTACCTGCACATAAAGAAGACTTTTGAGGAGAATGTGCGCACCTCGAAAGAATGGCGAGAATTCAGGGAAAAGTTGCAGGAGGAAATCCTCATTCTCTTGGTAGACAACCGCCACGCACGGCAAGGATCCGACTTCTCGGCCACTAATTTGAAGAAAATCGTTAATTCTGGGGGAAGTGCAGACTCAAAATTCGCGGGTGCTATCTGTGCGTACATTTGCTTCAAGATCTCACACGAGATATTCCAAGAGCACATTATTATTTCCAACCGTCTGTCCTCACTGCTCATGGAAGCTCACGACAACAACAAGAATAGAACTTTTCAAAGGAAAGATATCTTGATTTCGGAGCTCATGATGCTTGTATATTCTACCTGCATGTCGGGCATGGCGATTTGGCCTGCTACGTCCAAATTCGACGAACTCTTATTCCACGAGGACCAAGTGAAACGCTACCATGCTTGCTTATTCTACTTCCACATGGCCTCAAAGCACCCCATCGATTTCTACAGGAATCACTTTCGCTCGGCAATGCGTCGAAACAGTCGAAAAACAGATAAAATTGTCGCCAAGCTCATAAAAATCGTTTGCGAGTCCGTCAACTCTGAGCACAATGAAATGCGAGTCGCTGCCTTTAGCGCACTCAAAGCAATTCTCAATCTTGTAGCTTCACGTGAGACTGCTCTCAGCGATGTCCGGGCGTGGCCTAAAGATCTCGTCAAAAGCATCATCGAAGGACTAAAAAATACGGAGAGCGATCGAATAGGGCCGCTTCTATGTTGCTACCTGCTTGTAGATATTTCCGCTGCTAAAAACAACTATACTAACTCATTGAAAAGTTGCCTCAAAAAACTCAGGCATGGTTAATTCATACTAAAAATATTTTTCTTTTCGTAGGCTATTTGTAAATAACCGACTAAAAGAATCGCCCAGACATGGAATCCATGTGCCCAGAAGAATAAAACAGAGAAGTTCTTCGACGCGGTTTTCAAGTATGATTTAGAAGAAGAAGCGCTAGAAAACCCCATGGGAGGCGCGCGCTTCACCAACCTCCAACCTAACTCCTCCACTGCCGAAAGACTTCTCGACGAGCACATACAAACCCTTTCAACGCTCGTGCTTAACCAACGTTCGATGAAAAACTCGATCAATATTCACCCGTATCTCCTTCCACTGTTGCCTAAACTTTGTGCCTTCAATCCAAAGAAGTTTGAGCCCTTCTTCGTCAAAACTATTGAGTACTGTCTCCAAGAGATCGCGCCTGCTGGTAATCAAAAAACAGCAGTCCGACGAAATCAGGGAACAGCATTGCTGAGCATGGGAATGATCATTCATTTAATATGCGAGTCAGACTCGGAATTGGCTGATCCAAGTACAAGGCCGACGACAGTTCTCGAAGAGCAGATCGACACTAAAGTTATTCCCAAACTCAAGAGTGTGCTAAAAGAAGCTTTTATTCACTTTCAAATGAATAGGGGGAGCGTGGATTGTGATCCAACATTATTCCAGTGCATTGAACTGATTTCGATAAGCCTTACGGATCTCCACAAGAAGCTCTGGTTCAAGCCACAGAATAAGGAATTTCTGAACATGATCGTAGCCTTCGGTCTTATTGAGATCAAGGACTCGTGGATTCGATGCGTTCAGTCCTTGAACTCGAAGATATCCCGTGACCAGGTCTCACATGGAATGGAGCAGGTCCTGCTAAAAAACCTCTTCAATGAACGCCTTCCTAGTCAAATTATGAATGGCTATTCGGACGATCACTCCTGCTTATCCAGTCTTTCTGTTTTGATACCATTCAAAAATGGCGAGGATTTCGACTTTGGCCGAGTTTCCGTCAGAAAGCGAATTGCTTCTTTGAAAGCGCTAGAGTGTTTCGAATTTACGGATTTCTCACGGTATAAAAAACTCATCTATCGCTGGAAGGAATATTTCAACCCGAAGGAAAAAATTCAGGTGAAAATCGCTGCCGCTAAAGCAGTAACTCGGGTTTTGCGTCTCTTCATCATCCATTCTTCCACCTGTGGACCCAATCTTGTTGGCGAAACAACGATTTCTAATATTATCCGAAAACTGTTACAAATTGCTGATACGATCATTCCATACAGGCAGGAAAGCCAATCGACTCAGCTAAAGCTAGCAATTTACCGCTCCTTGAAGCCCGAGTTCGATGCATATCTCATTCATCAACATAACTTGGAGCGGATCATGAACGCGATTCACCAGCCGTATCCGATAAAAGAAGAGAATTTCACAGACAGACTGGAGGTGCAAGAAGCCGTGATGGAAATCATTGGACGACTGAATGCGATGAATGCCGCAGAGACGATGCCACACATTAGAATGATGATAAATGATCTGTGGACACAATTGCAGATGCCCGATCAAGCTTCTGCGAGGCTTTTGGAGGTAAAAAGCATTCTAGTGATATCCACTAGAAACCATAAGGGGTTCAATAGAAGTATCTAAAAATATTTTTCTTTTATTGAAGGCCTTACTTCGGTGAGCGGATTATCCTGGCCGTGAGGTCACTCATGCCCCAATGACCGTGGAAAGCCGCTCTAAAGCAAGCCCTGGCGATCTTACCCCCATGTTCCCCTTTTGGGTTCTTGGTTTTAAAATTGTCTTACAAATGTCTTAGGTTCTCTTCCGTCACGCAAACCAGGCCCAGTTATCTCTCTTCGTTGACCCCACCATTCGTCAAATTGAACCACTACTCTCTTACGAATACGTCCAAAGCTACCCTCCTCGAATGACATGCACTCTTATTGACTGTCTATCCGCAATATCTGCTGTCAACGGTCCACGACTAGAAAAAGGCACCCTGAATCGTTTCTTTTCGCTCATTTACCGACTGTTGGTTGAAACAACTGAGCCAACTGTGAAAGTATCCGCACTTCGTTGTCTCTCGTCGCTCATCGAGCATCATAACTACGTTATTAGTCCCTATTTCAAGCACCGAAAGCTTATGGATGACATGTTAGCCTTGGTAACTGCAGATAAGAAAACAATGCAGCATGAAATTAATGAGGAGGCCCTGCGAATGATTGGTCGGCTGGGAGCACTAGATCCGTACCAGTATAAGGAAATAACTAAGAAGCGCCGTTCCAACAGTAAGAATGACAAGCAAGATGGATTCACGAGTATAAATGAGATGCTTGTCAACGAATGCAGATGCCCTGACGAGAAATTCATCATCAGGGTTGCTGTTGAGTTAATAAAAGCCAAACTCTCTCATGGAGGCGATGTTACTGCTCCTCTTCATTCTCTTGATCTGCTTATACAACGGGCTGGAACAAATATCCTCCCTCACTTAGGAAAAGTAATGCCAGAGTTACATCGCATCGCACAAGATCCCTCAGCAAAGAAAGACATCAAATCAAACATTCTCGGTCTGTTCGAAAAGCTTCTGCAGAAAATGCGTCGACGCGTTTTGCCCTTTATGAACGATATACGACAAACAATGGATACACAGAAAGATATAAGCCACGCACCTCTGCGGAAGAAACTCGCTCAGCTTATCTATCAGGCGGCTTACAATCTTCAATACGAGTTCAAGGATTACATGGGATGGGCTGTCCGGTATATCCTCGAGCTTTTCGAGAAGCTTAAGTCATCTACCGATCCGCAGGACGAAGAAGCGACGATTTATTTAGTCCGAGCAATAGGAAAATTCGGCTACATCGAAGCCCATTATTCTGTCCTTCTACGTCCGCTAGCAACGATGCTGCAGAGCGCTACGTCCTCGGATCAACTCAGAGGTGAAATACTCGTCGTTCTGGAGGCACGCATTGTACGTACTGCAATGCCTGATTACTTTATGATTCTCTCGGAAGCGATTCTTATCGCCTTGGAGTACGAAGTCGCCGCAAACAAGCATACCATTATAAAAAATCATGGCGATCATCCTTCTAAATTGACAACCGACTATGTCCTTCGAGAGACTGCGATAAAATGTCTCAGGTCGATGCGTAGCGGAATGCGCCACTTCAATCTATGGGAAGACGAATACGATGATTACTTCCAAATGAGAACTCGAAGTCTATGGAAGCCATCTGAAGATCCTGAAATGATCTTCGAGGATCAAGCGCTGAAGAATGACTTTTCTCTCGATCAATCGATGATTAAGGAGGGTGAGGACGAGCATGACACTGCCCATTACAATTGGCTCAAAGAAGAGTTTGAAGTTGACTGCCAAACCCCTGAAGATTTCAAAGATTTGCAAGTACGAATCAGCAAATGTTTTTGAGCCATAGCAAATCTGATGTTATCCGCGGTCTTCGAGGAATAGATCGGATTTATAACACTCCTATAAATTTGATCATCTTCAATTGCTCATTTTACGCTATGTGGGCAGAGCCTAAGCCTGTTCGCGAGCTTCAAATTGATGGTTCCGAAGCAACGCGAATTCCAGAAGATCCTATTAAACCTTATCGAGATCATATCACAAAAGGTCTACTGAAAATCATCGATGGCAAGAACACCGATCCTCCAAGAGGTATCCTGTCATTTTTCTTGGATCTTGCTCATTTCCTCGAATTGTCTGATATCGACAAAGAGAGACTTGACCAACCAGGAGGATCCCTTAAGGCTTTCGGTGGTCTCAACGGAATCGGCAAGCTCGCGGATTGTGCAGAAAGAACAGATGCATATGCAAAGGCTTTGCATTATCGAGAGATGGAATTTCTCTACAAAACTAGCGAAAAAGATAATAAAGAAAAGGAACGCAAAATCGCCGAAAGTCTCATAAAGAGTTTCCAGAAGCTAGGTGAGCAAGAAGCTGCTGAGGGAGTTCTTGAATTCGCAAAGGGGAATGAAATTACGGTCAGTGCAGAGTGGTTCGAGAAGCTTAATCGATGGGAGGAAGCAAAGACACTTTATGCCGATGGGAATGACAATCCGTATGACAAACTTGGTTATATGCGCTGCTTAGAGGCTCTTGGAGAGTGGGACGAGCTATGTACGAAGGTATACGAGTTTGATGAAGAGATTGAGGATCAGAAAATTGATGCTGTAAAACTTGGAACAACAGCTGCTTGGCATTTGGGAAACTGGGACGAGTTTCAGCGTCTTCACCAAATTATCCCCGTTAATTCTTTCGACGGCGCTTTCTATAGAGCTGTCCATTCAGTGCAGAACTCTAAGTACGAAGACGCAAAAAGTGGACAATCGAGGCTCGTAAAGAGCTAGAAACATCCCTCACAATGCAAGACAAAAACTACTCAAGAGTTTACGTAACTGTTTTCAACGCGCAACTCTGCTCAGAGCTCGAAGAAGTTATCGTTCATCGGACGGCGAATCGACAAAGGCAGATCGCAATTCAAGAAATGTGGGAAAGTCGACTATGTGGAACTACAGCTGATGATGGCAGTCGTGTAGATGGAGTTCAACTGGTCATCGAAGAATGGCAGAAAATTCTTCTTCTCCGCTCATTAGTGAAACAACAAAACAACGGTGTTATCCCCAGGGATGACACGGAAGAGCACTTTAATATCAGGAACGGGTGATTAATCGCGCTAATTAATTAAATCAGTTATTTTTTTCTGCGCTTCAGATTTAGACTGTACTTGTGAAAACGAGAAAATGAGATTTTTGCTTTTATATTTTTCGGAGGCATTAGCTGTCTACAAATGGTCGAACACTAATCAGCAAAGAAACAAATATGGTGAGGCCGGGTTTATACATTCGCTAATTTTCGATAGATAATTCGTATAATGAGCAAAGCTCAAATACTGGAATGAGCAACTTCAACACAGGAGGATATGGAAACACTGGAGACTACGGAAATCAAAATCGTTATGGAGAGAGTAACTTTCAAGACTACGGAAACGGCAATCGGGGTCCTTTTCAAGGTTCGCAAGGCAATGGCTATCGCCCGTCTGGCGATTCCTACGGAAATGTCGATTCATATAGCTCATCCGCAGAGTATGACAGAAATATACAGACTGCAAATCAAGGGAGAAATAATTTTGATTACTATGGTAGTCAAGAAAATACTCGTGGCCGTTCCTTTGGAGAATATGATTACGAAAGCAATCGAGGATCGTTTTCGGTAGGCCTTCATTTGCGCCCAAATCCGTAGCGCTGTTAAGAATTCAGGCTATAACGATAGACAGCCGACCATACCGCCCTCTAAAAATCCGACGCTTCTACTTGAGCGGATTCTACAGGGTTATGATAATAAAATACGCCCGAACGATAAACAGCGGCCTTCAAACATTTCGATTAATATTTTTGTCAATTCAATGGACTCGATCGCCGAAACAACGATGGACTATCGCTTGAATGTTTTTCTCCGTATGCGGTGGAATGATCCTCGCTTACGTTACGATGGGCTTTTTGATGATGACTCCCTTGTCGTGCATCCCTCTATTCTCCAACGCTTCTGGCTTCCTGATTTGTTTTTCGCCAACGAGAAGAAAGCCAACTTTCATAAAGTCACTCAAGATAACAAGGAAGAGATTTAAACTCAAAACTAAATCACTTTCAAAAATTGCAACCTTTTCGTAAAATCGATAAAAAGCTAGTCAGGGTCTACAAAAATGGTGACATTTACGTTTCAATAAGAATAACACTAACACTGGCTTGCTACATGGATCTTTTGATCTTCCCGATGGATCTGCAGCAATGCAATATAGAACGTAATATCATTCCTAAGCGATTTCTCGATTATTTTTAGTGGAATCGTTCGGTTACGACAAGCGTGATTTGATTTTTGTGTGGCAAGATACTGATGCTATCCAGCTATCCAAGACTCTCGCTTTGCCCCAGTTTTCTATCAAAGGCTATCATATTGTCATGGGTCGATACTTGATATTATTTTCTATATGATTCTTTCATTTGACCCAATTTAAGCCAACTGTGACAAAGTTTACAATACTGGTACTTTCACTTGCTTAAAAGGAATTCTTGTTTTGAAACGTGAAATGGGTTACTATCTTATTCAAGTAAATTTCTTTATTTATAACATTTACTTGATAATTGTAGTTATATGTTCCATCGCTGCTCATCGTTGTCCTAAGCTGGGTTTCCTTTTGGATCAATATTGAGGCAGCCCCTGCGCGCACAGCTCTAGGCATCACTACTGTCCTTACAATTACGACACAGACGTCAGGAGCATCCAGTTCATTGCCGAAGGTGTCGTATATAAAAGCTATAGACATTTGGATGTCTTTCTGCATGCTTTTCGTTTTTGCGGCTCTATTAGAATATGCTGCGGTCAATTTCATCTCACGTCAGAAAACTGGCTTTCTCGAAATTCTCCAAAAGAAGCGGATTGAACGAAGAACTTTACCTGTTTCGGGCCCGTATGGTTCTTCCTTCATGGGATTCGGCCAAGATATGCCTCAGTCAATTTCACAGTCGCAACTTCTTCCGCTTTCTAACTACGCATCGCTTAGTAGAAGGTTCTATCAATTGAAGTCAATATAATGGTGACCATAGTGTTTTCAGAAGCATACCTATGATGGATGTCAGTACTCCAGTTGCTGTGCCAAAGAACACAACCCTTAATGAAAAAGAGCTGGCGTTGGGAGCAACATTTTACAAAGAGTTCGCTCGCTCTGTTGATAATCTCTCCCGAATTATTTTTCCCTCTTCTTTCGTTTTATTTAGTTTCATCTACTGGGTTTATTATCTATATAGTCAAGACAGACTTCCCGAAGTCATGGAGGGCATCTACCCATATGTTACAGATATTCAATAAACAAATAACAGTCTTGTGATCATAGAGTATTCACAGTGTAATCACCCGAAAAAGATCAATGCTTAAATTCATGTCACTTGCTGCCAAATCTGGACGAACAGAGATCGCACGCCAGACAATCAAGAAGATATTGCCTAACATCGATAGTTGGAATTATGTTGAAATGCTGAGTTTCCCGGGGCTTGTTGAGAATATACAAGGACGACAAGTATCGCTGAAGATTTCCCCGTTGAAAATTAGAGCGCTTTACAAATACGTTAAGCATGTTGCTATACCTGATTTGGAAGTGCGACCTAAATCAGAAGACAAGGGCATTCAAATTATCACGCGGTTGTGTGACGATTTGAAACCTCTGAAAAACAGATTGAAGGATTTGCGCGACCGGGAACGTATGTCCGACGACGAAAGAATAGTATTAGCGATGACTTACTGTAGGCAGGCAGAAATGAGGAGAACGACTGTTCCTCAGCCGAATCAAATTCCGATTCTGACGAAGAGAGTGAGTGAGATCAAAGACCTGTACATGACAGCCATCGACGCCCTCAATAAAAAAGATGCGCAAAGCCGTGAGTTCATCAAAAGACGATATAAAGCAGTTCATTCGTATGCCAATTTCGCTCTGGATTCTGTCCGTCGCATTCGAGAAGGGGACGCGCTTACAGTTAGACAGCTTCAACTCCAACGGGAAAATTCAAGTCAAGACGATCAGGAAAAAGCAGCGGAACTATTCAAGCAGATTCGATCACCGATTTACAAAGAAATCGCGAACTTCTCCGTGGATGCTCTCAAATATTTCTACGAGTCTGTGAAGCTCTCACAAAAATCAGTGCTACAGGATATGCTTCGTATATTGAATATCATGGCTGAAATCAACAAGGACCTTGAAGACGCAGAGACGTCTGAATTTATGCACGCGAGTGAAGGACGGTTATTAGAGACTATTCGAAACGAACCGCTCTCTTGCGATCCAGAGCGTTGGCTAAAAGTTGTTCCACAGCTAATCGCCATCATGGATATGAAGAAAGTTGATAACATTCCAGGTAAAAGTTCAAATAAAAATGATTTAATTAGCCAACCTTCAGAAATTCTCTCGCATATTGGAGAAAAGCATGCTCAAGGGATACTTTGGTCGCTCATTTATGCCCAGAAAAATGCGACCCAAGAAAACGAACGTCAAAGCGATCTCGCCAAAAGTATCATTAACCGCATTCGTGATCATTCGAAGTACTTGACCGCGAAATCACAAACTCTTACTCGAAATTTTAGGAATCTCGTTAAAGAAGCTGAAATGATTTCAACGGAGCTTGTTTCGGTAGCGATGTTGTGGATTGATCAGTGGAATGAAGCTTTGGAAGGTTTGTCGAACTCTTTGATGCAGTAATAAGATTTTTAGACATCTTACAAAAGTTCTATTGTCAACAGAACAACCAGGAGCTCGACAGGCGTCAAAAGATTGAATACATAAAGCGACGAATGCGCGGTCTTCATGAGATGGTTCTAAATACGCAGCAAACTAGAAATCTTTCTGAAGTGGAGTTCAAAAGCACTTTCCACGAGAACATCACCAGTGCAGATCGTCATCTCAGGTTTCTTTTATTTTGAGACGCCCATTTTACTTAATATCTTTCAAAGACGACTTTTGAATGGAGATGAAACAGAAAATGATCTTGAAGATCTAATGAGGAAGTATCAGGAAATTAAACGAAAGATAAAGGATAAAGCGAGCGGCATGACGAAGTTGGATTTGAAAAAGGTTACTTTCTGCCTTGAAATGTAAAACTTATGTTTTTTAGGTCTCAACAAAACTACTGGAAGTCAAAGATATGGAGCTGGCAATACCGGGAACATATCAGCCAGGAATGGATCTCGTCAGAATCCATTCTGTCGCTTCTGAAATTGAAATTCTCAAATCGAAGCAGAAACCTAGGAAAATATTTATCAATGGCTCTGACGGCCAGCGTCACCAATTCTTGCTCAAAGGTTAATGTCCACTTTTTACCCTGTATTTAACATGTCCTTTTTAGGGAAGGAGGACTTGCGACTCGATGAGCGCGTGATGCAGTTATTCGACCTTATGAATAGTTTGATCAAGATGAACAATAATTTGAGAAAGAAAGACATCGAAGTTATAAAATACTCAATTATCCCTATGACTAATGAGAACGGTCTTCAAAGTGGTCTCGTCCGATGGATAGACAACTCTGGTTCGAAATCAACGTTGATTAGGTTTAATGATTGTTTCTCTAGAGACAATCAATGAATTGCTCAAGTGGATCCGTCAAAAACGATTAAACGTTACACCTCATCCAGAAAAGGAGCATGAAAAAGAAAGATTACCTCAAGGTACAAAAAATTACTTGGTCAGATGGTTTAAAGGCAGTTTTAGATTCTGCGATTCAAAACTGTTCAATTCTCCAAAAAGTTGAAATGTTCCAATACGTTCAAAAGGTCACTGAAGACCGAGGGTACGATCTAGCGCGAATTCTATGGCTCCAGTCGGCGTCTGCTGACATTTGGTTTGAGCGCAGGACGAACTTTGTCTGTTCCCTGGCCATGATGAGTATGGTCGGATACATACTAGGATTAGGCGATCGACACGTGAGCAACATTCTGATCATCACTACTTCTGGAAAGATTGCGCATATTGATTTCGGCGATTCTTTTGAAAACGCCATGAAGGTAAAAGTGAGCATTTTACCTACAATTCTAACTTGCTAAAAGCGAGAACATGTGCCGGAAAAAGTGCCATTCCGACTGACAAGAATGCTGGTTAATGCGATGGAAGTAACGGGCGTCGACGGAACATTTAAGAAAATCTGCCTCGAGAGCATGGACATGTGCAGGTCAAATAAAGAGTCCATTCTGGCTGTTCTGGAAGCCTTCATTAACGGTATTAAAATTTCGTTAACTAATTATCAACAAATAAAATAGACCCCGTCGTCGCTGAAAGTCAGCATCGCCGGGTCCAAAAGCATGGTCAAATATCGGTGGAAGCCGATGACGCGAAAGTAAAGATTCAAAGGGTAACCGCAAAGTTAGAGGGAAAAGACTTCAACGAAGTAGACGAAAATACGAATACTCTCTCGGTGAAAGATCAGGTAATAGACCTTGACCTAAACTCTCTTTTTTATTGTGTTTCATTCAGGTTGACAGGCTTATCTACGAAGCGCGTAATATTGAAAACTTATGTCAGCATTATACCGGATGGTGCATTTACTGGTGATTCTTACCGTTCTCTTCACACTCTAACACTTCTTTTCTTCAAAAACAATTCATTCGAGAAAACAGCAATCTTCGATTCCTCTAAATAGAATCTGCTTTTTAGAAAAAGTCGTTATGTCGCTTATTCAACCAAAGCCATCGAGGCAGGCATTTAAAATCGTCATTAAAAATGAGCAGAAACTGTCGATCAACGCGCGCTTTACCGGAATCATGAAAGCGAAGGGGCACAAGAGTCCCTTCGCGAACCAAAATAATAGACAAACTGGTATATTAAAATATGCAAATGTGCATTATTAAAGTAAAACTAGAACCTATTCTTATTCAATCGAATGACGACGGAGCAACAAGATCGAGAAAAACCTCCTTTATGTCTGGTAATACATTCAAACGAATCAATGAAGCTAACCAAAACTAAAAGAGTCCGAAGCCGCCGAAAGAATTGATGCAATTGATGGCGCTTTCAAGCGGGCGATGAAAAAGGTAGTTCCTGAACTTGGCGATTTGATGGAGGGCGACGAGGAGAGATCAGAAGTCTCGGTTAATAGGTGAAAATATATTTAGGAATTGTTATCTTATACCGTTATAGCTCTCACAAAGAGTCCGTCAAGTCGGCTGCCTCTTCAAGTGTTCTCGGATCGGAGAAATCCACTCTCTCTGGGCTCAGTTCCGTAAAATCTGATGGCACCCTCGTCACGGACATCACAACTGCTTCCGAGAGATCTAGTGCCACTCAAATGACATCAACAACGACTGCTGATTCTATAATAAATCAACTTCCAAAGCCTACCGAGAAGATGGATGAAAACTAATTTTTCTGTCTGAATTTTTTCTTCATTGATCAGTGTGATCATGATTCTATTCTACTCTCCGTTTCCTATCAATTTCTGTTCCAAGTCACTGCCTAAAAATAGGGCTTTCTTTCGGTGCTTCGTCGAAAAATGATAACTTTTAGACTCAATGGATCAGGATGAAACGCTCTTTTGCACATACTGCAGCAAAGATGAAAGTCCCTTTCAATGCGCAGCCTGCAAATCAAGATACTGCTCAAGGTAAATTTAATAGCGAACTATGGATATCGAATATTGTAACTGACAATTTGTAAGAAAGTGTCAGGAGCTGAGCTGGCCTTCGCATAGAAAAGTCTGCCAAAAGATTGGAAAATTCTCGCCCAACCACAAATGCGACCACTGCGCGACTATTCATTTGAAAGTCCGTAAAAAGAAAACTGAAATTCAATGTTGTCCAAAAATGGCGTGGGAAAGTCTTGAACACAAAATTGCGAGGATTACACGGACGGAGAAGAAATCGATGAAAGTTATCCTCAATGGCAAAGTTGTTACTGCCGAAAACTATGTCGAAATGCTCGAAAAGAAAAAAGGAGAGCAATCAGAAGCAAAAGGAATGGTCCTCGGAACAGAAACGCTTGAAAAAGGCGATCTACGAGAAGAAGACATAACTCATTTGATGGGAATCACTGGAGTTAGTCGAAACGACGCCATAAAATCTCTTCAAGAAAACAGATCTCCTGTCGACGCCCTGATCAATCTTACTGGCTCAAAATAATCCAGCATATTAACTATATTTTTCTATCTGCAAATATTATTTTTAATAAATCAGTTTTAAAAAAACTTACTTGAACATCGCTCTTCAGTAAAAGATGATATGAATGACTTTACGACTCGTTACTTGAGCAGCATAGGCGGAGCCTGTTGTGCGGAGTTCGCTACTTATCCTCTTGATCTAGGTGAAGAGAGTTTCTTTTATAAAAGCCATGAACATCTTGCGTAGCCAAGACTCGCCTACAACTTCAAGGCGAGAGAAATGTTCAGTATGGTCGGAAACAAGGTCTTTTCGCTGTTTGCAAAGAAGTCGTGCTTAAAGAAGGGATAAGTAAATTGTATTTTGGCATGTCTCCTGCAATCTATCGACACATTCCGTATTCGGGCATCCGAATGTGTGGCTATCAAGCATTGAGACCGCACCTCGGCGAGCGTCCTTCTCTTTTTTCCACAGCTGTCCTTGGCATGTCATGTGGCGCCTTCGCGCAAGTCGTCTCAAATCCGTTCGATCTCATCAAGGTTCGATTCTTCTATCAAAGATCTGTTGAAAGTCTTAGGTTAAAATGCAAAACGAAGGGAAGAGACGTCTTCAAGGGCTGCCTCCGACTGTTGATAAACTCCAATTCTCAGCCTTTTTTAAAAGCACTTTGCGAGCAGGTGGATGGCGAGCGTTTATGGCTGGAGCTATTCCAAATGCGCAGCGTGCTGCATTAGTCAATCTTGGTGATCTCACCGCGTATGATACTTCCAAGAACACTTTCCTCAGGTATTATCGTTGTCCTAAGAATGATTTATAACTGACCTAAGATGGGGGCTGACCGATTCCTATTTCACCTACTTCTTGGCCTCCATGTCTGCTGGCTTAGTCTCTGCAATCCTTGGTACTCCAGCTGATGTCATAAAAACGCGAATAATGAATCAGCCCCTCGACAAAAATGGCATAGGAGTTTATTATAAAGGAAGTATGGATTGTTTGCTCCAAGCGATAAAAAATGAAGGTATTCGATGCCACGTTGGGCTGATATTAATCCCGATTTTAAGGGTTTTTCTCCCTTTATAAGGGGTTTTTACCGTGCTGGTTGCGGATGGGTCCATGGTCTCTTACCTTTTGGATCAGTTTCGAAACAATTTGTTCTGTATCGGGCATTAAGTCCATTTGATTTGTCTGTGCGTGTTATATTCTTATCGGATTCAAATAAGTAAAGAAATTTGTATTTAGACTGCAAAAAAATGAAGAAGCGTCGATCGGCTTTTTCTTTGGCGGCGGCCATTGAACCGCCAGAGAAAAAGCCTGTGATGGACGCTCAGAAATCGGGCAAAAGTAAGTCGTTCTAGTTATTTCATGGTAAAGTAATTTTCAAAAGAGAAACGAAAGAAAAATAAAAATGTCCCGGTAACTGAAGCAATCGTAGAAAAGGATGAGCTTCAGACTGGATCTTCTGGAACCCAATCAGAGCAGTGTGATGAGATGAGCGCTATGAGAGCAATTTTCGCTCGAGAAAAAGCGTCAAAGAATGGAAAGACTAACGGAACTGAGGAAACTATCGAGCCGGAAAGTCTTCCATCCGAAATCAACCAGGAAGCCTCTGAAGAAACACTTGATTCTGACCTTGCATCGATCTCTGAAGAGCCCAGCTCCTCGAACATGCCAAAGAAAAGCAAATTATTGAGACCACCTACCATGCCTATACCTACCTCTGTATCAGACTCATTGAAGGATTCTGCCCGTCTGTTCCAGTGGATGATCTGGCCAATGGACGTCGAAGACTTCATGCTAAACTACTGGGAAAAGAAGGCCGTTCTCATTCGACGGAATAAGGCCGACTATAACAATAGCCTCTTCAGTACATCGCAGCTTGCCAATATTATCCAAAATAATCCCGTTCAATTTGGGTAATTTAGATTGCATTTTTAACCCTTAAAATTTTATTCAGTGTTAATATCGACGTCACATCATGGGACAAAAAGAATGGCCGACAGACTCACAATGAGCCTGGACGAGCGTGGCCTTCGAAAGTGTGGGACATGTACAACAATGGTTGCTCTGTACGAATGCTCAACCCACAGACTTACTCTAAGTCTATTTGGAGTGTCTGCCAGGGACTTCAGGAGTTCTTCGGTTGCTTCACCGGTTCTAATACTTACCTGACACCTCCTAGTACAACAGGGTTTGCTCCGCATTACGATGACGTAGAGGTGTTCATGGTTCAGGTAGACAACTTAAATCTTTGTTATTTGTAGTTACTTTTTCTAAGACTGAGGGAAGAAAGAGGTGGAAAGTTTGGGCGCCATTCGAAAACAAAGAACTCCCCCGAACTTCATCGCGGAACTTCCACCCGAACGAAATTAAACATGAACCGGAGATCTATGAAATAATCCAACCTGGCGATGTACTTTATGTTCCAAGAGGGTGGCTTCATCAGGGCGAATGCCTGGCTGGCGAGCACTCTCTCCATGTTACAATTTCGACATATCAGAAGAACGCATGGTGTGATCTTCTTGAAAAAATCGTACCGCAAGCGTTGTGTAGGGCTCAACGATAATGATCGTATACTTCTGCGGGAGAAATATTGCTTGAGCCATAAAAAGTCCACTGCCATAAAAGAAAACGTTGAGTTCCGGCGAGGCCTTCCGACAGACTACAAGCTCATCATGGGCGTGTCCAATAGTGATCGAGAAGATCGAGCTGCCGAGCGAGAGCAATTCAGCAATGTCGTCATGTCTCTCATGCAGAACATGATTCAGTACGCAGATGTGGATAAAGCATGCGATGAATTAGCGAAGAATGACACTCATTGCGCCCTTCCACCGGTGCTATCCAAGGACGAAGCGAACAGAACTGTCCAATGTAGGAGTCGATTTTTACAAAAAAACAGCATGATTTAAATATTCGTTAGGGGGAAAGCCAATTGTTGAAAATGGCGTCGTCAAGAATACTTGCTACAAGCTTGATGAAGACACTGAAATTCGCCTCTTACGGCAACAATCTGCACGAGTCATTATGGGCGAGGATAATGAGATTATCCTTTGCCACAGTAATGACAACCCTAGGTACTACTCTATGTCATTTTCGGCAGTTCAGATTTTTTCCTTAGAATTTACAAGAAGGAAGAATTGAAATCGTACGAAATAAGCGAGGATGGGGCCGCTGTTTTTGACGTTCTTACGGTAAAATACCCGAAGTATGTGAAAGTGGCTGATTTGGTCAATGAAGGCTGTGATCTGGACACAACTTTGCAGATTGTTTTGAACCTGCTGGAAAATAATGTTATAATGACAAAGGAAGTTACTCGTCTATTTAACGAAGATGATGAAATGAACAACTGACTGTAGAATGTATTGCTGCTGATAAGGCACCCCTGAACTTCCAGGCACATCTAATTGCTTTTCAATTATTTTAGACTGTAATGGGTCTCTGTAAATGTCCGAAGCGAAAAGTCACGAATCTATTCTGTTACGAGCATCGTGTCAATGTCTGTGAATATTGTATCGTGGAGAGATATCCAAAGGTTTTACTTTTACGTATTTTCTCAGAGATTTATCGACTGATTTAAGTGTGTAGTCCAGTCATACTTGAACTGGCTGAAAGACTCTGACTACGACCCGACATGCGCGGTATCTGGAAAGCCACTCGAAGATATTGATCCAGTTCGGCTGATTTGCTACCGTAAATATGATATCATGGCAATATATTAAAATTTCGAATGTATATTTATCTCTAAAGCGGAAATTATTCATAATATCTAGACGTCTTTGACTGGCCTGCGCTGAGTCAAAAATTCTCCGAGTATCCATCGAATACTGCACCCGGAGGATTCCGCTGTCCGATTTGCTCTGGGCCAGTCTTTCCACCGGAAAATCAAGCTGGTCCAGTGGCGGAAGCGTTGCGCGAGCGACTGAAGACAGCTTCTTGGGCTCGTGTAGGCCTTGGTCTCCCACTCATCCCTGAAGCAGACGAAGAGGAGGAGAAAAACAATAACAATAGTTCGTTGAAATCTTGGGACGCGCCAGAGACCTTCAATCCTGTTAACGTAACTAACTTTGCTTGAACCCAAGAAGTTGAGCCAAAATTAAGAATCGAATCGCGACTCCCCTCTGCACTTCTACTCCTGTAAGCACGCATGCCCTGACCGAGTCCGAAGTGACAAATAGAGAAAAGCTCAAGCGTCAAGTAAGATACTAAAGACGAGCTACACACCAAGAAACTTTTCAGCTTGACTACGCTTCAAAGGAAGTGGCCTTGCCGGTAGATAATGAGGATCCCGATGAGAATAAATACGCCAGGAGAAAACCTACAGGCTTCTTGTCAAAATTGATCAAAGCCCACGAAATCCATCCTAAATACAGGGTAAGCTATCACTATAATCTCATCAGTTGATCGATTTTTTTTTCAGGACGATACCGATATTACCCAAAAGACTTTGTTCATGATATTTATCGCGGTCATTGGCGTTTTCACAGTTCTGTTCTTCCTGACCAAGGTAATCGACTTCTTAGAATATTGACTCTCACCGCATTTATTTGCTAGGTTGGTCGATCTCGCGCCGACCACGATCCCTTCTTGGACCCAATCAACAATCCCAATATTCATAACGCTGACGTCGGAGTCGATGTGAATGTTGGAGATAATTAGTATTATTGTCCTTTTCTTATTTTTCAAACAAACACTCATAATTTTCTGTATTCTGCTTTGCCTATTCAACACTCTTAAGTTTACATCGGAAATTGTTTGCCGATTAACTTGTTTTCCTATTTTTTCGTTTTTATCCGTGATTAATTCTAAAAAACTGCGGTGTCTCACTACTACGTGCAATAAACTTATGTAAATCGTTCCGAAAATACTCTCATGCATATTTTCTGTTCAGAAATGAAAGTGCACCACCGCGAACTAACGAAAAATAAATCGGGTAAGATCGTTCTCACCGCAGAAGAACCTGAGGGAAAGGACTTGCAGATGCATAAATTCTATTATGTTAACTAACTGGGCGAGAATCGTTTTCTCCGGCATTTGGTCTTATAAAAAAGTCCTTGGAAGATCTTTGGCATGTGTACAATATGCTTCAGGCTGGCGACCGAGTGGAAGCTTCGACAGTTCGAAACGTGAAGAAAGAGTCGTCTACTGGACTTCGTACGACCGAGAGGAAACATTTCAAGTTGACAATCAAAATCGAAACACTCGATTTCGATCAAACTGTCTGTTGCTTGTCGATGAAAGGGACAAATACGGAGCAGAATGAGTTCGTTAATATCGGACAGTACCACACGATAGACCTCGAGTTGGGCCGACGTTTTACAATTTACAAGGTAGGAAGAATTTCCATCGGCTTGACGTCAATACAGAATAGGACGAGTGGGACTCGATAACATTACGGAGAATCAAAGAAGCGACAGATATGAATTTGAAAGCAGAAGTAGGGGCTGTGGTGATGGAAGAAGGTCTGGCACACGTGTGTTTAGGAGAGGAATCAATTTTTATATATAGATAATGAGAAAGGTTAGAGTCTATTCCTTGCAAGTTCTCAGTGCGCTGACAGTGGTGAAGCAAAAAATACAGACCTCAATTCAAGGAAAACGACGACCAGACAAACACGAAGAGTCGATGAAGAAGTTCTTCAAAAATGTAGCCACTGCGATGAAGACTAATTTTGATTTTGATCGTTTAAAATGTATCATTATCGCTTCTCCTGGTTTCGTGCGCGAAGAGTTCATGGAATACATGTTCATCCAAAACGAAGAAAACAAGAAATTCATCGAACATCGCGCGAAATTTGTTTCCTGCAGAAGCTCCTCCGGATACAAGCACTCCCTTATGGAAGTCCTCCAAGACCCTGGTGTCGCCCGCCGCCTAGAAGATACAAAAGCAGCAAAAGAAACGAAGGCATTTGAAACATTTCAGCAGACACTTCTCGACGACGGGGATCGCGCCTTTTATGGAACAAAACAGGTAATAGTCTGTTACTAGTAGACCGATTTTTTTGAATTTATTGAACTTTTTAACGCCTCGCGGGGTATTGCTATTCAGTCAAATGATTCCACTGAGATGGCTTGGGTTGTGGCGGATATTAAAAAAACATATGTTGAAATGTTTCACTCGAAACTATTGTGTTTGAGAATTCTCTTCTTTTGATACAGACTGTTCGTTTTTCACCAACAAAAATTGTAAATTATTTATAAATAATATCTTTCATTCGGGCAGATTTAATTATTTTTCAGGTTGAAAAGGCTTGCGAGTTACAAGCAATAGATACACTTTTGATGACTGATTCACTATTCCGATGCTTTGACGTGAATCGAAGACGAAGATATGTGAAGCTTTCCGAGCGCGCGCAAGCTGCTGGGGCAAATGTTTATATTTTGAGTTCTCTCCATCCATCTGGCATTCAGCTCGCGAATCTCACTGGAATCGCAGCCATTCTCAGGATCGGATAGCATTTCTATCTCGACTTCAAATCTATCTTATTTGAGGAATCGATTCATCCCAAAAAAGGTTTCCACTTCCCGACATAGAAGATATAGACTTCTCTGACGATGAATAAAATAATGCTTATAGGCCCTATAAGTTATACCTTTGCCTAAGTGCTTATTTGCATAGAATGGGTTTTGTCGGATCGCTTGTTCGCTTCACTGGCAAAACTGCTGTCTTCGGTGCTAAAGTCGGCCTTTTTGTTGGAAGTGTTCAGCTTACTTCTGAGCTTGGTGTCTGGGTATACTTTTAATTTTGCTATCTTTAGTTCAATTCCGTTAAATTTAGGGCAGAGACCCACAGCTTGCAAAGAAGCGAATCCAGACGTTTTTCGGCTGCGAGAACATGACAAAGTGCCCTATTATGCGATGCGAGGGAGAATGCCCAGTTCTGAAAGTTCTTTCTTAATATTCCCTGCTCCTGAAACTATTTATTCTGGCAAAATGAAATGATATTTGACAGGAGCTCTCTTCTTAGAATGTTTTACCATATTGATCTCGAACATGAGCTTTTAATCCATCCGATGTACTTTGGAGAGAATCTCACTGATACGATTCGACAAAAACTTTACAGGTATATTCTCGGGATCTCGGCAATTCTAAGTGCTCAAATTCAGTGAAGTAGAAGGCTCCTGTACTGGAGAACATGGATTTGTGATCGGTGTCACGAATATTCACAGCATTGGTGATGGAGAGATTCTGGCGGGGAGAGGATTTTGCCTTTTCCCAATTAAATACGCGGTGAGTTCTTATGTGTAAGATTTCATTGGCTAATTATTTATTAGGCGATTGTCTTTCGTCCTTTCAAGGGCGAAGTCGTGGACGGGGTAGTTACACAAGTGAACAAAGTCGGACTCATGGTGGATGTTGGCCCAATGGCCTGCTTCATTTCAAAGGTACTAGTGCGAGATTGTCACGAACTATGGTGTTCTTCAGCACTCCATACCTTCTGACATGGAGTTCGATCCAGATTCTAACCCTCCTTGCTACAAGACGAAAGACGAAGACACAGCGATTAGACAAGGTCCTTGAATGACGTTAAAGCCTAATTATTATACAGGATTTTTACAGACGACGAAATTCGGCTTAAAATTGTCGGGACGCGAGTAGACGTTAACGAAATTTTCTCGATTGGGTCGCTGATGGACGATTATCTCGGAAGAGTGGACTGATGATGAAATTCGAAAGTGCTTTTGGAAAAACTGCCATAGAAAACGTTTACAGAGCTTTCGATAGAATAATTCAACTGTAAATCCAAAGGAGCTCATTTTCCGACATTAGAATGCTCCACTCGATAATCCGCGATTATGACCATCAACTAGCGACAAGAAATGAGAAAATCAAAAATGCCGAAAAAAAGCTGATTGATGCTAGCTGTAAAAGTGCTAAAGAGCTTGCAATCGATGTTAACCTACCAGTGAAGCATGCATACGCAAACCAGAAAAAGGTGGACAAGGAATTCAGAAAGATACAGCAAGAAGCGTCTGACTTGGAAAAACAATCGGAAAAGTGGAATGAGTCGTTGAAAAACTTCGAGTCTGCGATCAGGCATCTAGGGGACTTTGAAGGTATTCTAGATGCTGGATTTATTATTAGATTCTCCCCATAATTCTTCATTATCAGTATCAATTATTTAATAAAATTAAGCTTTTGCCTATGCAATTGAGAGGGAAACGAAGATATTGCTCCACGCCGTCAAAGAATCAAAAAAGGAAACCTAATTCTGTCAAAAATGTAAATATAGCCATCTTCATATTTTCGAACTGAACGGCGAAATTTCAGATGTGGATCGTCCCTGATTATAATATTACGGAGTTCGTAAAAACGCTAAAAACCCTCGTCAAAATTGGTCCTCACGTTCAAATCGAGCCGTATGACGTCCAAGGATTAAAGGTAATCGAGTGAGTTCCAATGTAATTTCGTAACAATCATTTGAGCTTCAAACGTCAAATATCTCCCGATCAGTTTGTATGCAAATGATTCTTACCCCCGAGTTCTTCGACATAAGCGAAAGTTACAACACTTCGCAATCACAAACATCCGTGTATTGCGATGATGTCAAGATCAGTCTCCCGCTGCGCTACTTGATCAAAGTTTCAGCTATGAACATCTCGAAATTCCTTGATAAAATCGAAATCGACTTCTCGGCGGAACATTTTTCATACAAATTCATCGGCACGAAACATTGGACGAAACACTACGACTTCGAAGTGTATGACCCGGACAACCTCGCTTCTACTTTCGACCTCGAGGAAAGAGTTCCATTTATGGTCTGCCCACTGTCAGTAATCGATGGAGAACTCTCTACCTTTCCTCGCGGGATTCTGGAAGCGACTATGTACATGGATGATGGAAAACTGCATCTCAAATCGTACGATGAAAACACTGTCAAATCGAGTGTCAAGTCCCAGGTCGCGATAACATCCGAAGAGTTGGAGATCTTCCAGCCGATGAGTGACCATCTGACGTTTTCATTGAAAGAGCTTCGAGCAGCTGTAAAACTATGGGAAGATTTGATGGAAGATGCTGAAGTAAAAGTAACAATTCCTTTATGCTTACATTTCTGTGAGAATGTAAAATATTAAGGTCTTCGAAGAGGGTCAAGGTTGTCCCTTGGTTTTCAAAGTTGAGTCGGACAATTTCATCTCTTCGATTGTCACAGCCACACTGAGCTCGGACATATCAAAGACAATCAATATAACTCGTGTTCACAGCGACGATTCCTTCCTTGACTCTACTAAGTCTGAAATAATCCCTGCGAGTGGGAGCGGAAGAAGAGTAAAAATGCTTAAACTTTTGTCTAGACAACTTACGGATTCTTCAGAGTCCTCTCATGCTAACGCAGGCCGATATTCTGAACGCATCAAGGCTAACCGAGACCCGTGATCAATACGACTTGTCATCCTATAATCGACGTCAATATCAGCCTGAACAGCCTTCTTTTCAGCCCAGTTCTAGTCAATTCGCGTCGCTAAATAATAGCCGTAGTGGAGCGGACTTGCTTTTCGGCGATAGCTCCGACAGGTAGTAGTTAAAACATCACTGTTTTATATTTACGTTTTTAGCGACGATTCAACAAATGACGCTTCTCTTTACGGCATTAAACGAAATGTCGGAGGCCGAATGATGGATTCAGAAATGGAAGATACAGCTTCTCAATACTCATTCCAAAGTCGCCAGACTGTCCTCGCAGAGGACTCGGACTAATTTTACTGCCCTTCTCAATCATCTATGATTTTTCAACGGATATTTGTAATAAATTTTTGGCCCATGTGTAACTTAAGAAATTGAGAGAATACTTTTCCGAATCAGGGGTGTTGATTTTTATTTCGTTTTGGCGATTGTAGCTTTAGTGAATCATTAGGCCGACGAAAAAGTCTTTCGCTGCAACTTTGCGTGGACAAAAAAAGCTTCGCCAACTCTGAGTTCCTTGGCTCTAGAATGATTCCCTTTCTGCTGATTGCTGGTGCCGTCGCCAGCGCCGTAATCGATGTGACAGATTCGAATTGGCGGCAAACTTTGCAGGGAGAGTGGATGATCGAATTCTCCGCTCCTTGGTGTCCAGCGTGTCAGCGATTCGAGAACGAGTGGAATAAGTTGGGCGAATATGCTCCAGAACTCGGTATGTGATTTCAGGAGCCGCCTGATTGACACAAAAGTTCATGGCGGCAAAAGAGCCGTGTCTCAAATTACACTTTGTCCTCCCACAATTATCTGACCATATCATGACTAGATCAAACTAGAATACCACAGTCATGTCGACACCACATCCAAGTCGCATTTTTCTTCTAATTTTGAAATGGATAACTTTGTGTAAACAAGCGTAAAAAATACTCCTGTGAAAATAGTGAATATGCCAAAGCAACGGAATCAATTCAGAGACACTCCCACAAAAACATTGGGATCATGGGTTTCCTCGAGAAAAAGTAGTCTCCAAATTGAGGCATTCGAGCACTCGTGTCTTTGATTTTGAATTCTGTCGAGTCAACCGATTTCGGTTATTTAAGAGTTTTGCTTCAATGAAGTTTTAAGGCATAAAAGTTGGTAACGTGGATATTACCCACAACCACAGTCTCGCCGGACGATTTGTGATTACATCGCTTCCTACTGTTTACCACTGCTTGGATGGAATCTGCACAAAATACGACGAAGGTCAGTTCGAGATAGATAAAATTTTGCTACGGCTTTCTTAAGGTCGCAATTTTGACGCCCTTCATGATTACGTCAGCGAGAAAAAGTACGAACAGTACGATCCATTGCCCTGGTACCGGCAGCCAAATAGCATAACTATGTCGCTCATCTCCTGGCTTTTCATCTTTTCCTCCTACATGCAAATAACGCACGATTATCTCACGAAGGAAATGGGTTTCAGCGACCTCGTCAGCTACATCATTTATGGAGGTAATTACTTGATGAAATCAGGGACTCCAAGTTAAACACTCAAACAAAGTGTGCACAATCATAACTGGGCTCTTTTTGGGTGCCGTTCTCGTCTTTGTGTCCGATTGCATCTCGCCGCGCAAACCCGTCAGCGGCCAACATAAAGTAAGAAAGCAAATTTACCTATTTTGTATCTATATCAATGTTTGCAGAAAGTAGACACGCCCGCCGAGGAAGAAGAGCAAGAGAAAAAGAAGGATTCACAATTAAGTCAGAAAACTCGACGACGGAGGACAAGAAAAGAAGAATAGATGAAAAGAACGACAGTTGGATCGAAATTAGGAAATTCACTCTCAATAGCTGCCTGCCTGATTATTGGCGCTTGTATTGTTGATTAGCGAGCGTTGACATCGATTTTTACTTCAGTTCAATTTAAGTTTCAATGTTTCACTTTTATATATGTGTATAAGTCTATAATGCCAGGGACTGACGCTTTTCTAACCATTAATTTGACTCTCGTTATTTTAAGAATGCCAACTGAGAACGAGTTGCTACTATGTAAAATCGGAAACGGTGCGCTTGCTGGTATCGTCGGTGTCGGAGCAAGTTTCCCCCTCGATTTAATAAAAGTAATTTCCACTGAGTGGTAAAGACGTAAGAATCTAACGAATGTTTAGACGAAATTTCAACTGAATAAAGTCCAGTACCATGGCAAATTCGTCAACGCCTATCGAGCAGTTGTTGCCGAGCGTGGTCTTACTGGACTTTATGGTGGAATTGGAATCAATATGATACTTATCACGCCCGAGAAAGCGATCAAGCTCGTTGTCAATGACAGAATGCGCGCCCGTCTTACTGATAAAAACGGAAATATCAGGTAAACTAATTCGCCATAGGTATGCGCCTCAAAAATATTCAAGTATAATGAACCAGGTTATTGCTGGAGCGACGGCTGGAACCTGCCAATGTATTGTTACATCTCCGATGGAAATGTTTAAAATTGCTGGCCAGGTAAAAATTCAATGTAGAATTTTTGTTTCATCCTGCTGGTAGACTGGAACTCCTGTGAGCGTCACCTGGGCACAGCGAACTGCGGGGCGTGCGACTGCGATTGGAAAGATCCGGGGTGTATACACTGGCTTCTGTGCTACGCTGATCCGGGACATTCCATTCTCAGCTGTATATTTTCCATTCTACGCGATCGTTCGTGAGCAAATGGCCAAAAGGTTACTTAATCCAGGAGAAGACCCGACCTTTGCGATGAATTTCGCATCCGGACTTCTGTCTGGCCTTGTAGGAGCATTGACCGTGACTCCAATGGACTGTATTAAAACTCGTATCCAAAAGCAGGGTGGTATTAGGTACAAGCATTGCCCCTTATTGATTGTTAAAATTTACTTATAGTTGGATGGAGGCTGCTAGATCCGTGATCCAGGAAGGCAGACAACAAAATGGCTCAATCGGTGCCGTCCAGGCACTTTTCAATGGTGGCCTCGCTCGTGGGATTGTTGTTGGAGTTTTATTTGGCGCTGCTCAGGTTTTTCCTCTTTTATTTCGTAAATTAAAAATTGCTTTTAGGTTATGTACGAGCTTCAAGCGACGGAGAAAATTCTCGGATATGTCTAAAATCGGCTCTTGAACGGTTCTCATGGGATGAGTTGGTTTAACTGTTGCCAGTTTCAATTGAGCTGCTAAAGTTCCTTATATATAATCACTGTAAACTCTTATCGTTGTCTGTAATTACGGTGCCCATTTGATGTGTCAAATGCGTATGTTCAAATCTGTAATATGAATTATTATGTTATATAATATTACTTATATTTTGATTAAAAAAGACGAGCCTCAAGGTAGAGGCTTCGGAAAACCTGTTTTTATACATCTTTCATTCAAGATCAATTTACCTATAAACAGAAACTCATTTGTCACGCTCTCTTGAAACAATAGAATATTTTCCTTTTAGGCTGTCAAATTTAAATACATGAAAAGTACTATCACTTATCTAGTGTCTGCGTGTATTGATGCGTGAGGTATTCGCTCTACTCTTGCCTTGCATTTTACCAGTTATCAGGCTTCGCTACTTTCTCAACCCCACTTCATTTTCAAACGCTCAGATGCACTGTAGACACTGTTATTTTCTTGACATTTATTGGTAAAGAGACCGTATATGTTATATGAATATAAATCAGACATTTCGAACCAGGACACCTTGATTGGGGTGTTTCTTTTCAATGTGGTCTTTGACGTGATCACCGCGGTAGCTAGCATAGGAGCATTGAGGTGCGCCGCACGCAAAGCGGTGGAATCGCAGATGTTTCGAGTAGTGCCGCTTGAGGTTTTCTTTCACCCCAAAAAACTTGCGGCAGTTCTGAACCAGCGGGCAGAAAAGGCACTCAAATGGCCCAGAGTCGTCGCATTTTGTCTTTTTTGTCGAGATTGTCTCGATCGGGTAGCCAGAGTCGACAATCTGACGAGCATCTTTTTCAGTCATGAATCCGAGTGAACGAGCTTCGCAAAACTTTTGCACTTTGGTCAGGATTTCCTTTGAATCCGCAGGATATTGGACCTTAAACCGGATTAATATAGCGAAAGAGATGTACTGGTATTACTTTCTGTGTTCCATAGCGATCTAGCACTGTTGCTAAAAAGTGGGAGTTAATCTGGTAAATCATTCCATTCGTCGGGTGCTTAACTTGAGCCTGGTCGCTCTCCGTCAGCGCTGGTCTTGCAAACGGGATCACATCCATCTTGTGTTGCTGCTGGACCGCGTTGAAATTGGTCAGACCAAGAATGGGCTCCATGTGATCAGTCTGTGTTTTGCTTAGGAGAGCTCCCTTTGGATCGTTTTCCATCTCAACAGCAGTGTTCTCGTTCTCTAATTTTTTATCTTTCATTAATTGATTTGTGAGAGTGTCATACCTAGATGCAAGTTACCCTCCATGAATTCAAGCTCGTTCGAAAGCATCTCTCCGCCGCCGAGAACGGACTCCATCCGCTTCAAGTGCTCATTCACATCCCCTCGTAGATTTGGCTCCTGCTTGATATTGAGCAGTGGAACTGGGTTGGTCATTTCATTGTGGAATCCGTTGTCAGTATTGTGATTTGTCCCCATCAAGTAGGATGACATGATTGTAGTCATTTGAGGGTTCTGCGCCTTAACAGTGAGTTTGACTAAAAGCAATTAAAAATATTTCAGACCTGCATGAGCTGACTGTATGTCACAGAAGGAAAGGCAGGAGGCATCATTAAATCTGCTTGAGTGGAGAGAACATCAGAGAGCTGTCTCTGATAAGCCATCTTGAGATGATTTTTTGAGTGATGGCATGAATCGTAGCTTCTTATAAAATTTTGGGGAAGCGCCACCTTGAGGCCTTCCGTTGATTTCCGACGATGGAAAACGATCAACGCTCTTCATTATCGATTTTGTTGTCTACGTTTATAGTTTTATTTGTACCTAAAGTGTATTCGATATTTAAAAATTTCTCCCCCTGATTCATCGTTAATTTCAATTCTTGGATCATTTGTTATTTGGATTATAGTTTACGCTAGAAATACTAGGCTTGAAATTCAGAAAGGTTACCCCAGTTTTTAGTATTTTTTGCGTTGAGAGAATAGCTAAGTATCTAATTTGTAATGTTATAGAATGGAAACTTATTGGAAGATTTTGTATACTACTCAGAAGCACAAGAAACAAACCAAAAAGTGGATTGACGGATACATGCATGGTGAGAATTAAATAAGATTCTAAATCTATTCTACGTGATTTTAGTAAAACCCGACGGAAAGAATGCCGTGATGTACAGTGAAGATTTAGACAAAATCCATCACTTCCGAATTGAGCAGAAATTTAGATGCCGAATTACCGAAGGTGGTGAATTTGGTATTCAAAAGTACGATTTACAAGTAGACGAACAACTTTCAAAACTGCCGACAGGCAAGATCAAATAATAATCAAAGTTAGATTTAATATAAATATAGACCCATCAAACCCAACTGGACCCTCTGAGTTTTACTCCCCACCGGCTCTAGTTCATCATTCTGATACGCTGAACTATGCCTTCAAACCTCTGTTGCCACCTAGATCTACCAAAAGCTCCCCCCTGAACAATGGTTATCCGCAGAATGGCTACGGAACTCCTCGTCCAACGTCCAGTCGTGATGATAGAAAACGGAAGATTGGGGATCAAGTTCAGCTCCCAAGATTTGCCCCGAGCAATGATGATTGTTTCGATCTCGAAAAGGAAGGAACGGTTCAATACTTTTTGTTTTTCTCTACTTGATTGAGTTTATCGAGCTATTATTTGAACTTGCGTCAAGACCCAGAAATTAAAGAAGCCGCCAATCGCAGCAAGATCAATCCTACCCCACCACATTTCCACGATCGAAACACAGAAGTACAGCCGAAAAAGATGAAGGCCTCTCCAATTCCACCACCCCTCTTTTCGGCGAACCAGATTTCGCCTCCTAATTCCCACGATGATGATGAAAATCAAACCGCTTCTTCTGAAGCATCAACTGAATTGAGCTTCAATATCTCTGAGCACGGCGATTCGAACACTTCCTACAATTCATTGCCACTGTTCAATACTCAGGGATCGCTCTCAGAAAGCACTACCAAACCTGCCAAAACTTCTGATATTCCTGACAATGCATCTGAATGTTCTTCTATTGACCCATGCACTCGAGAGGAGAGTTATGACTCTTTGACGCGAGACAAGGCGGATCCTTTCAGCTTCAAAAATCCCTTCGAATCGAGTGACGAAGAATGAATAGAGTTGCTAATTATTATTTTTTGCTTTTTATTAATGCAATAAAAGATACCCTTTATCATCGATAAATGAAATAGAATTTGAAAGGTGCTTTATTTTTACGTTCTTCAAGAGCATTTCAGAAGTCAAAATTTGCAAAGGATTGGGCAGGGCACGTAGTTTTCAGGAAGGTCAAATGTACAATTATGATTGGGGGTTTTGGAGAGGAAGATACATGTTGAGATTGAGAAGGAATTCACAGAATTAACAGCATTTTCGAAGCATCAATTCAAAATTCGAATGACTTGTTTAGGCGACATATATATCATATTATATATGTATAATGACAAGTTAATTGTAAAGTTAAAAGATGATGGATTAGAGGAACTATTTTGATGGGTTATACGTTTAGTATTCATGATTTATGTTTTCTATAGGGATTTTTGCTTGAGCAAGTGATAGTGGTATTGGCCCAATACTCTTAAGTTCAAGAATCAAAGGTCGGATATCGTTGGAATGTAGCAGTTACATTGAATTATCCTACGCGTTTGAGTTCTACTTGGTATTTTTCATCGGGAAGATGACGAACTATTTGATTGAGGACGCAGCAGTAACACCAGGTAGCCAGGATGCAATCAAGGCAGTTGTTTCCATCGATGTCGTATTTTCGTCGCACTTGTCCTCGCTGGCAGCAAAGAGTCACACAACAAACCTAAAGTTTATCTGTTTAAGGGGTCCCCCTCCGGAATTTCAAATCTTAATGACGGGCCGCTTTGAGGCATATTTAGATTCCCCGTCTTCTGAGGATCATTTTGATGTATTAAAGTCCCCCCTTACAAGCATCTTGACCCAAAATTTTAGCCTTTGAAAATCGCAAAAATGCATGTAATTTGTACTAAGTAAGCTAAAGCGTGAAAATCGTTATTTTTTTCGACTTTTCAATGTCGTAAAAAATATACAAATAAGGGGTCTATCGAAAGCTCAGAGCGTACTGATTAAGAATATTATAAGCGCACAAGAATTTTTGGCCATAATTCGGCGCTAGAGAGCAATTTAATGCCAAAAATTGGCAAAAATGGCTTTGAATAGTTTTTCTTTAGAAAAATTTTTTCTCTTTTCATCAATCATTCTAAAGCTACTTGCGAATTCAGATAAGCGTCCTTTCTTTCTAGTCCACAAGTTTAACCCGTTAACGGGCTCGTGGAGATCTAATCTCCACGGCGCCTTTGAAGCGCTATAAGATAGACGCGTCTGATTATTTTTTGAAAATTTTTTCATTTCTGAAAAATTTAATCGATTCTCTATCCGCTCGTATAATTTTGAAAAATTTTTCGCGTGAAATTCTGCTCAGGAGAAGCAAAAGAAAAACTTCAGTCAGCGAAAAAAAGGGAAAGAGTAATGCAACTCGTGCGCCTTTTCCCTTTTGTTGAATCTCAGCGCCGAAAATGACGTAACTTTGACCCCGATTTTTAGCCATTAGACAATCAAGAATAGAAACAAAACAACAATCAGATGAAAGAGCAGACGCTTCTGAATCATGCTGTTTCCTTAGAATTTGCTAAGATGAGCCCTATTTCACAGAAATCGTCAAAACGTCCGTGGAGATTAGATCTCCACGCGCCTGTTAACGTATAAAATCGCGCGCCCAGTTAACGGGTTAACCCGTTAACAGGGTGGTCGATTTCGCCTACGCTTTTGCCTATCTGTGATTGAGTGAAATCATGAATCCGGGCATGCGATTGGCTACTCATTTCCACGCGTGGCCGTGAGACGGCCACGCGCCTGTTAACGGGTTAAAGAGCAAAACAAAAGCCCAATAAATTTTTATTTCGGCTTGAAAACACCCCAAAAAGGTGTTTTCTGAAAATTCGAATTTTTCAAGAGTCCCTGGTTGCAGATTTGACATTTCGAAAAAAGCTAAAGCTACTTGCAAATTCCAATGAAGGCATAAACTTTCATATGCAATTGGAATTAGATAAATCCACAATGCCAAACGAAAGTTATTTCGAGTCAAGGTTGGCGATTCCGGGGGAGGATCCCTTAAGTCTAAATTTGAGTTTCTTTTCGTACGCATGGACATTTGAGACATTTCTCTCGTCGGTTGAACGCTTTCTTTCCCAAATCATTCGTGATGATTTTTCTCAGCTTTGACCAGCAACAAGTTGCCTGCCAGCAAGTCGCACTGTCGCTGCATTCGCAGAGTCCAGTTTTCCATTCGCCTAGAGATTTCCAAATCATAGAGTATCTTGACAAATTAAAATTTACCATCTGAATGTCGTTCCTGGTCAAACCCCAGTGGCTGTTGTTGGATAACATTAATCGTCGTTCCTTGTTGCTGTCCATGGGTGTAAATGCTAAACAGAAGTTCAATTCACGGTCTTTGTGAATAACATCTAGATTTATAACATTATTTTGCTCGACATAATTATGACTTTAGAGATTTAACAACTAAGTAATTCGCAAATCGTGAAATAATTCGGATTACGTTTCATCTCGTTGACTGTTTTTCTTCCCCATTTTCTCTTCTGGATCTCGTACTTCGAAAAATGCTCAACCTGTGCCTTCCGATCTCTACGAGCTTGTAAGAAAAGAATATCCCGTGTTCGGCGAGTAGAAAAAAGACTGATTCACGGTGTGCTTATCGCCCGTGGCGCTTCTGAATCTTTCCCTTTTTGTAAAAAAACGCGTCGGCGGATCGTCCTAAAGGATTCACCCCCGGACGATGCGAGCACGAGCCATTTGATTTCACAAGAATCAATCGTGAGCAATACCATTGTTTACTTGCATTGATCGTTCAAGAATGTTTTTATAATTGAGCGTTGAAGTGAAGTTTCGGGAGGCGAAGCAAAGTTGTAAAAGAAGATTGCGAATGATCTCTCATTGAAGAAAGATCTTTCTTTTGTTCATTCTTAAAGTTCGTAGCACAAAAAATTACCAATTATGGGGTAAAGGCGGATCTCGCTGATAGCTGTCTTTCTTAGAATCAATAGCTCCGTTCCCACTAGGCTTGCAATGGGCAAAGCTGTTAGAAAAAGAAGGTTGAGGCGCCCACGCTAGTGAGACGCTTTCGATCGAAATATAGAGCCCTGCTTGTTCATTTTTACCAGCTGATTTTATTACCAGACAATATAAAAAAGGAAGTAATTCAGATGAACTATCTGTCGGATGATAAGCGAAGATTCCTCGATTATTTGTTCTTCGTTGCTCCCCAAGATAGTGATGACTCAGAGACAAGCGTGATTTCAAAGAAGTACCCCAAAGAAGGTCTGAAATTTCGTCGATGAGATTGTTATTTAATTTTTTTCGCTAGATTATGAAGAGTCCTCCCTGCCTGCAGATGTGGCTTATTTCTGCCAACCAGAAGGCAACCACATCGAAAAGTTCTATGGCGGCTCGGCGGTAATGAAGGATTCGTCGTTTGTCTTTACGTTGACAGATAAAGACACCTCCTCGACGCGCTACGGAGTGTGCCATAATTTCTACGTCCGAAGGAAGTCCTCTGACGAAACTAAAGACAAGCTTGTTTCGATTTGCATTCTCACAAATCACCAATTTATCTCTGGATTCCGAACTGTTCTCGCTACTCTCAAGAAGATCACTGATTCTGCCGATCGTTGTTGCAGAGAGATGGGAAATTTTTCTTTCGACATTTGGGATTACTTCACAAAGACAGAAACCCGGCTTGATGATTTCCCTCTAGTTACAAGAGAATATATTCAAATTATTGAAAGTTGGATAAGCATGCTTCTTGATTCTCCCGTTCCCGAAGTAGGAAAGTCGGTTCTTAATCTTCAACTTCTTCCAGGATCGGAATTTTATCTTTCGACAGAACAGTTAGAAGTTATTTTCTTTGTGCTGGACGGAAAGTGAATTCCGCAGCAGATGTGCACAGCTCGATATATTTTGCACTGCCAGACCCCACCCGACTAACGCTCATCGATTTTCCACTTCATCTACCTTTGGAGTTATTAGGCGTTAATCAATGCTTAAAAGTCCTTACTTGCATCTTGCTTGAACACAAGGTTCTTGTGCTGAGCAGGGACTATAATGCCCTGACAATGTCCGTTCTCGCCCTGGTATCGATGCTCTATCCCCTGGAATACATGTTCCCAGTAATTCCTCTACTCCCCTGTTTGATGCCATCTTCGGAGCAAATTCTCCTCGCGCCGACGCCATTTGTCATAGGAAAGGATGTTAATTTAAGAATGGAGAACATCATCAATCGAATCGAGAGCGGAATATTTTCTAGTCTTATTTCAATAATAGTTGATGGACATCCTCTTTGTCAGGCATTCCTGCATCCTTCGTTCTTCTTAAGAAAGTGAGCCTGCCACAAGATGTTTGGGTCGTCGATCTGGACACAAACAAAATCTATCAACCCAAAACGGAGCCGGACCTGCCAAAGCTTCCAGAAGCAGAAACGAATCAGCTAAAAAGTCACCTCTTTCAAGCGCTGAAAGCAATGGGATCAGAGGAAAACTACCGTGGAGTAGATAATATTGAAAACGCACAAGGAAAGGTCCAAGAAAGCTACATTTATGGGAATGATGTGGAATGTGTTGATGTGGCGACGCGAGTGGCGATGATTCGCTTCTTTGACTCACCGGGCGTTTTGAGAGGCGCTCATAAACACATGCGCACTTTACGACTCTACCCTCGACCGGTGGTTGCCTTTCAGGCTGACTGCTTTCTACAGTCGATCGAATCGGAAAACCAAACGCCAGTATTAGAGGATTCTTTTATTTCGAAGCTTTCGCGGACGCAAGCGGTCGAATATTTAGGAGAATGGAGTCTAAGTCCGAGCAACGTTGCTTTTATGCGAATACAGAATGGTATTTGGGATCCAGCTCTTATAGGCGATAAGCCAAAGTGGTTCGCAGGGCAAATTGAATCCGTAAACTACAACATCGCTTCAGTTCTGATGCTCGATCAAATTCTCAAAAACGCAGATAAGCTTGAAGCTGGAGAAAAACTAGATTCTTCTGATTTGGGACTGAAAAAGCCCACTCCTGGAGGATTTCACGAGCGTCCAGAAAATCTTGTGCTCACGCGGACGCGACCGCCAGTGTCCAGAGGCCAGAGTGTTCAAATGGGCCGTTCAGCAAGCAATTCCTCCGTTGCCAGCTCGCACAAGTCCAGCAACTCTCCTATGCTTCGTCATAATGCTCAGAACGACGGCCTCAACGTTCCAAGCGGACTTTCTGAACGACAGAATGAAATAAGATCAATCCAGCAAGCGAAACAACAAGCTCGGCAGAAACGGCGGCTGGAGATTACCCAAGATGCCGAGCTGATTCGTGAGGCAGCACGTGAGGCGCTGGATGGAAACGGAGTGAGTTGGATTCGATTACGCAAAATCAAGAAATTGATGGAATCGGAATCATGGCGGCTTTATATGCTCTCTCGGTTGAATCAGCTCACCCAGCGCGAGGAGAACACGATTTACGTAGAGAGTGTGGAGATTTCCCCCAAAGCCTTCAAGGGGATTAGTGACCTGTTGAAGGCTGTAGAAGCTGGCCTCGAAAGCAACTTCAAAGAAAAGAAAGGCCACGGCGGCCTCTCCAGTGTTTTCTTCTTGATGGAAATTGGGCACACGCATTATTGCACCAAAGAAGATGTAAAAAGTCCTCGTCAATCATTGTCAGAGAGCTTTTCTTCGTTCGATAATACAGTGAAAGCGGCACGAATCGTGGCTCAAGGCGCATTGACACAGATAAATCGTCAGATCTCGCATCATAAGATCTCCGAACTGCGACTATCCACGAGCTCGGCGGCATCAGAACCGACTTCGATTGGACTTAGACGCGAACTCAAATATAGAGCTGGCAAAATGATTGAAGTCGAAACAGACGAGGATGAGAACGAAGTTAGGGTGTATCTATACGAAGCGTTGAGCAGGGAAGAGAATGCTATTTGGAAGAGTGCTCAATTGTGGGAAAATGCGTTCCTCGATGTTGTCAGTCTTGAGCGAGACGCGCTGGGAATGGAGCACGGGCCAACAGACATGATCGTCAGATACAAAAATCTCGCTGAGGTTGAGAAAAGACGACTAGAAAATGACGAAGATCAGCTGCTAGTGACTGTGCTGTATAACATGTCCGCATTTATGATCATGATGAATGTGGATGCGAAGATCATTCGTCGCAAAGTAAGACGTCTTCTGGGAAAGAGCCACATCGGGCTACAACAGGACAAGGAAATACAAAGGCTTTTAGGATTTGGGCGGATAATTCAGCATTACTTTCGGCAAACAGATTATTGTTACGACGTAATTTAGGGTAGTTTAATTTATTGTGAGCTCAATTGAAGATAGCTGCGAGGAGCTGCACGGAAACGCAGCTGATTTGAAGCCACTTGGCTCACGTCATATCCGAAAACAGAGCTTTGTTGTTCACGCGGGCACAAGTGCTGCTGGAGAGGTTTTATTCCTCGAAGTGTGCACCGATGCCCTCATTCTCAGAAACGGAATGGGCACGATATGCGAACGATGGTGGCACGAGAAGCTTATTAACATGACTTTTTGCCCCAAAACTAAGGTAAACTTTTTTTAAAGAGCAATTGCTCAATAATTAGGTTTTGTGTCTCTGGAGGAGAAATGGCCAGGAGACGCAATTGTCCAAGTTCTACACGAAAAAGTGTCGAGAGCTACATCAATGTTTGCAGGAAGCAACACAAAACTCGGCTGCCCGGCGGCATCGACCAGAACTTGGCGGAGATTTTCCAATAACCGTAAATTTCATAAGATTGATTTGAAAAATGAATATTCGATTTTCAGGACGCGAGAACAAACGAAGATGGATCTCTTCGGGTCTCGCTGGATGGAATTATCATAAAGTTTGAAAAGTCGAAAATGTTTTTGGATATTCGCCACATCAAAAAGTGCAATACTGTCAAAGGAGTCTTCATCATGGAGCAAATAAAACCAGACACCGACGAGATCATCATTCATAAATTTAAGTCGCCCATTTCGGCGGAAATATGTTATGCAGTACTCTGCTTGTTTAGGTACCAGTCGCACATAATTAATTATATTTTTGATATATACTAACCTATTTTTTAACTTAATACTATAAGATTAATATTTTTCAATCTCTATTGGACAATATAAACAGCATGCTATCTTTTATATTATTGTAACAATTCCCCCTATAATCTAAATATATTAACCCCTATTAAATATATAATAGTTGATACATTATATATTTTTCATTTAGCTATGTTGCGGCTGCCCGGTCATTCGAGCGGAAACAACTGAGCGTATCTTCCCCGCAATGAACCTCAAAAATTCTTATAATCCTCTGACCACTGCATGTCTTTTTTCTTCATCCCGTCAATACTACTAGTTTCTTCAATCCTACTTTCTTCACTGTCAAATCCGCTGTGACTCATTAATCAAAAATAAATCTCGTTCCTATCTTCTTCTGCGTTAATTCATTGTTCTCGATTTAGATTTTACGATTCATGAGAAATGATATAACCCATGCATACTGGTATCATGGGGTTATCTCGAGAGCATCCGCCGAGAGCGTTCTAGAGCTCGACGGTGACTTCCTCGTCAGAGCGAGCTTGAACAACGGGCAAGAGCAATATGTTGTCTCTTGCAAATCTGTTAGTCCCAATCTAGTGAGCCAAGGTAGATAATCGCTCATTTCTAGCGGACAAGTTTCCTGCACATTGTTCTTCTCTGCGAGCAAGATAAATACATGATCCTCGAAGATTTCGAAAAGAAGGACTCGATCGAAGAACTCATCTCGACCTACATGGATAATAAACATCCTGTCTCAAAGCTGTCGATGACGATTTTGAAGCGACCTATTTCTCACTTGCGGCATTCGAGCAAGCGACTCGATAATGAAGCGCCTTGCCTCGATAATTCTCAGCCTTTAGGTGAATTTTACATTTATTTGCGACTTTTCTTATTCTCAAAGATAATCAATCGATTGACAAGATCATTGACGTGCTCAATAAGTACGATCCGTATATACTTGCTAAATTCCTCGTCAGAAACGAAATAGAAGAGTTTTCCAAGTTCGACGAAGAAACTCTTATCAAATCAGAACGCTCCAAAAGAATTCGAGCTGCCGAAATTCATCGCTGCGACGGGATCAGATCTTTTTTCAGGGTAAGTATTAACAAGAAAGAACGATCCATTTTTGTGTTCCATTCTAGCCTTGCTCGTCCTAGGAGACTTGAGGAAAAGCTGCTTACTTCTCGATCAGTTGGTTCTTTGCTGTTACGAACTTTATCAAACGTTGAAATGCGACAGCGCTTTGAGTCACATTCTTTACGCGCTCAAGTCCGAAACCGTCGCTCGCCACACGAAGCTCTGGAACAAATTCAAAAAGGACCATATCGTTTCATTTTTGACTTATCAAAGGAAAGGCCCAAATTTTTGCGCCAAAGCGATTTCTTCTGTTTATCACGCCTCAAATAGAATCCTCCAGCCAATTTCTGAAGATAGAAAAGAAAATCGGCTTTTTCTGAAATATCAACGAGATTGCTTCAAGCTTATCGATGATGATCAATTTCTCGAGGATCTTTCGATTGCCAAGATGGTCCAACTGGTATTCGATGCACGCGAGTCTCATCTAGGCTCTGGTCGACAAGATGCTCTTGCCAATTGCCGTGGTGCGATAAAGAGCGAAATGGAAGGAAGTGCTGATAGTGCTCTTGCAAAGATCTTCTCATTAGGCTATCAAGAGAAGCTTCTTCTCGAGCCTGGTGTTTCGGTGTTTGACGAAACGAGCAAAAAATCGAGTCCGTCGCGCAATACGAATAATTCTGCCAAATGACCTAATCGCGCTGATTCTTGTATATATTTAGCTTCTTTACAATTCCTCCGTATACTTCCTGTAGCAATAGATGCCCTGATTCTTCATCAAATAAAACCCTTTCTCAATTTCAGAATGGAAGAATATCTTCCACAGTCCATTTTCTCAGTAAAAGCGTGCTCGAAAAAACCCAAAGACCTGCGAATCATCACACAATGCAACAATGGTCCCTGCCCGATAATTGCACTACTCAATTGCTTGATCGTCCAAGGTCGAATTGAACAACCCTCGCCCAGCTCGGTAACCGCCGAAGAAATGATGACCCAGCTGGGTAATTTTATCCTCAACCAAAACATTCCAGATGAGAACAAGGAGCTATTGCTGCATGCTCAGTCAACTTCCTTAGAAGTTTGCTCCAGTCAACAACTTTTAACAGGCCTGGATATCAATTTAAAATACCGAGCCGTAGATGCCTTCGAATATACGCCTATGATTGAACTCTTTGACTTTCTCAACATAAAGGTATTAAACCAAGGTTTATCAAGCTACAGAATAGCGTTTATAGCTCTTCCATTGTTGGGTGCCGTCCCGCGAGGATGACGAGTATGAAGAGCTATCGAAGGTCTCTTATAACGAGCTGGTTTTATTATTGTTCGATGCCGAGAAGCAAAAGTTAAAAGGTAAATTTCAACCACCACTGGACTCAGCATCTCCACTCCCGGTTTCGAACCCCTTCCGACCCTTCACATTGATTACGATCCCTATGACCACCGAGGCAATTATCAGGGCCAGAACAAGAAAGCTAGAAAACGTTTTTATAAAAACCCTACTTTTTGTAGTTTGATCAAACCTGAGCGCTTGATAACATCCCTTCGCGGTAAAGCCTCTCTTGCATAAATTGTTGAAAATCATTTTTACGAAAGTGTTGTATAGTCGCTTCCGCTTTGAAAATGACGCGACTAAATATTACGTTCAGAATGGTTCACGCAAACAGGATCACAAGCGACAGAATACGGAATATTCGAAATGAAAAGCAAAATGAAGCCTGGAGAAGTCGCCATACTTTTCCGAAATAACCACTTTTTTGTTGTCACTCGCCAAGAGGATACAATCTTCTCGCTAATAACTGACCAAGGTTATCTTCATTCTCCAGACCTTGTTTGGGAAGGTATAGATTAACCGTGAAAATAATTGCTTATTTCTTGAAAGAGGTTACTGTCTCTTGCGATGGAAAAAACGTAAACGCAGACTTTTTATCGAAGGAAGAACTAATTGAGGATGATGCAAAGTTGGCAAAGCAACTTCAAGGTAAAAATATCTCCTCCTAAAGCCAAACATTTTTCTACTTCAAGAAAAAGAAAGAGAAAGATTCAATCAAAACCAGCAGGCTCGTGTGCCTAGACAAGCAAAAGCTCAAAAGCAAAGAGACCGTAACGCTCAGAAAGCTCCGAAGAATTCAAAAGACAAAGATTCCGGCTGCAAAATCATGTAATAAAGATAGCATCTTGGGAAGACGCTTCAGAGAAAATGGAAAAAAAAACGTTTCTGTACTAGTGATTTTTAACCCGCCACGGATTACTCTTAAATTACCTACCATTTACGGATATTACATGTAGCCACTAATCCTGCTCAAATTCATTAACGCATTCATAAATTGAAACAGCAGACATTTTAAAACGGTGGCTAGTCATTTTTCTTGCTTCAGAAATGTTTCGTCGAAGTCGCAGCTTCTTCGGAACAGTGGCAGTGCTCTGCGCGTTGATCATCTTTGGATATGGGCTCTATATGTACGATCTGCAAAGCATGCGACTGGCTGATGTAGAAGCAAGCAACAGGCACCTCGAGCGAGAAGTCAAAAGCCTCAACAAAAACATCGACAAGGACGAGAAGAAACTAACGAATTTAGAAGAATCACTGAAGAAAGAAAAGCACGACTTAGAAAACATAAAAGGCGAACTGAAAGTTGAATCAGAGCAGCGCCAAGCACGAGAAAACGAACTCGTTGAGATGGGTGTTAAATTCACAACGTCTTCGAACGAGAACGAACAGTGTCACAAGGAAAAGGCCGCGTTGGAAAAATCGCTTGAGGTTCGTACTCGGTCAGTTCAATGATCAACAACGACTTTTAGGAATTGAAAATTGAAAAGAATGCGCTTGCTGAAACTGTAGAAACTTATGAAGAAGCGGCTAAGAAAGCGCAAGATGAAATAGCTTCATTGAATTCTGGTTGGTGACATTGAGTGTAACTCTTAGATAGACTGTTGGGTTTCAGATATTGATCAGCTCAAATCCCAAGTTAAAGCAGAAGCTGAAAATGTGGCATCACAGAAAGAAACCGAAGCGCTCAGAGCGGAATTAGATGATAACAAGGCCAAGTACCACGCAACTTTCAACGACCTTATCGAACTCAAAGAAGCTCTTCACAAACTTGGCGTTGAGGTGTGCATCATTTTCCACTACTTTCTGAAAAAGAATATTTAGGGCTTGCGACGAGATAGTCACTGGATGTCTGTCTCATCAGAGGAGCGTTCTCTTATCTTAGAAGCAATCCTGGGCACTGACATCATTCCTGATTCATATCTCGGTAAGTCAAGCTTCAGTTCCAGGAGTAAAACGTCGATCTAGGAGCAGAGGAAGCCCCTGAGGGAAAAATATCTGATAATCCACAGAAAGAGTCGACGGAGAACGACTCAGAAAATGCTGCAGCAGCAAATCCGGACGAAGAAGAAGTCGTCCAGGTCGATGCGCCATCGAACGACCAGCTTGAGCAGTAATCATCAATTCACGTCAACTCGAGAAATAAGCTCATGGACTAGTTCCTTCCAAATCAATGGAAACATTTCTGTATGGTAAAAAATTCATTTTCTTTCTGTATAACTTCAATCCTCTCATTCTCCCTGTTGCTAGTATATACTGACCTTTTTCTTCCAAACATACACGCTTTAGTTACACATTTAGTTATTTTTATCTTACCTTGCAAAAAGTTGAATCGGGTGCAATAATATGTAAAGAGTTATTTTTAAAAAATATGCAATTAAATCGTTTTTCCAAGAATGTCGCTCCAATCAATTCCGAGGCACGACCGGAATCTACGAGCTTGTTTGATATGCTCGATGATCAAAACAACCGAGGACTTTGAGAGGCAAGGCTGCGACAATTGCAAGCACTATCTCCATTTTCAGGGGAACAGGTAGCTATGCTCAGATAGTACTAGTTGAATACAATCTTTTTCTAGGGACTTGATGATCGAGTGCACATCTTCGAGTTTCACGGGGATGATAGGGATGATGACTCCTGATCAGAGTTGGTAATGGCAACTAGATTAGAATTAATAAACTGACATAAATCCGTAGGGTTGCGAAGTGGCAGCGAATCGACAAGTTTACCCCTGGAATGTACGCGATTTCCGTCAACGGCCGCCTACCGCAGAGTATCCTGAACGAGCTAAAAGTAATTCACCTTTTTTTTATTGCTTACCGTATCTTTCTTTTTAGGGCAAATGCATATATCTGCGCGACCGAGACACTTCTCTTCGCATGAAAGACTAGACTGCTCCCTATTTACGGCTGTGCCACTTCTTGATTTTTTGCAAGTTTGAACTCAAAAAAACGCTCTCAACTGTCCATTTTCCCACAAATAAAGAACTCTGCCGAGTTGGGATAACTTTTCTCAATACCTTACCTTGTTATTATTTATCCATTTCTCAGGATTATTGAGTCAAGAATGAAAAATATATCGGAATCGACGATAATCTCGAAGGCGCTGGAACAGGGTCAAGACCTGCGGGAGTTTTCGGCAGAGCTTAATAAAAAGTTGCTCGAAAAGGAAAATGAAAGCATCGGCGATTTCTTGAACAATACAGAGGAAGCGTTAGATCTGCATATGCGGGTTGAAAAGTGCGACGCTATTCTCGAGCAAGTGGAAAACATGCTGACGGGCTTCCAGGAAAATCTTGGAGGCCTGTCGCGTGAAATTCGTCATTTACAGGATCAATCTACGTCGATGGGCATCAAGCTAGGAAATCGCAAATCAGTTCGTCATTATTTGTCGCAAATGGTTGATGAGCTCGTTGTTCCGGAAGAAATGATCTCCATCATTTGCTCGGGCAATCTTGCCGATCAGTCCTACATGGAGCAACTTCATCAGTTACAGCGAAAAATAAAATTTGCACGAGAACAAAGGTGCAATCAAGGAAGAGTACACCTACTAATCTAGGTCTAGGATTGGGGGTGACCGATGGTGATCCGAAAAAAGTTGCTCGGGATGAATCACCAAAAGGTGGTGATCGGGTTTCTCGGATCACCAGAGCTTGGTGATCGAGACTCGATCCTGGTGATCCGCTGGTGATTGTTAGCAGAAAATTTTTGCAGATTTGCTAGTTTTAACGCAAAAGGTCATATTATTATATATTGGGCAAAATAAGCCTATCAATTAAGCTGATCGAAGAAATAACAGGCACTGATTTTCACATCTGGCCTCGATCACGAACCTCTGGTGATCGGAGAACCCGATCACCATTTTTTGGTGATCCATCCTGAGCAAATTATTTTGGATCACCAACGGTCACCCCAAATCCTAGACCTAGCTACTAATAAGCGAAACTTTAGCTTTCACGATACCAAAGCATGCAGCGATGTTCACCAAGTCATTGAGAACTTGCGCGTCAAAGCAGCATTTCGTATTCGTTCGTTCCTCCTAGATAAAGTCTACCAGTTCCGGAAGCCACTTGCAAACTATCACATTCCTCAAAACGCCATGCTACGCTTTCGATTTTTCTACGAGTTTATTTTAGCGAATGAACGCCCGACAGCACAAGAAATCAAAGGTGATTCCTTTATCTATTAAAGTCATATGTAAATTCATCTTAGACCAATACTTGGAAACTGTCTCAAAGATCTACTACTCCTACTTTCGCTCGTATCTTCAACGCCTAATGAAGTTAAAATTCTCTGAAACAGCAAACCGGTCGGATCTTATCGGGGTCGTATCTCGTCCAAGCGCATCCAAGTTTTCCGGAATGTCATTGACAAAAGCCTTCGGAAGTATGCTGCAGTCTTCTTCTAATGGTCTGAAGCATAAAGAAACTGTATTCACGTTAGGGAATAGAAAAGGTACTTAGATACGCTTTATATGATTATTAAATCTTTTTCAAGCGGTCATTGAGAGCGAGCTTGAAGCAACGATCATTGTGCCCCACGCTGAACGGATTCAGGACCAGTCGCACAGTTTCGAGTCTCTTTTCCGATCCATTCATTTTGCATTGTTGGACTGCGCCTGCCGCGAATATCTCTTCATCATGGACTTTTTCCTGCCTTCAGCAAGCGTGAGAGAAGAAATGTTCCAATTCATCTTCCAGACGACTCTCCAGAGCTTGATTACACATTTGGAGGGCTTCCTCGTTGATTGCTGGGACTCGATCGCCATTTTTCTTTGCATACACATCATCCTTCGATATCAAGTGACGGCCCACGAGCGCGAAGTGCCCGTCCTAGACTCGTTCTATAAAACAATACTCGATCTTCTGTGGCCACGAATGATTGAAATCGTCAACGCCAACGTGGCATCTATCAGATCTTGCGAGGTCGACAAGCTTGGCAAGATTGATGTCCGCCCACACATCATCACAAGAAGATACGCAGAGTACTACACGGCGATTTCGGGGCTCAACGAAAGCTTCCCTGATAAGCGGGTGGACGAAATGCTTGAAAGCTTATCAGCAGAAGTAAAAAAGTGTATCACAAGGATGAGCTCGATATTTCAAGATCCCAAATCAAAGCTTATATTTTTAATCAACAACTACGATATGCTTCTAAGCATTTTATCTTCAAATTCAAAGGCAAGTCAAAAATTATTTTATCGAAATAATTTTCATATTTTCAGCCTGACAATGACTCCGATGCCGTCTATCGATTTGAACAGGCGTTAAACGCTGTCGAATCTGAATATATTCTGCTCTCAATTCATCCGATGCTCAGTTTACTGGAAGAAATAACAACAGTATCGTTATCTTTCTTATTTTTTAACTTTATTTCTAAATTAGGAGATCCAGAACGATCGCATTCCGTCCGATGAACGCGTTCTCAATGCAATATTGAAATTCAAAGGATCCTGGAAAAACGAGATCGACAGACTAAATGAAGACAATCGCCGAAGCTTTCAGAACTTTCACTGCGGCTCGCGACTCCTTCAGGTACTGAAATCTTTTTTAAAAAGAGCGGTGATTATTGATTTTAATAGTCCGCGTTGACGAAGCTCGTTGAAGTGTACGCAGCTTTTTTCAAGGCGGTTTCGGGCGCTCCACTTCAAAAAGCGAGAGCGGAAATGACGAATGTCCAGAAATTCATGGTCGAAGTGAAAGAAAAGCGACCTCAATTATAGCGATTTTATCTTTTGGAAGTTAAAATATCACATAATGTGCAATAATATCTGAGAATTCTTCAATCTGTATCAACCCAACTTTAATCTTTTGATAAACTGCTACTTTGTATGTAATAAATTTCTTACTGATCTAAAGGCTTACAAGAATGGGAATCTCTGGCTTATGGGAGTCGATTCCCGACGCAATAGAACGTGTCAGTGGAAGTTAGGGTTTTGCTTTTTTATGTTTCGAAAGAGTAATGGAAAGCAGCCTGATTAAGCCATTTGAAAGGAAAGATCATTGCAGTCGATCTAGCTTGTTGGATAATGGGTAAGACTTCGAAACTGGAAGCTATTAAATTAATTTGGTCATTTCCAAGCGGATAAATCAATCGCTCATTCGAGGATGAACTCGTACAGGGGTGACAAACAAGTGCAGAATTTTTTTGTGCGAAACTTGTTTTCTCGAGTGGTCAGGCTGCTCGAATTGGGAGTGATACCTGTGTTCGGAAAGGTGTGTAGTGAAGCATGAATCTCTTCTAGGAAGCACTGTTCACACACTTGTTCAAGTAACTGACGGGAAAGCGCCTGAAGCCAAGATGAAGACGATGGCCAGTCGCCTTGGCCAGGCTGAGCTCTCAAGCACCAAAAGAACGAGATTCGCGCAAGTTCTCAAAAAATGTACGGACTTGTTGGACGCGATGGGTATTCAATTCATAGCCGCTCCAGGTAACGAGTGCGAGATATTATCCTAACTATTTCAAATAAAAAGGAGAGGCAGAAAAAATGGCATCGACTCTTCAAATAGCCGAAAAAGTTGACGCTGTCTTTACCTTTGACGGAGATGCTTTTTGCTTCGGCGCAAATGTAAGCTCCTAAATTAGCTTCATTCTAAGTGACATTTTCGCTTGTAGTGTATTTATCGAACTTTCTCTTGTGATACAGATGCCGAGTTCGAGTTCGTCTCTTTAGAGAAAATCAAGGAGTTATACAAATACTCGCGATTCGACTTCATCGTGTTCGCTGTTCTTTGCGGATGTGATTACTTCTCGACAGGAATAAAAGGGGTCGGACCCAAGATGACTACGCGGCTGGTGATGGACTGGAAGAAGAGAAAATTTAATCCGCTCCGGCGTCTCGCGGATATAAAAAGCGGAAAAGCAATGAAGATGGAGAAGGATGAGGTGAAACTAAAGGCCGCTTTCAAAAACTACCCCGAGCTAGACATGGATGCATTGATCGTGGAATTTATGGCACGAGAAGAGGGAACGAAGGCGGAAGGATTCTGCCTCAATCGAAATCTTCGATGCTCGGCAACTAAGTTTATTGGACTCATGGAACGGCTGCTTGACTGGACCACTGTGAAGGTATTTCTCTATCTTACTTTCTTGGGTTATTCATGATTCTTGCTCAGTCAATGGAAAAGTTGATTGAGTTCCAATTGAGGACGCAGCGACAAGTAGACGAATTAGTGGCGCTGTCACTTGTGAGAAGCCTAAAAGGAAAGGTCTCTTTGATGATGAACGTATCGAATATTGAATGCTTAGAATTGCTCTTTGAAATATTTCAGAGGAAGGTAAAGAGAGCTTTATAGGCGCCAAATCGCACATGATTTGCTTCCAAGCGGGGCAAGAGAGGGCAGAAGTTAAATTGAAAACAGAAGAAGTGCATATTATCTGCCCACAACTGGCACCAGCTTCGCTCAATCCACTGCCAAAGCCAGAAAGCAATAATGACATCCGTCGCTTTGTCGTGACGAAAGAGACAAAGCGAAAACTGAACTCGCCTCAAGTAAAAAAACCCGAAAAACTGATGAAACACTTGACTCCTCAAAAGCTTGGCGATGTTTCTCAAAAACTAGACGAAGACTTCAACGCAGGAGTGGACAACATCTGCGATATCTTAGAGAAATCTTCTTTGGACGACGATTTAGACATTCCAGAAGACGACAGCGACGAGCTTTTCAATTTGAACCGAGCTCTTAATAAAAAATCGACCGAGAACAAAGAGAATAGATCCACTGTCACTGCCAAGAAGAAACTCGCTCTGAAATACAATTTTAGCGACTCAGATTAACTTTCAACTATCTCTTGAATGGAGTTTTTAGATAATGGAAAATCGGATCGATTACATTTGGCTCAACGATACCTCAGAACAAATTATCTGCCCCAGCTGCCTGAAGTCGTTTCCACTCGAGGATCGCAGCGATGATCCTGATAAAAGATACGAGTACGCATTCGCCCATCTTTAGTAATCGTCTTTTACAGTCTTATCCAACTCTATTCAGATCTATCTAATTTGTCTATTAGCTGTCCTGTCTGCCGCCATAACTTTTCCTTAAACTCCAACAAGAACTCAAACCAACTGCCATCAACAACATCCAGTCGCCCGGGGATAACTCTATACCCGCAAAAAGAAGCCCATACAACACTTAACTGTACGCCTGGTAATTCATCAATAATTTTCGGAATTATCTTTTCTTATCTGTCATTTTTCTCTTCAGTATACTCTCAATCCAGTTCAACTTTACCAACAGGATCATCGTCGACTCTGTTCGACTCGCTCAGCTTAAAAAAGAAGCATGCTCCAGAAACGAAAAGTTCCATCAGTTTATCCCAATCAACCCGTATCCACGAGCGAGCCTCTCCTCCCAGTCCTCCAAGAATTAAGTCTCCTCGGATCGAGCATCATCAGTCCTCGCATTCTATGCTGCATCCCCATCCAAACAATATAACCTCCCACCAAAGCTCACCACAGAAGACGAGCTACGTGTGCGAGCGATGCTACACGAATTTCTTTACCGAAGGCGAGCTTCTTCTTCACGAGAGAATTCATCACGGGATCATGCTCACGCCGGTCGTAAAAAATAACCATGCGCTTGATCTAAACTTAGTAGAACCGGCCGAAACGGTAAAAGTTTTCTTGCCCACAGGAAAACGTACAACAGCTGTTTAGAGCGACATTGATGGATTCGTCGACGATTTTATGACGGACTTCGAAGACTTGTTCGTCGATAGTCTAATAAGTAATTGGTCAAGTCGAGAAATCGACAATGCTTACAAAAATCAGCGCCTGTTTGAAGCGAACATGGATAGAATTATAGAAGGAGACTGTTATAAATACGAAATAAATAATCTATCCTGAGGGTGTGACCTTTTTCTAATGAGGTGTTCGATTTAGATTGATAATACAGAGGTATGGACGCGGAAATGCTCTCGCAAAATGAGGATACTCAGGACGCTATGAACATTTCTCAAGACCAGAATCGGAGGCAGTCAGAATCTGAGGTTAGGCGGCAAGATTAAAGGCAAGCTTATTTTTGATTTGCGAAGGAATCTGAAGAGTCCAGTGGAGAAGAGCTAACTCCTGAAGCTATCTACAATAGACTCAAGATAAGCTGGATGGACGAGCGCATTGCTCCGGAGCTTCTTCCCAACGATGAAGATGTTACAGAGGTTCTCTCAGAGCAGAATCATCATGAAGATTAAACATTGAGTTTTTTTTCTAGAATGCCAAGAATCTTATCGATGCGATGAAGCAGAATCTGGCCGGGGGTAGGCGAGGCATTGCCGATGTACGATACTCGATCCACGCTTTCGAAGTTGAAAGAATTCGAGTTTAACATAAGCAGTTCTTTTAGATAAAGAACTTCTTTATTTGATTGCGGCAGCATATAAAACTCAGAAAAGAGTCAAGTACATTCTAGCCTCGTACTTTCGGGAGCGAACCAGAAAGATCGAGGCCCGTCCTGCTTATTATCTCCAGAAACAGCGAGAAAAACTCTCCGAGGTGGAGATTGATTATGCCAAAACTCTCATTCAACTTGAGCTCGGTAAATTTCAGTTTAGATCTGCATTCTTTCAACTTCTATTTAGGCCATGTTAATGATAACGCATTGAACAAAGTGCCAGGCTGGCGAGACGAGCCATCGAAAATTCTTGAGCGAATGGCGGAATGGGGAAAGAAAAACGAAGACATGGATTTTGTAGTGATAAAGTTTGCTTTCTATCTAGGTCAATTTACGAATAATGTTTTTAGATTTCTCAAAAACTGCACATTGCCAGAAGATGTTGACTTAGACGAGGATATCCGTCATTGGGAAACTGGAAATCAACTTATTTTACGATGGAAATACGCCAAGAACCCAGTGGAAGGCTTTTACGCTAAACTCATCTAAATAATTTATTCCAACTGCCATAATAACACCACGCATATGTATTCAAATTCTGTTATCAGTTCTTTTTTTTATCAAAGTATTTTTTTATAAAGTTTAGTTCAACAAGTAAAAATTAAGATCGTCTTCGAAAATGCCTCGATGGCCAAGCATGGCCACGAACATGAAGTTTTATAAAGCATTAGAGATCGAAAAAACTGCCACGGAGGACGAAATCAGAAAGGCATATAGGTTGTGTAAAGTTTATTCAGCTTTTTTATTCAAGATATATTTTAGAAAACTTGTCCTTAAGTTTCATCCCGACAAAAACCCGAAGGGCATTGATAGGTATAAAGAAATTCAGGCCGCTTACCAGGTCCTTTCGAATCCAGCACAAAGAAAGCTTTACGATACTTATGGCGAGCGAGGACCTATGCCAAGAGCTCAACAGAAGCAACAAAACTCTCAATTTGGACAACAAAATCTTAATAAGAAAGAAAGATCAAAAGATGTTGGTGAGTAGCGACTGACAATATTACAGAAATCAAAATTATTAAGTTCATCACCTCAAAGTTTCCTTGGACGAGATGTTCGATGGGGTCGAGAAGAAACTTTCCCTGAACAGGAGACGAGTCTGTGAAAAGTGCCTGGGTGCGGGAGGATTCGGACAGCAAGTAATGTGTCGCGTTTGTTCTGGAATTGGCGTGACTTACAGACAACTCCAAACTAGTCATGGCATGGTCATGCCTGTCCCATGCGGAATGTGCAATGCTACTGGGAAGCAGTATGTTCAATCTTGCACTGAATGCCATGGACGCCGATACTGGCAAGAGAAAAAGATCATGACTGTCGCCGTTGATAAAGGCATGAACGAAGGGAAAATGATCACGCTTCGTGGAGAAGCGGACCAAGAGTACAACAAAGATACCGGAGATATAATCATCGATATCATCGCAAAGGATCACGCGACATTCGAGCGACATGGGAACGGTATTTTTTTAACCAGCCAAATTTATATAGCCTGACTTAGACATGTTCACGAAACAGCGAATCGGAATACGGAACGCTTGTCTAGGCTTTACGAAGAACATCAAACTTCCCGGAAAAAAGAACAACTGGATCAAGTAAAAATCGAATTGTTTCTCCAATTAACTATTTGTAGAATTACAAGTGGAACTCAGTCTCTGAACGATTGCCAGCTATATATGATTGAGAAAGAAGGCTTCCCTGTCTACAGGGATCCTTTTAGACGAGGAAACCTCATCATTCAAATCTTGATCGATCCGATTACTCTTAAAGGACTTTCGCCGAGTCAAGAAAAAAACGTAGACCGTATCAAAAAACTATTCAATGTTCTTGATTTCGAAGAAAAACATCCGGATGCTACAGAGGTTTTTAATCGATTTTCTTCACAATCATTCTCATGTTCAGGTAACTGCCGTCAGATTCGATCACAGGCGGCATACCCGCCCGTGGCCAACCGTTTGGAATCAAGATGATGATGGTCCACATTCAGGCATCCGATGTCAGAATCAATAGAGCATAATTGTAGATGACATGTTTTACTGTAAGGGTTCGGCGGTCCTTACTCGGCTCGGCTAGCGCCGACCTTAGATTCCCTATCTCAAAACCCCATCAGTCCCCATGGCAAGTTGGCGCAGTGGTAAGCGCATCCGAGTTGCAACCGGAAGGTCCGTGGTTCGATCCCACGACTTGTCTTTCTTTGCCATGAGGCCAAGTGAGCACAGCCGAAAACCTTTCATTGGAGACAAATCAGGCGGGCGCCCTGGTAGTCACCCCCCTTAAGTCTTGGTTTGAGTGTTGTAAACGAACCCAAAAGAGGTCTCACTCTATAATCTACATTACCCAAGCACCGTACAGTTGGTAGGATCTTGTAAGACCCAATAGAGGCACTATCCGCGATGCGATCTAAAAGGAATAGACGCAGCCACACAAAGTACAATACTATGTGACACCAGCAGCGTAAGCTCGAACCTTCAGGGTTAGGAAGGAACCCTAGTCGCTCCTTGGGGGTATTGAATAGAGAATGGGGGCTATTGTAAGGGTTCGGCGGTCCTTACTCGGCTCGGCTAGCGCCGACCTTAGATTCCCTATCTCAAAACCCCATCAGTCCCCATGGCAAGTTGGCGCAGTGGTAAGCGCATCCGAGTTGCAACCGGAAGGTCCGTGGTTCGATCCCACGACTTGTCTTTCTTTGCCATGAGGCCAAGTGAGCACAGCCGAAAACCTTTCATTACTATCAACTTGAAAGCTAGTCTGATTGTACAGATACCTTTTCCAAACGACTGCCATAAATAATTGCTTCATTTGGAGCATTAGATACAAATATTTCCTGATGATTTTGATTTTAGAATGGATGTAAGAGCTCAGCGACCAGAAGCCGGTATCCTCTTTCAGGAAAACAGCGCCCAATTGTTCAAGGATAGAGAAAGTCTCGGCACGTAAGTCCTTTCTTACTAATTGAAGCATTTAAGGAATTAATTTTAAGCGCCGATGTGTTTATAACCGAAGACGATATTCGCTTCGTGGGCGAAAATATCGGAATTCTGCTTCAATACAATGCCGTTTCCGTACATGCAATAACCCGGGATGAATCTTCCTTTCCGAATTGCCCCGCTGTGTTCTTACTCGTGAACGAACAGAGCATTAACGAAGTGGATGAGCCAGCTGTATGGTAGATAGTTCATATTTCATGCTCACTGTTTTAATTAGTCTATCTTAGTGAATATCACATCGTCCCAAACCAGGCAAACCTGGAAGAATTTTATGATGCTCTTTGCGAAGGACAAACTCTCAATCCTGACAAGGAAGATGGAAGTGAAGGTGATGAGGAAGAGCCTATCGACTTGAGAAACTTTACTTGGGCAGACGGTTACGGACCAGATTTTTTGACAGGCGCATCTGGAGCTGACTTAGGTCCAAGTGGCGACCAAGCGCCATCAGCGACAGAGTTTGATCGTTTAAGGGTATGTGCCTTTACAAGCCGAATTCAAACAAAAATGCTGCTTAGATAGGAAATATACCTGTCTACGACCCGAATGGAGTCATGAACGGAAATCAAAATGGGGATGAAGACATGGAAGAAGACGGTCGATACGACGATCCAGAAGAATAATGTTCAATGTTAACGTTTCAACTGCCACAAAAAATGAGCTAATAAAAATAGAATAAATCATGAGATTGTGTAGACTGGTTTCGAAATGGGAAAGAGTGCCAAAAAGCGGAAGGCAAAGACTGCCGATTTCCAAAAGACTAGAATAAAAGTTGGGAAGGGAAAAGCTCCGCCGTCCAATGCCACAGACACAAGTTTTACTTCGAAAGGCCTCACTGTGCTAGGTCAGTTTCATCATATCAATGAGACCGATGACGGATCCGAGAAGCCGATCAAGCTTCTTTTCACCAACTTGAGGAATAGTTCAAAGACTGTGAGGCAAAGTGCTATTAACTCACTGAAGGAAGCTGCTCTTAGTTCGGCGACGCAAGCCGCAAGGTACTTAGGAAAGGCTGCAGATGATAACCATAAAGGCAAATAGAGTTGTATGGTGTCACGTGTTTTTGGAGGTTTCGAAATCGCAGGTTCAAAATGGAAATGATGAGGACGGTCGCATAGACTACCATGAATGACACCGGGTCGGGTCCGCCCTGTTACGACTTTAACCGCCCGGTTAAACAACCGATCCATTCTCATACCCAGCCTAAGGCTTCGCAAAAACTCTCTCCTTGCGCACCCTCAAATTTGCAGTCTGTCCCAGACGGCGCGGTCAAATTCCTGCCACAAATTTTGTCTGACGATGACGCCGAAGTTCGAAAGTCGGCGCTCGAACTATCAAGTATTCTTTTGTCTGGTTGCTCTCGTACCCAACTTGCCCCGTTTTTATCTTCCTTTGGCGCATGCTGCTCCTTGGTTTTGTCGCATATTAATTGGCTCGTCAAACTTGACGGTCTTAAGGAATCGGCTTCTAGAACACAAACTACGTTGTTATCATTCTTCATAATACTCTTATTTTCCGGGAAAACTTCGCTTCTTTTTGATTATTACTCCTAAACTTCGACAAAGATTCACATTTTCTCTGTAGATGGACGAAGAGAAAGACAAAAAAGACAAGATATCCTTTCACAAAGCCCATGTGCACGCGTATCAGTTGAAAGCCAAGGAAAGCTTACAAAGCTTCGCTAGATATTTTTGCTGGTAAAATATTGTCAAAAGCCTTTTAAAGTTTATCCAAACGGTACTGAAGCACGCTGAAGATCCTATGTCCTACGTTGGATTTTACGAAAGAATCACACTTGATGTACTCCGTCTTCTAAAAGGGAATACACGAGCACAGATACGGAACACTGTCTTTGAAATCATCGTCAAGATGCTCAGGGATCAGATCGATCGAAACGGACTGCCCGGTAATCCTCACGTCGTCACTCAAAAGATCAAGATGCGAATGCCCGGCTTTGACCAACCACTGGAAGCCTCTCTCGAATGCCAGCATTTGGAGGTGCATTTAAATACGTTAATCCTTCCGGCAGCGGATTCTATCATCCAAGAGACATTTGCAACCAACCCATCTGCGAACCAGTTGCCCCGAAAAGCCTTTGAGAATACCATGAAAATATTGAGCATGATGGTCCGCGCAGAGCATCTTCTTCACAAATGGATCACCTCCAGAATGCTTAACCACTTTCCCATGGAGCATGGAAATGTAAACATCGAGCTTGATGTTGTGATTATCAACCTTCGGTTTGCCAAGCTTTACGCAAAGAGCTACAGATCCACTTACAATCATCCAAATGCCGTGGAGCCTGTTCTACGCCAACGAATCGAAGACTATGTTATCAAAGTCTTTACTGAACAAGGCCACCCAAGAGGAATCGAGGGAATGGAGCTTGCTGTGAAAACTGTTGTGGCCGTGAAAAGTATGGGACTTGATCTCTTTAAGTATGTAGTAAACTACCTGGAAAGAACCCGATTTACTGACAGAAAAAAGCTTGGAGTCTTGGCGACAGTTTTCAAGTATTTGGAAAGGGACTTTGACGAATCATCTAAAGTAATCATAAACTTTGCGATGGACAACATGACCAATATTCTCGATCAGCTGCTCAAACAAGTTCCTGAGGCTTCTTCTTGCGATCTAACTTTAGGTGAGATATTTTTTGTCATTCTCCTAGTAATTATTTTCAAGCTGTTCTTCGATCTGCCCTCCGCTGCTGCAATTCAATCACGAGAACTCACATCTTCCGCTCCCCCAACAAGCAATGGGATTTTTACCAACAACTTTCCCTGGTTCTCACTGAATCAATTGCAATCATCAGTCTTCTCCCGGTTTCTTTCCAACAGGAGGTTTTCTCCGTCATCTTTGTATTGCCCCCTCAATGGCTACAGCCATTGCTCAATAGGATGCAACCCGATATTCTTGAAATTTGGGAGGCTGGATCTTTCGATCCTGGCTTTATGCAAAAGGTATAAATATTAATTTTGAGTAACTGCGAGCATAAGTTAAGTTCATTACCGCGATTCCAGGACAGATGAATACTCTCGAATTCGCTATGAAGGTTCTTTTCCGACCTTCCGATCATTTCCGGGGCGACGACGAGGAAGATTACTACAAAAATATCGAAGGGACTCATGATGCGATTTATTACTGCTTGATTGCCGCTGAGAAGAATGCTATGATAAAGCAATTTGTTGAATACGAAATCGAAGAATATCGAAGTATTTTGTTATATTTTTGGCACATTTTCATTTCAATTTAGTGTTTGAATACAGCCCTGAGCATATTTCTATTTGGCTGACACTCGCGCGGGCGCGAATCTATGGTTGTGAATGCCATGAGTCTCTCATCAGCCTCCCGAGCATCCACATTCTTAGAGTTGCTGCCAATTTCATGATTGAGTTTGAGAAGAAATCTGTGGTGAAAAACCTCGTCGAAAAGCATTTTCGCTATGAACGAATTCTCCCATTTTTGAAGGCTTACACGTAAGTGAGTCTTCCTTGATTTCAGCCTATGTTTTATTCAAGAACCGAGACTGAAGACCGAATGAATAAATGGTGCGACTATGTTTCGAGACTTGCCCGAAACCGTGAAGTCTGCAATCGGAACTGTTTGAAATCGATGCTAAAGTTGCATGCAATGAAGAAAGATTTTGCAGACAAGCCATTCTATATGGTTTGTCAGCGAGAACTGGAGGTCATAATCAACCAAACTAACGATGATGAGATCGAATGGTGATTGTTAACTAAATGAGAAAGGAACACGACTACCAAGGCACCTGTCGCAGAATTTTGACTCTATTTGACTGCTTCAAAAAAAGCTCAAGTCATTTATCAAGAATAAATTATACTCGAAACGTAGGCTGGTTGTTGTAGAATGGCATTGAATGCGAGAGTCTTAGTGCAGAATTGTCTATCAGCTAAACTGGCAACTAATTGGGATCAATTCAAGAAATAGGTTTTAGTTTATAAATTCTTGCTTGTTTTTTTTTTGAAAACCTGTAAAAGAATGGGGAGGACCTCCGACTCGATTGTCTCCACAAGCAGACTTTGTCGCTGATCGTCCGTGTTGAATTTGGAAGTCCGGGAGAAAATTCTTTCGAGTAAAGATGAGGACTGTCTAGACCCAAGATAGAGCTACAAAAATGTCTCTAAAACACTTAAACATATTTGTCACCAGTTTGGAAACGAATTTTAGTTTTGGCATCGTCTCAGGCAGCTGTGCTGAAAAGTAATAAGGCCAGTTATGTTTTGGAATCTTCTTTGCCTTCATTCTTTCCTCGACTATACTTCGGTTAATTTTAAGAATTAAAATTTGAGCTTACATATTTCTAAATCATCGACATCAAGATCATCATATAAGGCCAACTCATCCTCGATGGTTTTTTCTTTGGATGGCAATTTTTTCTTCTGAGCTTTTTTCGCCCAGAGCTTTGAGCGAAATCCTTTTGTCACCTCGTTGATTTGTTCTTGGGAAGGAGAACATTCTTGGGAAGGATTACATTCTTGGGAAGGAGTACTTTCTTGGGAAGGAGTACATTCTTGAGAAGGAGTACTTTCTTGAGAAGCACTGCCAGTCTGCTTCGACACCGATTTTGACAAACTGATAATATAGTTGTGCGCTGTTTGTTTCCATGATTCAGTTTCGGTTCCGATAAGCTTCAGCATTGTAGAAATCATAGGATCGGACTTGCTTTTATCCAATTCGTCCGTAAAAATCTTATTACATTATGAGTTATTTTTTTGGAATCTTAATTTACCTCTAAGTTTAAAAAATGTGTCTCAAGATAGAGATAATATTGAGCAATCTCTTTATCGTGAATTCGCTTCGGTATCGTTGATTTTTGCTTTTCGCCAGAGTTTGTCACCCAGTAACCGAACAAATGCTCGATAACAGATTGTAAACAAGAGCGCCTGAAATATTTTTTATTCTTGTCGAGTATTCAGTTACTTACGCAATATCTTTTCGGCATCCGACGCTTCCGTAATATGAACGAGCACTGATTGCACCGAAAAGCTCGTATTCTCGCAGTGCGAAACCACTTCCGACGTTTTCTGACTCAGCTAGAGAAATCATTTGTGCTAATCGGACGAGAAATGGCATCAGCGCATCGAGAAAGACTGTGTTCATCTGATGATCGAGAGCGAGGTGCGATTGCGGATGTGTGTTGGCCTCAAGAGCGACCATAGGCTTGTTTGCTATTTTGAGATTCTAAATTTAAAAAATAAAATAGGTTGCGGCCAAATATTGACTTACTATAAGCGATTTGACATATTTTCGGAACCGCGTACTCTTTTCGCATTTTTCTATGGTCGGATAATACTTGAGTATAGCTTTCTTCTTCTCTGCCTTCTTTTTGATCTCGTTGGCTGACAGGTAACGTGAGTCAATTTCGCACTCCACAAGTATTTGGGCAAGAGCTGTTTTGTCGACTTCGTCAAGCTCGGTCCGACGTAAGTAGGCGTTTCGGGACTCGTATTTGAGCTCGTTCGACCCTTGAACGAGGTTTTCAAATTTTTCGATTTCGTCTTTGGCGTTTAGCCAGTGAATCTTTGTTCTTTCGGCGAGGTTCGTCAGAATTAACTCGACAAAGTTGGAGATATGATGTGAGAAACAACCGTTGTAGTTTTGTGGCGATAATTTTTTGGCGATTGCGAGAGCTGCCATGTCGCAGCAAACTGGAATGTTTCCTTTTCGGACCCCATTTAGTAGTCCATACCCCTTAAATTATTTAATAAGTCGAAAGATTAAGGGCTGGGCTCGAGAACCTGAGAAGAAAACCTGAGTCAGGGTCTGAAAGAGCAAAAATTAAAAGCCGCTTCGCGGCTTCGTTTTTAAAAAAGCCGCTACGCGGCTTTTCATTTTTGCTCTTTCAGACCCTGACTCAGGTTTTCTACCCAGGTTTCCGAGCCCAGATTAAGGGTATATCATCGAAATCTCCGTTTGAAAATAAGGTCTCTTACCTCCAGTATTCTCTCAATTTCAGGAACGTTCGCATCTTTTCCTGATGAGAACATTGGCTTGTAAGTCAGGAGAATCTTTGAAGTCACTAGCTCAGTGTTTGTGTGCTGCATCGCAAGGCCGAGCCTTTTATTTCCTCTATGCGATTCTTTCGGCGATCTATTAAACTGGTGGTCGAGAAGAAGGCAAAACTCCGCCGAATTTTCAATAAAATCAATATTTCCGCGGATTAGGACTTTTATGCACTGATCTTCATCCTTCGCCAATTTTTTTAGAGTAACGTCGCTTGATTTTACTTGATCGGCGAATGTGTTCGCGCTTCTCGTGGTGAGCTCCGTGTATTTTGCCATGAAATTTGCCATTTGGGGTGTTGAAAAGAAATATATGGGAACAGTCCCACTCGCGATCATTTCACATTGAAGTTTTCGTAGTTGCTTTACTTCCTCATCCGAGAATTTGTTCTGACGAAAAAATTGACGAATAGCTTGTGAGTTTTCTGGTGGTCGAACAATAATAATTCGTTTTGCGAGAGGGCTTTCGTCCATATGCGCCACAAATTTCTTTTGAAGGTAATTTGCGTTTTCACCTTTTGTATAAAAAAACTTTTAAAATGTTAGTGTTTTGACGATATTTTTGTAATTTACCGGTTTCGTACATTGTTTTCTGCAGTTCGAGTCAATACAACGAGCGTATCTTGTCCTTTCATCGTTGTAAATTAACTCCTCAAACGAGCAATATGGAGCGAATTCAGCTTGCGCTCGCTTGCTGCCGGGTGTTGACAAGGGTAGCCAGGTTCCTTCTTCTCTTCCATATAAGAAAGGAATTAAAACTGGTGGATCTGATCTATCATATTTCCGTTTTGCTGGCAGAGCCATTCTCTAAGTAGCTAAATGGAAATTTATTGAAAATCAATAATAATCTCAGTTGACTCTAGAGAAAAACATGAAGTTAAAGATTGGCCTAACTCTAGATAAGAAGTTTATATTAAAAAAAAACCCATCTTTTTACCAAAAAAACCATCATTTCCCATCATTTTTCTAATTGTAAGCATTTCCCATCATTTTCCATCTTTCAAGGAAAAGATGGGTCTGGTTTTTTCCTCAAAACCCATCATTTCCCATCTTTTTCCCATCTTTTCCCATCTTTCCAAAATGGGTTTTGGAGCCCAGGGGGAGGTGCAGGAAATGGAATATGTAACAATTGAAGAAGGACTCGGTAATTTTTTGGGGGAGTTCTTGTGATTTATTTTAGTGGTCTTTGTTTGTTTCCGAGAGGGCGTAACTGACGACATTTTGCCAAAAATAGCGACATCTGTTTTGTCTGGAAAGCTGTATCAGACAGACGGGAAACCCAAATCTGTAGAATCAGACGAAGCGAAAAGCATTCTGGTAATTCCACAGGCGACTCTTGGAGGCAAGCTAAAGGGAAAGCAAGTTCAGTACCATGGAAATATTTCCAAGGTAGAATTACTTTTAGATTTTATTTAAGTAATAAATTATTAAGTTAAATGGTGAAGCCATTTTTGAAAAGTTTCGAGATATTTTGACGAAGCAGTCGAAAACGACCCGTTGTGAGTTTGGAACATACGGGAATAGACAAGTTTTGCAAATGGACACTGAAGGGCCATTTTCTCACGTATTTGAATTCTGAAGGGATTTCTGCAATATTGTAAAAATCTTGGGTGCTTCTATTGTTACCGGAATTTCTATTATAGAATGAGTGGGCGAGGTTACGGAAAGAAAAGACGTCGAGAACCGGACAACAATATTGGGAATGGGGAAAATGATGATGTTCAGCTCGTACCGAAAGCTGCTTCCTCGCACATCGGAAGCATTCGCGACGATGGCGTCCCGCAGGAAGAGCAGACTGGCCCGAAAGACTTTAGAAGGCATCTTTCATTGAAAGCTGACCATCAATCTAGGTAAAAAATATCTGAAAGTTTATTATGCACAAAAATGGGAAATTAGTCGTCTCGAGGAGTCACAAACTCTTCGCTCATAGAATCACAAGAGCACATTGATTCAGAGATAGCCTCGGTGAGCCCATTGTCGACGGTGACGTAGCTTGAAGATTCTTCCAATCGTTCGCTACCAACTGGTGAAGCAGAGCGACTCTGTTTTGCAGAGAAAAAGCGGGGAGGTTTTTCGGGAATCTAATAATCTCAAATTGGTATCAGTCATTTCGATTTCTCCTACCGAAGATTCATTTTCTTGGTTGCCAGTACTTAGTTTCAAAGTCAAACTTTCATTTTCTGTTGCAATCGAATGGACTGGCGTGAGCGATTCTGTCCTCCATATAACTGCGCTGAATATTTCATGCTCCTCCGTCATCGTCATATCCTCTTTCGGTCCATTTTTCTTCCTGCTACGAAATGCTGTGCTAGGACTCAAATTAGATTCATTAGAGAATTATTCGCACTAGGCCGAGGACGATTATAAATTTGAGCCCGAAATCTGGTTTCAAACAGTTTCCCATTTAGTTGTTTTGATAATTTCCTGGTTGAGCTACTCAAGTAATCTAGAAATTCAGGCCGATTTACATCTCGCCCGATGGTCATATTTTCCTGGAAGCATTTTCTCCCGTCTATCAGCATGCGCGCGATTTTCTTATCGGAATCGCGGAGCCAATTTGTCGTCCGGAGAATGTCCACGAGTTCAAATTGACGCCGTATTCGTTATATGCTGCTGTTTCCGTCGGACTTGAGACAAATGAGATTATTGAATATCTGCAAAGATTGTCGAAAACTTCAATTCCGGATGAAATCATAGAGTTTATCAAGTTGTGCACGCTCAGTTATGGAAAAGTGAAACTTCTTCTCAAGGAGAATCGCTACTTTATTGAATCCTCGCACATTGAAGTGATCCAGAAGCTTCTTGCTGATCCTGTGATTAGTTCGTGCAAGATCTCGGAAGCACAGCAGACTGAGTTCGAGGCAAAACAAGGTTTGCAGTATGTTAAGCCGGCGCACGGTGATGATGGCCGACTGGCGGATGGGGGCGTTGCCCCGGAATTCCGAAAGGAAGGCGGCGAGGAGGGACAAAGCGAAACAACTGTTCCTGAAGACATTGGCCAGTTTTACAATCAGCTGGACAAGGATCTCGACGAGAAAGAAGATCGAATGAAGAAATCGCAAGTCTGGCAGTTTGAAGTGGAAAAAGCAAAAATAGAAGAGGTTCAGCGGCGTTGCATCGCTCTGGAGTATCCCCTCTTGGCCGAGTACGATTTCAGAAATGACAAAAATATTCCCGACCTGCCGATTGATTTGAAGCCGACGACGACGTTGCGGCCTTACCAGGAGAAGTCGCTAAAGAAGATGTTTGGAAATGGAAGAGCTCGATCGGGTGTGATTGTGTTACCGTGTGGTGCAGGAAAAACTTTGACCGGAGTAACAGCTTGCACCACTGTGAGAAAGCGATGCGTGGTTTTGTGCACTTCAGGAGTAGCCGTTGAGCAGTGGAAAAATCAATTCAAGATGTGGTCGACTGCGACTGACGATATGATATGCAGATTCACCTCGGACGCGAAGGACAAGCCCCATGCCGGTAGTTCGATCGTTATATCTACGTATTCGATGATGGGGCATACGATGAAGCGTAGCTATGAAGCCGAGAAACTGATGGAATGGCTGCGCAATCAAGAGTGGGGAATGATTGTCCTCGACGAGGTCCACACAATTCCTGCCAAACAGTTCAGACGTGTGCTCACAGGTACTCAATCAAAAATATCGCCTTTTCTGAAACAGTTCTTAGTTTACTAACTCAGTAACAGCCGCGTATCTAGTTTCAACTCATTGCATATTTAAGTGATTTCCGCTCATTGTAAGCTCGGGCTCACTGCGACGCTGGTTCGAGAAGACGACAAAATTACAGATTTGAATTTTCTAATTGGACCGAAATTGTACGAGGCGAACTGGATGGAGCTATGGAACAACGGATACTTGGCTCGAGTGCAGTGTGCAGAAGTTTGGTGTCCAATGGCGCCGGAATTCTACAGAGAATACCTAAACTGCAAGACGAGAAAACGAATTCTTATTTATGTCATGAACCCGAATAAATTTCGAGCGTGCGAGGTAAGTAACAATTCATAATAGAACGGTTCTATTAGAACCTTGCGAATAACTGTGCTCTCTTAGTTCCTGGTCCGCTACCATGAAGCTCGAAAAGACAAGATCATTGTCTTCAGCGACAATGTTTTCGCCCTCGTGGTACGTATTTGTGAGATCGCTATCGATTAACCTGCTAAAATAGGAGTATGCAAAGAAAATGGGCGCTCCATTTATTCATGGTCCCACTGCGCAGCACGAGCGAATGAAAATCATTCAGGATAGGACCGATATAACTTTTTCTTTTTGTTTCCCTTTAAAATCGAGCAAGCAATTTTACCCTTTTAAAAGAACTTCAAGTACAATCCGGCATTCCCCACCATTTTCATTTCCAAAGTCGGTGATAACTCGTTCGATATGCCTGACGCAAATGTTCTCATTCAAATTGCTTCCCACGGTGGTAGTAGGCGGCAAGAGGCTCAGGTAAAGCTGTTTAAGATTATTTTTTTTGCTCAAGAGAGAACTTCGGAAGTCAATATTTACTTCAGCGTCTTGGTCGAATTCTACGAGCAAAGAAAGGATCCAATCCAAACGAAGTAAATGCTTACTTTTACTCGCTGGTGTCTCAAGATACAAAGGAAATGGCCTACTCGACGAAGAGACAGCGGTTCTTGGTGAACCAGGGCTATGCTTTCAAGATTATCACAGAACTGCCTGGTTTGAAGGAAGATATGAGTCTTTCATTCAGCACACGAGAAGAGCAACAAGTCCTCCTTCAAAGGTCCGCTTTGTTACTCTTTGTCAGTTAAGTTAAATTGCAGAGTTCTTGCTGCAAATGATGCGGACGCAGACGAAGAAGCGATGCCTTCTGAGTTTCAATCGAACCTTTCTGGAAACAAGAAGAGCAATGTTGTGCGTCGAGCTGGAGGTTTCGGCCAAATGTCGGGCGCTGACTCGCGACATTACACCGAAACAGCGGCTGCCAAAAAGAAGAAAAGAGAATCCCAGGCGCGGCTCTATTTCATTATTTTTTCTCGACTTTGAGCGCAGGTTTTCATAGCGCCGCAAAAAAGCACGCGCTTTTCCGTGCGTTTAGATAATAATGCAAAGCGGCCCGATCGACTTTGTACTGTTTCATAGTTAATTATTACCTGCCACACTGCTTCCAATGAAAAAGTTTTTGACTGCTCTTTGATAAATACACGGATAATAATACGAAGAGAATATCGTTACTAGCAACACTATTCATTTTTCAGCATGAAATTATTCGCTACGGTAGCCACGCTAGCTCTTGGACTAGAGATCGAGCAAGGAGGCTCTTGGGGCACAACCGAATGCGTCAATGGTAATCTTTTAGCTTTTACTATTTCTTCTATCCCATCATTTTTAGCCAACGAGTTTAAAATTGCAAAGCTCGGAAATATGACTAATATTGTCACTCTGGACCAGTTCAACGCTGAAGAGCCAAGCAAAGGCTACAAATTGGAAGGAAATACGGTTGAAATTCTCGCTGACAAAAAAGACCGCGAACTGATGGGAAAGCTTATTTGCAGGTACAAATTGACTTTTCCAAAACAGACTTATAACTGAAATCAATTTAGCCGAGATGGAACTGAAATCAGTACCGTCGATGTTACAGGCACCGTCCAATTCAAAAATCTTCCCAACGCGCTGACGAACTTGGACGGCGATGTCAACAAGCGAATTGAATGCGAAGCAATTGGGTACCCTCTGCCGTCTCTCAAGTGGCGCTTCCAGGCGATTGACGAAGAGGTGACGTATTTAAGTGTTTGTAATTTATTACTTCATGCTTGCATGGACATTTTTTTTATCGTGAATCATAAGGCCGTGGAAGGACTCTGCGCCGATGATAAATGCAAAGTCTGTAGTAATAACTGTCATCCCGAAGAAACCTGCAAAGAGCTCCATAAAGACGACGCGTCTGCTTTAGAAACATGTGTCAGTCAGTTTTACCAAGCTGTATGTGCTATAACCCGAGTTTTACGCGTCTTAATGAATGATTAGAACTCGACCGAAATCTTCTCGATGGATATTGCAGACTTGAACATTCGATACGCCGCTAGTGGAAACTCGTGCCCTATGAATGGAGAACTCTCGCAAGAAGAACAGAAGACCTGCAAGACTGTTAGCTCCACTGAAAATGTTGACGCTCTTGATGAAAAGTTCCGACAGAAATCGCAGCTCCTCTTTTCTTCCGTTAACTATCCCCAAGGCGGAAAATATATTTGCGTCGCTACACAAAACGATGTTGTCCGATCGGTAAGACCCAACTGTTTTCGAAACGGCTAGTTATTAATTATGTTTAGAAATCTTTTGTCTGGAGAGTAAAGGACCCCATGGCTGCTCTTTGGCCCTTCCTTGGTCTCGTCATTGAGGTATATTCAAGAATTATATATCAGCGTCTAAACTGGGATCGTAGGTGATGGTTGTCGTTGCCGCAATCCTTTACTACGAAAAGAAATCCGCTAAGGGAGGCGAAGAAGAAGAGGCAAATGACGAAGAAGCTGCAGAGCTCACCAAATAGATTACAATCAATTTAAATTCTTCAATTTGCTCCCAAACAGAGTTGCAAATTTTTGAAATTTTTTTCTGAGCTGAGCTAGCTGAGCTGAGGTCGAAATTGAGCTGAGCTGAGCTGAGCTGGCTCCTTATAAAAAACAACTGAGCTGAGCTGAGCTGAGCTGGTTTTTTTCAAAAAAATTGAGCTGAGCTGAGCTGAGCTGGGGCATATTAGAAAATTTTTGAGCTGAGCTGAGCTGAGCTGACGATCTCTCAAACTGAGCTAGCTGAGCTGAGCTGACCATTTTTTTATGCTGAGCTAGCTGTACTGAGCTGAGCTAGCTGAGCTGAGCTGAGAAAGCTGATTTTTATTAACTATAAAAAATGCCAAAAAAATGCGTTGAAGCGAATTTCAACCTTCTTGAGTAGATGGACAAGGAGCCCCTGCCCTCACACACCCCTAGACCAGCATCTCACTCGCAACATCGCACTTTTTTGACATAAAAAAATTTATTCTGTCATTTAACAATAAGGAATCCTCCAAAATATTATACAGTGGTATCATTTATGTGGGTGAGCCAATGTTTCAACCTTCTAGCGTAGATGGACAGGGAGCCCCTGCCCTCGCACACCCCTAGACCAGTCTCTCACATTCGCAATCACATATTTACCATCTGTACTTTATTATTTTTTTATTGGAAGCCCTTTTTTATTTAATTTCTCTCTTGTTTCAAAGAAAACTCGAATTATTTCTATCTAAAATTGACCAACAGGAAAGCATGAATAGAAAATACGTCGAAGGTTTTGAAAAAAAGACCAATCAAAAGTGGTTCGATCTTTGTCAGCTCAATAGACTGAGCTGAGCTGAGCTAGCTGAGCTGAGATTAAAATTGAGCTAGCTGAGCTGAGCTGGCTCTCTTCGAAGAACAATTGAGCTGAGCTAGCTGAGCTGAGGTCAAATTGAGCTGAGCTGAGCTGAGCTGACCCTCACCTCAAAATTGCTGAGCTGAGCTGAGCTGAGCTGTAGCTCAGCTAGCTCAGATAGCTCAGCTCAGCTAGCTCACAAAATTTGCAACTCTGCTCCCAAATAGATCCTCACTTCCCTCTTTCTCTCTTTTTAATTGCTCTTCACTTATTTTTTCTCTACCTTGTGTGCTTAATAATTTCTGCTCAATCATCAGTTATTTTTTTCTCTTGTAGGGACGGTACATTCGAATTGGACTGTGTGTACTCTGTTGCCTATCAAACATTGCGCCATATAATTTTTTAAAAATTGAGTCTCACCAACTGACCTCTTGCCTTATAAGATAGACTTTTGAATTGAAAGTTGTTCTATCTTGCAAAAGTAATAAAACTTACGAAAAAAACCGTGGTTGTTTTGTTCCAAGCAATTCGTCAAAACTGAATCAATATATACTTGAAATATCTAAGAATGAAACTCAAAGAGCGGTATGAGCTTTATTACGTCGTCAATATATTGTGGAGGATCGATCGAAAATCGGTTGCGCTACAACAACGTATACTCGACGAAACGGATGGGGAATGAAAATCGAGATCTTCATTTAAAAATCTTTTTGGCAGCTTTTCCCTTCTACTTTATAGAAATAAGCATTTTTCTTTTTTTCACTGCCTGTTCTGTCAGATCAATCGGCCACGGTTTTCAATTGAAAAATGATGTTTTAAACTAATGAAAAATATATATGGTTGTTTTGTTCAGAATGAGTTATAAAAAGAAAATCACGCCGATCGACTATGATCAAATGGCAAGGCTGCAGCTACAGGCGCGCCGGAAGCACATGAGTTCTGCAAATAGGATGAAGGGATTAAATTCAAAAGCTCGTGAAATGAGTAAATTCTTTGTTCGCCATCGAGCACGCTGGATGGACTCGTGGGAGCAGCTTTCCATCAAAGAGAAGCGGCTTAGCGCTCAGCTAGACGACGACATCAAACTCGTAATCCTCCCCGAGAAGTTCAAACTCATAGAGCCGCCCGCTATTCCAGAAGCGCTTCAACACAACCTGGCGATTTTCTCAGAGCACGAAGAGCACCTTGAAGCTGATATCGCTGCTCAGTTGGAAGCGATCGAGGATCAACAAGAAACGGCTGCGCCGCGAATACCCGAATTTCTTTGGGATAAGTTTATCGACATTTCTAGCGATATATCTGAAGCTTTACTGGTGGAATTCCTCTTGGCAAGTGCAGATTCCCTCGAGCAAGTCAACAATGAGTATATGAAGCAGGACGAACTTCAGCAAGAACTCAGAAATGCATCGACTCAGACAAAGAAATGGATAAGTTTCATCTCAGCAATTTGGGTAATGAGATTGTTGATTACTTTTTGGATTATGATTTTAGCCAGGCTCACAAGAAAATGCTGTTATGTTCTCCAGTGATTTGAGGCGAATCCTCGTCGCGAAAAAGCTTATCGACAACAACTTGGATCTAACGGAGCTCGGAACTAGGTCTAGGATCGGGGGTGATCGTTGGAGATCCGAAATGAGGCGCTCGAGAGGAATCACCAATGAGTGGTGCGCGGGTTGTTTGGATCTCCGATTGCGTGGAGATCCGCGCGATCTCCACACCGAAATTGCGGTGATCGATCACCACTCTCGATCTCCACTTCTTGGAGATCCAAAATTTTTTTATCCCCGAAGTCGGATGAGTCACTTTAAAACAATCTTCTGCCAGTCTACTGATATCAGAAGCGACTGACCGGATCAACTTAAAAATCTCAGACAATACTTATTCTCCAGCGTAGATTTCAAATCTTTTGTCAAATCAAGTGTATGGATTGTAATTTTGGATAAAAAATGTACTATTTACTATCTCTGCTCGAGTATTTTTCTCAATAAGATGGTTTTCAAAATTTTTCAACATTTGAAATCACATAATTTTAAAATTGGTACGGTTTCAATTTCCAAAGACTCAGCTCGGTGGGTGAGCGATAATTTCTTGAAGATTAGCATTAGAAACTAATATTTTCTGAGATACTGACCCGCAAAGTACCTGCAAAATATGAATTTAATCGAGAAAAATCCACGCTCGAGAAAAATCCACGCTCGAGAAAATTCAGAGCTTCGATCACCGAAATCTGGAGATCGACAAAATCCCTGGGATTCATTTGGAGATCGAGCTTCGATCTCCGCGCGCTGGAGATCCAAACAACCCGCGCTCCACTCATCGGTGATTCATCTCGAGCGCCTCATTTCGGATCTCCAACGATCACCCCCCATCCTAGACCTAGGCTCGGAAGACTTCTCGAGAGCTGCAGACAACAGAATATCCGGGTATCGGTTACACAAGAACAAACGCGCGCGTTTCTGTTCCAACTAGCAAACAGCATCGACGAAATAAAGGATGAACAGTACGAGCTCGAAGTTAGCTTGGAAGAGCGCTTAATCGAAAGAGAAAAGTTTGACCAGCATCGTTCCAAAATTCACCAACGTCTCTCTGAATTGAAATCAGAGCGAGAAGAGGAAATCCGAAAAATGAGCGAGTATCTTCAAGGGCTTGAAGCGAAGCTAAAGGCGCAGCAGAAAAAAGAAGAAGCGCGAAATACGAAACTTCTCGAAGAAAAGAGGGATAAAGTCCGTCGATTCCAAGAACAGCGCGAAGAAAAAGAAAAGTTAGCTGAGATTCATGTAAGTCTTCGTATTCAAGAACCTTCGATATACTTTTTTTCAGCGAGACGCAACTGAGTTCCAGAAAAAAATAGAATTCATGGAATCACTCCCTATTCTTCGAGAAGCTGCTGATCGACGAGAACGCATTCGTCAGGAGAAACTCGAACTTGCTCGAGCTCAATTGAGGGAAAAAGAAGAAGCCGAGAAGAAGCGGCTTGATAATTTGGAACGGCTCCGTAAGAAAGTCAGGGTAGAAGGCGATCGCGATCCGACAAGAGCGGTGAAAAACACTGCCGCTTGGTCTGAACGCATTATTGCGACTAAACTCGACCGAGACCCAATAAATTACATTCAGACTTACACTACTTCTCAGGTAGCTTCTGAAAAATCAGATGATGATTTCAAAGGAATATTTTAGTTAATGAAGGATCAGCGTTTCCGCTTCAATCTGATGATGAGAGAAGCGAACATTAACGTTGGACCAGCAGCAATTCAAGCTCTCGGTCAACTCAACCCAGCCACTAAACCCCGTCGCGATAATTTTCACTCGAAACTGTTCAACTAAACCTGTGCTGCATTATCAACATTTTGCTGTAGATGACTATTTTCGTACTTGAAATATATTTTTATAATTACACTTTTAAAAACTTGAGCTTTCGCTTTAGTATGAATGCATTGATCGACTTATTTTGCCTCCCAGGAGAGCTTTTACTGCCAAGAGCTGACGGGCAAAGTGGAAAAATGAAGATCGCTTTGAACAAAGTTGCATGGATGCCTAAGACAATTATATTCATTTTCTCGATTTCGGGAATGATTTATAACATTGTCAACACACCGTTAACTTACGGACAGGTACTACGTTTAAAACCGCGCAATCATCTTTTTTGATTTTCTAAGAAATCAGATCCAGTGACTGGAATCATTCACCCAGTTCTATTTCTCGCTAAAAGACCGAATGGACAATACATGTTAGAAGGTAAAAATAAAGAAAATATCTTTGGAAAAATGTTCAATAAAGGAATGGTTGTTTCATTACTCATCATGCTCGGTACTGCTGGACTCTATCTGATCGAAAAGGGCTTGTCTTCGCAATCTCAAAAAGTGACTAACCACTCAAAGCTTCTCATGGTAAAGTCTTCAATTATCAAATAGAAGTTCTGAGCATTGTTTTAGTTTATCGCGCTCCTATTCGCCTGGGGCAGTCCGCTGGTTTTGAATCACCTTATCTCCTTCAAACTTGCAAACTACCTCAATTAGATAACTTGTTTAACCTTCTGACCTTCGAGATGGCATTGTGCAATAAAGAGACAATTCAGTAGTAAAGCCATAAATATTTAAACATTTTATAAACATATTTCTTGGACCGAGAATCTTGCTTTTTCAATCACGTGGTGCCAACAGTTTCAGAATGGACGATGTCAAGAAGCAGCTTACTGGACTGGGCTTCAATTTTTCGCCCAGTCTCGTGGAAAACGCGCCACCCACGAGCGAGTTCATGGCCACCGTGAAGTCATTGATCGAAGAGCTGCACAAATACAACAAATGCTTTGAGCCTATCTCCCAAAGTGCGCAAAACGCTGAGGACTTTGCAGCAGATGTTTCGTCGGTTTTACGCGAGCTTGAGTGTCCTTACGACGGGATCTATTCTGGGCCGTATGAACAGCGCTTTGTCGAGACAAAGAACAAAGTTTGTTTGCTAACGTATCTCGCCTCAGAAATCCAGGCCGAGAAAATTTATGGACAGACGAAAATGGACGTATCAGACAATGGTGTGCTTGACCATGCTGGCAAAGAAGGCTATCAGCAGATGAAGGGGCTAATCAAGATGTTAAAGATGCAGAAACCGCCGAAAACAATCACCAGTCAGCAGTTATTCACGGGTATTAACAAAAAGATCGACACGATCCTGAAGGGGCGACTGGTTTCAGATGTTATCGGTAAGGTAAGCGATCTATTTTTAACGTGTTGGATAATAAAATGTGTTTTTAGGAGATGATCACTCAAGAATTGACGCCCATGCATTTTATTCGTCTCAAGCAACTGAACAGTTTGCTTGTCAAAGAGTATGGCAACAGACGTGAAATGCTCCTCACTCGGCTCCGCGTCACTTTGCAATCCTTCATCTGGGCTGGTCGAGGAAAAGAAAAGAAGGAAGATGTTTTAGGTAGTAGCCAAAGACACAATTCGTCGCATTAAAATATCTTCCAGCATTATCAAATCAACTGCTATCAAATATGTCGAAAAAGCCGACTATTACAGTCGGACAATGTTTGGCGGCGAAAGAGACCATTCTTGTTTCGACAAAGACGTCCTCTGGAGATACTAGAATAAACGCAGATATCAACAAGCATCGGATGCTTGGAAAAATCGCCGACAGAGGAGGTTTCCATTGAACTTTTTTTATTGATATTTAAAATATTTTATAGGCCGTGTTACGGAAATGGCCCCAGTTGAAAATGAGACTTTTGCGCAACAGGAAGCAAAAAGAAACATGCCTAAATGGTCATCTAGGACAGGAAAACATCTTTATTTCTTCTTCTAGTTAGCAATTATTCCTGAATTATTCCTTGAAAGACAAGCCCCACCACCTGGTTCAGATCGCCGTGGAGGAGGAAGAGGTGGAAATCGCGGAGGTGGGCACAGAGGAAGCAATAGAGGAGGATACAATGGTTCTAGTTATAATGGTAGATGATTTTTCGTTGAATGTTTGATTATGTTGAAATTGAAGACCCGCGTCCACAATACGTTTCTGAGGATAAAAGTGGAGGTCGGTCGTTCGCTGGGCGCGAGTATTACAATAGCGGCGGACGTGGTGGCCGTGGAGGTCATCGAGGAGGATTCCGAAGGGGCAATTTTTCTAGCTAGTTCAATTTTTTACATTATTTCTGTAGGCCACAGTTACTCATTCATTCTTCAAGCGAGTAATGGCATCTTTTGTTCAGAATGAGGAACCGGCTCGACCCGGGACTGGAGCCGTATAGTTTCGGGTCGTTTACTCCTGGCAAAGATGCGCACTTCTATCTTCCAAGGTGCGACAGGACTCATTCTTTCCTGAGAGCGAGATTTTCAGGCTTCAAGGTGCAGCTGGTACTGCAACAACGACATCAAAAATACTTCGCGAAAGTTGCTCGACCAAATGCAACCATTACTGGGTACCCAAAGTCGTCAAGCCGCGACCTCCACCAAAGAGCCCTGAACCTCACGTTATCTATCAATATGATTATATGACGTAAGAGTGGATACTATTTGACGTGATGCCATAATAATTAAGTGAGCAAATTAAAATGTGGGAGGATGAAATAGAGGCACTGAAAACAGAAATAGCAACATTAGAAGAGATAAGCAAAAATCACGAAATTTGGGAGAGGACCCGAATCACTCAAAACGCGCTCGACAAACTAAACAGATCCCGGTAAAATATCAACAATTCTTTGTATAATTAATAAACTCTTAGTGACAAGTTTTACGACTATAATCGAACTTCTTTCTTGAAACGCATGCGTCTACATGCGCAGCGAAAAACCACGCGAGAGAAGCAACTTCTGTCGTTGTCAACAGAGATAGCGAGGCTCACGGCATCGAACGAGAATTTTGACAAATATGTGCTTGGGATTCGTCAGTACAAAAACCTTGGTGCAGTAAGAGATCGTCTGGAGATATCAACTTTTCAAAAGAAATTCGACGAGGAACATGGCAAAACTATGCAGCAGATAGAAAATCCTCCTTACCTCACTCCAGAATACATCATTCCTATAATACCTCCTATAGAAGATCCCGAGTTCCTGGTGAAAACTCGAAACTATGTCGAAAGAATAACAAGCATTAACAAAACCGATCGGGCAGAAGTCGAGCAGCTCCGTCGAAACGTTCACATAATGGAAGCTGAGCTCAAGGATCTTCGGGCGAATTGGCATAAAGGTATCGGAATTAGAAAAATATGTATGTCAAAAATTCAGCTTACAAATGCGAACTCGATTTTCCCGACGATGAAGATCTATCAAAGCTAAACATTCCAACACTTCAAAATATCAAGCTCGACGACAAGCTTGAGAACTAATTTATTTTGCCTTGAGATTATTTTCTATAATAAACACATATATTTTCTTAGATGATCTTAGATTTTGCTACCATTCCTTAGAATGGGGAAATATGCATCGGATGGACTCCTTCCCTCTCATGCCATGAATATTCCAACGCCGACGGCAACGGGAATAACCGAGGTAACCCTATCGTTTAGAAAAACTTAAGATTGATTGCTCCTTAAGGTCGATGTTTACGCATTAGGAAATTACAATTTCGGAATGAAAGAAGAGATGCTCGACCAGGACGGAATGAATGACGACAGATTCGAACGACTCAAGGAAGAATACGCAGCCACTGGAACCCGACGAACAGTCCAGGTAATTGATTGCTTTTGGAACGACCTTATCGATATCTTGCATTCAGGCTGTTATTGTTGTGGAAGAGCACGGTCTCCCACACTTTCTCCTTCTTCAGCAAAATCCCAATTTCTTCAAGCTCCCTGGGGGACAATTACTGCCACATGAAGGTAGTTGAAAATCTTGCTAAACCGTGAGTAACTCGTTGACCGTGATTTTTAAGACGAAATCGCTGGACTCAAACGAATACTAACGCAGACTCTCAGTGTGCCCGGAAATATTAAGCATGACTGGGAGATCGAACCGACGGCTGTTGCAACTTGGTGGAGGCCTACGTTTTCTAATAACATGTTTCCATATATGCCCGCTCATGTCAAGCACGCCAAGGAACGAAGGCAAATCTTCCTTGTACGCCTCCCTCAAGGTGGCCAACAATTCGCTATTCCAGTATGTTTCAGTTTTATTCAAGCGATCAAATAAGTTTTGTTCAGCGAAACTTCAAACTAGTGGCCGCCCCAATATTTGAAGTTCACAACAACCCCGATGGTTACGGTCCCATCATCTCTTCACTGCCTACTCAACTGAGTCGTTTTAGTTTCACGATAAGAAGCAAATGAACGCACCACTAATTTTTCTATATTCAGAGATCGTGTAATCATGGCCGAATTCAGTGCGCCAGAGATACAAGTGAATGCTAATGGCTGGGGCCCCTGCCAAGTCCCGGAGAAGTTTAAGGATATGCCTTACCAACCTTTTGGCAAGACTGATCGTCTTGGAAAAGTAATTATTGGCTTCGACCACTTAGCTTTTTCATTGTAGGTTTCTGACTGGACTGGTGCTACGTACACTGACCGCAAGTATGCGAATAAGTATACTTCTACCTTCGCCAGCAACCACCAGTACACTTACTACTACGAAGACGATGACACCTCTTACGTACTCGTCGACAACACCAAGTCTCGAAGCCACTCAAGATTCCCCTTCTCTCGGCGAGGTATTTACATAGAAGGAGAACTGACGTCTCTCGTTTGGTTTTTCACGGACTCATTTTTTAGTTAATATTTCTCAATTTGAGGACGGTAAGTCATATTATCGGCATCCTAATTGGCAAATTAATTTATCAGTTACGCATTAAATGTGATGGGAGACACTTAAAACCGGTGAAAGCAAGCATTTACCCGGGATTTCAAACATGTCTCCACCCCCTGTAGACATCTTTTTTCCATCGACCAATCACAAGCTTGGAGGGCCTTAGTGGCGGCTTAACTCCGGATTTGAGTCTGCTTTCACCGGTATGTCCTGTATCTGTCGTACCTTTCGTACATCGTCATTTACTATTTAACTATCAATGGCAAAAGAGTCAATGAGATAAGCCTAAGAGTGCGGCACCGATTTGATGCCCAATTGATTCGCCAAATAAATGTTCTGAAAATATTTATCATCCGCTGGCTAAGTCTTCGCCTAATCAAATGTTTTCGAAGAATCTGTTTTACGACGATATTTAGTTCGATCCGCTTGGGCTGGTCGAGGTCAGAATCACGGTTGGGGTCGTAACGACAACCGACAGTGGAACAATAATAGAGGCGGCCGTGGAGGTAGAAACTGGAACTCTAGGAATAGCAGATATCCACGACGCTTCAACAATGACACCGGGTTTTATAGCTTGTTTATCAAATCATAAAAAAAAGTTAAATATTCATTTCTCAAAGCATATGCTTTATAAGGAAAACCCGGTATTTGACAAGCGTAGAGATGCCTCCGTTAAAGTTGGTGAAGATTGGAACATTCTCCGCGAGATCGACTTTTCTCAACTCGCCACGCTGCGTATGAATGAGCTTCCTCGTGGGGAAGATCTCTACACTTGTGGTTCTGTCGAAGCTTACGACTCTACTTATGATCGAATCACACCCAAGGTAGCCATGAACATTTGACCTCGCTATGAATTTATTATAATTAGAATGAGCGACCAATGAAGAAGTCTTCCGCGGACCGAAATTTCAACACCTGTGCCGATACCACCACCGACGATCCCATCATCCGAGAAAGCCGTCACAAGGGCCAGGTCTTCGCCACCGACCACATTTTGGCAACCTTGATGACTGCTGGCAGGTCCGTCATCCCTTGGGATATCATTGTGAGAAGAATCGGCGATAAACTTTTCTTCGATAAGCGCGCTACGTCAAACATCGATAAGATTTCTGTCAACGAGACAGCAAACGACCCCCCAAGTGAAGAGAACAACACCGGCATCAACGATCCCAGAAATCTTACCCTCGAAGCTACTTACGTTAACAAAGGTTTTTCAAAGAGAGTTTATCATGCGCAACCCTCTTTTAGTTTTCGGTCAACAATGTCTGAGACAGGGAGAGTGGACCGACCTCGCGAACAAGAACCCCTACATCGATCCCGGCATGAAAAAGGATCGAATCGCCTCTGCAGGTTACCGCTACCGAAAGTGGACTCTCGGAGAGTACACTCTTGTTGCCAGAACCACCGTCGATGCTGTCGTTCAAAACAAGAAAACCGGTGCCAAGGGCTTCGCTATTGTGCGGGCTTTGAACGAATGGGACTCCAAAAGTAATTTATAAATCATTTTTATTGCTTCTTTATCATTACTTAGTGACTGGGGACTGGCGTAAAAAACTTGAGCAGCAGCCTGGTGCAGTTTTGGCCACAGAAATGAAGAACAACAACTGCAAGCTCGCCAAATGGACTTGTCAGGCAGTCATGGCTGGCGCCGTTCTGATGAAACTCGCTTACATCTCACGAAACAGCCAGCGAAACAACAGAGTAATATACAGTATGTTATCAACTTTTTCATAATAATCGCTAGGAACACTCCGTACTCCAAGTTTCGCAATTCACGCCCTCACAGTTTGCTGCTCAGATGCAACTGCAGCTTGAAAACTCTTGGGCCGTGCTTAGGGCAATTATTCACGAGTGCATGCAGTTGAGTCAAGGAAAGTATCTTCTTCTCAAGGATCCCAACAACCAGAAGCTCATTCTGTATTCAATTCCCGAAGATACCTTTTCATCCTCAGAGGATGAGTCAAGCGACGATGATGAAGGATCGGTTCAAGAAATTATTGTTTTGGCCTCTTATGGGCTCCCGTGCGCCCATAGGCGCGAGCCTTTTTTTATTGATTTACCTACAACAAATGTGCGTCTTTCTTGATCAATTAAAAGATGAAGAAGATTCGGATAAGGAAGGAAACGACAAGTGAAAGGCTGATCGAAAGTAAAAGCATCTCTCGCAGATATAAACTGCACCTAGGTTTATTAAGTTCATCATTTGGTGTTCTTTCTGTTTGAAATACGCTCGAATCGTTATCTTATATTCGCTCAAATATTTTGGTTTTAAGAATGGAAATATCGGTCAGTGCAATATGGCCTCTTTTGCTCACGCAAATCTTGTCGATTTTGATTGCCGGCACTGCGGTATCCTCCACCTATCTTGCTGGCACCTATAGTGTTGATTGAGTTTGGTTCAAAAGGTTTGAATAAAGATTTGCATTTGTCTTCATTCCTAACCAAATTTAGACGTTCAACGAAGCGCCTTTTGAACCAACAAAGTCCAACATTTCAATCCTTTGGAACGTACGTCCTGATCGCATTGGTCTACATTCCGGTTTACATTTATAAAACAGAAACCTCTTTCTCTGCATTGACAGGTTTTTTTTTATATTGCACAAGCGATTTTCGGGCCCCTCTAGAAAAGGGATGACCAAGTCACATGACTTTGAAACTCATTCAAACAATAGTTTGGAACTCTAGCTACGTTTTGAGCCATTTGGGGAACCTCCACAATATCTATGTTCGGAGTTATTAGACTCCCAAAATTGGGCCGATATTGGAAAAATTGGCGAGCTCGGCGTTGATGACGTAATTTTTGGTAGACCACGTGACCGAAAATTTCCCATATTACTTCAAACAATAGGTCAGACCCTGAGCTACATTTTGAGCACTTTTGGGGCATTCTACGATATCCGTATTCGGAGTTATTTGACTCCCAAGCTTTGTGCAATATAAAAAAAAACCTGTCATTGCTCAAAGCTGGTTGGTGGAAGTACGCGATTCTAGCACTCATCGACTTCGAAGCCAATTACACAATCGTCAAAGCGTATCAGTACACTTCGATTACGTCAGTTCAAATGCTCGACTCCGCCACACTCTTTTTCGTATTCGTTTTCTCGTTAATCTTCCTCCAACGCAAATACTCAAAAATTCACTACTTGCTCATCGTTGTTGTCCTTGGAGGAGTTGCTTTGATGATCTACGCTGATGTTTCAAACTCGCCAGAAGACGGGATCGGCGCAGAGTGGCTAGGTATAACTATCTCTGTATCTCCGTGTTGTTAAGTTTTAGGATCTGTTCTCGTCATCATCGCTTGTTTCTTGTATGCTACCAGCAATACGGCAATGGAATACATCGTCAAACATTCACAGAACGGGACGTTAGAATATTTGAGCCAGCTTGGTCTCTTCGGAACAATTTTTCCGGGATCCAACTTTATCTTTTCGAACGAGATGAGCTTGCATCAGTGTTGTCAAATTCCGATTTGAATCTCACCGCCTTCGGCTGGTTCTTCTGCTTCTGGATATGCATGTTCCTTCTTTATAGTCTCATGCCCGGTAGTAATCGACAAAAAGAAAAATTCCTCACTCAGTTTAGTCGCGTTTTTCTTAACCTCTGCCGTTTTCACGAACCTTGGTCTTCTCACCGCAGATGTGTATGCATTAATATTCGGCATCTTTGTCTTTGACGAAAACTTTGACTATTTCTATTTGATATCATACTTCGTGATTTTCGGGGGTCTCCTGGGCTTTCATATAGAAACGTGGCGCTTCGAAAAACGAATAAAGAATGAACCAAAGGACGCTGAAGATTTGGTCCAACAAAATGAGGAAAACGATGATGATTCTACGACAGATTCTCGGCTAGAATTCGCAGAATTATGATGAAACTGACTGATTGTTCATCAATCATTATCTCTTTAATTATCTTCAAATTGATTGCTTTAATTCTGTATATTTGTATTTATGATTCCCTCCTTCTCCAACACTTATCGACTTAATTACAGAATAAACTTTTACCATCGCGTATATTTTTCAGCAATGAGTCATGAAAGGACTGCTAGCGAGCTCTTTCAAGAAATTTTACAAAACCCGCATGCAAAACATACACCAAAACGAACTGTCCCACAAATTGGTAAAGCTGAACAGTTGAGCATTTCTAAAATGCATTTTAAGGCCCCATGAAACGAAAAAAACGTCGTAAGACGATGATAGAGCTGCCCAACAAAAAGCCTCTTAGCCAAGAGTTTGAACGAACAGTTGACGACTGCTCTCAGCGTCAAATTGCTGCTTCGTTCATCGAAAATATCGCTCCAGAGGAAGAAAAGGAAAATGCCAAAAAGATGGCTGACAAAATTCGAGGCAATGAAAAGTCAAGCATTGTTGCTAAACGGTACATCAACTTATTGCTCCGGAAAAATGCTTATTTGTTGATTAGAATTTTCAAAACAGCTTCGCCCTCATGTATTACAAAGCGAGCAGTGCCTTCCATCAAGCGATATAGCTTCGATGGGCTTCTGCTGAACAGTCCGAAGCATCGGGCGAAGCTCCGACGGGATGACGACATCATTTCGTCCATGTCTCCTCGACGATCTCGCGAATCGCAAAAATTCTTCCAGCTTTTCCGAGAAGCAGCTCAAAAAACCAAACTGTAATCCCCCGTTTTATACGGGCCTTTACTTAGCCAAGAAATACATGTCTCAAGACTGCCATTATTTAAACACTGAAAAAGACTAATTTTGCGCTCGATTCTAGATCTTTCAGCTGATCTGTGTATTTTAAACTTCCAAATTATTCCCGTCTTCGATTATATTCCATTGTTTCTTTTCCCGAGAGACGCTGCTTCAAGCTTTGACGAACTTACACTTTTTAATGAAAATGCTTGATTCCTTATCGTTCTATTCAGAGCACGGTATCGAAATCAGACCAAAATGGTCCTGGAGTGCGTTCGGGTCCGTTCGCTACCCAACAACGCTCGTGATTCCGACATCGAAGCTGACTGGTCAGACCTCAACATCGCTCCGAAAGGCGTACTGCACATCACAAACAGGTTCTACGTGTTTTTTAATAACTCGGAAGACGCAGAAGATGCCGTGAACCGTGGCTTCCGTCACGATCATGTTGATTTCAAGGCGAAGCGTTTAAGGTACCCTCTCGACTTACGTTTGAACCAAATATAACATTTCAGCATTCCTGACGCGATTTCCGAGCTTCGGCCACTTTTAATGGCCGAGCGACGAAAAGCAGAAAGCCTTGGTGATAAGTTTCAATATCCTGATATTTTTGAAATAAATAATATAAAAGTGAAGTGGGAAGACAGGAAGTTTTCTGATCCTGGTGACTTGTCTCCGCCAAATCTCAAAAAGATGAAGAAATCGACGTCAGAGGTAAGGGACATCTTTTGAAATAGTAAAACATCCTCTATTTAGTCACCTGAGCGAGACTCGCATTTCCGAAACATAAAGATATCTGTGTCCAAAGAAAGCAACGACCGTCGAACACGCGAATCCTCAGTTGACACGGATCAAGACGAAACAATCGGCGGTGAGTCTTTAGACAAAGTAACGAGCAACGACGCAGGATCGGACACTGAAGATGGCAAAAAGTCCAAGAAGTCTAAAAAGAAGAAGAAAAATAAGGACAAAGATAAGGACAAATGTGTGAAGGTCATCTATTCTATTGGTTTACAATTTTTTCAGCCGAGAAAAAAGAGAAGAAAGCAAAGAAAGAGAAGAAAAAAAAGAAGGGCAAAGACAGAGACTACGATCGAAGCCGATCGCGATCTCTCTCCAGAAGGTCTCCGAAACGAAGTAGATCTCGAAGCTATAGCCGCGACAAAACATCCCGGCACCGCGAAAGATCCTTGGAAAGAGATCGACGTTCACGTCCCCAAAACGAAGAACGTCGAATAACCTCCGAGTCCCCATATCGTCGCAACGATCGAGATAAGCGGCGCTCTAAAAGCCGTTCTTACCGCCGCTCCCGAAGTCGATCGCATAAATCTCAAAGTCGAAAACGTTCTCCATCACGAAGTGTATCCCGTCGACGAGATCGTACTCCAATGTTAGTTCATTTCAAGTTTTCTTAAAAAATACATTTTTAGCGAGGATAATGGTGAGTACAACCCTCTGGCAATGCTCAAATCCAATCTCGGAAGCAACAAAGATAGATCGAAGTCGCGAGATCGCAATCGTAGTCGTGATCGAAGCCGGGACAGAAATCGAAAATACGATCGCGAGCGCAGCCGAGAAAAGGATAGTCATATCACAGAGAGAGGAACAGCTAGAAAACGATCCCGTTCGAAAACTCCACCGCGAAATGGTGATTCTTTTTCAACACTAAAACAAGCTGAAAAGGGCGTTGACTTGAGGTATCCAACTACCTTATTAAATCAAAAGGTAGCGAAAATCTTTAGAAGCCGACTCAGTCGGACTAACAAGCGCGCTGAAGAGCGACAAAAGCGATTTGGAAATTCGGATAACCAAAACGGGAATGAACATCAGCCTTGGAAGAACAATCAGCCATGGAATAACAGACAACAACATCAAAGGGGATACAATCAGGGTAACAGAGGAATGGGTCAGCAAGGATTCCAGGGACAGCAAGGATTTCAAGTACAGCAGGGTGCAAACGTGATGCGAAATGTAATTTTTGTTTCAATACTAATGATGCTATTTTTCATTTAGAAGCCGAATAAGCAAGAAGAGAAGATGGCGAACCAAATGATGCAAATGCAAATGATGATGCAGATGCAAAGTATGATGATGATGATGAAGCAAGCTCAAACGATGAGCCAGCAGGTTGCCGCAGCTCAAGAAACGCCACAATCAAATGAAAACGCTCCTCAAACAGACACCAACGAGCAAAATATGGATACTGAAGATGGAGATAATAAAGAGAGAATTACTGAAGAAGCAGCGCAATCTGGAGAAGGTGCAAAAGAGGAGAGTACTGACGAGAAGAAGGAAGAATCTGATACTGCCACCACTTCCACAGCTGAAACATCTCGTAAGATGTCCGTGCCAGGCGTGGACAGCTCACTAGATGACTACATGACTGTAAGTTGTCAATAAAATGATTAAATTAACCGAAAACTCAGGCTCAGCAGCAACAGAAGATGATGGAACAGATGATGGCGATGCAAGCAAGCGGGATGGCGATGGATCCTCAAACGATGATGATGGCTATGATGAATGGTGGCATGACGGGAATGACAATGGGTCAAGACATGAATATGGGCGGCGCGAGCATGGAAGAGCAGATCGCAACGGCCAAGCCCATGTTACGTAATTTAGATACTACAGACAAGAAATTCATCGATACTCATTGTCACATCGATGTCATGTTCAAGAAAGAAAATTACGATGGCGACTGGGACACATATCGGTAAAAAAGCTTCTTCTTGTCGTCTTTTTATTGCTTTTTAGAGACAACGTGGCAATTCAATTCCCAGAGTCTTACGAAGGATGCATAACAAGCTTCTGCGACCCGAAGCTCTTTATGCGAAAATTCGCGTTTAAAGTATTGGAAAGCGAGAGCGTTAATTGTTGCTTTGGAGTCCATCCACACTATGCCACTCTCTACAACGCGGAAGTAGAGGCCCAACTCGAGCTTTTGATCGGTCACCCAAAGGTATTCCTCTGCCTGTTGCTTGATTTTCACGTTCCTGTAGTGCGTCGCTTGGGGTGCAGTTGGGCTCGATTACACGGATAAGTATGGCCGAACTGACCATGCCTTGCAGCAAGCAGTTTTCAAGCGTCAATGTGAGCTTGCGGTTAAGTACAAAAAGCCCCTTGTGGTTCAATGCCGCCGAGCAGAGAGTGATTTGAGCAGGATATTGAAAGAAGTAGTGCCCAGAGATCATAAGATTCATCGTCACTGTCTAAACGATAGACTCGAAACTGTTAAGGATCTCATGGAGGTATTCCCGTTGCTACTTTTTACGCGTTGATCTCATTATTTAGCACTTTCCTAATATGTACATCGGCTTTACGAATGTCATAACGAATAATAGAGCGCAAGATGCGCGTGATGCAGCTGCTGCATGTCCATTAGAAAGAATGTTGCTTGAGACTGATGCCCCACATTTTGTTCCTAGAACACTCCGTAGTGAAGTCTTTGGAGGTACCACTCCGGTCTCCATGTCTCACCCAGGTAAGTCAATCTCATTAATGAGAGAAACTTGACTTTTCTTTAGGTATGGCATTATGCGTAGCCCTCGAGATTGCGCAAATGCAAGGACGTACTCTCGATGAGGTTTTGGAAAAGACAAGAGAAAACTGTCGTAAAATGTACGGCGTCTAATTCCTTTAATATTTCAATTTATCCCTTGCTGCCCAGCCATGTTCTTCGTTATGTTGTCAAGACATACATGTGAAAAAAAATTCAAAAATAAATATTTACATTCACTCAGACGATGAGTAAAACTCTTGCTCTTTTAGAATGTCTGGATTTAGCTTTGGAGGAGGAGGTAATAAGCCTGCTAGTGGTGGGTTCAGTTTTGGCGGGAACTCGGCAGGCGCATCTTCCACGCAAGCTAGTGGTGGATTTAGTTTTGGAGGAGCATCCTCCACAAGTACTCCAGCGACTACATCATCGACTGGTGGCAGCCTTCCCAAGCCCGGACTCTTTGGTGGGGCCGCTGCTGCTCCAGCCACTACTACGGCTTCAAGTGGTCTAAGTTTTGGTGCCACGGCAAATAAACCTGCTGGCGGAGGATTGTTCGGCGGAGCTTCTGCTACTTCCACAATACAAAAACCAGCTGGAGGACTCTTTGGTGCATCTTCGGCCAATCCAGCTGCAACCGCTCCTGCTACAACAGCCACGCCCGCTTCGAGTGGATTTGGCTTTGGTGCGAAACCAGCCACGACTAGCTCTGGCTTTAGTCTTGGTGCAACAACAACAGCTGCGCCTGCTGCGGCAACAACAACAGCATCAGCGCTGCCGGCACCATCCCTTTCGTTCGGCACACCTAAAGCAGCAACAACGACCGCTCCTTCTTTCTCTTTGGGTAGTCCGCATATTTTTAACAATAAATTAATTGATTTTAAGGTGCCGCGCCCGCGACGCCAGTGGCAGCATCTTCCGCCGCTAGTGTTTCCAAACCAGGGCTTTCGTTCACAACTCCAAAAGCTGCGACTGCGACTACTTCTGCCTTATCTAGGTAAACCCCGATCGAAAAGCAATATTAATTCAGTAACGTAGTGCGAAGCCTGCAGAGAAACCAACTTCCATGACGTGGGGAGAGTTAGACTCAAAAATAACTCGTTGGAACACGGAAATACATCAGCAATCCCAAACATTCATCAAACAGGTAATCACTTGGCTAGTTTTTATAGTTAACAATTTTAGGCGACACAAGTAAATGCTTGGACTGGAATACTTATACAAAATGGGGAGAAGATAGGAGAGGTAAGGTACTTAATGAAAAAACTGAGTCTTTATAGGTCTTATTAGATTAATGATGAGTTGTCGACCGTCAAAAAGCAGCAGGCAAAACTCGACCAAGAACTGGACCGAGTGGCAGCGCAACAGAACGACTTAGAAAGTAATTTCTTCACTATAAATTATATCATTAACGACGACCCTAGCCATACTTGGACCCCTTGAGGAGACGGCAAAGAAGCAGAAACAAATAAACTCATTAGCCCACAACGTCGACAATGAACGAGAGCGTACTTTTGCGCTTGCTGGCTCAGTTGATGCGCAAATCAAGGCTTTGGCTGCAGAACTAAGAGAGGTGCGCTCATTCACGCTAGGATGTATTATGCAATGAAGCTATTCTATCATATTTTCTCGCTTTTCTAGAAGATATAATTTTCGGGAAAAGTTGTTGCGGCTCTTCGCGCCTTTAGTTGCGTTGTGACTCACGCGCCAAGAAAAAATGGGCTCCATGCGTCAATGCTTTTGTCAACGTTTGTTTGTAGGTTATTGAGAGAGTTAACTCGACACATGGGGATGGCAAAGGATCGCTAGTGGCTCAATTGACTCATATTTTATCATCTCACACTGACGCCCTACAGGTACTTTTTGATGATTAGATAAATATTTAAAACCGTTGATTGCTTTTTATCACTTGGTTATATAACGATTCTATAAAAGATTTCTGTGCAGTTGTAATATTTGTTAACAATCAAAATTAGTGGGTGGAGGAAGAGTCAGCAACATTGCAGCGCAGACTGGAACAAGTATCGCGAGGAGTTGAAGCCAAAACCGCTAGTCACTGATCAGTGATCACCTTCAATTACGTTTAACGGCTGAGCGTTGTGTTCAAGAATATTTTGTGCTCACTGTTCTTACTCACTGCCAGTATCACAATATTTCTTAGGAGAATTTAAAAACACTGGAAAATTGCACAAAAAACAGAACATATTCTTCAGAATGTTGTCCCGTGGCGTGTTGAGAAGCCTCCCACGAGTTCAGCCACGGATTTTTATATCATTATAATTCGCAAATATGATAAAATCTATTTTAAATTAGTTTTAATCCGGCCAAGACTCGATTGGCTCACACCGACAAGGTCTTCCCGAACCTTGAGTACTACCGACAGGCTCCCGCTCCCGCTGCCAACAGCGACTTTTTGGATGCCCAGGTCGAAGAGGCTGAGGTCCGACGAGCTCACTACTACACTATGAACGTTGCCATCAATGCCGCCGTCACCTGGGGTGTTGCCAACTTCGTCCTAAACGCCATCAACATCCTTAACCCCTCCAAGGATATTCTCGCCCTTGCCACTGTTGAAATCGAACTCCAGGGCATGGCTGTTGGTTAGTTGTCTTTCCTTTACGTTAATAGCTTACTCATGCATTTTCTAGGTGAATCCGGCGTTTTCGTCTGGCGAGGAAAGCCCATCTTCGTGAAGCACCGAACTCCCGAGGATATTGCCCGAGAGACTGCTGTCCCCATGTCCGAGCTTCGAGATGCTCAGGCCGATGCCGAGCGAGTCGTCGATCCCAACTGGCTTGTCTGCATTGGTATCTGCACTCACTTGGGTTGTGTCCCGCTCGCTATGGGATTGAAATAGAATTTATAAATAATATTCGATTGAAAGGGATGAGATCTAAATATAATCCCTCGAAAGACAACGCCGGTGAGTTCAACGGCTACTACTGCCCATGTCACGGCTCTCACTACGACGGTTCCGGCCGAATTCGAAAGGGTCCCGCCCCATTGAACCTCGAAGTTCCTCCATACAAGTTCATGGACGAAAACACAATCCTTATCGGATAAGCGCTCCACATTAAACGTCGAAATCGAGAACACCCGTTCAAACTATTAATTTATTGATAGGATTCTATTTCTGTCATCCCAAGATAACTGCATTATTATGAATTCCCTACCGTAAACAAGAATAAAATAAAGATGTACTGATTTATATAATTTAAGATGTCGTTATGCTATCAAAATCGTTAACACTGAGTCCATTCCATCGTTTCTTGGTGACCCGTGTTCGATCAAATAGCTCGTCAAGATTTATTGCGATTACAGACAAGTTCAATATCCTCCCTAGCCAGGTTTTGCATGCTGTATGGTCGTATTTTCGTATGTCAGAAAAGATTATGATAATTAAGCTTAGAGGGTCAAGAGTACCAGTTCCATTAAATGGACTCCATTTGATAGTTGGTAATCGACTTTGTATTCAAAACCTGCTTTAGCCATCGTCGAGATAATCCCAGGGACAATGAAGGTGCGCTCAATAAAAGCATAAATCTTGGCTGTAGGATTTCGCGCAGGAGTATCGTCGCCACCTTGGGCAATTTCGACAGATATAAACGCACGAATTACTGTGATGTTTGGTTTCGTTTCTCGCGTAAAATGGTGCAGGGGTTTTGGCGTTGGTGGGCAGCTGCTGACACTACTCGACTCGTCGTGTGGTCGGGTAGGCCGAAGCGCTACCGTGAGCAAGTTGACTTTAATCTAACTCTGGACTCTCTTCGCGGCTTACCAATTTTTGCATGCATGATCGTCCCTGGCGGCTTCGTTATTCTTGGCGCTTCCCTCTATTTATTACCCACATGGTTTGTTCTCCCGCGAACATTTTGGAATAACAGCGATATCCGACAGTTTCTTAAACGTCAATATTCAGGTTAATTCACACAGACGAATATAAATGGATTTTTGATTTCAGACAGAGAAGCTTTCCGCAAAAACATAGAAAATTATATTACTGAATTCCGCCGTCTCAACCCAGATAACCCAGAAGGTTATCAAACCTTACCATTAGATAAATTACCTTACGATGTTCTTCACGCTTTGGCGCAAGGGCACGGCTTCTACCTTTCTACAAAATTCCCAATCGAAGCTGTTTTGAAACAGAGACTGATGACGTTTCTAAGAAATTTGAATAAACAAGACAGAATGCTCAAATCTGAATCAATTGGTAACCAATCTAATTGAGGCTATGCTTACTGGATTTAGTTGGCTACCTCACTCATCGTGAACTCGCATGGGCTTGCTATCGCAGAGGCTTTTTCCCCACAAATGTCCTGAAGATTTCATCGCGCGGCATATTGCTTAAAGTTAAGCACTTGGAGCACACTAGAAGCGACCAAGAAAAATATTTAAACGAGTGGCTTAAAGCTCATGCCCACTTAGACCCAGATGTCTATGCTACGAAAATTCTGTTCTCGATTTTTACTCCTGAAACTGGCAGCCTGCCGGCGCCGCACATTTTGGGCCCACTTCAATTGCCCAAATGAACCGTTCTTCATTGATAAAATTTCTATTTGTATATTTCAATCATGATTCGTAAATCGTGGTTTTTAGACGACTATGGGCTTGCTCGCTGAACGCAGGAGTAAATCGCGCTGGGGCGACGATCCGCGTGGCAAAAAATGGTCAGACGACAAGAACAAGAAATCAGTAAAAATGATGGAGAAGATGGGCTGGACTTTTGGAAACGGAATCGGTGCGAACGAAGACGGCCGTAAAGAGGTTTTTTCGAATTAGATATTAATGGTTCTCACTTGAATCGTTTAGCACGTAAAGATCCGCGTGAAGCAAGACAACCGCGGAGTTGGCTGCTCCTTGAAGTACGATAGACAATGGGTTGCTCATCAGGATACTTTTGGCGACATCCTTGCCGATCTCAATGCAACCACAGGTAAAATTTGCTCCAAAATTGGGTTGAAACTAATTTTAGACGCTCCGGCTGAGCGAGTGCTGGCGGATACGGTTCAAGTTTCAAGTTTGGCAAAAACTGGAAGCAAATCCGGCCATAGATATGGAAAGTTTACGAAAGCTAAGGATCTAACTGGTGCCAGTGCAAAGCATCTAGAAGTAACAATGTTCTCCTTAGTTGCGATAACTATCAAATTTTAGGAAATATTTGGTCGCTCTTCAGCGTCGGTCGCTAAAGACAAGGCGAAAAAAGATGCCGAAGAGGCTGAGGAAAGAGCCAAAGCCGAAGCAAACAAATCCGCAGTCTGCGAAACAGGCAAATTTCAGGAGTCCACAAAGCATGTTGTTTCGAAAGAAACAGTCGCGGACTATTTTAAACGAAAAATGGCCGAGAAGTTGGCGAGACAGGCATTGCCAGTTATAAAAAATGAGCCGGTCGAAGATGCTTCGCCTCTAGACGACACTCCTGCAATAAAAGTCGAAATCAAAGATGAAGTGTGTATAAAAAACGAACCCATAAGCGACAGTGAAGAGGTAGAAATCCCAAAAAAGAAAAAGAAAAAACGTAAAAAAAATAAAGAAGAGGAAATAGAAGTCACTGAAGAAGGAGCAAGTGAAGAAGTCGAGGTAAAACAAGAGATTGTTTCAGAAGAAGAAATTCCGCCAGAGCCAGTCAAGAAGAAAAAGAAGAAGAAAAAACATCGTCAAGAGAAAGAGGAGGAAGCTGCTTTGGTTGAGACGGAAGACACTGAGGAGCAAACTTCAAAGAAAGTGAAAAAATCGAAGAAAAAGAAAGCTCATTGTGAGCCCGAAGAAGCAGAGGTGCCGGCAAAGAGAAGAAAACAGGAAGACGAAGAGGTCGCAGAAGAAATGGAGTCGCTTTCAGTCGCGAAAAGGGCCAAAAAGAAAAAGAAAAAATCTTAACTGCAAGTTATAGATAAGAAAAAATCCTAAATTCTGTTCTAAGAATCACATCCTTTAGAATGCGAAATCGACCAAGTGAGAAGCTCGCTCTCGAGCAAATGGTTGACGATAAACTCCCTATTTCAGATTTGCAGCGAATTCTACAAGTAAACTAAAGTCAAACACCAAGTTATTAAATCAAATCATTCAGCCAATACAAGTAAACAGCAGCTCAGAAGATGAATTAATAGACCGACTAGAAGAAGAAGGAGTCATAGACGACCTTATGCGCCGCGTAAGAGATGCCCCAATCGGTTTGCCTGAGCATGTGCAAGAACCCTGCGGACTTTTGAAATATATCGACAGTGAATCGAACAAACTCGTCAACACAGACATAAAGTATTTGGAAGAGTGCTTGGATCCATGTCAAATTTATATGCATACAGAAGTTATCAACGGAAAACTACACATTGACACGATTTCGGATGACTTTCAAAGGTCCACATTCCAAATTCATATTCTTTTCAACAAACAGCGCTTTTCGACTAACCCTTTGGCAGTGACAAGAAATCCGAATTTCAACGAGACCTTCCTGTTCTACATTGATCACTCGCAGCACAGGCAGGTTCCAGACGTAGAAAATGTTCTCAGTCTACAAGGTACTATAAGTCATTACATTCGCGATTTTCAATTTTCCTCTAGAAAGTGTCATCGTTTTTCTCGTTGCAACAGATAAAAGTGGGGACCAGCAAGTGATGAGCAAAGAGTGTTTTGAATGGAGAGCGATTCTTGAGCAGCCACAAACGATTAAATTAGAATTGAAGGTTTGTGTGCGAATCGAAGTCAGAATTGCGGTATATTGAATCATTTAGGGCCTTCTCAATGAACGCGATCTGTTGATAGGGAATCTTACTCTGAGAATATCACTTATGCCCGCTCTGAAATCTACAATATCTACCGATGTTCTTAAAACCCAACTCTCGCTAGAAAAAAACAGAAATACAGAAAAAGACAGACTGTTCATGACATTCGCCAAAAAATGGTGGAATGAATTTCTACAAACTCGATCAGATATCAAAGAGCGTCTCGTCAAAATCTATGCATCCGATGAAAAAAATCGATCATTTCCTGTTTTCACCTACGTCTGGCCGATAAAAATATCACGCGTTTTGGATTGTCCGAGGTTGGCACATCGCTTTGTAAGCTCGCTTGATTGTGAATTTGTTGCGGACAGTGGAATCGCTGGAGATAATGATATTTGGCACTCTGCTGCGGCGCTGATAAGCGGAAAACAAGGAAATCACGCTAGTCACAATGCTTTGCTTTGTTCCTTCTTGACTGGCTTCGGTTTAAATGCGTTCGTTGCTCTTGGAGTGAAGCAAGGAAAGCCTTGGTCCTGGGTTGTGACGATCGACGATTCAATCTCATTCTGGGACGGAACGACTGGTCAACGATTCGTCCATGTTTTAGCTGATCCCGATACTCATGAAGTGACCGGACTCGAACACCCTTATAGAACGGTTGACTGCCTGTTCAACCACGACAGTTTCTTTGCCAATGTACAGGTTGATAACAGAGTTCCACTGGTGGATTTTAATCTGACAAACCCGCGCAAATGGAAAGGAATGAATTCGTCAGCTATAGCTGCATTACATTACTCCCGACCATTCGATCACTCGCCAAGAGGAATAAAGATACGGGGCTGCGAAGGTGACCCTATTGTCCAAGCTGCTGCTATTGAAGCGACACTATCTACTCTTATTGAAGACTATAGACATCAGCATGATCTTGGAACAAAATGGGATCAAGAACTCGGGTATTTGACCTTTTACTTTTAATGTCTCTAATCTCGCATCTAGCATGATGCTATCAAGTGCGATTAATCGTTACGAGATGTCTGAACTCTACGGAATCTCGGCCGATGCGCCTGAATTTAATGACGCATTAAGACGCGCTGTTCCAAATGGGCATACATTCAAAGCATTACCAATTCGTTTACATTCCATTAATCCACAGAAGATCTTCAATACTATGCTCAAACGTCCTATGTGGGAGCCACTGCTCCGTACGCGAGGAAATGAAGCTCGCCTTGGTATAAGAGCGAAAATATTTCATTATGCAGAAGAAAGCATGGCCGTTTGGATTATTGTAGCAGCACGTTATGCAGCGTGTCCATAAACGAACTATAGCTTCTCGAAACCGAAAAATCTCATTGCCTTTCTTATTTTTCAATTTTTATTTTTAAACCTGTTAACAAAGATTATTTTTTTCAAAACTCATAGCTGTGCTCTCTATCACGGTTCACAGCGCAATTGTCTTCCTTGTCTTCATGCAGTGATAATTTTTAATGCATATGAAAAAGGGCATCGCTATTTAATGATGAGCAAAGCGAAAATATTGGATGAAAAGATCTCTATTGCTAGCGATATTCTAGAATTAGTCAGGAGTTATCAAAACGAATAAATAAAGTTAAAGCTGAGTCCGAGGATCGTGCTTCGATCAGATAACTCAGAGTTATCCACCAAAAAGCCACCGAATCAAACTTCAACTCGCATTACTTATTGAAAAGGATGGAGAGCATGATATCCGGAGAGGTTTCTACTTATTCTAGCCAACTCCTCGACTCTTTGAACCTGGCAGGACGAGTTTCAGCAGCTCGACGGGCTAGCGACAGTTCTCATCAAACATCGTTGGTGACCTACATTGAAAACTTGCGCGCCATACGAGAGCAAAATAAAGGGTAAGGCATTAATACTTATATTAAAACCGGACGCATATTCTTAATTTCATATTCAGTCTTCCGCAGAATGTGATTGATACTATACCACGAAAAACGTTTCGTCGAACTCGATCAAAAACGGAGTTGAGCTGCTCGATTTGTCTAATTGAGTATGAGAATGGCCAAAAGGTACGCTCTACCTTTTTCTTATAAGAAAAATTTCGAAGCTTTGTCAATTGAAAACCTGCGTCCATCGATTTCACGAGAAGTGCCTACTTATTTGGGTAAAGGAACATACAAACTGCCCACGTAAGTAGCCCAGAATTTCAGCCTAATTTATTTATCTATATATTTGTAGTTTGCCGACAAGAGATAACCCAAATCTAAAAAGAACCAAACGAATATTTCTTCATGTCTTCACTTCTATCAAAATATTTTTTCTGAAACTTTCGATCTTTGTCGATTCAATTCACAATTCACATTCAATAAATTTCGAAAAAAAACTGTCCGAAGTTGTATTTCCTTCGCGTTTCGAACATATTTGACGCTTTTTTTCGTCTCATACGCTCACATAGTTTTGCGTGCTCACAAAGTTTAAATGAACAGGGTCTTCTAACGATTCGAAGCTTTCCGGTGGAAGTGGCTCTGCCAAAAACCGTTTGTGACGTAACCGGTGGTGGAAGTGACCGGGCGGCGGAAATTCCGATTTCATCGTTGGGCTCTCCCGTGAGCAAAAATATCCCTAAAACGACAGTGTGCCTTTTGGTCAAGTTAGTACTAAAAATATTTCCTTCTTTGTTTGTTCCTGTTTGTGAGAGACTTCTGAGATACAGCGATGCACTTCAGGAGAATATCTGACATCTTGCAGTTGTGTAATTCCGGAGTAAGAGAACGACATATTTATAACTTCCATTTCGGTATATTTTACAAATGGCCGGAAAACGAGGGAAGCATTTTGTTTTAATCAAGTTTTTTATAGTTATCGGAACTGGTTAGTTCCCCTTTCTGCGGACGGAAAACGCGAATTCTCCACCGGACGGATAGATGCCCTTAGTGCGGGAAGGGCGGCGTCAGAAGACGACGCTTCCTGTTCGTCTTTGGGGTTGATTTCCGCTTATTCGCCCGTTTTCCGGTTTTTGTCTCGGCGGCGCCGATCAGACGCACCATATTCTACCTATGATGGGACTTTTTACTGTAAATTCTCAAAAGTTGATTCAGTGAGTATACTTTTTACTCCAAATTATATCTTTTTTATTGCGATGGAAGAACATATTGTTCTCAATTTCAGGAATAGATATATAGTTTTAGAATTTATATTTTAACATGAGACTGACTTGTTTTACCGGGGATCAGAGACCGAAAGGTGCGACGCGATTCCCGCATAAGGCTCTTTGTGGCATAGAAAGTACCTAGCTGGCGCCTCCGCTTGTCGGATTAACACCTCCACCTCTATCAAAGGCTAATGGAAGGTGAGCCGTAGGAGCGGAAATATGTAAAAATATGCGACTCAATCGGAAGCAACAATTCGCCGTATGCGGTGCTCGTGGGAGATCGTTGGGGAAGTACTCAATTGCATTATCGGAAAGAGAAAATTGTTGCGCCTCGTAATAAAAGAACAACTCGGAAATAATCATGCAGCTCATAAACGATCTGGATGTGTTCCACCGCGAATGGCAGAACTCCTGATCAAGTAAGTCTCAGACTTTCCTAGATATGGAAGGTATGGAATGAACCGCCTGAGTTACAGAGCCAAAGTAGGAGGCATCCAGAGGTCAGCCGGAGGTCCGGGCGGATTCGTCAGGACCGGATTTAGGCCGGATAAAAGACCGGAATCCAAGCCGGAATTCCGAATCCGGGCCACCGGCGGCGATCATAACCGGCGGATGCATGTTGTGGATATTAACCTAGTCACGTCTCTTTGTCACTGGAAGTTCGAGGGCTCAACTGCTTTCCGAAAAGATTCTAGACGCTCTCACTAGCAGCAACGTTTTATTACCTTTGGTATTTTCATTGAATATTTTAACTCACATAAACGCGCCTCGGGCTGGGTGACCTTCCTCCCGGAGGCGGATGCGGAAATTGTCTCTGCCGCCGGACAACACTTTCGCTGTTTCATCTTTTTCATTCTGGACAAAGGCAGCTGAGCTATGTTACATAGCCTATGTAGCCAAGTTAGGGAAATTCAATGCCCGAGTGAATAAGAAAAATGTCAATAAAAGCCAAATAGAACAGTCCAAGTTACTCAGACACGACGTGCAAAATCAAAGCTTCTCTAATAAAATTTTAGTTATTAACCTCGGCTAATCGAGTAACTTTTCTGTTCGAAAATAGCTCGCTTGAAATCCCTTGAAATAATCTATCGGGCCACATGAAAAGTATATTTACCGCAAACTTTCTCATTTTCAATATACCGCTGACCTTTTTGTCCTGGGTTCAAAACACCTATACTCACACAAGTAGTTCGTCTTTGATGCAAGCTTAGCCAACAATGGTATTATTTTAGACTTGAAGCATGTGATACTGAGCATTGACACTTATGTGGATTTAAAATGTACTCTATCTGGCGGCATTTAATTTGTTGACAGCAGGAAGTACTTTCTTGTTAACGCATCTACTCTAGGACTTCCGAGATAAGTCCCGCCAAGGTCAAATTCTATGTCTTTGATCACCTAGTCTGGATGAACCGCTTCCGCCGAGCAGACTCAACTCATCACTGAGAAAATGAAAGTCTTCCAAGGAATGAATTACAAGATTTGACATCCTCGAATAAGCAGCACGCTGTTTAGTGATTGCACTTTGTTTTGTGTTGGATCGAGTCCTGTATTTGACGATAAACACGGTTCTAGTTTTAGCACTTTTGGCGTAAAGTGTTATTCTTGGCACCTGGTTTCTAAACGCGCCGAAGAAGGAGCTAATTGTGGGATAATTTTCACGCTCGGGAGGAATTTGAGAGAATTCAAAGCGGCGTGTCAAAGGGAGCCCACTCCACCTCCCTCATTACACCTTCGCTTTGCGGCCAAATTTTCCCATAGCAAGGCCACTTTGAGGGCAGATCTTGAACAAGAGGCCGGATCGAGGAGTCAGCTCTCACTTATTTTCTCCTAAGACGTATATTCGCAATAAGATGATTTGGTCGAGCTTGCGGAACCGGTTACGCTGGTTCCGGTAGTTCCGTCCTCCGGAGCTAGCGTCATTGTCGACAGTCCTTCCGATCTGCTGACATTTGACGACGGCAGGATCTCCGAAGGAGGTCACCTGATTTGAGATCGAGAGAAGATATTTAAAAATAGATAGATAAAAATACTAATTCGGTTGCTTACCCGGCCACTGGCTGAGAATCGCATCTCGATTGAGATTATTTCTGACAGCTCAGTAAGCAAGCTATTTGCGCCGTGCTCCCAGCTAGAACATGCTGCCAAATGGCACAAATGTCACTTCCAGTTGTCATACTCTTAAGCCAATTCTAAACAATCTCCAGTCTCAGGTACTTCCTTCTTACTTATTTTGTGCTGCTGGGAGCACTTCTCTCGACCTCTCAAATTTTTGCACCGAATTCCAACAGCTATCTCGGCTAGCTGCGAGTAAATCTTCGCTCGACCGCAAAATCTTAGAAGAAATATTTACACTTAGTACGAGCCACATTAATATTCCGCGTATACGCTAGAAAAGGGATTATCTGCGCGAGTGGAACAAATCGACTTTCATGAATAAAACGCGTCAAGTATCAAGCATTTGTCCGCCCACCAAGGTTCCCGTACGTTGTGCACTCGTGGAACGCCCTTTACTGTACAATCTCATATAAATAAATTAATAAAACCGTCACGTTTACAAGCTCGATTCTCGTCCACTCGATTTCGTAAATCACCGAAAGCGCTCGTGGTTTTCGTTTTTGATGCTTTGGACAGTCATAAGGGTGCATTTAAGGGGCCCTGTGATGGATTATTCCCACGCTGAAATTTCCACGAGATTTGTAAACAGCAATAAAAATTGAAGTTCAGTGTAACAGCAGTGGCCAGCCTCGTTTGTCCGATTGACTGTTTCAAATAGGTCCTTGAAAGATGGGGACTCGCACGATTGATCCCTTACCGTGAGAATGTAATTATTTACATTACCGATAGATCATCGGAGGGTGGAGCATCAAGATCTGCCAAGCATGTGTTTAGCTTCCAAGAGCTTCCCCCCACTACGGTTTCGACGAAGAATATTGAGCATAAGAAAGACGACAAAAAAACCTTCAACTCTTGGCCGGGAATCACTCTCAATACTCGGGCGCAGCTGGAGCGTGTCTTTGGCATTCATTTTGAGGAATATTTTATCGACGAGCTAGCTGAGCTGCTGAATAATTTATTCCGCTCCCGCTCTTGATACAAGTAGGTATAAGCCATGAATTGCTCGTATCGATCACTGTGTCGCCTTGACGATTTATAGCTGGCCGCTTTTGATTTTCTAGCTAACATACCCCCCCCTAAATTTCCGCGCAATTCGTGGTATTTCGCCCAAGTTTACGTTTCCTAACTTTTCCGAAACCCCCGAAATTTACGCTTCCTCGCGTTTCCTCGCGTTTCCAAATTTCTTCTCCTTACTTTTCCGCGTGCGCCCAAATTTACTCGCGACCCGCTGAAATGCGCGTCAACGCAAATGATCTATTAACGGGCGCGTTATGCAATCATAGCGCCAAATTAAACCAAGGGATTTCAGTCTTTTTCAGGTACTCGAGGCACTAGAATTGAAAATTTTTCGTGGCTTGGACACATAAAATTCGTACCATTCGAGTAACTTAAAATATTGATGCCAGGATTTTGCTCCTCAGAAACCGTTTTCATCTATCGCACTAGCATGACGTTCTATCAAATATTTATAAACTTCACTGTAACAATAAACAATAATTTTATCAAAGATAACATAAGATAGGGCTGCCCTATAAGGGAATCTGGCTTTTTATAAAAGATCATCCTTTCTTTGCCCGGAGCGAGCAAAACAAGACTTTTGCGCAGACAGAAAATTAACCGACGAAGCCAATCAGCGCCGCGAGAGTAAATTTGGGCGCACGCAGAAAAGTTAAGCGGCGTAAATTTCGGGGTTTTGAACAAATCAGGAAGAGTAAATTACGGAAAATGTACCGAGGAATGCGCGAAAACTTGGGGGTGGGGTATGTTATAACAACTCAGCTTTTGCGTTCTAGAAAGAGATTAAGGATATCTCTCACATACGCTCGATTTTATGCTTGATTTGCTGATAATAGCTCCTGAATAGGGCGGTGTGTTATACTTATAAATATTGTGTTTGGGTGGCCGCTCGTTCTTAATTTTACCAGGTGATAGATCAAGGGTGTAGAATGGCTGCTCCAATTTGTGAATTGTGATGGATTGTTGTTTACGTCGCCTTGCACGTCAGTGACTCTTGCGGCGGGCGGCTTCTTCGCCTTGATCCGAGTTTCTAATCCAAATCGCCTTTGACTAAAGATCCCTTTCGAAGGTGTCCAAAAGCCAATTTTAATCCAGATCACGTGGGCTCGCTCACTTCTGTGGACACTCTTTGAAGCAGCACAAAGACGGTTTGATATCAAAAGGCAGAAGCGTTCCTTCTTACAAAATTACACCTGCAAAATAAAGCGCGTAGCTTTCGCACTAATTAATGCTGTTGAAGCACCAAATACTTACTGCGAAATGCAAATAAATCATTTCAGGGGGCGCGAACACCATGTTTTGCGGACACCAGCGCAAAATTTACAACTCCCAAGAAAACCTACTCGACAAAGTTGCCAACAGAAAGCAACCTCAATAACCGAAACTAACCAACGTGAGTAAATATTTACCGCTTTTTGTGGTGAAAAAACGAGACCTTGTAAATGAGAAAGTACTTTAGGGTGGCGTAAATCGCATGCTGAAGATGAATATCGAGCACTAATGTGATCGTTTTTATGGGTGAAATAAACTCTGTAATAGGATCAGATTATCATCTTCATCCACATCAGATGGGACTCATGGTCACGTGCACTCTCCATAAAATATTCATAAAGTAAGATTGCGAACTCGTTTATTTGTCACGCTTGGAATTGCAGGCAAAAAGAAAGAGAACACAATTTCTCCCGAGCATATAATTGTGACTCTTTAGCCTCAAATCGATTCAGATTTGCTTAATTGCTCGAATACCAAACAATCAAATACTTTCTCCACGGGAGCATGAAATTAGCCTCACCTCTACAACTGGGAGCTGGCTTGCTATTTTCTAAATTGCTTTCCATTGAAAATAAAAACGAAATAAAAGACACGATAGAAAGCGGGTCACGAGACTGATAAAGACCCTAGCAAATAGTCACGTGTTGTTAGCGACCACTTCAAGTCATCGAGAGTCTTTTTAAAAAGTAGGCTAAACGGTCTGCACAAAATATTGACAATTTGCCAAAATTAGTACTCGGTCTTCTTTTTGTTCTAAAAAATCACAGCTCTCGCAGATTGCGCTTATCTACATCGATTTTCGCCTTTCAAAGAGGCAATTATGGGATGAAGTCAGAGGGACACTCAATAGACGGGGGTCTCTGGCTCTAAAGTGCCCTGGAGTTAGCTTCAAAGAGCTTTGACAGCTGGCCACTCTCTCGCATTTTTTCTATCGCCCTTGTATTAACATGAGGACCTGGCTCAACGGTCTGGACCCTCAACAATTTTGATAACTAGTCAAAACAAGACTGATTAAAAATATCACTCTTCAACTTTTCTCAGCAGGAATACACAAATTTTCGGACGGTTAGGAATCATTAAAATTTCGTCTAAGTATTCTGGTGCCCACCATTTTGATGGAGAGGCCTAATTTCCTCCAAAAAGCGTGTTGTCAATCAAACTCACGGGACTTGGGCAGAGCTTATGCTTCCCACCAGAAGCATAACCCATAAAAAAGGGTGAAGGTATTAACGAGCTGACAATAAAACAATAATACCCCGTGTGGACATCCGCTGGAGGTGAAAAATTTGACAGTGTACGCGATTTCGGTAAAAATCGATTTCCGATTACAGATAAATTTCCTGCCTGATTTTAACGATCTTTGCGGCAGGAGGCTCAATTACTTCTTATCGAACTGATGTTTCCTGTGGCGAGACTTCTCGATTTCAGGTTAAATTTTTGTATTTACAAAAATTTCGATTTCTGAAAGTCGCCGACTACTGTACTCTTTTATTATATAAGTTATATACTGGCCGCGTATAAACGTAGATCCGCCGAAGAATACAACTGTTCACCGATTGGAGTGATCATTCTGGGATGCTAGCGGAAGCGAGACCGGAAGTGTCGTTTTTGCACACAAAGAACAACAAAATCCGAGCGGCCACAATTGACAAAGGCGCTCTGGCGACTTCCGTTTTGCCGCTGCTTCCGTAGCTAGATCAGTGGCGTTGTTAATTTGCCCTCTGCTTAGATTCCAGTCAAGCATTTGAAGTCTGCATTTGGTGACTTAGGACTCGTAAATCACGGGGAAGGCGCGTCATTTCTGGACTGTTAACTCTTCGTATTAAGTAAATTGTGTATTTACTGATGCGAGGGGTGCGTTTGAAGTTCCGGCGATTTTAGGAGGTCGCCGTCCAATTCCGTCGGATCATCAGAAAGGATAACGATCACGTGACACCTCAAGTAAAGACATCAAGCTTGATAGTGCTCACTCATGTGCGGTTAGTAGGTTACCTTTGTCGAACTTTCAAAGCGAATAAAATCGTGCTCCCGATCTAATGGACTCCGGCCAGCGAAAATGGGTCAAAGCTACCAACTCAGTTACTTTTGCATTACAGTCTGCTTCAGAGATGACTTGCATCATATAACTGATCGGTTCGAATTGGACTTCTTTTAGCAAACCTGTTCTACTGAGGTTAGCTACTGATTTTGAACACATGTACAGACCGACTACAGGTGCTTCTGGCATGAATTCCGCGGCGCAATATGGCTCCACGAAGCCTGTAATCAGCTGTAATCTGCAAAGAGAGTGCAGACATTGCTGACTTGCGAAAAAACAACTCCGCGGGATATTGAGCTCGTGCTAAGGCTAAAAATTGCTTGTTTGGATATTTTTATCTTCTGACAATTTAGCGCTTTGTCTTACTTGTAAATCTATTCACACCTCTTTCGGGGTTAGATCGTTTATTCTTGACTTTAGTGCAGAAGTACTGAATGTACAAAAATTACGAAGCGAATGTAATATTAGAATTGTTCTAAGAAGGATAAAAGTAACCATTGCATCAAAATAATAAGTTTTCAAGTAGATTCTGATTTTTTGAGATAGGGTGTGAGTTGGCATTGTCATTTTAGCTATGCATGTAAGCCACTTCCTTCTTTAGCACCTTGTACTTCCGGGCAAGAGTTGCGCTACTTGCGCGGTAGAAGCGCAATTCGCTCGGCCAGGCTCTGCGCCTTAGCGCCCTCATCGCCGCTTGTAACGGCGGAGCGCGGCGTTCAGCGCTCTAGCGCGACGGTTGAGGCGATCGTCTGGCCGAAGCGTTTGTTTCACGGAATTCCCTACCCTCTTATACCTTTCACCTCAAAAACCGAGAAATTTTGAAAAATCAGTCGTTTTTAACAACGACCTCCCGAGAGTCCCAGCTTCCAAAAATCAGAAGATAGAACCGAAGAACACATCAAACAGAGCTTTATGAATTTGTGAAGAAGAAATGTCGAAGCCAACTTTTGTGTAAGTAACAGTTTCTTAAACGGATAAGTTTACGGTGGCGATAAAGCTTTATATATATAATCAAAAGCGCGACTGATAGCGTTTGTTTGGAATTCCAAGTCTTAATATTTACTGCTTTCGCTGGCCGGAAGTAAGCCATTTTTGCGCGTTCGACTCAGAGTGATAGCTTGTGAAAACTTCCGCTTTCGAGTAAAGTTAAAAAACAATGTTCCAGCCCTTCTTTCTCGAGCGTGAGCAAAAAACTTTTCCCGTTGGGCAAAATTTGAGGGGTGACATTTTTACACAATAAAAAAGGTATTGATGTTAACCTTCAATTTTTATTGACATTTTTGAAGCATTGAAGAACTCGTTCTCGCGTTTGGAGAGCATGCCTCTTGAGCTTCAAAAAATGACCATGTCCTTCGATAAGCATGCCAAATGAGAGGAAGTCGCCTAAAAGATTTTTTATTCACTGGCGAATTCTTTTGAATTAACATCTCAGAAGGACCGTGTAACATGCAAATACCGATGGAAAGGAAGTTTTGTTGCGGAAGTAGAGTAGGAAGCGGAAGTAAATGGAGAAAGCACGGACGCTCACGGCGGCCGCCAGAACTGACCCTAAGCGGCAGACGGAAAGCGGCGCGACACGATGTCCGATGATATTTCCGACACGGACGTCGACCACCGAAAACACTCAGCCATTCAACCTTTTCCCCGATTTCCAACCTCCCCATCCAATTCCAAGCTTGCTATTTACTTCCATATCAGAGATCCTCGACCGCGCTCTTCCGAGTCCGCGCTCTTTCGAGTCCTCCTCTGAGCTTCAAGGAAAACGCCAGCGAGTAAAGCGGCTTATCTTTAATTTTAATGGGTGAAGTAACGAGGGAATTCGCTGGGGTGGTCTCTTCGGCTGGAGGTCGGGCGTCCGTTCTGGCTCTTCGGATTAATTTAACCGGATGGAGACTGGTCAATGCAATTTCCGGCGACGGCCATTTGTGGTTGAGCAAATCTCGAGGCGGAGGCAGTTTCCGTTTCCTCTACTCGCGAACATATACATATAAGTTTAATTTATTTATTTACGCGAAAAGTGGGAGAGGCGACTTCCAGTCAAATCGAGCGGCGTCTGATTGACTCCACCGGAAATGAAGCAGCGACTCAGAGCTCCACCACCGGCATGGCGGCGGCGGAGTGCACAGGGCGCGCCGGAAATATCCCCACACACTTTCGAACAGCCACATCGAGCTAAAACAGGGAAAGAGGGTGATAACTATCGCCGCGGTCCCACACGATATCAGCGAGCGTACTTCCGCTCAGCGCCTACGCTTCCTGTGGGCATTTTTTTGGACACACACAGCCGAGTTTTTTAGAACTTCCGTGCAAATATTCGGACGAACAAACTCGGAAATACGAATATCGCGAGTTGCCGAACTACTCTTTCCGAAATGAAGAGCGCCCGTGAGAAGCGCTGGTGCTAGGCGCCATACGCGTAAAATTTAAGCTTCATGAAAGCGGAAGTAAGGGCTTAGCTCTGAGGGGAAATGGCTAAGGAGCCAGGCAGTCGCGCCACGATGGAACTGAAACGGAGTCATTGAAATTGCCACCGAAAATAGCCCAAAGACTTCCTAAATTAATCCCCCTTTTTAAGATTTTGTTTTTTTTGCCAGCTATTTGCCACGGTGCGCACTTTTTACAACTATATTTTTATCCCGTGGCTGGAGAATGAGTGATTACTTCCGACTGACAAGTCCATTTATGAGTTAAGTGGATAAAGGAAGTAGAAATCATCTGAAATGTTATCACACTCAAGATAATCCTCACAGTCTTGCACCTCCTAAATCAAACCCATCTGCGCGCGGCAAGTGATAAGTTCAGAGGTGGAACTTCGATAATACCCTAATATTTCCGTTCCTGCCGATTTCCGCTCCATCGCTCAGAATATGTTGCTTCTTGACTTTTATAAGCTGACAAATAAGGGGGCCAATTTTACGTCACTAAGTGAGCGAATAACTGCCACGAGCGTAAATTTTCTCTATCACTAACTATCGCGCTTAAGATTTACGCCACTGTATTAACTTTTTTATAAGTTGAACAAATTTCAAAGTGTTATTTCAGTGAAAAGAAATCAACAGGCCGTCTTGCTCGCCCTCAACCCATCGCCATCACCAACAACTATGTCGAGGAGATGTCAAGCTTTCGCCCGACCGTGCCTCCACGCCCATCGAAGCCTCTACATCTGAGTCGGGTGCCGTCGCTGTCCGGCTCGCTGGCCCTTCCTCCACCCGTGCCCCCAAAGCCAAAGTGGCTGCGCGCGTCCAACCGCGACGACTCTTGCCTTCGAAGCTCGCCCCTGCCTAGCGCTGCGATCTGCCGACCTCCGACGCTTGACGAGATTCTCCGCCGCGAGGTTGTTCGATGCGAGCCGGTTCGTCAAGAGTCCCAGCCCCGCCCCGGCCGCCACGGTTACCTCTGTCCGCAGTGCAAACGCTGCACTTGCGCCAAATGCACCGTGCCAAGGATCGACTTGGAAGCATCGTGTCACCCTGCGCAACAGGCTGTTGACAGGGTAAGTTGTCTTTGGGCGATAAAGGCATGTGCATATCATCTCACCTACGATGAGGACTCCCATTTGAAGCGACAGCTGTCAGACACGCCGGCCTCTTGCTCCCAACAGGGCTGTACATTTCGATGGATGCTCTTGGGCGCAGTCACGATGTTCCTTCCCTGCTTAGTAATCTATCCCATCTACAAAGCTGGGCACTGGGCTGTACAGCGCACGCAAAACGCACTTCTACCTGGCTGTAAATGTCCGCATAACTGCAAGTAAATGTCCCACTGTCAAACCCAATCAAGACAGAAAGCTTAGCGAAACAAAACACCACAAACGACCCTACTATCTCTCTTGTGTAATTTGGACACGTACTTATCCTGTTTATTTATATAAGTGTAAATATTATAAAAGATTTTTTCAAGCTTCTGATTTTCTCATTTCAAACAGTTCACTTGTAAAACTGCATATCATGTTCGTCCGCCCGAAAAAACCATCAACCAAATGAATAAACAAAATGATGACAAACACAAAGAAAACTTTTCAGCCTCATTCTTCATTAATCTTAAATAATAACAAATATAGCTCTTACCAAGAAATTAATGAATGAAATTCATGATGTAAAACAAAATTAAGGTGATGTCTTAAGTGTGTCCGAGAGCGCGTGAGTTGATAATTTTAAATTCTCTCGGGATCATTGTGCTTCAACAGTGGTGGAAGTGACTTTGTGTGTGCCCGACTCCTTCCTTCCTTCCGCAAAACCTCTCGACAAGGCTTTATCAAACTTGTAGTTTCCGAGTCAAGACGTCTCGGAAGTAGAACCAATTCCGTTGAAACACCTTCCACGGCCTCTGAATCCTTCAAATATTCTGTAGGCAGCTTGCCATATTTGGAAGTTTAATTCAACAAAACTTTTCGTAATTCGAAAATATGCTGTTTTTATTCTTTTTCGCAGCTGGATGGAAATTTCCAAAGAGTTTTCGATGTTTTTGCTTTGAGACTATCAGTCGAAGAGAGACTCAGAACGAGAAATGTGGGTTTTTATTTCAGCTATTTTTTCCCTCGGAGCTTCTTCCTTGATCCCTTTGGCGCGCCATGATAGATATTTCACTACTGACTCAGGGAACTACCGATCCGTCTGGTACGCTCAGGATCACTTTACCAACCATTGCTACCATCCATGCAAGGTATTTATAAAAATAGGGTTTTCAAAGAAAGTTAAAAATTATATAGGATTCTTGGTATCCTTGGGATAACCACGTAGCTACTGTTCGCCATTGCTCCTATTGCGGAACCGGAGGTCAATGTTGCACGGGACGATGGCACAAATTTCATTTGCACAATTGCTCGCCCGAGTTTGAACGAGCTGCTGAGGTACAAAAGAACCCTTTTTAATTCAACTTTGATCATTTTGCAGGAGTTTTATCGACAGACCGACAATGCCCATCACGTCTGCATTTACTTTCAACGAACTGAATTAATTCCAACAACTTATACGACTATGACCACGACAACGAGCACAACAAGCACTAGTAATTATCTTATTCATAAAATATCGCAAAATTTTTTTTTCAAGCTACCACTACTACTACAACAACAACAACAACAACAACGACTTCCATTTCTACGACAACTACTTCTACAAGTAACCATAATGTATTTTCTAAACATGTTTAAAATTTATTTCAGCAACAACGACCTCCACAACAACAACCACAACGACCACCAGTACGACTACAACCACCACTACTACTACAACAACGTCGTCTACTACCTCAAGTAACTACAAAGTCAAGTTTTTTCAAATAATAATCTTTTCAAGCGACCACTACCACCACAACCACAACATCGACCACTTCCACAATCTCAACTACCACAACTTCCACAACTACTACCACGACGAGTACAACTACAACTTCTACGGCCACAACAAGTACTGAAAATCCCACAACGACAACTACCCAAAAAGCTACGTCTGAAGAAACTTCTGTCGCAGAAACTGAAAGTTTCCACATTGACTAAGATCTGAAATTGTTAAGTTCAAAAGTTCAGTGCGTCTGAGGTATTGAAACTCAATCTTAAAATACATCCACAAATACATAAACAAATTTGTCTCGTTTAGGTTATCAATTTCTATAAAAAATTTTGAGAAAAAACGCAATGAAAAATCTCGAAATGAAAGCAAGCATAAGGACTCCTCAGGGTTTCGCTTTCAGTAAAAATCTGTTACCTCGTTCCCATTTTTTCTCAATCAGTTTCTGCTAAATAGAAACTGTTCCGAAATTCGGAATACCTTTCCTAAGTTTATTCGAGTAATAGATAATCTGTTCTCGAATTATGAATGTGTTCGCAATGCAAAATCCCGAACTGATAGCTAACATGAAGGGCGCCGAATTTTGTCACCTTAGTTTTCCCATAGAAAAGAAGTGGTTCGAACCGATGATTCGACAAATTTCTTTAGTTTTTTTTTCCATGCTTATAAGACCTTCATTTCTTTCAGAAATCAAGCAAAATGAAAATCATATTTTTCGTATATTTTGTCGTTCAGGCCTACCCTATCATTCCAAAGAGACGCTTAGTCGCTGGATTAATCGACAAGGAGAATCAGATGTGCTTTCAAATTACACGTGACAACGGACAAGTGAACATTTCTTATCCTCATTGTCAGGTTCGTTAAAAGATTGGCTTTCTTGTACCTGTTTATAGAGCTTCGTTTTCCCCTGGATTAACGAAGAGACTCATCCGATCTGCAGCTTTTGCGATGCTAGCGATAGATGCTATACGGTTGAAACCAGAATCTTACGAATACTGCGATGGTCACAATATGGAGAACGAGCTCAACGACGAATGAAGATCTGGGCGTACTTCTGGGCTGTTATCGAAGGCATGTTCTATGGTTTTTGGTTTTATATGAATTGGAAAATAGCTAAAATAACAATGCAGGCTCTCCTTGTGCTCGATGAAATTGAGATTTTGCCAAATGAAGTGTTCATCTTCTACAGAGCCTTGACTTTGTGAAGGTGAATCTTACGAGTCCAGCATTTGCGACGAAATCCATTTAGAAATTAAGGACTTCTGATGAGAAACTTCATCGGCACACTTGTACATAAAATGATACCGACGCCCTTCAACTGATATACAAGAAAGAACTGAACAAAACTGTTTATTGTCTTCATTGTCCCCATTAATGCAACAAAAGATATCATCCGTTTATAAATAACTGCCCTCTCAAAATCGCTTTCTCCGCAATTTGTGGACCACAAATAAAACAAGAATATCACTAAATACAGTTTGTATTATTTCAAAATGTCCCTGCAGGAGAAATACAGTATCTCAATGTGTAACATGTGCTACAAAAACAGTGAGTTGAAAAAGCTGGGATGCGATCTTCTGTTTTCGCTCCTTGATGTTTCTCATGCGCCGTTCAATCTTGCGCAGTTTTTTCTCTTCATTCGTCTTGTCTTTCGCACAGCGCTTGAGGATTTCTTCTCGTTTTACTTCGTCGATGTTTTTCTTCTTTTGCACATGAGCTGTTCTTTCAGCGATTTTCCCCAATTTTACGATTTTATGTTTTCTTCTTCGAATCGTCTCTACAAGCGCTTTCTTACATCTGAGGAGATGTTTTTTAAGCTTCTTTATCTCCGGCTCCTTTTCTTTTGGTATCCCGTTATCAACGATGTTTCTCACCCAAGGTTTGAACTCTTCCTTCGTGATTTCATCCTCTCCTAATGAATCTTCCGACGTTTCGGAGTCCGACAAGTCCGAGTTGGACGATTCCGAGTATGGCTCTATTTTTCGACGTTTTCTTTCAGGAGACGAGTCACTCTCTTCGGTTTCGAGCGATTTGTCCTTGTTGTATTCCTTGTACGTAACGATAAAGTACATTTTTCAATAAGGAAAAAACTTAGACAGCGAAATCTGGGGTAAAATCAGTCTGCACCCGTTTTGACCGGTTTTCGAAACTGTTTTAGCGGCCAATTGCGTCGCTAAAATATCAGATGAAAATCGAGATTTCTTATCTGCGTATTTTCAGCATAACAATTTCTGTCTAAAAAGACTTACCCTAACCCTTACCCTAAAGGAAATGAATTTACCTTCCTTTCTAAACTCATTGGGTGATGAAGCGGTTGATAAGACTATATGAACTATATTTGTGAAAATGAAAATAACAGCCGGATTTGCAGCTGAAATTTTTGACTCAGGAGATTTCATAAAAGCGAGTTTGAAATTTTAGTTTTTAGCTTTTGATTTGCAGAGAATGTTTTTTCTTTTAATATTTCCCATACTGAGAGCTGAGTTTTACGGTGTGAGGACCGATGCAGGCGTGAAAGTCTTTGGAAACAAATGGACGACGACTTGGGAGATCGGGGATAGCTGGTGGGACCAGTGCTATCATCCCTGCAAGGTAAATCACACATTTCGAAAGAGAAATGTTGATCATTTAGAACTCCTGGTATCCATGGGTAAGCGATGTCGAAACAGTTCGCGACTGTCGCTATTGTGGAAATGAAGGTCAGTGCTGCACCGGAAAGCGATCAAAATTTGCGCTACATCGATGTCCGAGAGAATATGAAAAAGCGGCCGAGGTTTGTAAGGTTAAACGAGAAATTAGGTGAATTCAAAATTTAGATTTACTACCAAAATACAGGCAACGATGCTCATATGTGCGTTTATTTCGCGGGAGTAGTTGAAACGCCAACAACAAAACGAAGCACCACGACAAAAACAACTACAACTACGAGTACCACTAAAACGACAACAAAGACTACTTCTACATCTACAACAGCGACTGAGACTACCACAACAACAACAACGACTATGATCACGACGACGACTATGACAACTACCACCACGACTACCACGACTACGACCACGACTACGACCACGACTACGACCACGGCAACGACCACCACCACGACTACGATCACGACCACGGCTACGACCAAAACCACAACTAGGACTACGACGACCATCATGGATACGACAACAACCACAACCATAACTACGACTACACCAACGACCACGACTATCACAAAAACAACCACGACTACCACAACAACAACTACGACTACTTCAACGCTAACTACTATGACTAGGAAAACGACAACTACGATTACGACGACTACGACAACAACAACTACGACAATTACGACTACGACTAAGCCTATAACTACAACAACAAGCACAACAATATCGTCAAAAGTCACCACTGCTACTGCTGCTTTAACAACAACCACAACCTCAACAACTACAACTATAATTACACGTTCCATGTCTTCGACTGTGTCAACAACTGCGTCGACTAAAACAACTACGACTAGTGAATCTCCGGGCACGATTCCAAGTTCTACCACTTCCAAGACAACAGAAGTTAAACTCGAAGACACAAAATTGCAAAACACTAATAAGATATTGCTAGCAGAAGACGCACAAAATGTTTATGTCGCGGTTAATGATAGATTCGATTTCCAGAAGGCTTATTGGAAGTTCAACACAAAAGTGAATGGGATTTTAGATAGAACAGTGGATGAAGATCTTTGGCTGAAAATTAAATACTTCTATCAGTCTTTAGGTAAATCACGCTATTCTTTAATCATATTCATCATATTTAAATATAGCTCATCTTGCAGAGCATTTCGAGATCCACCAATGCCCTGAAACAATTCCATCGGACCTTACATCACTTTTCCAAACCGTTGGAGAAATGCTTAGTACTCACAGAAGACACATCATCGGGGGCGATTTAGAAAACATGTTTCCATTAACAATTCATCGCTTTGAAAACTTCGATTACAACTACGACGATGCAAGTTCTGTAATAATTGTGGAAGACGGGGCTTTTGATCAAGCTGATCCATGCGAATCATTGGATGAACTCACAACAATGCTTTGGGATTTATTCGATACCTTGCCGTCCTGTTCGACCGAAAAACGAGTCAAAGCAAGAAAATCTGCTCAGCTTCAGGTGAACTACGCTGGCGATATAGTAAAAAGTCACTGTACCGAAGAAGGATCAGGCCTGCTAATTTATTGAATATAAAATACTGTATTTTAATGAAAAATACACCTACTTAAACATAAATCTTTGTATTCTGTACAAATTTGTCAAAAATGGAGTCAGAGATTCCAAGGATTTCTAGCTCGTTTCGCAGCATCAATAGCATCCTGTGGCAGGCGTCGAATATCACGATTTGACATTTTCACTAGAGATAAATATTTCAATATGAATGCATAATTTATGCCCCTACCAAGCAGTTTGTTGATATCTCTAGTATCTGAGGACAAATCAACGATCCTCACTTGATTATCACGTGTCACCTAAATTTGATTTACTTTTTTCTGTCATTAGTCATTTTTACCCTTTCGAGTGTTTCAACGCGTCGTCTCAGTCCTCGGCATGTTGACACTAATCTGTTAGATGCCTGTATGTGGGTAAATTACTTGCAAGTTTTACTTTCGTCTAAGCAAAATAATAGCTGCCCCATTTCCTTTAGGGTAACAAGGTCTTGCTCGCATTGCCTGTCCATACGCTCTCGAACTGCTAGAATTCGACTCATGTCGGATGGACTCAAAATACTGAAAATTTGATCAAATAACCGTTATTCAGTCTTCATAGTGTACCTGCTGGTATTATTGGATTTTGACCTGAAATTCTTTTGTGTGTTCATGTTCAAACTGTCAATTCTCTGGAACTGGGTCTGATGCACGTTGGGGACTCCGCGAACTCAGAAACTCTTGAAATAGAGAGCCTTTCAACACTCTTTTGCGAATCTTGCAGCAATCAGGAAATTCAGCTTTCATCATGGTAATAGTGCGAGCCACAAATGTTTATGAGCAGAATATTCACACTTACAGGTGTACATAACTCCCTAAAAGCACGGTTTAGTACAGATTTACGCTGAATCTTCTTTTGAATTGAAACAAAAATTTGCAAAAACTTCCGGGCGGCATGAGGAATCCCTATACTCTTCACTGTTGTCCAGGCAGTGTCGAAATAATTTATCCTCTACTAGTGGGGACCCGAAAGAACCTCCAGAGCTGGCGAGGCTCGTCGTCGTTTACGGTTTTTCTCGACCGTTCGTTCTCGATCGAAGTCTCAGTCATTTTACCTCAGTCATCAGGTACTCAGATCAGATCTTGCTTTCTGAACTTCAGGAATTGTCCTGAAGTTACAAAGCACGGGACAATTTGAAAGTTTGACGATGAAGTTAGGCCTCAAAGACAAGTTTTTTCGGGAATCGAACAAGACTCGATGATTTTTCATCGCTCATCATGTCCGAGCCACGTCCTGGACCACCAAACCAGGCGCCCCCGAGAATCTCAAGAATAAAACGGTTTTTATACTTAAATTTGTTAGAACACCATCGGTTAATTTCATACCCGAAACCAATGTTATTTTTTATCAATCGCAAATCAAACGAACTCGCGCGGGTACGTTAGAATATTTATAGCTTCGCAAGTAAAGAGGAACAACTGAATGAGTTTGAGGTGATAAAAAGAAAGATCAGTACTAAGTCTCAGCCGACGACAGGACTGTTGATTGATGAGTCTCATCCTCAACACGATCGAAGAGATTGCAGAAACGGAACTAAATTATTCATTGGGAGAGTGATTTATCTATATGAACTTTCCTCGCCTCATCGCGCAATCACAGCTGTTAATAATAATTCTAGCGCCGCAAAACCTTGTCTGTCATTCTAAATTGCATCTTGCGCATCTTCCAAGAATCCAGCTCGCATAAGCTTTACGCAAAATTATGCAAAATTGGTTTTGAACTATGATGACAGACTTTTAAAGCTCATTAGACAACGATTTCTGTTTCGAACTAAAATAATTCACCAGGAACCGTGTTAATGCGGACACGCGGGGGTAAAACCGCACAAGAGCATGTTCCAGTTAATCAAAAAGAAAATCTGCAAATTTTCACCAAAACGTTAACGGCTAATTTGATAATAGAATCTCGCATTCTTGCAAGCTTCGTTCATCGAACTCGCTATACAAGTTCTTTTTTTTTTATAGAATTTTATTGTAGATGTAAAAAATAAGGTGGAAGAATAAATATTTTACGTTTTATAATAAATAGAAATACATAGAAAGTTTCAATCAAAAAGGGGCGGCATTTCATCAAAGTCAGGTTGCGAATAAATGATGACATCGGGATTCTTCATTACTTTATCTTCTGTGGCGGCTATGTCGTCTTTGTTATTTTCATTTTCAACCGTGTCAACTGTGGGGGTTTCTTTTTCGCACTCCTCGTCTGTTAGTTCAATTTCGTCAAAAGCAGGGTAAGGATCATTTTTATATTTCTCCATCCATGTCATGTCATGTCCTTCCCTTATTTGTGCCGCGACCAAAGCCTCATACATATGTTGTCCATCTATTTTGTTGGCTAGTTGGAGTCGGTAAGGATCTGGCCATGTTAACTTTTTAATTCTTTCTATTTCTTCGTTTTCTGCTCGGATAACAGCGGCTCTCTTTGCCATTTCCTCATCCGACATATTATTCACGATAGACATAGGTGTCGCATTTTTACCATATTTCTTCTCCCATTTGTCCCACCATTCCCAAACACATTCTTTTTCGACTTCAGGCTCAACGATTTCCCGATTCTGGAGTTCTCTGAGTTCCATATATGACATGCCCAAATATGAGTTAGGTATTTTGATCATTTTCTTCTTCTTCTTTTCTACATTGTACTCCGGAGCTGCACCAGGTTTGTCCATATTAGCTTCGTCAGATTTGTCCATATTTGCAGCACCAGATCTGTCCAAGTTAGCTTCGTCGGTATTGTTCGTGTTGGCTGCATCGGGTCTGTCGGGATTATTATTAGCTTGATTCTTTGGATTAGCAAGTTCCTTTAGACGTCTCCTTTCACGTCTTTCTTCACGTCTCCTTCGGCGTTCGTTTTTTCGGCTCTCTTTTTCTCTCTTTCTTTGCGACGTTTATCTTTTGCTATTCTATCCCTTTCTTTTTCCTCGTCAGTTCTTTTTCTTCCGATCCAGTAACCATCGATCTTGATTCTCTCCGGTTTTTCAGGTTTTTTTTCTTCTTCCTCATCTTCACCTTTCTTGTCATTTTTGTTCTTTCCCTCTTTATCGCTTTTTTTCTTGCCCTCTTTTTCATCATTTTCTTCTCCCTCTTTTCCGTTTTCTTTTTTATTTTTATTTTTCTTCTTCTTTTTCTTTTTCTTCTTTTTCTTCTTCTCATCTTCTTTTGGTTTCTCTTTTACTTCCTTTGGAATATGGTAGTATGAAGGTGGTATCCGAGGTGGTTCTTCTGGTGGGTGCTCACCATATTCTTTCAATAATCTGGTCATCACGTCGCGATAATCAGCAGGTCTTTCTCTTTTCATCATATAAGTGTAGGTCGGAAGAACGCCCTTTCTCCTAGGCTTGGGAAATCCAACTTGCAAGTAAACATCTTCTATATTACATCTGACCCATGGTCGCTCGCTTGATTTGAGTAAATGCATATGCTCCTCAACAAATATTCTTTTCCTGTTTTCTATCCACATTCGTTCCGCCGTCTCCCAGGGTGTTTCTCCTTCCTATAACCATCTTGTTAACAAAACTCAATTTTTGTCTTTTATAATTATTCATTACTTACGTAAATAAGCGTAGACACTTCAATCAGATCATCTAGATGAATGGTTTCGGCAGAGTATTCACGCAAACCAGCGTTGAAGCCGTTTTCTAAAAAAAGAACGGTAAGTCTTAAAAATATTGGAACTCTTACTATCAAAAGCGCGTCTGCACTCTCCCTGAGTCCATTCCATCCTCCCATCAATCCAATATTTAGACGGTTTTACTATCCCCGTCAAAGTTTCATCCCAGTAGCCACGTTGTTCAATGGGTTCATACATTCTGTTAGGCCATTCAGGTATCATCTCGTCATCAGTAGAAGAATCAGAAGAAGAGTCCGAGGTAGATGATTCGTCAGAAGAACCGTCTTTCTTTTCGTCTTTAGTTTCCACCTTGCCTTCATGATCCTTTTCTAAAACGATCTCTTCTTGCGCGCTTCTTGAGCGTCCCGATGGCTCAAGTTGGTTGTTCCCGACGCATCCACATAAAACATCTGTTACGAGATCCATTTCAGAAATTTTCGTTATCACTTTTTCCATCCTGCAACAGGCAATTTAATTCAAATAACTTTTTATTTTATTCGGAATAAGGCTTCTAAACGAACTTTCTTTTGTCTTTGTTCTTACCTTGCAGAAGCATGGAACTAAATGATTCGATATTCGGTTCAGATGAAGAAATCAAAAATAATTCTAGAGAATTTCTTGCTGTTGGCTTTCATCAAGTTTAGCTAATCATTATAGTAGTTCCTGTAATTCTCCGCTAAAAATATCCCGGTGACAAGAGCGTGGTTATCACTAGACACCACCGGTGACTCTCTGCCGCCCCTTTGTGGTCACAGATATTATCTCTCTCCGATCGGACCATTGATTTGTGCATTTATAAAATTGTGCTTTGCAAGAGTAGAAGCTGCTGGCGGCGAATTAGAAAGCAACTTGAAAGCTTTCGGATTGATGGTGAAGAAAGAAAAATAACTCAGAGAAATGAAATTTCCGAAGATTTTCTTGCTCTATCAGGAACGTGTTTCATTAAGAAAATAGTCCGTCACAATTAACAAGATAGAATTCAATAGTAAAACACAATGAAAGGCAGTTTCTCCATCAAAAACGCGCTGCCTCTATGATCGAGAGCACTTCTCGAACAGTACTCGAATTGAAATTTGGAAAGAATTTCGTTATCCGATCACATGTCAGCGAGAATGCCAGTATCGCACTGACTGTACCGGATGGTCCTGGGCGGGCCAGTACGCTGAGAAAGCGTATTCATGTTACCTTTCTTTTATGTCTGTGTTTTCTGAAAATGATTTGGAAACGAGGGACTTTTTCATTTCTGGGCGGAGAGAGTGTACAACTGGCTTAGAGTCGCCTACTCAGAATGAGAATATCCCTGGCACGTGTCTCTACAAATCTGGTATCGCTGGCTACGAGATAGGCGAAAAGTTCGATGATTACGAGGATTTAAATTTGGGAATGCTCGAGCCGCCCCTGACCAAAATGGTCTTCTGGAGATATACATGTGCAAAACCTTGTCTCGGAACCAAAGATATTCCAGGTCGAAACGGACACGTGACGAGCTTCATGACAAAATATGATTCTGTGAGATCTGGTTTTCACGGATTTCCTTTACTTGGAGGCACAAGAACGGCGATGAGGACGTTTTTCAACTTCACTAATCGCGACGATGGGCTTCTAGAGAACGAAACTGCTGCGGAGCGAATTAGAAAAGTAGAGGTCGACCTATCTGCACCTCCATGGGGTGCAGTTTCTATGATAAAATTAAGCACGACAAACGATCGGTATCAAATTAAAATTAGCATAAAAACGATTTGCTTACTTTTTATCTTTTAGAGCAGAAATCAACGAGGAGAATTTCCACTACGTTGGTTTCATCAAGTGGTATCACTCTGGCTTCCTTGCGCTTAATCCTCCGGATGCTTTTCCAGATATCAAAGTATACTTTTAGTAAAATAATTTACCTAAAATAAACCTAGTGGCACGTAAGAGCATTCCACGGATACATTGACAAGGCGGGATTCATCAATGGTATGGGTAAGTGGGTCACAAAAAGGCAAAAGCCTAAATATGCAAATGCACGAAATCGCAATATCCGACTGAGAAATTATGCGCTCCCTGTGATTAACTTTCCATTCATTCCAGTCAAATTAGATTTCCCTCATTTTGCATTTTTAAATATCAAGATAAATACTGATCATACTCGCAAGGTGTTTATTGGGCTCCCGATAGTGGCTGCGAAGAAGTTTTGCAATTGAATACGCCGAAAACGTCAACGACGCTTCCTTCAACGACGTTCGTGGATGAAAGAGTTTTCGACACGGAACCGACAACAACTGCAATCTTCACGACTGAAGAGATTAAAACGACGACACCAAAATCGCCCCCTACGTCTACCGTATCAGCAATCGAAGATCCGCCGCCAACAGCATCCATATCATCAACAGTTACGGCGAGCACTCAAAGCCTTCCGAAAGAATTCAACGGACTCGTAAATCAAGCTGCGTCGAGTTTAGCATCAGACGGATGTTTGGTCGAGTCGCAGGCTGACTATGAATTTCAACGCTGCCAGGTAAATTTTTTATCAAATCTTTTTCTTCATTCAGCGACTCATTTTCAAAGCTGGACGGAGTCGTAATCAATACTCGCGAGGATGGCTACGGAAGAAACATGGCGAACTTCAAATTTCCACCAAGAACGAAATGTCGGGTGATCAAGTGTCGAGCAGAGTTCGGCGGGTAAATCTCTTTCACTCTAATTAGCTCACTTCGTTAACTCCCGTTTTAGACCGTGGACGCGCAACATGCATTGCAAATGTGACACGTTTGGTTGTCGTTGGATATCGATGAAATTCCAAAGTGACAAAGCTGGTCTTAGTCCGGTAAGGACACTCTTTAATGAGTTTTTGATTACCCTCAACGTAACTGTTTAGCGGACGTTTTGGGACCGACCGAAAGAAATTCAGAATCAATCGCCTGAGCCTGTTTTGACTATTTGTCATAAAGGTACCGTTATTAAAAAACGGTTATAATCGTGATATCTTCATCTATAAAACTAAATTAAGGGTGCCCGGCGCTCAATGAAGATATCTTCGACGTGAAACGTTATAAAATAATGAAATCGAAGTTTCGTGAAAAATTCGGAACCGAATACAAAAATCTTACGTCGCCCAGTGGTGAAAGTCTTTACCCCGTTAAAACACTCGTTACATCAGGTAGGTGCAAAAACGGTAAGAGAAAGGGAGAGCTGATTTTCAAAAGAGCGAAGTGCTCTTGCGGCGCCTGGAAATATGCATCATTGAGAGAAAACTGGGAGGAATGCAAGGTAAGTCTTTCACTTTTAGCGTCTTTCTACGTATCTTTAGTCCCTCTGCAAGAACGGGGTTTGCCAGGGGAAATGCGAAAGAGATGTGTATGCATGTCGATGGGCGATCTGGAAAGACGCCGCTGGAAACGATCCCTTCGCAAACGACGAAATTTTCGACGAGTGGGTGGATAACGATAGATGTACATAAAACAATATTTTCCAGCTTTTGTAAATATGTGAATAAATTGTTTATAAATGAGAAAATATTTATTGAATTTTCATATCATTTTGAAACGGGAGAAGAAACTGCTTTGAAGTAATAGTCGGAGATAGATCGCTTCTGTACGCGATTCCTAGGAGTCGCTTGGGTAACCAAAGGATTGCTAGTCGGGAAGACAAAAATAATCCAGGATAAAATACAGTTGTCTGATGCCAGTCTTTCATTCAATCAATATCACGAGGAGCACAGAAAAATAATCCCCACTGTCAAAAAGTAGGTAAAATCGGTATAAGGATCTTGCAGCTTTTAAACAAATTTAAAACATTCAGATCTATAATTTCAGGCGTTCGAATTTTCAATTTCGCAAAAGAAATGTAATCAAACTGAGTTAATCCAGTACTTTCGGCGATTTTTCTAATCTCGTTCATAAGATTAATTTGATCTAGAATCACAACAGAACAGTTGTTGGGTAAAAATAAATCAGAACTGAAAGCAGAGTGGTAATTGTTTCATCATACTTATATATTAATACGGACCGCGACGATTACCGAGTGTATTGGAGTGTAAAGAAAGATACATCAACAGTGTTAGTGGACTTACATTCACATTGTGAATTTTGATTTTCTGAAAAATCATTATCTGGTTCTACTGTAGCGACGAGGAAGAATGAGCCAAGAGAAAGAAAACGAAACAATTTACGTCGACATCGGTAAAGATGAAGAGCCTACCGATGTCTGAATGAGTAGCTTCTTAGGGACGAAATGATCTTTAAATTAATTGTTTTGCATTAATAATCATGCGTTCTGTCTAGCATTATTATATAGTATTTTGGATCCTGGGTCACAAAAAGTATGTACCGTAAAATTGGCTTCGTTATCTCAAAAGATATACGTGCATATACGGTAAATTAGGTCATTAAATGCAAATAATCATTTGCGATCACTCAAGTATACATAGGTGCCATGACGGTAATTCAAAAGCTTCCTCCTCACAAAAAAATGGTAAGAGCGGCTCTCTCTCTTCCCAGAATTCACCTTCTGGTCTTACCGTTTTTTCGCGAAGAGGAGGTCTTTGAATTGCCGTGATGGGAACTAATTATACATACAGATGCGGAGCATTATCGTTTTTAGAGTCCTGCGACTCAGACTCAAACGAAGGGACGAGCCCATCGGGGAGCAGCAGGTAAGTTCTTTTTAGTATTAGTAGAACTATTATTTTCACGCTCGATCGCAGATTGTGCTTCAATCTATCTTTGAGACTTTCTTTAGCAGTTCGGATAGTAGCTCTTCGAACTCCTCAGGCGACAGCAGCAGGAATAGTTCCGACAGCAATGACGCAAATGGAAACAGAGCTGATCAATCGAGTTCTGGATCCAGTGGTTATGGGTTTCTAATGGTCTATTTTTTCGTTATCATTAGCGGTTGGCCAAACCCATGGAAGTTCAGAAGACGTCCGCGAAGCAATAACGGAAGACGTTCGATTAAGCGAAGAGTACCGCGAAAAGCGGCGAAAGAACAATGAAGCCGCGCGACGATCGCGAGATAAAAAACGCAAATACGAGATTCAGCTAAGTCGGGATTTTATCGTGCATTTACCTTTCTGAATTTTAAAACGCTTAAATCCCAATGAAGGGTCGCTTCATGTAATGTCGCGATTCGCCATTCATTCGTAGCGTAATGGTTAAACAAATTCTCAAGAAAATCAAAATGAAAGTATTTTTTTTATCTTAAATTAAAATTCGAAGCCATAATATGTGTAGCACCCCGTGAAGTTAGAAGAATACGTTCTTGAATTGAAAGAAGAGAACGACAAGTTTATAAGGTAAACCTAAGGGTTTTTCAAAAGTCAGTGAGCATCAAGACCGAAACTCAAAAACGATCAAAGTCAATTTTTCAAAAGCATTATAAAAGAAGCATTTTATAATATAAAATAATTTGAAAACTATCCTTCTTAAACGTTGATACAGAGAGCTGATGTGTGCCCAAATGTCCACTCAGGAAATCCAAAGCGAAATCGAGGAAGACTCATCCAAGAGCACTTCTTCGCCTGATGAGGGCCAAGAGTAAGTTCCAGACGTGATGCGAAAGCTAACTCTCTGCAAAAGACTCTGCTACCAAATGGACTCTGCGTTCAACAGCGCCCGTCGGAGCTACAGCGCATCTCCTAGTTTCTATCGCACCTGGGAGGCCGACAATTCATCATCGTAAGCGTGCGTCCTTTCTTTCCGAAAGCTATGCACTTTTAGTTGCTCATCCTCGAGATCCTCGTGTACCTCTTCAAGCTCGCCAACGAACTCCCCGCAGCTCTATCCTGACACTTTTCCAGTCCTGCATCAAGAAGTCGACTCTCGAGCTCTCATCCTTCAGCATCTCGCCGCTCACATCAACACTACAAGCCAAGCTTAAAATTCCAAACATCCTTTGAAAGAAAAATTTTATCACTTTTTATAAGCTCCTAATAGTTCTGAAGAAACGTTCTAGGGAATACAGGAAACGACTTTTCGCTCCCTGGAGAGACGTTTAGAATATGTTACCTTCCTGTTCGCGATTTTTATCGAATAGTTTAAAATAAATAGTTTAACTTCCGAGTAGATTAAAACAGCAATTTATTTCAAAAATTTCCATATTTACATGTGCTTTGAGGATTGAGTTAAGCGACTGGTGTTCACCAAGCCTAGCCCAGTCTCCCGTAATTTGGACGAATTACATCGGGATCTTCAGATCGCGCCGAAAGGCCAGAATCGCGAGGCCAGAACATTTCAATGAATTTCCTGTTCTGACAGGTTGCTGTTTCAAGCATATACGCTTCTAAAGAAAGGGGATCTGACGGAGGTGCCAAATTATCATCATCGAATACGTTTTGTTCGACATCACACTTAACGTGAGATTAGATTAATCTTGCAATATAAATTCCGTACCATGGAAATGTCAGAGCTTAAAAAACCGTTTCGAGCGCCGCTACGAGCCATCGGCCCAGAGACAATTTGCTGTTGCTGCAGCTCTCCTTTCTGGCAACATGTTCTACTGCACTTCTTGTTCATGTATCTCACAAACTTGCGAAGACAGTATCCTTTCTCGCCCCAATTCGAACATTTATCATTCTGGTCCTCATAATCTTTTTCAAGTTCAAACTTGCGATCGAAAATAATTTATTCAAAAATCAGTTGAAAAAACTTATAAAGAAGCATTGAACTTTTCCTAGACACGCTGTTTCGCAAAGGCCGTTATTACAGCTCGCAGTTTCCGACAATTCATTGCTAGCTGCGTCAAAACGGATTCTACTTTTTTGACCGGCTCCGCATGTGGTGCTACATCGTCCCCATTCGGACCAATTAGTGCCACAGCTCAATGTCTTTTGAGTTTTCATCAAACTTTTCATGCGCTAAATAGACACTCTATATTACATAGAGTTAAGCAATATTAGCTGCCTTTTCTTTTTAAATATAGCCTATATTATACAAAAATAATGAAAATCCTTAACAAGTCAGGCTCATTTCGCCATCTACCATCGGTAAATAGCTGCCAATTCTGTGATTCGACTGGACAACGAGTACCCGCTCGTTGGATCGAATAAGCATATGAAAACACTTTAGTCGGATCGTTTCCTATCAGCCAAATCGTCTGTGACTCTGTTGGGTGACTGTATATAAACAAATTGCCCCTCAGTGACTTGTATGCAAGCGTATCATGCTCATCATAGATTTTGTAGCTGCCAGCAATAGAGTTTGCTTCCTTGGACGTGGTTTCGATTTTCATAAACTGACAGCACTCGAAGCTCGCACATTCTTCGGTTGCACATTCGCGATCTAGGTTTAGCGATGTCAAAATATTAGTTCATGTCAAACTTGCCATCTGTAAGAAATTCTGAGCAGTCAGTTGCTACTTTGCCGTCGTCGAAGCAACCCCTCGAACGAGATTGGCGACCCCCACCGCATGAGGATGAGCAAACTGACCATTCAGTCCATGTTGACACGTATAGATTCCTCACTTTTGCCGTTGTAGTCGTCGTAGTCGATGTAGTTGTTGATGTCGTCGATGTAGTTGTTGACGTTGTAGTGGAAGTAGTAGTTGTCGTTGAAGTTGTTGTGCTTGTTGTTGTTGTTGTTGTTGTTGTTGACGTCGTCGTTGTTGACGTCGTCGTTGTTGTCGTCGTCGTTATTTTCTTCGTTTTTGTGGTTACTTCTTCACGATAGATTCATACAATGAAATTTATTTGAATTATAAATTATGATTTATAATTATTGATGGAGAATACAAAGCTAAAGATATAATTGCGAAATCTTTCCTTCAGTACACTTGTATTCATACTCCGTTTCGACGTATTTGCCGCTGGTAGCAAGTCGATAAATTTCTTTGTGATAAGGACAGAATTTGTTCGCTTCTTCTATTGCCTGGAAAGCATACGCGCTGTTGCCCGATAGTGTTGGGGTAACAAGCCATTTTGGCCCGCTAAATCGCTAAAAATAATTTGTATATAAAAATTTTGAAGTATTGCGTGTTAGTGTTTATTCGGATCACTTACAGAAGAATGAATGAGGAATATTTCGTTTCCGCCCACAATTGCTTTGAATCGCGCATTGTTGGAGAAGTCATCTTCAATGCGAGACCAAATCATCGCAGATTCTGCAGAGTTCTTTGCTTTCATCGAAAACTCTTTGCAGCAACAGCCTCTTGCTTTCAGAAGACAGGATCGCGATTGAACCTCTTCCTGTTCAGATTGCTGACTATTTCTCGTGCGTGTTTGCGTTCCAAGACAGGGATCATTCTCGCTGAGCGATGTAGTTAAACCACTCTTCTGTGCGATTTTTGAACAAGCTGACCAAGTTGACCATTCGAACGGATTGTCGACACATTTAACTTCAAATTCAGGCTCTGGTCTTCGCCAGTAACCCTTTCCACTGCTTTCATCATAAATTTTCCACTGATTTTTTCGAGAATTTGCGGGGCACGCGGCTGGATCTGCACTTAAAATTCCTCCACTTGGTTCTCCAACCTTCTTGTTGACAAACCAAATGTTGTACTGTTCGTTGGATAAGAACCAGAGGTAGTTTGTGTCTTCTGGTTTCTGATAAAGTTGCTTATATACTTTTCGCTTAGCTACTTTTCCGATGCCGAAGTCAATTCTGTAAATGCCTTGTCGGTCTTTCTGGAGAGAATCTCCTGATATTTCAATGAACTCGCAGCAAGCGTGACACGAAAGACCTTGGACTTTATCTTTTTTAAGAACTGGTAGCAGCATGTTTCTTCTTATCCAATCTTCGTATCGAGATACTTTTGTATAAACACCATCCCATTTGCCGCAATCGTCGCCAAAACTGACGACACCGGCGACATACCAATTACAAGACTCGCAACGCTGACACATAAGTGGACCCCCAGAGTCACCCTGGCAAGCATCTTTGTAGATGAACTCTATTTGATCCAAGTTAGATTCTTTTCCGCAAATGTGATCTTCTACTCGAACTCTCGATTGAAGATGTCCTTTCACATCGTAATTGGCCTTACATGCATCAATATCGGAAATAGTTATAGGCGCATCTTGAAGAACGGCAGACTGCGTGTCGTTCAGGGTTTGACCCCAGCCCGCGATGAAGCATTTTGTTCCGGCAACAGGCTCTTCGAATTTAGGTAGACAAATCGGCTTGACATAATCGCTGCTCACAATATCAACGGGGTCGATTTGGACCAAAGCAATATCGTTGAATAGACCTTCGCCTTTATAATTATCATGCACAACAATCTTCTTTGGCACGAGTGGAACGCGATGCATCTCATCGCTGTATGAAAGACCGGTGTTGTACACACCGGCATTCATTTCGAGACAGCCATCGCAAGTTTTAAATCTGTCACCTTTAGTTACAGAAATCACGCAATGTGCGGCTGTAAGTACCCATTGGTTTGAGATGAGTGATCCTCCACAAAGACGGGGGCCAAGTCCATCGTTGTTTTCGTATTTAATCCAGACGAGCCATGGCCATTGTCCTCTCGATGCATCAGATCCTCCAAGGATTCGACCTGATCCAGCGCCAATGAGACCTTGTTGCCCACACGTCTCATCATTGTCAATTTTGCAGCATCCATCTCGATGATAACGTTTCATCTCATCGAATCCACAAGATTCTTTATTAGCACAGAAAAAGCCACCATAGTAGTTTTGGCACTTGAGATCAAGATCATCACATTGGGCCATCTTTGTGGAGTCGAGACATTCATTCTCGTCGATGCATCTATTACTGCCGGATAATTTAAAGCCTGTATGGCATGCACACTGCGCTTTTTCATTGGTTTTTATACACCGTTGCTCACATTTTAGTCTTCGCATATCTGAAGAACCACAGGGCTCGCTGCTGCTTGTAGATGCTTATCATGGGTCACTCAGAAATTCCCTGCAAAAATATATCCACTGTGGATCACTGTGTGATTCTTCGATAGAGCTAACTCATTTCCTGGAGCTGCAGATGTTCTGGAAGATGAATAGCATAATCCGCAAGTATATTTACATTCACTGCCGTAGGCAGAGCATAAACCCATGTTCTTCAATTTGTAGCATACGGATCGATCCGCATTATCACTTTTATCTGGGTTCGAACGTAGACTATCATTTTTGATTTCTGTTTATATTTTTAATTAAAACACTATCAAGCCCAGAACCTGCAAGTCTGTGCAGCGGCGCTCCCAGCCAAGCAAAGTAGGAATAATCTCTTTTCCATCGATTCCTCTTAGTTTTTAACGTACATGTACTTTTACGACATACAAATTTACTAGATCATCTGAATGTTCAACTCCTCCACCGCCAATGCCGTGCGGCCTCGGGCAATTTGGCCCGTGAATCACCGAAGAGCACTTTTCTCCGAAAACTTTCACGTCATCAGACACGTATCCTTCCATCGATAATTAGTAGCCTCATTCGCATAATGTTAGACACCTGCTTGTATATAAACATTGTTAAGAGAGTATAAAAATATATTTCGGGCAATAGGAAAGAACTTATCGGAAAAGGAATTTTGCAAAGATTTTAGTGAAACGTCTTCGATTTGAAGAAGTCGAGTTTTTGGACTTCATCCGCTTCGGAATCGTTGTTGTTTTTTTCCTCTCGAACGTATCTCCGGTTCACTCCTGAGAAATTCCGAACAAGGTCATTTTAAAGTATACTTACGGGATGAAATAAGCTCAGCATAAACTCGATGTTTTCGGTGGCTCTCCAGAAGTTCTCTTGCTCGAAGACGATTCTCAGATATGTTTTTCTTTCTTTCCTCCTCTTCTGCTACTTCCTTTTGGTATGATCTGATTTGAACGAGGTGGAGTGATCTGGCTGACTGTATTTCGTGACGGCTCAAGCGCGAACTCTTCTTTCTCCCCGCTATTTTTCGTAATCTCAAAAAAACACACACATGGCACTTACCGGGAGTAGCTGTCCTCTGGCGCTGCAGAATATCAGGCTGATAAAGTTCCGATTCGATGGGAGGAGAGAGGGAGAAGCTCTTCCAGAACATTTTTGAGACGTCTACGTCGAGTTGCGAACATCCTGACATCTCCACACTTGAGACCGAACTCATACTAAACCGGTAATTGGAAATTATAGGCCAAATTTCATTCAAATATCAAGGTCGTCGTCAGGGTCATCTGAGTCCTCTGAATCAATCTGTATGTTTCCTTCTTTTCTCCTTCCATGATGTGGTAGTGTCACTTTTTTCGGATTAAATAATCGATACTCATAAAGTTTATGACATAAACACTCAATATTCTCTTGTTATTTGAAATCGTTCCTTTAGCTCTCTGCTTGATCTCGTCCATTGTCAGCGATAAGTTGAAACTGAGTCCAAGTTGATCGTGTCCCACGCATTCATTCTCCTCTTGAGAAAAGAGCTCTTTGTCTTTCATCTCTTGAAAAAAAACAATTATCGCCTAATAGCAGCTTTTCTAGCGCCAATTTGATGCGCGGAAATATAATTACACGAGGAGTTTCGCATTCGAAACATTTCGCTCTTTGTAACTTCTCACCTGTGGCAACAAAGAGGCCCTTTTCTGAAATACGAAACGACTCGATGGAGGAGTTCTTCTTTGCTCGTAGCTTCGACGTAATCACCTGTGCTACGTTCGATCGGAGCATGATAATGTTCGTCGGCGCTAGGTTGTTTATCTTGGCTGCAAGCAAATCGCTGTGAAGGACTGAAAAAAAAGAAAGCAAGGAAGTCATCATTGATTTTTTTTACCTGCAACGAAGCGATCCGTCAGTCGGGAGAGCCACCAAATAACATCTTCGTTCAGTGGGTACAAATCGGCGATGTAAACCCAATCACTTCCAACCGATGGCGGCTTATCTTCATTTGCTTTCCACGTGATGTAACTTACTGGTTTGAGTATCTTCTTCCTCAGCAGCTTTTTCTGTCGCGAATTTCTGACAATAACTTGAATATCTGTGGCAGTGTTGTTCAGATTTATCAAATGCGCTTTAAATCGGATCATAAATACCATTTTCGTCGGTATTTGAAAAGAGCTAGAATTTTTCCTAAGGAAAAATAAAGTTTATTTTTCTTTTATTATTTCGAATCCGGCGCCTAATAAAGGTAGGCCCGATCTGTCCCAAGAGTCGAAGATGAGCGCCGATTTGGTCTCTTTTAGCAGAGCCATGATCACTTGTTGATTGAGGTTCGCGCTGGGCCCGGGGCTGATCCCTATTCTGATCTCACTGTCTCGCTCTCTTTTTGCCCTGTTCCCTGGGAAAGGGAAAAAGCAGCGCCCCCGCATTCTCGTTTCATTGGGCGCATCGTCTCTGGAGAGCGCCAACTCCAAATATTCCACTCAGCCGAAAACATTACTACACTAAATGCACACTAAATATAACTCAACAAAAAATACCTCAAAGATAGAGAGAGAGAGAGTAAGAAGAAATCGACTACCTTCTTGTGAAAAATAATTATTCGCATTTTATCAGTTTTAGCGATTTAATTGCGCCTATTCATGTCTGCTTTGTGAGAATGATTTGATTATTTGATATTTGACTTTGTTTTCGTTGGCATTTTTTTTTTCTAAAATAAACTGAAGAAAAATGTATAATTTTTTAAAAAATGAAAAGAGAGAGACCCGATTTCCTTGCGAAAATCGGTTTATCAGACTCCATTATTATTGCATATTCTTTGTTAAATATTTAATCATTGTCCAAATTCAAAAATTAAATTTGGTAAGCGTAACTGCAAACAATATACCGACTTGGTGGATCCAAAGCGATGCCAAAATTGAGCTGGCCAGTCGATATAAGCGCTAAAAGACGACTCAAATTGTTGAACTATACATTCATCGCTATCAAAGCTTCTTAAGATTTAAATGAATGGACTCGGCTGTTCGGAGTTCTGTAGGTTATTTCTTTGTCCACCCTGTCCGTCAAGAATCGCAGCCAAGGTAGCATTCCTTCCGCCAGAGCCGTCTTACACAATCGGTATAATCTCTTCTTTCGAGACCATCTTTCTCCATTATTTTAATCCTAGTTCGGGACGAAAATGGGACCAAATACAAAATACACTTGAGCGAGCGCGCAGAATGGCAGCACTCTGCCCGAGAACAGGATCAAATTGACGTATTCTACGCTAGAACGCGATCTGGCGAAAAGTAAGAGACACCGTTGCGCATTCTTTTTCCAATGTCGAATTAAGGATTTCGTGCATGCATGTGACCTGCTCGCCCAGCGCCAAATACACGCTTCTTTTTTCGCACGGCAATGCGGTCGACCTCGGACAAATGAGCTCGTTTTTCATCGGACTGGGTAACTCACAAACGAATATTGCTTTCGCTAACTTTTGATTGACAATTAGGGACTCGACTCAAGGTCAATATTCTGAGCTACGACTACTGCGGCTATGGCCAGAGCTCGGGAAAGCCAAACGAGTCAAACTTGAACAAAGCTTGCGCCGCGGCGTACGAAAAGCTACTCGAGAAATATAATGTTCGCCCGGATCAAGTCATTCTTTACGGACAGTCAATCGGCACAGGTACCATTCTATTAAAATGAAGGAAGATTTTTCAATTCGCAATCGTTAAGTCCCGACGACTGATCTAGCAACAAAAGTCGACTGCGCCGCCGTCGTGCTTCACTCGCCCTTGTCTTCAGGCTTTCGAGTTCTGTTCCCCACAGCAAAGAGAACATGGTTTTTCGACGCTTTCAAAAAGTAATTAATTGAAACCACGGCGCTTGTTCTAATACAGTTAACTGCCGCAATTTTGTCCCCGGCCGTCTTCCAGATAATTCCAAAAAGGACCAATTTGTGGCAGTCCAAATTGCGGCAGTTAACTGACAGTTACAATACAGTATTATTACTATGATGAATTTAAAAAACTTTTTGCAAGCAGAATTCTAACGTGGTCAGATTTTCAGCCCGTAAGAAAGCCTGCAAAATTTTGAGTCGATTCGACCAAATCGTTTTAAAAATTTTCTAGAGAATGACGTCACAAATGACGTCAGAAGGTTACAAAAAGCCGAAACTTTGAGTCTTCTTTTAACGGCGTTCCTGCTTGAATTTTTCGGTGTTTGATAGCTTAAATGAAAGCTTTTTAATAACTGCACTAAGGTTTTTACGGATTAAGAAAAAAATTTTGAAAAACTTGGCTCTAGAATTTTCCGAAAAAATAATTTCGACGAAATGAAAAATCATGAAAAACCTTAGTACAGTTTTTCACAGGGATCAATTTGAACTATAGAACATTAAATAATTCCGTCAAAAAAGCCCAAAAAAGTGACTCAAAGTTTGCCCAAAATCGCCATTTTTGACAACTTCTAGCGTCATTTATGACGTCATCGTCTGACGGTTTTCGTCTGAGTCTGGTCCAGTCGACTCAGAATTTTACGGGCTTTCGTTTTTACGGAATTTTTTGAATATAAAAGTAGGCAAAGTCAGGATTTTGCCTGCAAAAAGTTTTTTAAATTCATCTATTTTAGTGTCGAGAAAGTGCAACGCGTGAGGAGTCCGACTTTGGTGATTCACGGGACAGAGGACGAGGTAATTCCATTCATTCACGGAAAGCAGATTCACGACAGGTGCCCTAAACCACTGCCACCACTTTGGGTTAATAGTAAGTCCGCCCTTTCGCAATCACTTTTAAACGAAAATTCCAATAGATGCCGGCCATAACGATATTGAAGTATTCCCCGAATACCTGGAACGTTTAAAACGATTGATTAACGAGGAGCTCGGCTAACAATGCTTTTTTCATTTTATAAATTCTTTCTAACTTAAATGTTTCTATCAGAGCTGCATTTCCTAATCATTTTTTCTTTTTCCATTTCGATTTCTTCTTTTAAATGTAAATACTATGTGAAAACATAAATACGTTATGACAGCCCGAAATAAAAAAAAATTGTAATTTAACATTTTTATCGGACGCAAGTTTCGAGTAAACAACAAAATTTAACAAACGGATACTAAGTGTGTTTAGATCTGACGAGTTCTGAAGTCAAATTTGAACATGAGCTTTTTCCTTTAAAAAATTGCCATTTGATCATACAATTTGGATGGCTAGCTTAACTACTGTACTATTTGTGGGATCAACAGATCTTTAATTCAATTTTGATTGAAGCAAGCCTAAATTTGACCAAAACCCAGATATAAACGGCCGCTGCGATCTAATCTCCCCAATATTCATGAGACATTACATAACTCTGTTTCTAAAATCCAGAAAGAAATAACCTAAAACATTCCTGTATTGATTTCGCCTACCCCACATCTTAAAAAATGAAATCTCTTTGAGTTATTTTTATTCCTATCTTCTTCTGTTCCTGCATTCAACAACAAACAAAAAAAAAATAGACGAGCGATTTGGCGACGATTCTTTCCATTCTCCGCTAGTTCAATTTCAAATTCTCTCCGTTACCTAAACTACCTAAGAAAACTACCGATTCTTGAAGAGTTTCTCAGTCTCTTAAAAAGAATAAAAGGACACTTCGACAGTGAAGGCTTGTCTCTTTCCTTGTATTGTGTTTAAATAGTTTATTCAAATTGATACATATTTATTTTCTTTACGCTGATTCGTTTTGTTGCTTATTTGAATGTTTTAAATCCCTCTGGTGAGTGCTGGAGTCTCTTGCTTTTTAAAGTGATCGGGAAACGGTAATAAGAGAAAACAGGTTATTCTCTGGCAGTCTGCTTTGGCTTCACTTAAAAACTATTGACTAGTTTCAAAATTTTCGACTTTCGGAAAGCAACAAAAGGGAATCTCTGACCACTGTCCTAAGAGTTTCAAGCTCGGGATCAAGTTTCTTGCATCTGAGTCTCGCCTCTCGAATTTTGCCAACGTTGACCACCAAGTCGCGGATGAAGTCGATGAGTTCCTGGCCAGCAAGTTCTCGGCCACTCATCGCCCGTTCGCGTAGCACTTCTTTGCCACATATTTCCAGCATCTGAAAACATTTCAATTTATATTATCCAGCCCATTCAACTTTATCATATGTCTACATGTTCCTTGACAAAAAAAAATTAAAAATCAAAATTTTCACTTTGCTCTCGAGCTGGAAATGAATTCAGATCGAAGCCAATTTATCTTTGATCTGAAGCAATTTACTACCTTGATGACATCTGGGTCGATTTCCAGGTTTTTCATGGTTGGGTTGATCATTGTTCTGCGAAACTGATCAAGCTTCTCCATTCTCCTTTAAAGAAAACAAATGTTCTAGAAGCGCATTTTTTGCAGAATGAAATCGTGATTATGATAGAAGAGGAAAACACTGAAGAGCCGCCTGCCCTCCCGCCATGCGAGATCTACGGATATCATAAGGAATCTCAGAGGCCGACGGGGGTCGACGAGTCATGTGCCTTGTGTTTTTATCACGATGGCGAGCAAAACCTGGCCGTCGCTGCTGGAAACATTTTGTCAGTCTATCGAATTTCTTCGTCAAAAGACGAATCTGGAAATAACGTCGACAGTTTTGAACTTTGTGACGAATTTGAACTCTGGGGCACTGTTATCTCAATGTCCCGGGTGCGCTTCAGCGGCAGCGTCCGGGACTCGTTGCTCCTCTCCATTGAAGAGTCAAAATGCGTGATTGTCGAGTACGAGCCTGATACAGGTTCGCTAACGACTGTTTCGATGCATTACTTCCAGGACGAAGATCTTCGCCGGGGATTTCGAAAACTCAACTCGATCGCACTGGCACGCGTAGATGGGTTCAATAGATGCGCGGCTGTGTTGATTTATGGCTCCTATCTTGCGATTCTTCCTTTTCGACGAGCTACGGGGAGGGATATGTCCGGTCGAACCCATCAAGCCGTAGCTTCCTTCATGATCGACGTACAGAATTTGCCAGTAAAGGTCGCCTCAGTCATTGATTTTCAATTCCTCGACGGCTACAACGATCCTACACTGCTGATTCTCTATGAAGCGTTGCCGACTTGGACGGGTCGTGTCACCGAAAGACAAGATACATGTGGGATCGTTGCACTTTCGATTAATCTGATCGACCAAACGCACCCCATCATTTGGCAAATGTCGGGCTTGCCCTTCGATGCATCAGCGATCTTTCCCATTCCGAAACCGCTTGGAGGATCGCTTCTGTTCGCCACCAACTCGCTTATCTATTTGGACCAGTCTGTGCCACCGTACGGTGTCGCTCTCAATAGCCTCACATTTGGCTCTACGAACTTTGCTTTGAAGGAGCAGGATGTTTCCCCGTTGAATTTGCTCAATTGCAGAGCGTGTATGTTATCCAGCGATTCTATATGCGTCTCCCTCGAAACCGGAGATGTTTATGTGATCACACTGAAGAAGGACTCACTGAATAATGTCAGGAGATTTCACTTGGATCAGGTCGCCTCATCTGTCATTCCTACGACGCTTACAAAATTAAACGATAACTTGATATTTCTCGGCTCCAGATTAGGCAACTCTCTGCTGTTACGTTACAAATGCGACAATCAAGTTACTTCTAAAAAATCATCCCTATCAGTTGAAAACGGCGATGCCAAATCAAATAATCAAGAAAATGGCGGTGAGAACGAAATGGAAGAAGAAAACCCCCTCGATTTCGAAATGGAAAAAGAAGAAAACTCTCCTGAGAAAAAACGAAAACGAACGAGTGATCCGTCCGGGGATTGGGAAAAAGTCCACAGCAATGGCACTGTGCCAAAGCGCAACAAAACAATCTTCGAGGCCGAAGAAGACGAGCTCGGTGCGATTGACGGGTACTACGGAGACGAGATTTTCAACCTTGACGTTAATTTGTGCTATGAATTCGAGACAATGGATAATATTTCGAATATTGGCCCTTGTGGACCAGTAGAGTTGATCCACACATCCAACCACAACGATAGCTACGACCATGTAGGAAGCGACGCAAGAGATAGAAACATCGATGTTTGCATTCTCTCAGGCAAGGACAAAACAGGCAGCATAACAGTCTTGCACAAATCAGTACGACCAAGTATAGCATCAAATTTTCCCTTCCCAATGAATTTCAATGACATGTGGACATTGCGCAGATCAGAATCGACAAGACATAGTCTCTTAGTTATGACGAAGAAAGACCAGACCATGGTTTTCACAACGGGCCAGATCCTCGAAGAATTGAAAAAGGAGGAGTGCGGCTTGGCAACGAACGCGAAAACGATATTTTGCTCAACCATCGGTAATGGAAAATACATCGTGCAAGTACTCCCACGCGCAGTTGTCCTGGTCGACATGGACACGCAGGAGACGATTCAGAACAAACCATTCGATCTCAACGGACAGATTATCCAAGCAGTAGCCTGTGATCCTTACTTGGTCATTCTCGCTTCGAAGGGGACAATCATCTCACTTGTTCTGCATACCAATTCCGATGGAAGTGTTATGATGAAGACCTCGACTGCGCCTGAGTGTTCGTCGGACGACCCTGGCAAGAAGATCATGCACATCTCGCTAATGAAAGATGATGAAGGCCATTTCGTGCTTGGTAAAGGGAGTCCCGACATTATTCGAAATCAAGAAGCAAAAGAAAAGAAACTATCCGAGAAAAAAGAGAAACAGTCTGAGCCTTCGTTAACTCAACATGGCGATGACGAGAACAGAGAAGAATTCCACTTAGATTTCAATACAATTCTCACGGCAGAGGAAGAAGATGAACTGCTGTACGGGGATATAGAGGAGCCAACAGCAGATTCAGGAGCGTATTTTACTTGTGAAGTAACACTCACAGTGTAATTCGCTATTCAATTACATTTGTCAAATGCGCTAAAAAGTGTTCTTGAATGAAACTGCAGAGGGCGAAGAGTTCGAAGAATTTATCGACGGCGATGCTAAGGGCCGACATTGGTTGTTCCTCACTCGAGCAAACGGAAACCTTGAGATATATTCACTGCCAGATTGCATTTTACGTTTCGGAGACCGAAACTTTGCCAATGCTCCTAAAATCATCGAAACTAGCCGTTTTGAGGGCTCTGATGGACGCCGATTAGATGTGATGGACGTGCAGGAAATGAACGTCTTCAAAATGGGACCATGCGGACTGCCTTACATAGGAGAGGGACTCAAGTGTAGCCTCGCCTGTAGTTAAATTTCCTGGATGCGATGTCTATAAATATAAAATAAAAATATAAATATATAAATATAATTGTCGTAATTACGACAAACTGAGCCCTGAATAGTTGTGATGATTGCGGATCAGTTGATGATTTACCGTTTCCGCGCCACTCCAATTCGATTCCAAACGGAAAATCCGGTCCTGTCTGGTCGATTTATCAAATTCCAAGACAAAACGAAATTGTTACGTCGGATTCCAGGTGTCAGCGATGAAATTATCAAGAAACACCGGAACAACAAAATGATGCGACAATTCAAGAATATACAAGGACACAAGGGAGTATTCCTAGGTGGGGCTTATCCCCACTGGATCTTCTCCGGACAGGACGGCAGATTAAAGTGAGTTGTATTTGACATCAAAGAGCTGATTTTATGCTCCTTTATGAGAGATAATTTACCTTGTGAGCCCAAAATCAGAGCTCGCGTAATTTTGTCATTAATCTGAAGATTAATCAAAGAAGGCGATTATCACAGCGTTGTTTAGCATTCATTCTATGTGGCAGGAGGGATTTGTAAACGCGTTTACTCCATTCGACAACGAATCGTGCCCACACGGATTCCTCTACTTCCGCCATTCCACAAAAACACTCACAGTTGCGACTCTTCAGCCGTTTCTCAAGTACGACGCAGACTGGCCCTTCAAAAAAATCAAGCTCAACTACACGCCGTGCTTTTCATCGTACGATCTAGAGCAAAAAGTGTTGACCATCTGCGGCTGCAGAAATGAGAAGATCGAAATGCTGCCCAAGGTGACGATCACTAAACTTCCTCCGCGCGCCCTTCGCGCGTCGCAATTTACACGTCAAGTTCAGATCAATGCGGAAGGACACAAGGAGTATGAAGATATGCCTGAAGTAGCCAATGTCGAAACTCAGCTTTTCCCACAGGCATGGTTAATAATCTATTTTCATCTATTTTTCTTCTTTACAACGGTCTTTACTGAAGGCCCTTTAGTAATTGCTCAATTTGAGACGAGAATAAACCATCACAGTACTTCGTTGAAATGTTCAGTCCGTCAACTTGGGAAGTAATTCCTAATTCAAGGATAGAAATGGACGCTCATGAGCATATTCTGTGTTGTCGCTCGGTCTACCTAAAATCGGAAGCATCAATGAGCGGCAGAAAACAGTACATAGCAATCGGAACGAGCAATGTTTGCGGAGAAGATTATCAAAGGACCGGGGTAGCTACCGAACATCGTTTCTAGATATAGATAACGGCGAAGAGTTTTTTTTTACATGAGCTTTCCATTTCCAGTGGGGCTAATTGACGATTAAAATAGTTATTGAAGTTGACCCTGCTAATCTGCGCCCTTGGTAAAAGGCGCAAGAGCTCTTGTCAAGTTCAGACACAGCGGCGCAGTTGGGCGCTAGTCCAATGTCTGGACACATGTTAAAATTAAAAGAGAGCTAACCCTTGCCAAAGTAGAGGAAGACTCATCTTACTAGAAGTAATCGACGTTGTTCCAGAGCCTGGGAAACCACTTACTCGCTACAAATACAAAACCGTTTATGACGAGTCACAGAGAGGACCAGTGTCGGCGGTAGACTCACTCGATGGTGCCCTTATCGCCGCCATAGGACAGAAAGTATTCATTCACGCTTTTCAAGATGACAACTTGCGAGCCACCGGTTTCGTTGATACACAAGTAAGTGCTCCCGCCCGGCGTCGCGTGAAAGTAATAATTACCGCGAAAGTGAATTTATTTTTTATTATCCGAAAGACAATTTTAGCACTTTGACAATTTGTAAAACTTATCACGAAACGCGCGTCTTAGAGAAGTGAAAAGAAACAAAAAAACAAAATAATTTACATTTTCTTGTAGCTTTACACACATGCGACGCACTGCTTTAAAAACTACGCACTTGTCGGCGATATCCAACAGGGGATTACGCTTCTGAGGCACCAAGGAGAGCGAAATTGCATCAGTTCTATTTCCCGTGCGCGTAGAGCTGGCGAAGTCATGGCTGTAGGAATCTTACTCGACGGAAACCAGGTAACAAACGGGACAGAGGAGTTCAACTTTGAGCATAAGCAACCTAAGCTAATAGTAGACCCGGTTGACTTTTTACTTCTATCGACCTCTCGTAAAAATGCCGAGTCGCGAGTAGAGCGATGAAATCAGCACAATTTGGGGGTTATTCAGTATTAATAAGGTACTTGATTTTGACCAAAAAGATGGTCTGTTTCTTTTTATTTGTCATTTACAACCAAAAGAGTGGTATATTCGTCTTGTTTCGCGGATTACCTTCCGGGTAGGCCGCTAAGATCCCGAAGGGAAACCACAATACAACATCATTTGAAGGTCAAAACTGAAACAGTTAGTCAACAAGAGCTTTTCTTAGGTCGGGCTCGTTTCCACCGATATGCAGCGAAATTTACACGTCTACATGTACAAGCCAGATCAAAAAGAGTCGAACGGGGGGAAGCAGCTAATCCGACAAGCTGACATCAATCTTGGAAAAAGAGTCATGTCCATGTGGAACTCGCTCGCTCGTCAAAACGATACTTTCACGAAAGTAGCCCTAACAGAAAACGATGCCAGGTAACTTTTCTCTTTTAGTTTTTTTTTTATTTAAAAAATTTTTTTTTTCCTTTTCTCTGATGCAGTAATCGAATATTTATGTCAGAATTAATCAGGACTATTGAGCGCTTTCAAACTCTCAAACTCTCAAACTCGCTGTCCTAAAACTTTATGTGCCTTTAAGACACGTCACTTTTTATGCCGGTTTGGACGGCTCGTTGGGAGACATTGTGCCAGTGTCCGAGAAAGTGTTCAGAAGATTGGAAATGCTGCAAACGCTCGTTCAGAGCCATCTGCCTCATTACGGCGGCCTAAATCCAAGGGAATATAGATACGTAAGTGTGCTTTTTAATTTAACCTATTTTGCAAGTCAAAAACATCCCTTCTTTTGCATGAGTGAACTTTATCGTCCTCGTAACATTCTGAAGGTTTTTTTAGTTCCGTTTTCAATTTTAAATTGATTCATTTGCAAACGAGAAAAAAAGAGAACTAGAGCGAGGCCAGTCTTCTTCGAGATAAAGCTGCTGGCCATAGGCGTTAATAATAAAAAGGCTGGAGTTCTACACACACTCCCTGGAGGCCCCGTCAATACGTTCCATCTACCAAAAGAAGAGATTAGACCTACTCTCGCGCTCTGAGTCTTGATTTTCCAGCGCAGAGCTTTTTATTCCGAAGAGAACAATCGTATTTTTAGTGTTCGAATGAGTTCAGAGACCTGGAGAATGCGGCAAAGAATATCATTGATGGAGATTTATTAGAGAGATTCAACGGACTGTCCTTCACAGAACAGACCGATCTAAGTAGGAAGATCGGAGTGACAAGGGAAGCGCTTCTAGACGATATGATGGACGTATCACGGACGAAAAATCTGTTTTGATGCGAAAGAGCAAAACCGAGAACAACTACTCTGTGAAACGCCTTCTATCAAACAGCGAGCAAGTGAAATAACATAACAGATTAGTCAAATTTCTTTAAATTGCTGGATACTGCCAAACAACTAAGATACTGTTTCTAAAATCTGTATTTATTGGGATTATACGTACTAACCGGTCGCCCTGTTTTCAGATATCGGCAAAAAAGAAATGAGACGTTAAAGCGAGACATTAGCGAAGCTTGAACTTTCCATTTATCATTTATCAACTGGCCTTAAATAAAGAAATATAAATAATCATCGAACACGGCGACTATAAGCAAAGAAAACGGGAAAACCATCAATGGCTGTAAAAACCGAGGAGGAAAAGGCGGAAGATCTTCTCCTCCCTGGTCATGCGATCAAAGGTATACGAATTTCGTTGAAATTTTGAAAAATAAACTTCTGAAGATAAATGGCGAATCACGAAGAAAATCGGAGGGGGTGGTTTCGGCGAGATTTACGCGGCGAAGTTCATCGAGTCAGAAGAAAACGTGGCAATCAAAGTTGAATCTTCTAAGCAATCGAAACAGGTGAGCAACTAGCTCTAAATTATTTAGTAAAAAAGGCTCCACGCGATAACACGTTCTGTACTTTAGGTCTTGAAAATGGAAGTCGCTGTTCTCAAAGCGCTGCAACACAAGTCCGACCACGTTTGCAAATTTTATGGCTGCGGTAGGGACGAGCGCTTCAACTACATCGTGATGAGTCTCGTCGGAAAGTCGTTGGCAGAACTAAGAAGGGCGCAGCCTAAAGGTGAATAGAAGCGAGTTTAATCAGAAGTTAACCCTTCGTCCGCAGGAACATTTTCGCTATCAACGACTCTTCGCCTTGGACGCCACATATTGCAAGCAATCCGGGACATTCACGAAGTGGGCTTTCTCCATCGCGACGTAAAACCGTCAAATTTCGCAATGGGCGTTTCTAGCAAAGCCAGACAGGTCTACATGCTCGACTATGGTCTCGCTCGTCAGTACGTCGACGCCACGGGAAAAGTTCGTCAGGCGCGAACTGTTGCTGGCTTCCGCGGCACTGTCAGGTTGGAAGTAAATCACTAAATGCCACTTTTCATCTCGAATTAATTTAGATATGCCTCAGTCAATGCTCACAACAACAGCGAAATGGGACGCCACGACGATCTTTGGTCGCTTTTCTACATGCTGATTGAGTTTCTCCACGGGCAGCTTCCTTGGCGAAAGATCAAGGACAAAGATCAAGTTGGACAGATCAAACGAACATTCGACCACGACGACTTGCTGAAGCACGAGCGTGTTCCCGAAGAATTCGAACCCTTCCTCCGTCATATTCAAAATTTAAAATACGATATGAAGGTTTGACATTTCCAGAAAGAAGTATTACTGAGGTTATCTTTTAAGCCGGACTATGACTTCCTATTCGCACTGCTGGAGTCAGCGACAAATAGAAAGGATGTCCGAGAGTCTGACGCCTACGATTGGGAATTAACCACCAAGTCAAACAATTCAATCTCTCAGAGCACAAGCCCAAGGTAACCTGAACTTCCTATGACTCGATTTGCGAATTTTTCTTGTCAGGGAACGCGAAACATTCGCCGCTGTCCGCGATGCGACAGGTCGCGAGGATGAGCAACGAACAGGGGAAATCAACGGGGAAGCTAGGGGAAAGAACAACAACAATCTGCTGGACAAGGAGCGCAAGAAGGATCGCCAGCGCCACAGGTCAAGAAAGAATCGAGATCGCGAAAAGGCCCGAGAAGATACCAACAGATTATTACACACAACGGATCGTCTAGCCGCGCTGGACATCAACGACAATGCGAAACACGCGCGAGACGCGAGCGCTGATGGCGATCATCAGGTATCATTAGCTGGATACTGAAGGGAGTAGTTCAAGGGCAATGTTCAGAACGAGCGAGAGCGCGTCCGGCGATCGAGAAAGACCTCGGCTGACCGCAAGACTGGCCTCCGATCGCGCTCCAAAGAAATCGACTCCAAGCGTAACTTGCGCATACGCGACAAGAGCTACGATCCAAAGCCGCCAATCTCCAACAAGCCCCACTCTCGAACATCCGATCCAAGGTGATTTTCATCGCATTTCTTATCTTCTTCCCTCCATATTATAAAATAAATATATTTCTGTAAAATTTGCGTTTTCAGTAGCACATTTCAACTAAGAAAGCGGGTCATTTTCAAAGGTTTCGTATTGCGTTTTAATCAGAGAGAGAAAAGAGAGAGAGAGACATAATTTCGAGTGTTTCAGTTTGCTTACTGTTTTGAGTGTTTCAGTTGCGCTTGAGAAAGGTTTTAATCAAAAACATAAAATATCTTCACAAATAGATAAATTTGTATTTCAGGTCACGAAGATATCGTGTGTCCAAAACTCTCCGCGTAGGAGTTAACGGTGAAAACACAACGATTTCTGGCGACGAAGCCCTGCAGCATTCGCGCGGCACTCGTTTATGATCACTCCTGTTAAGAAAAAAATGACGGCGTTGCCACACCTTTTATAATTAACTTAAAAACCTTCGGGCGCCTTCACGGAATTGTATTCTAAAAAATTCTTCTCCCAACAGCTGCCTCGGTATTTAACAGGTGCCCAAACAACTACGATAACTAATTCTATTTACAACTACTACTGATTTCCCCTTTGCAAAAAAAAAGATAAATGAATTCGCTTCAGCCCGTTCAACCCAGTTTCTTTTTCATTATAAGTTGAATCCAAATAAAAAAAAACGGATCAAAAACATAGTTTCTTCAAAAAATATAAATCTTGTTTTCTGTTTCCTTATCTTTTAATATATTTGAAATTATTAGTTGAGTTTACGTACTTCAGGTCAGAAAGCTTTAAAAACAATTAACCACTGTAGTTAGCACTTGAACACATTGCACTTTTACTCTGCTAGCAGGCTTGTTTAACATTTTGTCGAAATCTCAATACACCGACCGTGCCATTCCTGTTTTCTGGAAGGTCCGAGGAAAGATGCATGTCGAATTAGAAAAAATGAAAAGGGATTAAAACGATATTTGCTAGTCGAAAAAGGTGTAACTGTTGCCAATCTTCTGACCTGCGCTTATTAGCTATCTTTCGACGCACTGCAGCCTTGCTCCCCAATAATAAAAAAACGACTTATCAAAGTAAAGTTCACAATTTTTGAGTTTTATTCATAATTATCCCTCAGAGCAGTTTATTTCTATTCTTTTACACAAACTCTCCCTTTCCAAAATCATTATTTTTTAAAAGTTTGCTTTATTTTTGTTGTTTCTTTTTGTTTGTTCTTTTCCTTTACTATATCAGATGCAGTCACGATCTTCAGGAGCTCGTATTCGTTCTTGAGCGCGCTGGAGATCTTGAGTCTATCTGGTGAAAATCAATCAAAGTATTATTTAATTCATAAATCATTCAAAAATCATTACTATATTTCTTTAGGCTTAGCCGCCGAATTTAACCTTGCCCTAATTTATCAAAATCGCTCGTTAGACCGTTTTTATTATATACAGCAAAATACAGTTTTTTTTTACTTTATTCCCGCTTTTTCAAAAAGCGACTTTAAACTATTTAATCATTTTCAGTCTGTTGATTCTTTTTCCTTGCCTCTTGGGCGCTTCATTCCTTTTTAAGTTTTTTACTCTTCCTTTTTGTTTCTGTTGTATAAGTTAAATATTTATTGTAAAATTAAAATAAACCGTTTCTCGGCTATTCAAAAAAAGACAATCAGTAGTGCTAGATTTCCGAAGATCTTCTTAATTGGGAATCTAGCACTTTTTTGCACCCTTGTTACTCATTTCGCTGAAGTCGACTTCTCGCACTTGATCTTTTTGTCTTGAATTGACATCTTGATAAGAAAGCGCGTAGGAGCGCTGAGGTTACTTTGCACCCTGCTCGGGATTACCATAGATAGAGAATAGAAGACGAATGGGTATTGTGTATGGTCAAGGGTTGCTAGTCGCATTTCTTTCCTTAAAATTCCAAACAACTGGCATCCCCTCGAACAGTGCCGCTTGGCAGGCTATGTCATTAGCATTGCCAGCCACTCTTTCAATGAAGTCGCTGCTTAACGACTCTCCCGATGTCAATTTCTGGCTCAAATACTGGCCAAGGGTTCAAAAAGCAATCGTAGATCCCCTTGTGTGTTTTCTAAGCCTGTTTTTTACCCTGGAACAAGGTCGTCTTCACCTACTACTATGGAGTTGAGTACATGGCTGATGTCTTCCTCTCGTGGCTACCATTTTATTCCGAGCTAAAGCTGATGCTTCTATTTATGGCGGCTCCTGTCAGGAAACGAGTTAAACCGCGCCAGACGCATTTAGCAGAGCAGACGCGGAAGTGCCTAACTCATTCAAGTCTCTTCTCGGTGACGAAGATACTTAGGGGTATTCCACTAAATGAGATGACTATAAATCGGGGTCCGACGGAGGGACTGTTTGAGCTCATCTGCGATCTCTATTCTTCCGGCAGGGCAAGCGCCAAACGAGTGGGACTCACGTCTACCCGGCTACAGCATTTCGTTAAGCAGCTTATGGGTAATTTATTGAAGATTTCCCATCATAAAATTGTAAGCTTTGAGCGCCGACGGACTCAATTTCGCAGGGATCGCAATAAACTACTTCGTTGCTAGAAATACGGCGATTGCGGAAAACCACCAGCGTTCAAGTCCCCGAGAACAGCACAGAGATCGTCGAAAACAATCCGTTCGTATCGGAAACGGTCTTGGACCCTATTTTTATCTTGTTAGGAGAATGCGGTCTTGACCGTTCATAGAATACATAGAAACCAGCTCGTCATCGCTTGATGAAGAGGAATATGTACCAGACAGGCATGCAAATCACAAATTTTCAAAGTTCTTTCCGTGAGAGTAGATTTCGATGGACGAGTTTTCTTTGCATCCCGGTTTCAGAGCCTCCACGAACGCGATCTCGCAAGCGAATGTCCCAAAACTCCTGAACTGTGTGTGCCAATTTATTTGACTGCCATTATTTATCAAATCGTGCCTATCGCCAGCCTTATCATATTTGTCTTTCTTAGAAAATGTTGGAAGCGGAGGTGCTTGATGCTTACCGTTCTATCTTCGCTCAGACATTCTCGAGAAACGGTTCGACCCTCTATATCGGAGATAATCTTGGAAAGATAACGACTTACAATGTAACACGCTGGTCGAAAACGCAAGAATTCCAGACTCAACTTCACAGCATCCTTTTCATTCTCGAATACAAGGGAATTTTGATTGCCGGTGGCATAGGAGGCCTAGTTACTCTCATCCTCAGCGAAGAGGGAAGAATTTCAAACGGCAAGCGCATAACTAGCGAATCGTACAACACAGCTCTGATTTTGGAAGACCAGGACGTACTTATAGGAGGTGGACCACGAGGAATTTTGTACACAATCGATTTGAACGTTTTTCATATCATCAAGGAAGATATTGACTCTCATAAAGGTAATTCGATGAATACAACCAGTAGTACTGAGATTTTTAGATGCGATTCAGTGCTCTTCAATGTCGATCGATCGAGGGATTTTCTGCACAGCGTCAGAAGACGGACTTGTCCACATCTGGGATATCAAAAGCCAGGAAATCACCAGAACGATTCTGCCTTACGAGAACGAAGAGCTTAATCGACCGGAAAGAGGTCGATTTATCAGCTGTTGCTCGATGATCGGCGACTGGCTGATTTGTGGTGGAGGCCCAAGAGTGGGATTATGGGTAAAGACTTATGGTTTTGATTTGTAGCAAATTTTCTTCATTCTAGCACGTGAGTTCCGGAGAATTGGCCAATATTTTAGATATAGAAGAAGATGTGCCGTTAAGTATGCTCAGGAATGGTTCCATTTGCGATCCTTATCGCCCTTTCGCGCATTTTTGCATTTGAAACCAAACTCAGCTCACCCGAACGCATTTTCGTCGGTGGGTCGCGATCAGTTGTTTACCAGTTTCAGCGCAACGGATCGAAAATCTCGACGGTTGAAGCTACCTCGCAATTTGTTTATTCCATTCAAGTAAGCCAGAGAGATAGGTAACAAGAGATTTATTTTTCCCTCTTTTTCAGAAATCACTAAAGGGACACATGCTTGTGTCGGGAAGCACGAGAACTGTGGATATTTACAAGAATAACTACAAAGCACAAGAACTTTCTGTCTGATCGAAATAATGTTATACTGCCATTACGTCAATATAACAACTAAGTACAAGTCTGATTTCAGAGAAATTGGGATGCAGGTTGAGAGAAACTCCGTGGTGAATTCGATTAGAACATTTCTTGCTCAGCGGGATATGCATTTCAACTCCTGTGAAGAGACAGAGGTAATTTTAAATGAGACGTAAACTCTGTCCTAAATTTTACTTGCTAGAAAGAGCTGAAGAGGATTCGTGAGGAGGCCACAGTTCTGGAAGGTCTTTCCTTTTCTGTTGATGAGAATACTTCGCTCTCATCAACCGTCATTGAGACCGCAGTAAGGGACGAAGTTAGACTCTGGGCAGAAAATATGGAAGATGCAATTCTCCGGGGTGAAGCACTTTATGAGGAGAGCTCCGAACTTGAACGCTTCCTGATCAACTACAACGCGTTGAAAGCGGCATTGACCCGGGAAGAGCTTAAGAAAGACGAAGAAGAACACCGAAGTGACATCTCGGCGATTCTTGAGAGAAACAACAATGAAAATCAAGGAAATGAGGAAGCTTACGATGAATCTCTTCTGAAGAAATCTCTTGACCAAGTCAGGAGAATCGTTTTCCTGAAAAAAGACTTCTTTCAAGAAGCCTAACTCACATGTTCTCTCAAAATCTGTCACTTCGCTTTTTCTCTTCTACTCTTTTTATACGAGTGCTCAACAGTCTCACCTCTGTATTCTCTAAATAAGTAAAATGGTAGTAACTTTTAAGGTCATTTTTATGTCGGTCGAAGTACGGGACTTCACTTCCCAGATGATCGGAAAGGATGATATACCATTCGACGAGCGATGGGATCGAATGAAGCCCGTCATTCAGAAACTGCTCTTTCTCGAAAATGTTCCAAGGTGAGTTATCTACAGATCACTTGGTTCTAAAGATTTTTAGAGAGGAATGGCACAAATTGTTTTGGGACGTATTTGCATCTATCCAGTGGGATCCTGACGGAAGCGAACGACTTCAAATGGCTCTCACAGATCTTGTCAGCGAGCGATTCAAAAAAGTCAAAATCAGTCTCGAAGAAGTCAGAGACCGAGACGACTCTAATTATCTCAAAATGTTGGATCACTATCGTCGAGAGTGGGACGACTTCGAAGCACAGGTATATTGAACATAGTAAGCTTTGTCGTCAATGACTACTTTAGCTTGAGTACTTGCCGGAACCCTTTCGAGCGCTAGAAACTGAGTTTTTGGAGCGCACTGACGAGGATCTTTCAATCGAGTATCTTCTCCTTCTCGAGTGGAAATTCATGTTTGCGAAATTCGAGACCGAGCTGCGTGCTGGCGCAAAACATTTAATCCACGAAGAACGTTGTGGCAATACTGAGTACAGAAACGACGCGCGAGTACAAGCGCTCAAACGCACCTACATAAACTTGTCGAGAAGGTGCCTCATCGGCCGCGACCCGCTCCGCGGCCTTGAGCTCGAATGGGACATGTACTACTACAAAGATCGACGGGACTTCTACGTGAAACGCGTCGCAGAAAAACTCGCCGACGGGCCCACTGCCATTGAGTACATGTCCTTTGCGCTTGAGACGTATAACTTCGAGAAAAGAATGTCCAGGCAATACATTGCAGAAGCGTCGTATAAAAAGTCGCAGGATGAACTTCTTGAAGGTAAAAATGATCTGTTAAAGATCGGATGGGGACACATTTTTAGTTTTGGTGAACGAGCCCGCCGCAAGCGAACTGATTTTATCATCCATCGATTCACTAGTCGACGCTCTTGACAAAGAGGCGCTCAAGATAGCCTTCATTCTCATGCGACCCGACGTGGACAAGTCTCGAGCCCTTCGCAAAGCCGTTAACCAGTATGTCACGAAACGAGGGACTGAAAGGCTGAAAGCATGTTCTCTCACTGATGGCGACGCTGCTGTTAGCTGTATCCTCAAGCTTTACGAAGAAACCGACATGCTGATTGAGTACGCCTTCCAGTCGCATTTTAAATTTACAACTGAGCGCGACAGAGGTAGTTAATCGGAATCAAGCAATTAAATAAAGCAATTTTTCAAGGATTCAACGTTCTGTTGAACAGCACTGAAATATTCGGCAAGGAAAATAAGTTTCCAGAAATGCTTGCTACTCATGTAGATGGCTTGCTCAGAAAGAAAGCCCTTTGCCGAAAATACAATGAGCAGGAGATTGAAGATCGTATCTACGGCATACTTAATTTGCTGAAGTACATCGACAGCAAGGACTTGTTCATGCGCCACCATAAGGTAATCCATCAGATGTTAAGAATTTATATTAAACAATTGTAGCTCCACCTGACTCGACGATTAGTACTCAACGTCTCAAATGACCGACAGCTCGAGGAGTCTTTTGTCGACGGACTTCGCTCAATCGGAATGCCATCAGAATACGTCAACAAGCTCCAGCGAATGTTCCAAGACATCAAATTATCGGAGGATCTTAATAAGGACGTCAAAGGTTTATTTTAATCTTACCTTATAAATGTTATGTTATATTTTAGCTTTGCTCGACAAAAAATCTATCAATGTAAAAGTTCTCTCTGCCGGAGCTTGGGTGCGCGGTCTATCTCGTTTCCCCATTCAGCTTCCTCATGAAGTCGAAGAGAGCTTGAACGAGATTGAGAACTACTACAAAGAGCAGCACACCGGCCGCAAGTTGAGCTTTCATCCGCTCCTTTCCCACGGAACACTCACATTCGAATCCAAAGTGGGAAAGTACGAGCTTGATGTTACGGCACTCCAAATGGCTGTTTTATCTTGCTGGAATAGGTACGTTTTCAAGATCGAGAAGGATGTTAAAATCTTCCTTTAGACGGCCGAACAGCGAACTGACGATTGAGGAGCTTTGCCTCGGATCAATGCTACCTGAGTCTGAAATCAAGAAAACTCTGACTGTACTGACTCAGAATCCCAAGCTCAAAATCCAACTCCTTCTCACTCGTCCACAAGTGAGCAAGGCTGCGAAAGGTTTGCTCTATGTTAGTCTTCCATGCTAAACGCATTTAGAGTTCACGCCCGGAATGACTTTCCGTGTCAACCGTGCCTTTGCCTTGATCAAAAGTGGGAAAGCTGCCACCCGCGGAAAAGTCTCTCTTATCGGTCGTCTTCCTCTCACCGCTGAAAAAGCGATGAAGAAAGAAGATGACGAAGTCTACCAGCTCCGAACTCTTCGCGTCCAAGAAGCTGCTCTCAAAGTACTCAAGGCTAGGAAGAAAGTAGACGCGAACACTCTCTCCGCTGAACTTACAGAGCTGCTAAAGGTAGCCATACTTCGCTTTTTCTCTTCGTTGATTGCAATTTAAGTGTCAATTCTTGCCCTCGATGAAGATGATCAAAGAGCAGCTTGAATGGATCCTCGAGCAGGGTTTCGCTGAACGAGATCCAAAAAGAAAGAGGTCTTTATCTACAAGGCCTAATTTTATCAATCTTCAATCTGCACCTTCCTTTCACCCTTCTCTACACCCAGTCCTACCCTTCAACTCGCGTACTAAGTTTCACTTCAATTATTATCTCATGTCTTCCTACGATTCCCGTTTTCTGTGTGACACTCTACCTCCTATTTATTTCAAACACTGTTCACTTCAAATACAGTTCATATGATCTTTAACTTCTCTAAATAGTGATGCAATCTCAGTATGTCCATCAACTGAATAACTTTTTTCGTGTTTATTTATTTGCACATCACGCAAGTTTAATCATACGATTTCATGGCATATTTTTCTATCCATTTTCTGGCAGTGATGTTATATTGAGCATTGTTTTTTGGCCAGCCTAAAAACCATCAACAAAAGGTAGAGTTCTCGGCATTCCTACCTGAGTTACGTGGCAGGAAAGAGCTTGGATCATAGAGAATTGAGCAGAGTGTCTGAAAAGATTGAACTAGTCCTGTTGTGTTCAATGGCGCACAAAGTTTCCCTTCGTATGGTATGTCTTCTGGTCCGAAGAGTTACGCTTCCAAGTGGAAAAGATTGCCGTCAGTCAGACAAGCAGCGAACTAGAAAAAGCCTAGGATATTAGCATAGAAAAAGAAAATATAGTCCCCAATCAGTCGAGTTCTCAAACATTCTCAAAATATCCTCTTCCTTGATTCCATCGAAGATGCAAATAAAAAAATCTTTACAAAGTAAAAAGCTTGCAACGTCCGGGAATCGAACCCGGGCCTCCCGCGTGGCAGGCGAGAATTCTACCACTGAACCAACGTTGCCTGGGGAGAGTCACTACATTAAATCATTATATAATAAGAATAACTGTGCTGAAAGAGTGCTTTATTAATTTACAAGAATAAAAAGTAAGGGATTAGCTTTACAAAATCGCGCTTTCCAAAGTGGTCACGTGGTAGGGAATGCAGAAGCGAGCAGATGGGCATTCCATGCTGCACGGGCGTCACTTCTTAATTGGAGTCGTTTGAAGTGTCCCGTCCCTTGCGTCTCCCAGCGCTTTTGAGGAATGCAGGCTGGATGCCCGCGCTCTTCAGCACCGAAAATGGTTGATCCAGCATTTGAATCGGTAAGATCTCTGGCGGAGGCGTCACTAAGGGCTCACAGTTGTCAACGATCTCGTCGAGTTCGCAGGCGAAAGCGTTCGCCTTGAAGCAGTTCTCGTCGTTCCAGTAAAACCCACTTCGAGATTTGATCTAAGAACAGTTCTAAACCCGAATTTTATATGGAAATTTACCTCTTCGACGCAATCTTCAGAAGTGTAGACTTTGTCGGGAGCGCCAGTTGGGTATCTGTTGAAGTGTCCTCCTGAATAGTCGAGTACGGTACCATCACTCCACACGTGCAAGCCATCGATTTCTAAAACAACGTTAAAACTTGTCGGAATAATATTCAAGCTCACCAATGTCGTCAATTCCAATCCAGAAAGTCTCCATGTGGCTCTGTTGCATGAGAATTTCGAGGAAGTCTTGCTGTTGTTCCGTTTTTGGCCGCGCGAGCTTGGCGCCTTCTGCTTTGCAAAAATTAGCAGCGTCCTTGAAGCTCATCAGCTCCTGATCGACGATTTTGTAGCATCTGCAGTCGAACTGTTCATATCCCTTGGGACATTTACCGGTGGAGACGCCGATCGCGGCAAGTTTCTGACGGCACATCATCCGGAGCTCCTTGTGAGTTAGCGCGCGATCCCAGTACAAGATGGAGCTTATGTCGCCCTAAAAATCACTCTAATTGACGCTCTTTCAATCGAAGGAAATTCGATTTAACTCGTCAATTTTCGACGCGCTCAATCAAACGTCTAAGTTACCTCGAATTGCTGTCCAAAGCGTGGTTTTTCGTCTAATGTTCGATCTTTTCTGCCTGGAATCAAATGACCAGAATCATCAAGTCCATTTCCGAGGATCATCGAAGCATTTGAAGCAAGAGAGCCATTCATTTTTATGGATGTCCCGGGCCCATCTGAGAAGCCGTTCACGAATGGAACGATATGAGCAATATCATCTCCGAAGTTATCTCTGTCGACGGAGGTTCCAATACAGAGCCAGGTATTGTCAGGCAGTCGAGAGCGACCGAAATCGAGGTGGCCGGGCTCTTTGACATCATTGCCCATAAATAGGCTAACCGAACCAGTGTAAAATGATGGGGCGACGAGTTCAAATCCTTGGCCCGCATCATTACGCTTCGATAAAATTCTACGCAAGGTGAAATTTCAAGTAACGAAACAAAATTTAAGTTCTTCAAAAAGAAATAAAATTGATTGATGTGTCAATTGATTTTTCACGTTTCCTGCTGCCCCGGTTAGTATAGTCTGCTGGAAGAGTTGGGTCTGGACGCATTCGGACGATGCTTGCCAGTGTAAAAGAATTCGTCCCTATCTCGATCATGTCTTTTCCCAAGTCGAGATAGTCAAAGTGCTCGTGGCTGTAGTCGACAGGCAAATCGAGAGTCGGAACGGGGTATTCGTTCTGTGTTAGATGATGCATCCATTCCTCGTAAGATCCATCCATGACTGCTTGAATTGTCTAAAGCGAATATTACAACTGTTTTTAGCCCTCGAATGTAAACAAAGGAGGAGCAACTGAGCACGGTTAATTACCTTTAATGTAATGCGTTTTTTCAGCTTCTCTTCTTGCGGGTTACTCTTTTTCGCTGACCTAATCTCCGCAACGGTCGGGATGTCCATGCAGATCTGTTGTTTCTTCAAAGAGTCTAAATATAAGGTTAATGAAAAATGACTATTCTTCTGCGTTCTGCTTTTGAACTTTTGGCATATCAAGTGACCAAGTAGTTAAAGATATTGTAACACTGGAGTGTGCTCGGCGAGATGGATGTGGTCAGTTCTTATTTGGCGCGGTCCAGCGCGACACTTCGCCGCTACTTTCCGCAATCGCCTGATCCACCGCGACAAAAACGAATATGCGTTAGCATTAGACCCACGTTTAAAATAGCTTAGAAACTTACTTGGAACTGATCGAATGGTTCCGATGTTAGGGCCCGCTGCGGAAGAGTGTTTAATCGTGCTAGACGTGAGTAACCCTTCAGCGATCGCTTTCTTCATCATTATTTTCCCTGATCTGTCGAGCTCTTCGAATTTGTTTGGCTTCTTTCCATCGGCGCCTGAAATTGAAAAATGATGTAAAAATGCTCAAGCAAAGGAGTGTTTCTAATGATTTTTTTCAATAACCCTGGAATGGAGCGTGCAAAAGTGCCACTACGACTGCCCAGTAGAACTCTTAGTTCCTCTAACTTTCCCCGATAAAGTGACCGCGAAATGAGGAAATAGAAAAAATTCGCTATTTGGGAATTAGAAAGGATCTGGCTGAGTATCGGGCGCTTGGCCGCTCTTGAGAGTCCGAGGCGTTCGAAGGCCCTGTTGTTGACTGCCCAACTGGGCCCTTCGCTGCCAATTCGTTTGAGCCCTTCGATCTGAAGAGCTCACTTGCTGATAGTTGAAAATTATCAACATCGCGCATCAAGAACCACGACGTGTTTTTATAATTATACATTCCATGTTTTCAAAAGACACAAATTCCTTAAAAGACTGGTTAGTCCACTCTTGAGCCTGTTCAAATATACACAATTCTAAAAGATAAACGTGGCCAGTTTTCTTTTAGATTTAATAATGTTGCGAAAAGGTCGCCTGATTTGGTCTTCGGTAAAACGGAAAACCAGGATTTTCAAGTTTTTCATTTTTTTTTCGAAGTGACAGTGTTCGGACAGACTATTTGCATGTCTAACTCGCCGCCCAAGGAAAAATCTCCAGTAGCTCGATTATTATAATGAGACTCTAATGGCTGAAATTATGCAAGTATCTTTCCCACGCGCGACTAGTCTGAGCCGTCTTTAAGTTTCCGAAGAACAAATATCCGTGAACGTGCAACGTAAGATCAATTCTCGCTGGGTATAAAAAATTTCTCGCGCCGCAAATCCCCTTTATCTTGCTAAGTTGTTAACAACAGTACTTGAAGCCGCAGCGCTAGCAGCTCGTGTTGAATACACGGCTTCAGCTGCAAGTCATGAATGCATTTTAATGTCTTTTTTCCGAGACTGACGAATTTCGCTCTCTGCCAAATTACCAAGCAAGTTCAACTTTAGCTAATGACGGTCAACTTCCTCTTTAGGTATTTTCAGAATATTGGTAGTTAGCAGGCACTAGTTAATACTCTAGTTCTCGGCCTGTCTGACTACTTATCGCAGCTACTTTTGTTCTACTCTGTAAAAAATTCCAAATGACTTTTGTCAATCAAGTTGTATAATTGGCGATATAAAAGTTCACCTAAAAGCTATAATTTACCTATGGCCAGTACAAAGGATAAGAGCTTCATATGTGACAATCGGTGCTTTGAATTCTCTAATAAGGAAATAAAAAAATGACTTAACTTCCTCGTCGTAGCTGGCAAATATCATGAACTCTCCGAGAGCCGTAAGAGCGCCACCCTTTTCCATGTGGCTAAGGAGCACGCCGCTCGTGAAATGTCGTCTGAATAATCTCACGCTAACTAAAAAAAGATGTGCGAAAAATGCCTTCACGTTGCCTTTATAATCAACCGTGTAGAAATTCTCAAAGTCTAACTACCGGTAATCATACATTTCTCAGACTCCGAATGCTTCCAATATTGCTATTTTCCAATTTGAAGATATTGACTATCGAAAGTTGTCATCACTTCAAGCAGCAAACTAAAATTATTCTGAAAAAAAAAATCACTCCCAGCTGAGCCAGCGATGCATTTGAAGACGGAACTACCCCAAAGAAGAAATCTCGTCGAGAGACCGCGCCTACTGAAGAACCAGTGAAACAGGCAGTTGCAGAGCCTCCACTTGCAGAGAACGGTACAAATTTAAGTAAATAAAATAGACGATTATAAAATCCAAAAAAGTCTTAAAATTTAGAAGAAGGACCTTCGCAAAGAGCTGAAAGTGAAAAAAGGCAAAGAGTGTTTCAGCAAAAAAAAAAAATTGGGAAGAAGACTCCGAAGAAAAAGACTCCGACGAAGACTCCGAAGAAGCCGAAGACTACGTTCTCTGACTCTCTCTCTACTGAATATACGATTTTTCTTTGTTCTTTTCGTTTTATAAGTACAAGAAACCAATAAGCAAAATAACTTTTCGAATGTTTTTTGGCTTGTGAATATGAGATCCCATGTAATATTTTTACGAAGAGTTATTACTTATAATTATTATCTAATGACTTATTAGATAAATAGGACAAGATTTAAAGTAGATATAATTCATAGGCTATGAATATTTATTACTTGGAAAATTTCAGTGGAACTGCTCCGAGGAAATTTAAATGAGAATTCTAATACTCCGCAGGTCCAACTCCTGTCAAAGATTGACAAATGAAGTCCCTTTCTTAGTCACTAGTATAAATTAGTCAAGACGGTATTGCCTTTATCGGCACCTTCTATTCTCGCTACATTGCTTCAAGAACGATAAGCAACACGTAGAATGCTTGTCTATCTGTTTCGACTTGTGTTAGCTGATTAATTGAAATTATATCTCAATATATTGAATAATAACAGACTATGAACAGCGTTTTCTTTAGAAGAGGGTTCCCTTTTTCGCTTCTACTTCTAACTTGGCCATTTCTTCTGACAGCTCATTGTCAGTTTCGTCTGTTTCTGGGACAAAACTGAAGACATAAATTCAGAGTAGAAATATTTATAGAAGCTACTTTGGATCGCAGAGCGCCTTCATAAACTCAAACTTCTTCTCTATTCGCTTCGAGTTTGCTTTCAAATCCTTTATCCAAGCTTGTTCTAAAATCAATATGAGGACGATTTCATTCATATAAAAATAACCACAAGATGGTGCTGTTCCTCCCAAGTACTCAGGCAAACGTTCTTTAGGAACTTCTTTGTAGAGCTCTTCCCAATCGGCTCCTTTCGGCAAAATGACGACTCGCTCGAGAGTCTTCTTCGAAAAGAACTTTTTGACGATGTTGAATACAGTCTCGAGCCAACCTGGGCACTGAACTTTATTTATATCCTATCGAAAGCTATCATTTTACATTCAAAACGAATGATCGTTTGTTTCTGAAGGGCGAACAGGCATCGAAACGCCCTCCCATTTTTGCTGATTTGAGACCGACAGCGCGAAATCGACTCCAGCTCATTCCACCGTGATCGATAATGAAGCGAATTCCATGTACCTGCACACTTTCGTGCTCGATTAGCCACTCCCGTAGAAATGCGGATGCTTTTGAAATGATCCCAAATAATTTTTAAGGAGTACTTTTTATGATCATACATCTGCGTCTCGCTTTAGTTTGAAACCTTTTTCTTGATGAAGAGCATGAGCCGGAATTTCAGCAGGATCCCACCTGCCCGAAGCAGAAGTCAGAACCCAGCATCCATCATCTTCCGGCTCCAGAAGTTCCATAACGCCAGAGTCGAAGACTTTTTCGATCTCCGGTGTCCATTTCAAATCGCCAAAAACTTCCGGCCAATCTATCACGAGCTGAAAGAGGGCAGTGATTTTCTCTTCCGCCTTCTTCAGATCGTACTTCGTAACTCGCAAATAACGAACTATGAATGAGTCGTCCTCTAATCTTGGATGCGCTGCAACGGGTATTTTCTTGCTCTTCTTACAATTGCTCCTAATAATGTTTTACTCGTAAATATTATTTACTAATAAAGTTCAAGCCAGCAAGTATTTCTGTTTGATTAAGTGGCTCAAGAGCCCTTCATTTGTTTGAAAGTGAAGTTAAAAGCAACTAAGACCGAGAACTCAGAAATTAGACTTGGAACTCTTGGGCTAACAACTCTGAATTTTTCGTTTACAGGTAATTATCAAAATTACCTAAGCTCTTCAATTTTTCGTTTATCGTTGCTGGATCCTCGTTGAGCTCATTCTGTGCCTTCTCTTGCTCCGCCTTCGTTAGACCGCTCTTGAAAACCATCTTTCGAAAATAAAATATATCCTTTTTCAAGCAACTTAGTGTACCACTGGTAAATGTGTCACCGCTTTGCAAACACTGTCTTTGCTCAAACAAAACAACTAACTCACTTCAATCTCCTTAACTAACTGAAAAATCGAAATATTATGTGGCATAACTTTCCTTCCGGCTACCGGGTTATAATTAAATCTCCTTCGAAATTCGCGGATTTTTCTAGTGATACAAACTCGATTCCTTCCTTAAAATCAGGTCAAATCTCTAACATGAACATGTCTAAAAATCATCCTTGTCTTCAAAATGTACTAGTCCATCTTTACGACGCAATATTTAATCAATTTTATTAAAAAGTCTCATTGTTGTCATCAAGGCAGGGCGCTTTTATTTATTTTCAAATAATTCGACAATTCATTTCCGTCGAAAGAGATGAGCGTTATTTTTGGGATAGGGAAGTTTGACACAATCCTGAATTCTTTGCTTGATTCTCAGGATGGTCTTGATTTGCTTAGCCCTGTCGAGGTAAAGTAAAAGTGAGTCCCAAGCAAATAATCTTTCCAAGGCTTTCGTAAGTGTCTGGTCAGGAAGGTCCTTTGATAATACTATTGAGTTTTTAATCTTAAAAATCTTTATCTGTAAATAACCTTTAAATTGTATTTGATATTGACCCCGACAGTCATGACTTGTGTGGTCGTGCTTCTAATTGGAGTGACTTATGGCTACGATCTCTACGGAAAAGGACAGCTCGAAGTTTTCAATCCAAATCATCAATCACGCGTGTTTACCGGTGTTCTTGTTTTTGACCGACGATCTCAGATTCCTTTGATCAAAGATTACTGCTGGGCTCATTTAGCAAACGAGGACCCGAGCGTGGGACAAATATCTCTTCTTCATTACCCATGTCTGCCTTTTATTATCATTGCAGTGTGTGGAATAATGTACGCCATCAGAAAAATTCGGCAAGAACTAAAGAAGGAGGAGTCTCGCGCTGTCATTAATTATCTGGCGGACGGTATTGAGGAATCTATCACAGGAAGTCGTATTTTAGCGATAAAAGCAAACTTCTGTACTGAATTAAAAACCGATTTATGAGAAACACTTGGTGTCTTTAGCGATTTACCAGATAACACGAAGGAAATAGATAAAAACTATATCCAAAAGCGCATTGGAAAGGGCCACCTTCCAGACAACTATTTTGCCGAGCTTAATGATCTTATTGCATCAGCGAAGGTTTAAATTAAACCGGGTTTAATTATTGAAATAATAATCAATAATAATCATTATCGCCATAATCTTTTAAGATACCGATCAGCGTAACGTTTACGAGGGTTTTAACAATTATATTTTTGATTCTTGTGGTCCTTTTTATAAGTGCAATAACTCTTGACTCGGGTTAAACGAAACATTACTTATATAATAAAAGTTTTATAATAACTTATGCATATATTATATATATAATACTTACTTATAAGTAAAGAATTCATAAAAGTGATTCATAATCCGTAAGTGCAGTGGGGCGGTTCAACCCCATTTTATTTGACTGTCCTCTGCCTCAGAGTTATTACTACAACGGAACAGACAGTTTTGGTATTGATGGATTTCAAACTCACATCAAGGCCGTTTTTCCTCTGTTCCGAGGCGAACGTTCCTCATGGCGATAATGGTGACACTTTATTCCTTTCTTGCGCTTGTTTCGATCATCGATATTATGGTGAAGCTCTTTTCCGAAGAATCAAAGATTGTAGACGAGTTCATTTCAAATCTACCGATTAAAAATTTCAAAGTTCACCGAGATTATCTGATTCTTCTCCAGGTGCTCTATTTCGTTACAAATTTTACCTAATGCTTGCTACAGGTGAACTCCGAAAAATTCGCGATTTTCAATTATGCTCTTTCTCTTTATCGACTGGCAAAGAAGACTGATCCGGCAAACCCGAATGAGATGTTTTACCGCTTACTGCTTGAGTCCTTTCTACAAAAGTCGGAGAGGTTGTCCGTGTTGACAGACTGTCGCTTGAGTTCAATTGGATGAATTTATTGATGAAGATATTTAATACAGATTAGTATGTTACAAGTCCGTTTCCGAGTCCTTTGAAATATTCGTCGTCTGAATTCATGAGACTCCAGAGATCGAATAGTTGGTTCGCTGACTGGATGTTCATTTTTTCAGTTGATCCTTCGTTGTCCACATTACACGAGCGAACAAAGCTCTTTCAAAGGCTAACTACGTTTTCTTACAAATCCTTGCTTATATAATAGAAAAATAAACCAATTAAATAACCATCATAATATATGATTAGTTTTCCTCTCCTGGAAAAAACAAACGCAAATATCTGGAAATTCATCCAAATCAATTTAGTTAATTCTCTTCTTTGATTTCAGTTCATAGAATACAGCTGTTATATATATGAGCTGGCGAGCCCCTCCGTTCCATGAATTTTTGACATTTTGTTTCACCTGTGAATACTTCAATTAGTGTAATGCATGCAAATTAACCCTCGAACATAACTGTATGGTAGAGTATCTTTTGGGAGACAAAAATATATCTGGATTTTAAAACGTAGATTTATTTATCATTAGAAACAGAATTTCACGCAAACAAAAGAGGCTCTGGAAGATCTGGAAGCGGTCTCATAAAGGGAAGGTTAAAACTGATCACAAAGTAAAAGTTTGCCATATCCGTCCTTTTCCTGAAAGTTGCTAAATCTCCACAGCCTGAGTCGCCATCTTCAGAGTGCATTTGACTTGAATATTTTCTCTCGCTCCTTGGTGCTAGATAAGTGTCGCCACGAATTAAAATTGGCTCTTCGATTCCGTTCCTATGTCGATCTTTAAATACAATTTCGAAGAGCCGTTGCTTAGTCTCGGTAAGGTTCCAATATGCCCGTGCATTCCGCAACCTGGGACGTGTGTTGGGCTTTCTCCGCGAAAAGTATGTTTGTATTTTTTATAGAAAGAAATATAGATGAAAATCGCTATCGCTATAATTGTTAGTATGAAGCCAAGTAGCAATATCGGCCAGAGCTTTAGGCTAGATAAATTGAGAGTCTTGCTCATCGAGCAAGTCGTAGAGAGTTGGGCTTAAATAGGGTTACCACCATACTCTGACATAAAAATAAGGATTTCAGAGCGAGGTGGGAAGCCTATGCTTGGATCGCATCAGTAAAGTACGTACTAGCCACCCCATTCAAAGCATTCAGCGACTCTATGTTGGTCGTTGTTTTGAAGCAGCACTGAAAAAATGATAGCTTATGGAAGAAAAAAATTGTCAACCAAATATACACCGTAGGAATTTTCATTGGTCTCAACTTGCTGCAACTGAATCGATCCTTTTTCTTCGTGTATGCGCCAGACTCTTAGATACTCAGCTGGTACATGTAAATCCGGACACAGAGGATTAAAAAGATCTTCGTCCGGATTTGTGAAATATTTGCCCATCCCTCTTTTCAATATCTTGAACTAAAGCGCTGTTCATGACTGGCCAGCGATTTTATGATGGAGAGAGATTACCGGCTGACTCGTAAGAGTTCTCAGGCCGTCAGTTTCTCACGTTTTCGAGGCGCAATAAATCGGAAGGGATGAGAAAGAACGTGGCTTTGTATGATTAATTTTCACCCGGCGTTCTAAAGTAGAAGGAAAAGCTAACTTCCCGCAATTTAGTAAGTTAGCTCATGCAACAAAAATTTATTAAAAAAAGTGCAGATTTTTGCCAATCTCAAAAACCATCTTATTCTAAATATCTTTTCATATATCGGAGCGTGGATACCAACATTCCAGAGTCCCTTTGACGGACCGATAAAAAAAAGGATGGAACCTCCTCCACCGTGACTCGTCCTGAAGCGGTTTTAATTTCACGCTACGCGAGAATGCGCCGAGTACGGATGCAGCCTCAGAGTAAGCCAACAGATGAAATACGCTCTCATTCCGTTACTTTTTATCAGCAGAAGCCAGCAGAAATCATGTGAGAGTGTCACTAGAATTAAGAAGTATTATGAGGATCCACTGGTACCCAAGGATAAAGGTAAAGATGTTCAATTTTTAGATTCTCTTTTTTTCTCAATTGATTTTTTCTCAAAATGATCAACAGTGAGCAGTCTTTATATCATTTATAGAGCCAAGCAAATTCGTGAAATGCGAATTTTGCTGCTGCGATGGCCAGTCCGGCCAAAAAGAATGCTCAAATCGAGACGAAGATTGGGAAAGAATTCTTCCTGAAAGCGATCTGCGAAGTTTCCACCATCTTTATATGGATCGCAGTGGACTGGAGTCCGTGCCAGCTTTTCCTAATGATAACCGACTGGTGGAATTGTGGGCTCGGTTTAATAAAATATCAGTACTCGACGTGTCCAAGCTCAAACCGTTGACAATGCTGCGGCTTATTAATCTTCAAGGAAACTCGATCAACTCGACCGCGGGTCTTGGCACGATGGAATCAGTAGAAGTACTCGAGCTGCCAGTAAATGCTTTCGCAAGCATCTCAAAGGAAACATTTGCGAGCTTTCCGGAATTGCGGAATCTATCTTTGTCAACTAACCAACTGATGGAAATTTCAATAGACGCGTTTGATCGCACTCCGAAAATCCAGCAGCTGATTTTAAGAAGGAACAACCTCAGAGCTCAAGAACTTTCTGGAGTTTTGAAACTTCCAGAACTTGTCAAACTCGATCTTTCTGATAATTTAATCTCTTTTATTGACAGAGTAAGTTTTTTTCCATCAATTCCGGTCTATATCATTTTCTAGCCTCTTTTTGGCGCTTTGGTGAAGCTTCAATACCTGGATCTTAGTGGAAATCACATGAATTTCATTTCAATAGATAGCTTTTTTGGACTCAAAAATCTCATTCACTTGGACATTTCCGACAACTGGTTTGTCCACGTGACCCCAGACAGCTTTGATGAACTTGCTTTTAATACCACCATCGATATTTCCGTAAACCCGCTTATTTGTGACTGTGCCCAGCAATCGTTCGTCAGCTGGCTCAGGCTTCAAAGTTCAAGGAATGAGTTCAAAACATCCGTCTCAAGCTATCTCGGGAATCCGTTAATTCGAGAAAATTTTCATACTCATCTGAAGAGTTTCAAATGTGGAGCAATTACAGTGTATGGCAGGTGGCGACGAAAAGTCAAGAGAAAGAGCTTATTCTCGCCTCATTTCTTTGGAGGTAGACTAAATTACTCTAAATAAGCACGAATGATTTTGAAGGGACCTTTATGTGATGCTATGGAGAAGATAAAGGTGGCTATAATTGCTCCCGCTGCGGTTCTCGGACTGATCATCTTCATCGCGTTGATTGCATGCATCAAGCGCAAGATCTTCTCGGAAACAAAAGAGATTGAGGAATTCGAGCAAAACCAACGCAATCGTGAAATGGCCGAAGATCTAGGCTCCTTGGCGGATGAGGCGGCGATGCCAGCATCTGTCATGCCGCAGCTCAATCCAGATCTGATGGCAAATAGGTGATTGAAGGGCATTTTTCATTCTTATTGAAATCTCTAGGCCTGAAGTGATGGGCGCCGTAAGAGAAAACCAATTACTTGCAATGGGCATGGATCCTCTTCACGCAAGAATTCAAGCCACAAGAGGCACTAGAGACATGTCAAATGCAGCTGGCTATTCCAGCTCCGCTTATGGATCAGAAGACGAAAAACCTAGACGAATTCAGCGTCCTGATCTCAATGCAAGAAGGTGAGTTAGAAAGCGCAATTTTGTCGTATAAATGTTTCTAGGAGGCAATCAGATGATTCCGACGATGAAGACCCTCGTGAGCGGAGGATGCCAAGAGGCGCTGGATTTTGAAGAAATTTATTTAAAATTAACCTAATTATAAAAACTGCCCAGATATTACTTGCACAACTAATAAATATTTTTGTAATTAAAGTGATGATTTAGCTCCATTTCTTAACTTTCATTTTTCGGTACTACGTCGTATTCAGCGCTGGCCTATGAAAAAGGGCTGTGCAAATTTCAAGCAAAGATAGAAGACCAACAACTACTACTGTAGGTAATGTTCCAGACAGACTAGTTCTGTAAGTCTGATAGTTAGAAAAGCAGCATCCGTGTGATTTTCAGATCTGCTTAAGTGTCTAGCTAAGGGTGCTGCAGGTGTGACTGCTGTTGGAGACAAATACAGCTCCCGTCGAGAATCGAGAGTCCCAGACGTCATTAAGGGTAAAACATGAAATCGGCGCGCCGCGGCCGCCCGTTCAGCGCCCCGCCGTGACCTATTTTTCAGAGGCCCGTCAAATCTGAACGGAGAGAGTATTTTTCATAATTTTTTTTGCGTTAAGATTATCAAAGCCTGCACTTTCATCAGGACAATTTTGAAAAGAATCGTGAGCGTAGAAGTAAGAAAAAATGGGATGACTTGCTCAAAGTCTATCTCCTCCCACAATTTTCGTCCGATTTTTCCCAAATTAAAACCATTTTGTAGAGCTCCGTCTACTCTACAAATTCGTAGACTAGCTTTTCAAATTTAAATTTTATAGATTTTTAGACGCAGCTTGGAAATGAGCGCTCCCTCGAAAAAAGGCATTCGCAGCAGCGCAGCGCGTGAAAAAGGCGGCCGCGGAGCGAGAGCGCTCATTTCAAAACTCCGTCTAAAATCTATATAATTAAAAATAAAAAAGTTAGTCTACGAATTTGTAGAGTAGACGGAGCTCTACAAAATGGTTTTAATTTGGGAAAAATCGGACGAAAATTGTGGGAGGAGATAGACTTTGAGCAAGTCATCCCATTTTTTCTTACTTCTACGCTCACGATTCTTTTCAAAATTGTCCTGATGAAAGTGCAGGCTTTGATAATCTTAACGCAAAAAAAATTATGAAAAATACTCTCTCCGTTCAGATTTGACGGGCCTCTGAAAAATAGGTCACGGCGGGGCGCTGAACGGGCGGCCGCGCCGCGCCGATTTCATGTTTTACCCTTAAGCGCTGTGTCATAGCTTCCGCTCGATTCAAAAAGTCCGTTTCAAAAAGTCAGTTTCAGTTTCGCTCCATTCAAGTTTCGGGCATTAGATGGGAAGGAGTTTCCGTGCTTGGCATTCATAAACTAGCACGACAAGATCGAATGTGCTATTTAATAAGGCAGCTCATAAAAAGCGAAACGGCCGCAACAAACACTGGGGTTCCCGAATCTGATCGATTGATGCTCCTCTATGATTCCTATTGAAAGTTACATTAAGCAGGAAAACAAAAGTACCAGAGTGAATAATTAACGGCAGCGAGGAAGGATCTCAATGAAAAGAGGGAATATCGGCCTTGGCTGATCAGAAATTCTTTTCAGAAAAAAAGGAGGAATGAGTGGCCGACGATTAATTATTCAGGGAAAGTTGCTCAATGAAAAGTGAATTATTCACAAATGAGCGACCGATCGGTACTTTCCTGTAAGCCACATTTTAAACTGCACTCGAGTACATGAGTGAGAGCAAATAACAAAAGTAAAGAAGAGCTTCTAACCTAGGTGAGTGCTACAGGAGTTGACGCAAATACATGGACAAAGGAGGACCCATGTGGCGTTTTTCAGAGAGTGAAAAGTCTCAAAAGGCAAATTTGCATCACGCAGAAAAAAACCGCCCATATGCAGTATCGATCCGATGGGCAAGAGAGCAAAGTTTTGAAAGAAATCCTAGAGAACCTCGAAAACGCATTAATCTTTCGTCAGATTTTCTAACCGTTTGGCACTTGCCCAAAACCGGAAGGGTTGCTTAGCGAATCGATAATAACTTTCGCTTTTAATCTGTTGAATATTGATGATAATCTGGTTAATTATTGAAATTCGCATATGATGAGCAGTAAGTTTATTCCGCCTTGAAAGTAGAAACATTCATATTGCATGTGTTACCGCGCGATAATGTAGCAGCTACAGTATAGATGAGATTGAAAATTCATTATGCGAGAGAATACGGTGCACGGATCTTAAACCAAAGGGTATTATTTCGAAAAATTTATTAGAAGGGCGCAGCTGCAATCGTAAGTTTTTCTTTAATTTCGATATTTGTGCATCCTCTTGAGGAAAGTGTTTATTGTTTTTATTCTCTGAAAATTGCCCGTAATAATTCGAAAAAACGACTTCAGATAAATATTTGATAGATAGGCTTTCACGGGTTAGACTAGGCGCGTTTCTACTTTAGAAACAGTTAAGATATATTCACTCAAAATATCGGGCATCAGTCAAAATATATTCAGTCCATTCTCAGATAACTTTTTCGTGCAGTCTTCAAGAACTCTATTCTAACTTCATGAGATTGAACTTCCTAGAGAATATTCACAGTAATCAAAAAAATCCAAGAGCGGCTGGGAGAAGACCTTCCCAAGAGGAAGTATTAAAAACAGGGGAAATTCCGGAACTGGCACGCGCAATATTCACAGCCTGTAAAAATCATCATCAATTCGAAAATTTCACAGTCAATAATAGTCTCATCGTTATTTGCTAGCAAAGATGAAGAATCTCAATAAGCACTTTGATATATTTGGCTCACTATTCACAGGACTAGAAACGCGCTTGAATTCCGTATTTGCATGTCAAAAAGTGGAAGTAGCTGCCAGCGCATAGTTCGCATGTTTTTGATCAACCGCCATGTAGCTTATTTGTAATTATTCGAGAAGAGAGCGTGCTAGAAAACAGTTTAACAAGCAGCGAGTTAGCTAGACCTGACGGAGACAGATTCTGTATTTGTTATCCTTTGATATGCAGGAACTTTTTTCTGGGTCACACAGACCCATTTTCGTTATTAAAAGTTCATCTTTTTGGGTGCCGCGTTATTCATCGACGACGGAATATTTCACAGCTACTGAAGTTCAGTCACTGAGTATATGAAAAAGAGATTTGAACAAATTTCAAGACATCGTTCAAAGTTGAACTTCTTAAATATAAATTTGAGCCCCTAAAGTACCCCGATTGAATTGTAAATGACAGTTGAGACACTGTGTTTGCGAATAAAGACAGACAAGTGAAAGGTGAGTCCATTTCAGCAATGTCCTTACGAGACATTCTGAAAATTCATTGGACTCCTCAGTCACTAATTTAGCCTCTTCAATAATGTAAATGGAATCGGTGGCTGACATGCTCCCCGGCTAGCAAACATCGCCAGCACATGTACGTGTGTTTTCTAATTGCCCAATCTATTAGAAAGAAATTATCTATTCCTTGTCAGCTCAATTCCAAAGGGACAGGCGCTAATTACTCAATTCCAGCCGCGTCGAATTCAATTTACAGTCGCTTCTCCGTGCCCAAGATTGAGGACTTGAAATCTTAGCTCTTGAAGATTTGAATTCCTCTTCTCGGAAAAGCCAATTGGAAAATTAGTCTTGATTGGGTAATTTGAGATTGGACACCCTTGAGAGATTGTAGACTCGATTTCCGGTGATAAGGTGGCCTCGTGCTCAAGCTCTGGCACTTGTGACCTAGATCGGCGGCGAGACAGGGCACCGACGCGGAAATAATTTCCATCCCCTTCCTCCCACTGTAATTATGGCCTTTCACACGTCCAGTTCTCTAATTGAGTAACGCAAGAATTTCAGAGAGACAGAGAATAGCCGGCTGTGTTTCTGTAGTTACAGTAGCTTACTCTAGAGAGTGTGTCCGAGCATGACGAGTTTCCATTAGTTCCTGTCCATTGGGTACGGTCGCTTTCAGCTGCGTCCATCCAACTTTTAACCTGTCAATCATCAACGTACTAATGCGTCTCATATCAGAAAATAACCACTCGAGCCTCTATTTTCAAAAAGCAAAAACAACACAATCATCAGAGAAACTGCAAACACTTTTTTACAAAAATACCATTTTATAACATAAAAAGAATTATTTAAAAACAATCGGTAAACATTCTTAATAGGATTTTTCATGTAGTCCGTTTCGATTTTGATTTAGAAGTTTTAAATCCTAAACTTCCGTAATTATGCCAAACAAACTTGTTGGCTCATTACGTCCCTTTTATGATAAACAGGGCACCAATGCTTCTTTTTTCGCTCTTTGCCAGATTTCGACAAAACTGTTCAGCTTGATTTTAAAAAAGTTGTTTATGTCTATCGCTAGAATTTGATCACGATAGAGAACTCTTTCGGCACATTGGAACATCCCGAATTGGTCTAAATTTCTTAGAGGCTTTCAAAAGGTTAGAATTTTTCTGACCTCGATTTTTTGGAGGGATTAAGGGTTGCAAGGGCGGATTCAGTTGAGTAACCGGACATTGACTTGTTTTGATTTCAGATTTGATTTGGGATCGGTTGTGCTGTTTACCTCCCTCGCGGCTTGCCCAACTTGGTGTTAGTGCAAAACAAACACGCCACTGGCGGGCGCGAGAGCGGAGAAAGAAAAGAAGAGCACTTCATCGCTAAAGAGCAAGAAATCATAAAGCACGCAAAGAGAACCATCATAATTGATAAGCTTCTTCATACTGTCCTAGGCAGATAGAGATACTCCAGCGCGAAGACGCCACAGAAGACAATGATTCTAGCGCTCCTCATATCCTCGGGTCTTGTCTGTGCCCGCAGCGATGAGCCCAAGAAGATCTTCTTGAACACAACAAATCCCAGGTATTTTTGAGTGTTTTTATCCGTCAAAAATTTAAATCCAAAGACTACTAGTAGAATATAACAATCATAAATTAGTGCGAAACTTCATAATAATCATAGTTTTTTTTTCGTTACCCGAATATTTATTTTTGATCTTTTTTTCGCTGAGATTGCGTTCTTAAAATCTTAATCGAACTTTCATGCTGCACAGAGTAATCGATTTTGCCATGGGTGGATACAGAGAATACAGGAGAAGATTAACTCTGATGAGATCAAGAGATCACTTCGCTTATCTCGCATACGTTATAAATTATTCAATGGCTAATAAGATCCTAAATCTGAATCCGCAAATGCTCTCCTCCCAGTAAAGTAAGACTCACTCAATACTGTATGACTTACTGTATGTGAGCTTAATCCATGCAGAACTCAAAGAGTTCAAAATACTCTTCTTTTCTGTTGAATCAACTTAAAATTATGCGCACTTTTCTTATCAAATTTAATGTTTTCGCGAAAAGTATGAGAATGTGACGACTTCAGAGGCTATCGTCTTCAACTGTGAAGGTTCACATTCTATTCCCCAAACGTGGGAATAATCTCGAGATTATCTCTCCGTATTTTTGCAGAGTTTTATTCGCACGGATACTGTCAATAACACAGCGCGAACTCACACACACTTCACGCAATTGAAGATGCTGTATTTGCCTAGCTAAGCTAAAGCTGCAATAACTTTTTACGTCTTTCCCAGTGCTGAATAAAAATCCGCTGGCAATGAAAGAATAATATACTTAGCGCCAGAATATCCGGGCCGATTCGTTCTCTTTAGACTTCTGATATAAGAAGATAATTATTACCGCCTCTTTATAAAAAGGCATTCGCGCGTATTCTTCGAAAAGTTCTTCTTTATCGAAAGCAATTATTGTCTGAAAGAAAATAGAGCAGTGCTGTATTGTTTCGGTTGCAGCTCTCGAGCGTTTTTTATCGACTTATAACTTCCGCTTTGGCTTCGCTGCACAAACCTCGGTAGCTTGATACTCGAAAACTTGGGCCACACTTACGGGCAATTTGGGCACGTTTTTATCAACCTGAGTGTAAATATTAGTACCGGATGTTCTTGAGCCATCGTTTCCGCCGCGCAAGGCAAAGCGACATCTCAGCAGGCAAAACTATTCTCTCGGGAGCTGAAAGTTTGTTCCTGCTGATGGATCTTTTAAGCGCCTGCAAATCTTTTATGCAGCTTGTCCAGCAGATAACAAAAGCAGAGCTCACAGAAGGAACGTTGACCTGTGGGCCTTAATTAAACCATCAATGGAAAGTAATTGTGTGCCTGGCATTTCGCGTGCGACGGGCCCATCGAGTTTTCACGATTTTTAAATTAAATTTATTTGGTTTTCATTTTCGCTCCAGCCAGCACGGCGGCACTTTCTCGAGCACATGGAATAACAAATGTCACATTTTCGATGTGGCTCTCTATCAAGCGGACTAGGCTTTTCTAGTGCCAGAGGTGATTTGCAAGGGACGTCTGCGGGAAATGAGAACACATGAATAGTACTCTTCCTTGATTCCCGGAGCTATTTCATAAAACTAGCGCAGGCGTCATGATAAGGCGGCGATAATTGATAAGGGGACTTACAAAGCAAATGAAGAATTCCCAGCTACGATGCGCTACGGCAGATGTTACTCAAGGGCGCAATGCGTGTGTGCCTAAATCGCTCTTGTTGTTTGCCATTTAAAACAAGTAAATCCGCGCTGACAGCATGGAGCAAATATTTTCTTGAGCTTCTACAAACAACATCAAAGGGGGAGTATGTCACACTCCTACGGCAAACTCATGTTGCCATCGGCGCACATCTTCTGACCAATTATTAGGCACACACAGCAAAAGTTTACTTATGCGCTCTTTCTAGCATTTCGGGCCAAGAAGTTTTGACACGCTTTTGTGTATCTTCTTTCTTTGAAAATTTTTGTGGCCGAGTTCGCCAGATTTGCTGAGAACGAACTATTATGGAAACACAACGAAACGCACAGAATTTGATTTACATGGTCGGAATGATGAAAAGACCATCATCGTGCGCAGCTTGTGCCCCCTCAAGTGCTCAGCACTTGTCCATATTTCTCAAGCACTTTCTGTCAATAAGGCCGCGAGTTTTACGACAACAGAGGAGTATTTGAGCCTGCCTTAATTAAGGGCCCGGGAAAAAAAGAACGAGCTTACGTTTTTGAAAAGCTGATGATACTCCAAAACTTCTGACTCGCTTGAATCGAGCCATTCTAGTATTGGCATGACGATGTTTTCATTGTTTGCAATGGCAAATCAAAGTAGCGTATATCCGATGGGCGGGGGTATTATGCTTGATCAGACGATAGTTCAAAGCAGAGAATGCACCTGCTTCATCAGACTCACCTTGACAGCACTCATGTCAAAAAATACTGAACAACGTGTTCCTCTTTGATTTCAATTCCCGTTCTATTCGCCGATAAGGATCCCACTTCCATTATTAAGTTGAGACCAAAGATTTTATACCGTGTTTTTCATGCATGATACCTTAATATCAAGTGTGGCTTGAAGACGTTAGACGATATCTAGCGTTTGCCAACTGTCAAATTGACAATCGAAAATGGTAGAAGAAGAACTGTATCATCAGTTTAAGGCCATACTATCATCAGCATCTTATAATTGTACATAATCCGGGGCCGAGAGAGTTTCTAATGCGTTTTCCTCAGCGGATCATCCACTCTTTCCGTCGCGCCTTATCATCCTTATCACTTTTAATACGTGCCCGCTACAGCTCTTGCCGCATATTATCCCTAACTCACCAGTAGTCATCATTGACAATAATCTTCGTTCTAACACAAAATTATTCCTGAATCACGCGATTTTACTTGCTCCAGAAAGAGTTATAAGACAGTGTACATGTCACATATTCCATTTGCAGAACCGTGTTTGATGGAGTCTATCTAAACTTTGTGACAATTTTCAAACAAACGCTCTATTACTCTATTTATCAATTGGCTCTTTTTTATCTTCCTTCTGAAAGTTCACCGTCTATTTAAGCTTCTATGGGGATATGGAACTGAATATCGAGCTGGGAGACAAGATCGACATCTTTTGTCCTTTGGTCGACACCTTCGAAGAGACTCTAAATAGCGAGAATCCGCTTTTTCTGACTCTTTGGGCCGTTGATAAAGACGGATACGACAACTGTTCGATAAATGGAAGCACAAGCAAGCGAATAATCAGATGCACAGTGCCGAATTACGAAAAAAAGTTCACCATCAAAGCAACAGTAAGTTAATTGTATACAAACGAACTTCGCAAACTTGACAGAAATAAGAATATATCGCCCCGTTAATGTTCATTTGCTCAAATAAGCGAACTGATTTGATCATTCAGAGCTTCAGCGCGCTTCCCGGAAGCTTATTGTTTGAGGAAGGAGAAACGTACTACTTTATCGTGCCAAATTACGGAAGAGAACTTGAAGATATCGAAGAGATCAACTCGGATGGTGGCTTGTGCAGGTCCCACAACATCAGATTTGCTATTCATGTCCGTTCAGGTAATTTAGAACGATAACATTGAATTGGACGCCTGTTCTAACTTCTTTTTTGCGAGTTTAAAATTTCGAGTTTATAGCTGATTGGGAGCCTGCAAAGCCAACAAGCGAAACTCTGGTCAAAGAGTCCGAGATATTTTATGAAGATACCATCGATGGAGAAATCATTGAGGAGCGCTCATCCGAAGAACCTTCTTGGGAGATGTGGTTTGGCATTTTAATCGGAGCGTCTCTCGTCATGCTCGTCGTCTTATGCTCGTTATGCGTCATTTTTCTTGTTCGAAGGAGAGTCCCGCCGAAAGAATTCGTTGAGAGCTCGCATGGCACCTTTGGACATATGTGGGATAGGAGTATTGACGAATACGAGGTGAGAACATGAATTTTCCATTGAAACTTATTTTTTGCTTCAGAACATGACAATCGTAAAAGAGGGCAATCGGCAGGTGATCACAATCGACCGCCGCGGCGACTCGTCTCATCTGAGCAATCCGATGGTGAATCCCTCTTTGCGTCCCAAAAGCTGCCACTTTTCCTCCGATCTAGCTACTCAGAGTTCAACGCTCACCGATGAAACGCAGAGTCTTATTGACGAGCCAAACTTTAGAAGTCAAAACGCGCAAAATCAAATACAGCTGACTCGCGAAGGCTTCGTTGTTCAAGTGTAAATTGTTGATATTTTTCTTGACTACTATTTTCTTTACTTACAGATATTGTTATTCTGTTTTGAGTTCCATAATTTCTTCCGAATTCCTTTCAAAATTTGTTATATAAACATGTAAATAAAACATCGACCCTAGCTCTACCTATTCTACAGTTCCTTTACGAAATCATAATCCCGAGCATCCGCGTCTTAAAAGTCTCCGTCCCCTTATCGATATTGTAGAGGGCGCTCGTAGCTTCGAAGGTTTTCATGATAGTAAAATTTCTACTCACAACGAATTTCCCAAGGAGAGAAAGAGAGACGTGATGAACGTACAGCTCCTGGTGTGTTCGCTTTTCGCGATAGAGCGAGTACGCGGTGATTGTAAGTACAACTCGGTTGCAAAGATTTTATTACAGTCTAAGAGATTAAATAAGTCTATTCAAAAGGGTCTTTTGGTTCAACGAGGTTGTCGTGGGATTCTTTACTTGTTTTGCAAAAATTAATATTTCATCATTTAAATCGAGAATTTCGCAGTAAAACTTTCCTTTGTACTTTCTCACGAGTTCTTGAACAGGTACATTGTTCGGCATACATAAATAATTGAGCATAAAGTACATGTATAATTCATTCAACGGCTGATCAGAGTCGCTCATCCAAAATCCATTCTTTCTGCGGTTCATATGTTGCAGAGTACCTACGATTTTTTAAAGCTAGGGTGAAGTTACTTCTCGCTCATAATCCTGTAAGGAATTAATTCGGATCTGTCAGAAATACGACCAACTTGTAGGCACCTAGGCACTTTACGTTTACAGCGTGCACTATTGACAATACGAATTTCTTGAACCAGGCCTCGCATCGAAGCTTTTTTAAGCTCCCCTTCATTGTAAATCTTCTTCTGCAAACGGTTCTGCAATTTTGATGGTCATCGCAAATAACTTTTGCCGATGGACTTGGGCCAAGGGGAAAGCATTCTTGCGCGGCTGAGTTCATTTTAAAGTTTGACACTTTTGGATACTGAGTTTGGGGATGTCAAAGATGAAAACTGTACTAGTGACGTAACATTTACGTAGTTTCGTTATTTCCTCGCTACTCCAAAACAGTCTTCTTTGCCTTTGAATAGCTGACACACCCTTACTGAAGTTGTTTGCGGCTGCCATCCGCGCGCAAAGTTTGTTTTACTTCTAAGGCGACGAATTCGGACTCGTACTTTCCAAAAAGTGATATCTTCTGAGGACTCGTGACGTCAAAGTTGATCTCGCTAAATATTTTTCCGGTGTCATTTCTAGTCTTTATTTGTTATTTATAAATATAAAGACCGACTTTTTGAAATTAACGAGGATAGTACTGATTTCAAAGACCTTACTCACCGTTCAATAGGCACAATCTTCACGACTTCATATTTAACGGACTCCTTTAGTTCTGGGTTGCTACTTTCTAGATTACTATTTATCGTTTATAACGATTTCAAGAGTACCTTTGTACCAGACGAATTTGGCTTCCCAATCAGCGTCTTCTTTGCCATAGCTCAGCAAGTTGAAACTGGCCTCAACATCATGCCACAACGGAACTTTTAACAGACTTGTTGACCAGTGAACAGAGGAGTCTTCCTTTTTCATATGTCTAATAAATCGCGGTTATACTGATAGGAGAAAGGGTAGACTTTACCTGGTATGATACTTGGGCGAGTAGTTATCACCGATGAAGACAGCCTCATCACTTGGAAGATTTTCATAAATCAAAGTATCAGCTTCGTTTTCTTTCATGAATTGCGCTCGATCATAGAAGGAAATAGACGGAAGCTTACAACCGACAATTGTGAGCATCTTATGATTTGTCTCGTAGTTATTTTCCTGTGCACCAGCTTCGGGTGTTTTCCACATACACCCTTTGCCTCGTTTCCAGCCATTATTGCCGTTGAACTCGCAGATTCCAATCGAGAATCCAGGCGTGTTCACCTCAACTCTTACTTCATCACCCACACTTTCTAAATCCCTCTCTTCGAACCAGCTGAGCTCGCTACCATCACCACAATTCGGTACAAGAAGGTCAAAATTGCTAGTTTCTTCTTTCGTATTCCATCCAAAAATGCACTTATTATTTTTAACAATTCCCGCCAAAAAAATGTCATCATTGACAACGGTTGTTTTCGCGCGACAAATCGCATCCCCATTTGGATATTTCGCTGCTGCATGGATGTAGGGCCTTTCATATTCTTTTAATGGATGCTCCTGCACAAGTAATGATAGCTTTTAAATAAATTCTCAGCCTAAATTTATATGAGAAAATCCGATTCCTATCCAGTCATAAAACTTATCATGACTTCCCCAGTTGCTCAAACCAAAACATCCGCCGGCCAAAGTGGTGAAAATCCTCATAATTCTCTAAAATTTGAAATTTTTAGCAAAATTTGACGAAAATTTGGGTTGGTGCCTTTGTTGAATTTTACTGCATGGCTAATTTCACACGATTACGAGCAAATATTGAACGTGCCTTGTTTCAAATATAACTTTTAGATGGGGACGATATGAAATTCACCGATGCACAGAAATTGTTTTGGGAAGCTTTCGATCACGATAGATGGATGCTAATGGATAAGTCCGAAAAACAGAAAGCCGTGGTCAAACCCTGGATCGAGAACGAGCGCGATCCGAGACACACTATTTTCTATGAAATGGATTTTAATTTCCCTAAACAGACAAGGTTCTAAGTGCGTACTTTTGTAGTAGGGAAATTTTTTACCTGCCCAAGTTATACAGAGGCTCTTATCCTTAGTTTTTAAAGTTTCAAGGCTAAACCTAACCAAAAACAATTTCGAACCTATTATTTATCGAGGCGCTGTACGAGCAGCAATGGACCTCATATCGTCCGAAACTTGCATCGACTTTCAAGAACTTACAAGCCCAAAAAGACGGCCAAGCGATTATTTATCTATTGCTGATAGATAGGGTTATAAGATGAACATTTGGCCCATTTTTCTAGCATAGTCTAGGGGTCTTATGATAGAGTTTTAGAAAGCCTAGAAGCTGAGCTCTCATTTGGGCACAATATCAAGTGGTGTGCGTCATCCCCGCAAGGCAATTTATGGGACCTGAAGTTCCGAAATAGGCGATTGAACTGTTCCGTTGATTTTTGGGCGCCGAGGTTCACTCGAAATGGTTCGTAAGTAGGCGCTAGAAACTCGACTTTTGGAAGAATAACGTTTTACGGTGACTTTTGAGCCATTTAGAGTGAACCCCAGCACCCAAAAAATCAATTAAAGAGTTCTAGTGCCTAATTCGGACTTTCAGGTCCTATAAATTGCCTTGCGTGAACTAGATCACTTGATATTGTGCCCAAATAAAAGCTCAGCTTCCGGGCTTTCTAAAACTGTATCATTAGACCCCTAAACTAAGCTAGAAAAATGGGCCAAATTTTCATCTTATAACCCTACTGATAGAGGCGGTTGCTACAGCTACGTTGGGAAAACTGGCGGAGAACAGCCCATTTCTCTTGGCCCTGGATGCAAAAACTTAGGCAAGGCCGCACATGAGCTAATTCATGCGCTGGGATTTATACACGAGCACCAAAGATCCGACCGAGATGATTATGTCGATATCTTCCTCGAAAATGTCAGTTCGACTTGTTTAACATCTGGCAAAGGCTCCTGTGCTGGAAATTTCAATAAAGCGCCCGACGGTCTGATGACTTTTTATGGTGAATATGACTTTAACTCTGTCATGCACTACGGCGGATACTCATTTTCAAAAGGTATTCTATACAGATAGCATATTATTAATTCTATGTATCAACTATAAGTTATGGTTATGGTCCATAACTCTTACCCTTACCCTAGATCATCCGTACCTAAGTGAACCAATATATTTTTAGCGCCAATCAAAAGCAACCCAACGATCGTCAAGAAAAATACTTTGGAACCTATCGTAGAACAGCGCGTTCGTCCGTCTGTCATGGATATTTTGAGGATCTGTGAAATGTACGGCTGTGGTGATTACTGCGGAGGAGATTCAACAAGAAAAATATGTGATAATGGAATCGATATTTTCTGGGAAAGTAGGCTATGTGACGGCTTCAGTCAGGGTTCTGCTTATAGTTACGTTACTATTGTCTATATTTTATATGTAGCCAAATGTAGTAAAAATTGTTTTAGTTTAGTTTTTTCAAATTAACTCAACGCTGTAAAAATAGAAAGAACCTGCGTAATGATTGCCCTGATGGGTCAGACGAATATCACTGCGAAACCTGCCAAAATCAAGGAACGAGTTCTTGGAAATGCCGGCAGAGCTCGCAGTGTATTTTAATGGAAAAAGTTTGTGACGGGCGAATGGACTGCGATGATGGTTCTGATGAAGAGAGTTGTCAAGCACAATGCTGTGACAATTTCAAAATTAAGGACTTTGAATTTTCGAAGAGCACAGCCAGATCTGAATACAATGTGTACGAGTCACAAGAAGGAATGATGATAAGGTTTTAGTTTGAGAATATTTCAGTGATAAATGTTTTTTAGCTGGAACCCAGGTCAATTTTGGGAGCTACGGCAGCGAGTGAAAGGTGGAACAAAAGTGATTGGTTTCTCGAAGACAAAAACAACTTGTCCAAGTTCGTCCCAAGTAGACTGGAGCATTTACAGTTTTATGAAGTTCTCACCGATGTCATTGATTGAGTGCACAACAAGAAAAATGATCATCGTTCTCAGCTCGGTTCCATTGAGAATACGAGACGAAGGAACCAAAAATGCTCATTTTTGTTTGGACAATATTGTCAGAAAGCCATTTAATACCTACAAATTTGAAGATGCTAAATCGGAACTAGAGAATTTTGATGAAGTATGCGAGATAGACGTCGTTGTTATTCTTCAGAAGCTGATTTCGATGCTGAAAAAGGTTCCAGTCAACCATGGAGGATGCAAAGTTTACACATTCTTAGGAAAGGGTTGAATTAATCGCGGTTAATGGCAATAATACAGCGATAACCTTCAACGAAAGAAACTAACTCTTGAAAGGCTATTCACGACCAACAAGTGCTGCGGATGCACTCTACGATGAACTAGTAGAGCTGATGCTATCAAAAGACTGCAAGTTAATCCATTCGAATACTAAACAAACAGAGAAATGCAGAAACCGTCGAGCACTCAATTTCGATTGGCTTAATATCTTTTATGATATGGAAGAAGAAGAGGAGGAATCAAACAGCTTATACTTTGACAATGAATTCGACGACACTGGAACTGGAAGCTCGTTCAAAGAACTAGCTGCATTAACGGGAGGAGCCGAACGGTCATGGCAAGCGAAACCTTGGCTAGATTTTTGTGAGACAAACAGAGCTTGCGGAAACTTTTCGGAAACAACTGGCATGTTACAAGAGTTCGAATCATTTGATTGCTCACTTAGTGGCTGCTGTTTCGACAGTGACCACCAGGAACGGGCTCGATTTTACATAAGAACTAGAGATAAATATTCAGTTGTCAAAAATCTTGAAGAATAATGACAACAGAGTAAGAAAGAGAACCTAGAAAGAGATGCTTTTGCAAAGCTGATTCTAAATCAGAAAGTTGCAAATATGAAGAGCAATCGCCTCCGGTAGGCGTGCGATTTGAAGAATCTTCGATTGGACAGATGATGAAAGATGATGGTGGTTTATCAACTAGTAAAAATAAGAGTAAAAAGAGCAAAAAATCTAAGAAGGACAAAGATCAAATACCAACAGAAACGCCAACACCTATCACAGTGGATATGACGACAATTTATGAAACAACAGTGCCATTTGAAGCAACGACTCTGTTCCCGGACACGACAACATATACAACTACGGCAATAACCACCTCGACAGCTACTACAACTACGACAAGTACAACAACAAGTACAACAAGTACAACAACAAGTACAACAACAACCACAACCAGTACTACGACAACAACAACAAGTACAACAACAAGTACAACAACAAGTACAACAACAAGTACAACAAGTACAACAACAACCACAACCAGTACTACGACAACAACAACAAGTACAACAACAAGTACAACAACAAGTACAACAACAAGTAAAACAACAAGTTCAACAACAAGTACAACAACAAGTACAACAACAAGTACAACAACAAGTACAACAACAAGTACAACAACAACCACAACCAGTACTACGACAACAACAACAAGTACAACAACAAGTACAACAACAAGTACAACAACAAGTACAACAAGTACAACAACAACCACAACCAGTACTACGACAACAACCACAACCAGTACTACGACAACTACGACAAGTACAACAACAAGTACAACAACAACCACAACAACAAGTACAACAACAACCACAACCAGTACTACGACAACTACGACAAGTACAACAACAAGTACAACAAGTACAACAACAACCACAACCAGTACTACGACAACAACAACAAGTACAACAACAAGTACAACAACAATTACAACAACAAGTACAAGATCAAGTACAACAACAACCACAACCAGTACTACGACAACAACAACAAGTACAACAACAAGTACAACAACAAGTACAACAAGTACAACAACAAGTACAACAACAAGTACAACAACAACCACAACAACAACCACAACCAGTACTACGACAACTACGACAAGTACAACAACAAGTACAACAACAACCACAACAACCACAACCAGTACTACGATAACAACAACAAGTACAACAACAAGTACAACAACAAGTACAACAAGTACAACAACAACCACAACCAGTACTACGACAACAACAACAAATACAACAAAAAGTACAACAAGTACAACAACAACCACAACCAGTACTACGACAACAACAACAAGTACAACAACAAGTACAACAACAAGTACAACAAGTACAACAACAACCACAACCAGTACTACGACAACAACAACAAGTACAACAACAAGTACAACAAGTACAACAACAACCACAACCAGTACTACGACAACAACAACAAGTACAACAACAAGTACAACAACAAGTACAACAACAAGTACAACAAGTACAACAACAACCACAACCAGTACTACGACAACAACCACAACCAGTACTACGACAACTACGACAAGTACAACAACAAGTACAACAACAACCACAACAACAAGTACAACAACAACCACAACCAGTACTACGACAACTACGACAAGTACAACAACAAGTACAACAAGTACAACAACAACCACAACCAGTACTACAACAACAACAACAAGTACAACAACAAGTACAACAACAATTACAACAACAAGTACAAGATCAAGTACAACAACAACCACAACCAGTACTACGACAACAACAACAAGTACAACAACAAGTACAACAACAAGTACAACAAGTACAACAACAAGTACAACAACAAGTACAACAACAACCACAACAACAACCACAACCAGTACTACGACAACTACGACAAGTACAACAACAAGTACAACAACAACCACAACAACCACAACCAGTACTACGATAACAACAACAAGTACAACAACAAGTACAACAACAAGTACAACAAGTACAACAACAACCACAACCAGTACTACGACAACAACAACAAATACAACAAAAAGTACAACAAGTACAACAACAACCACAACCAGTACTACGACAACAACAACAAGTACAACAACAAGTACAACAACAAGTACAACAAGTACAACAACAACCACAACCAGTACTACGACAACAACAACAAGTACAACAACAAGTACAACAAGTACAACAACAACCACAACCAGTACTACGACAACAACAACAAGTACAACAACAAGTACAACAACAAGTACAACAAGTACAACAACAACCAAAACCAGTACTACGACAACAACAACAACTACGACGACTACGACCACCACCACTACGACGACTACGTCAACTACGTCTACGACGACTACTACAACGACCGCTTCTACGACAACTACAACAATACCGACGACAAAATTCACGACTATGACTACAACTATGAATACGACAACAACAAAGTCAGCCACAACGACAGCAACTTTCACTACTTCAAAAAGAAAGAGAATTATGAGTACGACGGTTCCAAACACAAGCAGAATAGCAAGAAAAAATATGACGGAAAAAATAAAACCGACGCTAACTTTACCAATTCAGTCTAGTAAGTTTTCTACTACTCATGAATCAATTATCTCAGCTGTGCCTACCACGTCTCCACTAAATGTTGCGGACAGACTGCTCCCTAACATCGGTGAGTCCCCATCGAATTTGACAGAGCAGAACGAATCGTTGAATGCTGTGTCTGAGAGAGTAATCCTTGAACCGCAATTTAACCACGGGAAAGTATTGTCTCAGGCCCGTTCTCAAAATAAACGTGTGGAAGCGAGTAGAATTGGCAGCATCGAAGTAACGCTCGCCGCCTGGTGTGTCACATGCGATAATGCGCGCGACATTTCTGAGTGCACTGAAAAGTCCATTGTTCACCAGATTCCATTTGCTTCACTGAATACCGATCTCAGGCGCGAGTTCATTATATAAATAGACTTGCATAATTGAGCTTTTTTAAAATCGATAATTTTCCTAACGAAGTATTTTTACACTGTAAATGAACTCTAATTAGCTGGTGAATGGCGAAAATATAATCTTACTCACAGCTGGCTGCAAGAAGAAAGACGCTTGTCTTATGCAGGAAAGGGAATCAAAGAAAACCTGCTCTAACCATCGATCTCGAAACTGGTCCTGGTGCTATCAATGCTGCGAGGACAGTGGATGCAACTCAAAATAAACATCTGAGCTTTAAGAATAACTGAAATGTATATTCTCGCTCAATTTTCTGTAGATAGAAGTACTTTTCAATAAAAATTGGTCTCCCATTACAATTTGGAGAATAGACGATGAACGTGATCTTCAGTTGCCGCTTGAAATTCGCTCAATGTTTTATAAGCCGCCATAATGCAGATAACGGGACAGAATGAGCGCATTAAATCAAGCTCATCTCCTGTACATCTGAGCAGATGCATCACATGTTGAGAAAACACCGGATTCTTTTTTATTAATCAAAAATCATCATCCCGATTAAATATCGTGGTGCACCTTCAGCTCGAATCCAATCAATCGCTTAATCTGGTTAGTCGAGCAGAGTATTACATTTTCCATTCTTATAATATTTAACCCTTCATTTTCTCATTTAATATAGTCTTTTTTATAGATAGCAGTGATAGGATAAGGGATTAACCCCTTAATAAGAATGCTATGTTAATTTGGAACGTATGGAATTAATATTGTTTTTCATGCGAAGTATGTCAGTTCCAATTTCCTCAATTTTTCTACTACCATAATTTATGAAGTCTAATTTGTGCGCCCCAATCAATAGTCAATTGACAATAGATTAGAATAATAATTCTGTCTATAATTTAGCACATTGATGTTAGACCCAGGTTTAATATCACAACCGGTCTTTTTTTCTAACGAATATATCCTAAAACTGCACTGAAAACCCACATCAGAAGTGCAAGGAGATTAAATTATAAAAGACAAATCGTCGAAAATGAGAAATTAATGCTCTACTACTTAAATATTGAGCGTCGCGGTACTTAAAAAATTCTACAATCAGACCAAGTAACATTGATCTTGAAAAATGCTTCCATTCTTGACTGTGAAAATAAGTTACGCATGTCATAATTTTTGCTCATCCTTGAGTTCTGCTCCTTATTGCCGCCACTAGAGGCGCCGAGTATAAGACACAAAAAAGGACGAGATTTTCTCTATCCCTGACGCTCTGAGACAATTACTCTCAAGAAAGAGGAAACAAGAGAAAATATGAGTACGCCGATTTATCAAATAAAATCAGACATTAAATTGTATTCAGATTTACTGTGTATGCTGGCGAGTGTCTTAACAACTGCAAATTCAATGAGCGCCGGTCATATTCTAGCGCAAGGCAGCTACGATACTCCAATGGTAATGAAAGAAACCACTTATTAACTCAACTATTAATTTATAAAAGTTTATGTCGTACAAACGCGGACGCGACTTTTTCAACTCAATGTTCGACGAGGATAACGACTTCCGTGCTGGTCCCCATGCATACATGACTGCTTTAATTTGAAATGGAAAAACTGAATAACGTGTCACCATTTAACGACCCCAAATCTACTTTTCTCGAAAATAAATATTTATCAAAAAAATAAAAAAAACGGTCTGCTCAATTCTCAGGCAGGCGAGATTCTCCTTCTCAAAAAGAGATGTTTGGATGTGAAGAAGGGGGTTTAATTTATTTTTAATAGTACCGAATCGAAAAGTAAGAACTTTAAGATTGAACCCCGAATTCGGACAATCATTGCATAGGAACATCCAGGCTAGGCTTCATTTCGCTTATTTATCTGATATAAGAATAGCTGTTGACTGAATTCGCAAGAGAATGTCCATCAGACAGCGCTGTGATCGGGCTTACAGCCGCCAGCCTCATGCACGGCGAAAGAAAGAGAGATCAAAATGATTAACATCAAATTTCATTCGCCCGATACAGATTAATTCTGCCTTCTATAATTCTCAATAGCTGGTTCTTCTGCCGTCTTCTTGTACGGAATTATAAGCATCTTTCGCGATCATCTTTTGGTAAGGATTGAAATCAAGGAATAGATTGACGTTAGTCTAGCGTTGCGTAATGATAGAAAAAAATAGAATATAATCGGGCTGAGGGAGATTCGGAATATAATATCATTCTGCTCCCTGGTTTAGCCAGTGTCCTCTAAAATCGATGATGAGTCCTCGGAATTCCATTCAAAGTCCTCCTCAATCTTCCAATGGCACGAGTGCTTTCCTCCCTCGCGGGCATTCTGTGGCTTTATCGGCGAACATGGGGATTTTGTGACTACAGGATGGGTCTTGGCATGTGCCGTTTGGGTTGGTATCTAGACGAAGCAACGCTAGCTATTTCATCACTTCTGGTAGCGTTTTACACAGTTGTAAGGCGAGTTTCCAACTAAAGATAGACTGACTTAATAATACATCGATGAGAAACAAAAATATAGATGGAAAATTATCATTTTCCCTCTTTCCGCGAAAACTGACAGCTGGACTGGGATAATTCTTCCGGCAAAAGTTTCTCAATTGGTGATAATTCTTCATAAGTTTTGTTTATAATTGAGACCTTGGTAGATAGATAATTTTGATTTGGACTATTCCTTTTACTTATCTTATCACGGCCGATTTTCTGGCCGAGATTTTTGAGCTGGACAAGTTTCGTTCCACGCCTTGGCCGTCTTGCAGCTTGTCAGACGACGATCCGAAGCAATCCGCCAATATTTGGATGATAACGACCGCTATATTCTTCATTCTGCCTCTTATTATCTTCCTTATTTTCGCCATTGCAACGATGATTTCTCTGAAGGCGAGTCGTTGCTACTAACAGACGAGACTGAAACCTTTTTGTTAGAAGCGGAATTTCCGTTTCAGAGCGATCTCTACATGGCAGCATTCTGAACGTACCTCGATCATACGCTTGTTTGGAGTAATGTCTTCTTATGTAATCGGTTACTTTCCGCTGGCTCTGTACTATGCGATTTCAAGGGAAAGTTTCACAGAATCAATCGTTTATGCTGACTTTAGTTGAGAAATGTGGAACAAAATTCAGTTACAAGGCATTTTCGGTTTAAACATCCTAATAAGCATTTTTATTTTGAAAATCATATTTTTGACCTTATGTGAAGTATCACGAGGAACTGGTAGGCTTGGAAACAGATAGCATTGATGGTATTCCGGGAACTGATGAGGAGGATTTCGTCACGCACACGGTAACATTATCATCGTCTATTGTTTCCCTTTATAATCAATCATCTTATTATATTTCTAGGCCAGACCAAATATTCAGACAATTGTAGAAAAAATCCTCTTTAGGCAAAACTCGATTACGGATTCGCGATTACCGCTTTTTTCCTGCGAAGAATTGTGGAGCTTTGTAGCCCGATTTTCCACGTTTACATCAGCAAGAGACTTGTCAAGGTGCTCTTATATTTTTCTGAATGTAAAACTATTGAAAATTTAGACAACGAACCAAAGAAAGGTAACAGCCATTCAATCAAAGTGCTGAATAATTGTTCAAGGCGACTTTTGATGAAAATAACAAGAGCAGGAAGAAAGGCATTTCAAAGCAGCCTTCGACGGATACAGTTTGCACAAATTATTGAATAAACTTCGGGGCGTAGAACGTTTTTATGAAATCTTATTTTCCATTTCATCTTGAGAGGAGCAAATCGAAATGGCATATTTTATATCCAGGGTCTCTGCAGAAAAATTATTGACTCTCAATGACGGCCCCTCAATTCCATAAGATACACCCGGAGACTCGGCATAGTTTCTTTGAATTTCATAATTTCAAGTCGATCTTTCGAGGTGAGTCGGAGTTACTTTCCCCAAGTTGTGACATTTTGGTCAGTGACAGATTTCACCTCTGGGGTAGTGCTGGCCTTTTACCCCGCGCGGCCGACGTGACCCGAAAAGGTTAAAACTAAAAAATATATTTTTCCGGAGAGTAGTTTCAAAAGGAAACACAGGAGTTTCATAAGCACTGACTTAATCCTACTGATTTGTGAAGTGATGCAAGATGCATTAGAAAGGGCTTCTCAGATAGGGAGAATTTGAAATCGGCGAGAGTCAGCGAAACCAGGCGCCTGAGAAATAAAGATCGCGATATCGTTTCCGTCAAAGGAGAACGAAGGTGGAAAAAAAGGTCAGGCACGCGTACGTCCGACGCTAGGGGAACCGTTGTGTTTCTGATTTGAGGCAATAGATTCTGTTGCGCCTCGGTGCGCACAGAGAGACCGGCGACGGGGGCTGATCCTCAAAATATTACTACTCCAACAAAATCAAAGATACGTCAATCAACTTTGACCTTTCTTCGGGAATCTTAGAGGCGCCTCCGACAAAAACAGCTTCATCCTAGCTGCCCCCAGGTAAATTCTAACTTGTTTTTCGTAATAACACAGCGAAACACAATGAATATTACGAAAGAAAAGAAAACAATAATCGTCGTGTTAATTTCTTGACGCGTCGTATTTACCGCTAGTATCAGAATCTTGGTTCTGAAGCGTGCGTCTCCGCCTTTTATGCCTCCTTTTTGTATAGAATTGGAATAAAATGTTCATGAAACGACGATTTCCCACGATTATCTTATCAGTAATTTTCTCATGATGAAAAATTCGTCGTGGGAAAATTTTAAGACCACCTGTTTAAATGAAATAATTAGTTATTCAGAAAGGCTAAGGTCAACTGTTTATATCATAAACTTTATAAGGTTGAAAATTTATGATGATGGAGCGGTGGGGCGCGTGACCCCGAGGTCAATGATCAGCCAATGACAGCATTAGAGTTTACTATTTCCGGCCCAAACTTTCACTCCTCGCCGCCCAGAGAAGCTCAAAGAGCTCGTATCAAGATATTTTCGCAGAGCCGTTGTTGTTTCAATTCTCCCCGGAACGCGTAAGAAGCAGTGAGAGAAAATGAAATTATCATAAGTAGTTGTCTCATCGATTAGCGCCAAGAAGTCTAGACAGAATAACGCAAATATGCATGAGGAATGAAAGATCCAATTTTCACTTTCACTTCTCAAAAAATAAAAAAGTCCGATTGATGTTTTCTCCAAAGTAATGTATAAATATTTTCAGTGACCTGGGGAAAATATGACGAGGCTGGAAATGACCGAAGGTCACGTTTCAAGTTGAAGAGCGGGTGATTGACTTGCGCTTTAAGATAATCCGGTGTTGTGCGGCGGACACCGACGGAGAGTAAGTTGGCTATAACCCCAAGGCGCTGGTTTGGCACCTCCTCCGCATGTCGTGACCTGACCCGCTGGTTGGAATGATTCAAAGCGCATTTTGATTGGCGCCGTGCACCATTTCACCAACGCCACCGGACACAACGCCAGTAGAGTTCAACGAGTTAACTTCAACCCGAAACACGCGACTCGCGACTTCCGATGCCTCCAACCCTTCGACAGTAGAACTTTGACCCTAAGAGAAGCCCCGCCACAATCCAAGACCAGTCCCATAGCGCCACTTCTGGTAAGCTAGCCATTTTTTATGAAATTATGAATTTATTATTTTTCAATCAAAATTTCAATCACAAGAAAGTCACGACTTACTATTATACCGCAATATATACGCAACTTACTATTATTACAGGCTATGATGGAGACTGAAAACGCACATCCGAATGGCGAACTAAAGCGTGAAATGGAAACACAGCCGGTAGAAAACATCAAAACCGAGCAAGATGACTCGTTATCTTTCCAACCTCAGCAGCTCGACCTGAAGCAAGAATCACAGGAAGCCCCAGCACAGCACGTCAGGAATGAGTTGAATTGTGATATCAAATAGAAAATAAGAAAACTACTTGTAACTCAAATTACAAGGCCGCTAATTACGAATACAGGCAGTGGCTTTAAATACAAGAAAATGGACAACGGACCTTTAGCAATCCAGCTGGATCAAAAATTCAAAGAGAACGATTACTTTTATGAACGATGCGAAGTCTGTGGGGATCGTGCTAGTGGAAGACATTATGGAGTAAAATCGTGTGAGGGATGCAAAGGATTCTTCAAGGTTTTTGAACCTGTGAGTTTCGAATATTGAATACCAAATGTTTTTAGAGATCTATTCGTAAAAAACTCAATTACACCTGTCGCTGGAACTCGGACTGTCCAGTAACCAAATTACAGAGAAATCGCTGCCAGGAATCGTTCTCGTAAATGAAGGATTAAAAAGAATCGTTTGTAAAGAATATATTCAGCTAAGAACCGATTAAAGGCATGTAGATTTTTCAAGTGTGTTTCTGTTGGGATGCGAGCTGATTCTGTCCAGAATGAGCGAGGTCCAATACGACCGTTGAAACCAAACATCACCCGCTCCCTTCCACTTAGCTTTTCGGAGAATGGATCCAGCGCTTTGAATCAGTCTGGGACGGGAAATGCAATCTCGCTTGAGTCCATCGTAAACCTCAATTCAGAGAAGGCGACAATGCTCGCTCTTCCTTCTCTGACAACAAGCCTAGCAACAAACAATTCTTCCAATGCAGCTGCAAGAACTTCCACTAGCCAAAGTCCTGTGCAATTTACCCGACCTGCGCAACCAAGCCTTAGGTACAACTGAAATATGATTACCTTCCTGACTTTTTTCAGCACGTCCACTGCCCCAGTGACGAGTACTAATCAGAGCGTTTTGAACGCCGTCTTCAATTTGCCATCGTTGTCTAACTTTCGAAATTTAACGCAGATTCGAAATCAGACACAAGCCGTGTCGCAAAACAAAGGTCGTGCACAATCATCCACCAACTCTTCGTCTGACACCAGTTCTACTCCTTCAAGTCTCGACGCTACGTCCAATCTCCTGTCGAATATCAGCCGTCTGATCGCGAAAGACACTGAGCCCGAGAGAAGCTCCGCTGTCGAGCAGTCAGAGATTCTTCCCGACTGCATCCTTAAATTTGAGTTTGAGAAGCCAGACGGGCCAGAGGCAGATGAGCAGCGAAGCTACGAAATAGCCTCGCGAATGCTATTCCTGTCTGCCAAATGGATTAAAAACTTTTCTAGCTATCATTCTATAGAGGTAATTGCCCAGCGAGGCCTTTATCTATTACTCCTACTTATAGGTCGACCATCAAGTGACATTTATGCTGCACACATGGAGCGAGCTTTTTCTCATCGGAATAGCTCAGTGTATATCCAAGGACGAGATGAAAAGTATTTCCGATACCCTTAGGTAAAAAATTGAGAGAATTCACTAAACATAACTTGCTCAAGATTCCGACTATTTGAAGACGAGCTTATTCAAGATCTTGACTTGATCGAAAGAACCGTGCTGTATATCCAAGATCTGGAACTAGGCCCTGTCGAATATGCGCTTTGTCGATGCCTTCTTTTTCTCAACCCACTAGTCACGGGAACTCGTGAAGGCGCTGATCAAAAGATTGAAAAACTTTTAAATGATACGACAGCGAAAATCTCTTCGTTGATTTCAAACCAGCGCCAACAGAAGATATTTATGCGAATAAACTTGTGCAAACAAATTCATAAAAAGTCCATTGAGGTAAGAAAATTCGAATCGTTCATTCATCATCCCTTTTATTTTTTAGAAAATATTCTTTTCGTGTTTGCTTGGAACGATCCCAATTCGATCTATAATTCCTTTTTTAATTAACTCGTCTATAGAAAATATCAGGTCCGTTTCTCACGAGTATCTTTTTCAACCCTTTTTAGCCAAGGAACGCTTTAAACTGCCTCAGCCTGTTGGTGCATACAATTGGAGTTCAATAATATTCCACTAGTTCTGTATAAAAACCTGCTCAGCTTTCATATATTTCGTGCTGTAATAAACGAAATCATCACTTTTTCGATATAGTGGTTGATTTTCTAGTATAAAAGACAATCAATGCCTTGCTAGACATTCTCAGGTTTGCGTATGCTCTCACTGTAAAATCATTGAATTTTTTACAGAAAAATAATCAAATAGGGAAAAATTATCGACAACTTGAGTAAGCCAAGTTGTCTGTGACCCTTCCTTGATTGCATAGTCCAGAAAACAGGTTTTTGAGGACATTAAATGCGTATAAATATATATTAACCGTGTTTTTCAATCATAACAATCGATTTTCTAAAAAGTTGCTGATTTTCTAGAGTAATGTTGTTGGTCTTCAGCTTTTCAGAATTCAGTCACTGCTTTCCAAAAACCAAGAGAGAGCACACAGTCTTTTTTGATATGGCAAACGTTCACCAAAATCACTACAACGAAAAAGCGAAGAGACAAATAGAAGAATTTCAGCGGGAAAGGGAGCAAGAAAGAGAGCGACTTCAAAGGGAGCAGGAACGACATGAGCGTTTGCAACGAGAACTTGAAATGGTAAGCCACAAAAATTTGTTAAATAATTACCGAATATTTCAGGCGCGCATTCGCATGGAATTCGCTCGAATGGAGCTTGAATCGCATGAACGACAATTTCGCCAGCTGACCGGATCTGGAGGCAACTGGCGAGAAGAAAACCCAGAAATCGCTCGACAATGGGAGGAATTTATGGCACGAAACTATCCAAACGGCCAAATCAACAACGATAACCAGTGAATCTGCTTTTAAAACATGTAGCAAACTTGTAATACAGCCAGTTTCGACAATAATTTTCTCAAATTGCGATGAATTCTAGTGGGAGAATCTTTAAGGCTAGGGTGGTCGATTTTGGCCAAGTCTCAGGTTCTTTTTTTGACCTGCATTTTTGGCTTCCTCAGAAAATTTGGAGCAAAAAACTCCTTATGCACTTTTTGGCTATCTCTACTCGAACTCCCGGAAATTGCGACTAAAGCTGCAGAAAATTAGTGTATTTTGAAAGTGAACCAAATATTTTGAAATTTCAAACCTTTACAATAGTGGCATATGATACATTTTTGGAAAGCTAATACTAAGGACATTCATTTAGGGTAGGGCTTGTGGCGTCTAGGCTATGCCCGCAGGGGATTTTATAGGAATGAATAGTCAAAAAAAAGGTACCTTGGTTTATTGAAAAATTTTCTAAAGAAAAAACTATCAAATAAGAAAAACCTTCTGTAAATTTTAAGATTAGGGTCTAAGAAATCTAAAAATAGTAAGAACTGATAGGACCATAATGCAAACTTTGGAGTTTTGGAGCCCTGAAGATGGGCTATTTTCGCGATTTTGGCCGAGATGCCAACTTTGAAGGCACCGGAAGTGGCTTTTTTCTTGAGATGACGGAAAAAGCTTCTGTAATTCAGAAGATCAAGGATAGATCTTTATTAAAAGCTATTATAGGGTACTCTGGCATTCACAAGTCCAGAGTTTATGAGCCCTGCTTTGGGCCAAATCGACCACCCTAGCCTTAAGTAGACTCTTAATTCTAAAGACATCGCAATTTGAGTAGTGCTTTTGAATTTGCAGGGGGAGTAAATAGTTCTATAAAAAAGAGTCATTGAATACGCAATATGAATTATATCATATCATTGATATCTCTAGGGAGCATACTAAAATGAAAGTTCAATTCTGCTTGTGATCAGGACGGTTCAATCAACAGATATCGCGTCAAACTTGAGTCGGACATGATAATTCAAGCTGGCTATATATAAGGAGTCTTAGAACCGTCAGGCACATTATTCACTTTTCTCTTTCACCCAAAAATCTCATACTTTTGTAATGGAGGATCAATTTATAGAGAGAGAATATTTGTTTCTGGGACAAAACCATGGCTGCCATGCGGTTGACCGAACAACAGGGGAATATTATTGCAATAGGTAACATCTAACAAATAAAAATCAAATGCAGAGTAATTTTCAGGGTCGAAGAAAAAATGAAGATTCACGAAGGATTAACATACTGCTCTTTTCACATCGAGAATGCAGACTCTCAAAATCGGAACCTGGAGAATCTTACATTTAGCCAGCCGAAATTTAGGTGTCCCGCGAAAAATTGCGACAATGCTTTGAGTTTTAAAATGTTTTTCACGCACACTTGCTGTTCTGTAGCGTTTCGGATGTTTGCTCTTCGTAAGTTTCATAGCAATAGCTTTAATTTAATTTAAAGAATAGGGCCGATAAACGAGCAACTCAAACCAGCAGAGCTAACTTTAAAAAATGCGGAAAAAGAAACAGAAAAGTATAAGAAAAAATGGCAAAATGCAGAAAACAGACGCAAAAGAGCCCAAGAAGATGTGGATTCTCTCCGTGCTGCGAAAACTAGGATCATCGAAAGAACAAGTAACCTTGCTTATATTTAAATTCGCTCTACCAAATGAAATTCAGTGGAAAGACCAAAATGCAGAGTCTGCCTCCATGATTTCGACGACATCATTCGAAAAAGATACGCACCTAAATGCGGGCATGTCACCTGCAAGAGTTGCTTGGATCAACTTCTTCAAAAAACCTGTCCCGCCTGCCAAAAGGCTTTCACGACAAGCTCGCTCACCAGAATTTACGAAAACTAATACTTCTTGTTATGCAATACGGCCATTTATCTTTTCATTGAAACAATCATCATCGCAATCAGTGAAAAATACCATGATTGATACCATTGATACAATATTTTTCGGGAAAATAAACAACATAGACTTATCAACGATTCGAGTCTTCCTTGATTGCAATCGAGTAGTCAGTTTTATCGCATGACTTTTAATACCTGCTAATATTTTTAGCAAGACATCATTTAAAGCAATTTCGGTAAAATGATATATTGATAAAAATAACTTTTTGGTAAATTTGTTTTGTGGACTAACCGTTTCCCATTCATTCCCTTCGGGCTGAGGCGGCAGTTATCACACGTTTTCAGAATAGTTTTGTTGAAACATATTTTGTTACGGTTAAATATTTGTACAGAAAAGGCAATCCAGATATCCGTCTTGTACTTTTTACGTATGTAGCATACGGTATGTTTGTGTTTGAGTGAGTTTTACCAGATTTGAAATATGTATAGAAAAGAAACAATCGGAAATAGAATTTAGGGTCACGTTAGAGAACTGTTCAGTCAGTAGGGTCAAACTGTAAATAATGCAACTGCATACTAAAAGAGCGGTTTACATTTGATGATGTGACCAAGGCAGTTGATTGTCTCCAAAACTCGGTAAAGCGAGCGGCAGTTGGCTTCCGAAATCACGGCGGTAATCGTGCAGATTGTGCTGGGTAAATTGTGAGATCAAAGTTGCAAAGCTCGACTTACTGTTAGAAGCGAAGCATGACCTTGCATAGCTCCTGGGTAGCCAGCAGCGGCGGCAGCAGCGTGGTAGTGCAACGCAGCGGCAGTGTTGTCTCCACCGAAGCCGGCCAGGGAGAATAGAGCCCTCGGGTCACAAATGAATTTGTACACATATCTTTCTCCAGCGACTGAATATCTAGGTAAACATCTTTCGGTTATGAAAGTACTACCTTTGGACATAATTCCTTTTTCGTAGTAGTAACGCAGGCTTCTCGAGAGCTTGTCGTAATTCATTGCTGGTCGGTTCTGAAAAAATAATTACCGCTCATAAGGGTTATCTCGCGCGCGAACTTACCTTCATCTTTCCCCATCGGCGCGCAACCTCCTCCGGGTCAAGAAGTTTGAACTCGAGGCCGCGTCCAGTCCAAGTAATGAAATTTGCATTCGATGGGTCGTCTAGTAGAGCCACAAGAAATTGCCACAGCTGGAGAGTTCCTTTTCTTCCAGAGCTAAATACTGTTTAAAAATACGCGTATGACGATGTTGCTTACATTTGCTGAGAATTCGGATCTGGTTGATTTTTCTTTTCCATTTGGTCAACCTGCGCTCGTGCAGTCGCTGCAGATCCACCATTTGATAAATCCAAAGGCCTGTGACTTTGTTCGAACGCTCTGAGAGCTGCTGGGTTGAGTCCTGGTTCTGATTTGACTTTTTCTGTGACATCGGCGACCGATGCTAGACCAAGCGCAAGCGGATTTGCTGAGGGAACTCCTAACCCGGAGAAATCCTAAAAGAGGGATAAGTTTAAGAAACGGATAGAATGGATGGAACGGAACGAGTAGTGTCCGGCGTTACGACTATCTGTCGCCGGCGGTGCGCGATACCCATCATGAAGCGTGTTATCGCTAACTCATGCTCCCGGTCCTATCCGAAGCCAAGGTGAATACGCAGATACTTAAGATTAAACAGCCATTGGCTTCCGAAGAAATCAAGAATCTTTGCATAATCTTAACATGCTCACATTTCCTTATGCGAGCGAATAGTCTACGTGTTCCATTTCACATCGAAGAAAAATTATCTTTTTATTTGAAATTACCTGTAAGCGTCTTTGCGGATCTTCCCAAGGATTCGCACTGGGTGTCGCAGCTCGCAGCCTGAAATAAAGTCGTTTAATCCGGATCTAGTCGAACCGATAAACTCGAATCCCACTCGTAAGCATATTTTTCTAGCGTATAATATATGATGTATATACATATTTACAGTTCTAGCGTATCCGGTCAAGCTCACTACTTGAAGCCCCGAGGCTCGGAAGTGCCGATGCCGAGATGTCTACCCGCCGTGAAATCAAAACGTCACACTGCTAAGGAAGCGGCCCCCAAAATAACGTCAGTCTCGTGTAAACTAACAATCGATCATTTAAATCATGACTATAGTCAAAAAGTCCCTACCAAGCAATGAAATACTCGAATTTTGAAACTCTGAAAATACAGATACGAGAGAAAATGGGAAGAGCAATCTACAGTTACGTAAACAAGGGCAAGTTTGATTTAACTTCGTGAGTGGGAATAAATGGATTTCGTTATCGGCGCGTGCAGAGTGACAAGCGAGTTGAACTGTACCGGAAGTCGCTTGTGTAAACAAGATGCAAAAAGGATAAGGATATATCCGGCCGGGCGAATTTTATATCCGCCGAGCGGTAATCCCCTAAAGCATCCCACTGTCACTTTTAGACACCAGCGCCTAATCAAAACGCCTCTGCCGTCACTTCTGCAGCAATTCTTTCACTCACCATGGTTGATACGCTCCATAAGCAGCAGCGCCGGCGAAGGCTTGGTACGGATTCGTGTAGGGGTTGGCGACACCGGCGCCTCCCGCTGCGGTCGAGGACGCCGCCGAATACATGGAAGGCATCTGTGGCATCGAGGTGAAAGTGGAAGACAGTGCGGTGCTAGATGTAGGGATCGGCAATGATGACGAGCGGTTGATGTTGGAGAAGAGCGAGGCTTGCGAGATCTTGAAACTTATTTAAGACCGAAGTGGAGGCCTTCTGGTTTACCTGTGCAGGCGAGGAGGGAGTCTGGCTAGCTGGTCTTGGCGGTGCTTGGGCATTCGTCTGGTGCTGCGAATGCGGCGGCTGCTGAGACTGCGCTGGTTGAGTTGTCGGTGATGGCTGAGTCAGCGGCGCCAGCGTGGGCGTCGTGTTTGCTGGGTTCGTGCTCGATGAAACACTTTGAACAGGTGGCACTAGAATATTTAAATTAGTATTTTCGAGGATTATATAAACGGACGAGCAGTTGAGGAGGCTTTTAGAAGGCGGCTACACGTGACGATCACGTGAGGCCGGTTTGCATAGACTCCGGAAATTGCCATTTTCCGGAATTGCGGCGAACGCGCGGCCGATCCTAACAGCGACATCTACATCTACACAGTCCCTGCTTTACGTTTTAGATGAATTTAAAAATTAAGTAACTTTGGTGGTTGCGACCTTTGAGCTGCTCTTAGACAATCGTAATCGATTTTGTTTTGTCAGTGAGATTTCTGCGATTGCGTTGCCTAAATCTGGTCAAAATATCTCCGGCTTGAATCGGCTGCGGAAATTGGCATTTTCCGGAATTGCGGTTAGCGCTCTGGGGCGGCATCTGGCTTTAAGATGCCCTTCTTACCTCCAGTGTTGGTTGTTGTCGTTGAATTGTTATTGCTTGGTACAACTGTATTGGTAGACGGCGTACTGCTCGCATTGTTGGGCGCGGCACTGCTGCCTGTCGCTGTAAGGTTCTGTGGTTGAGGTTGATTCCCATTTGGAGGAACTGTAGAGGTTGGCTTTGGACGTTCTTTGTTGTTCCCAGCTGCACCATTTTGTGCGCCAAACTCAGGCACTTTTACTTGGTCACGTTGCTGCGTAGTGGGCCGGGATCCGGAGCCATCTATAAAAAATAATTACGTACTATGTTTCGCCTGATCAATTAATATATTAACGATGCAAAAATAAAGAAAGGGAAGTGATGGTTAGGGAATTCGATTGGTACCAATGGCGCTCCTGAAAAATAAGAGGGAGTGCTCGCGAGCGCCAGGGTGTCAAATCTAACACATTTTCTGGAGTGGTGGATTTCCGCGTCCAATGGGAGCGGCGTGAAAGTTACCACTGCAGCGCCGACCGCTGGATTAGAAGTCGGCGAAGGCAAAAGCTTATGTTACAGGAGGAAAACCACTTGTACTTGTAAGCCCCGGTGGATTAGATTCACAGGACGCACGAATCACGCCCAACTTTTCTCTGACTTGTCTTGATTTTGGAAAAAATGTCCAGTGGATGACTATTGAAAATGTAACTGAATGGGTAGCTAAACGCACTGAAAAATGAAACCGGAAGAACATATCCTCCTAACTAATCCAAACGTGCAGTCGATCTATGCATCTCAAAGCACAAGTTGCGCCCAGCGCCGGCTTTGTCACGTTAACTTTATCGTTTTGATTTCCGGCTTAAGGTGTCGGTGCGGCGGAAGCTGACGGCGGCCAGGAGTCTGAGGCTGCCTGTCTGAGCCCAGACTTGGGATCTGCAGGCCAGATTCAAGTAGTCACGTGATTGCGTCCGACATTTTCTTGGGCGGAACTTGGTTCAACCGACTTCGTCGCCGCCCGGTCTCGACCTGGCGACTAAGGGAGCTCTTCCCCGCGCTCCAGCCACCGCCACCGGAAGTTTTAGCGAAACCGTCTTCCGCCTGTGATTACTCGCCATGAGTTAACGGACCTTTCTTATCACTCACTTTCGGTTCACGCCCAAATCCAAGCCAAATCGTCTCATAAACAGGTAAAAACAGTTAAAAGACGGATTACGAGCATTTTGTTTTATGAGAGTCTAGCGAGTTACATAGCGATGAAAAGATGAAGAGCTCTGCTTGAGGTTAATTCGGTGGTGGGGACGGAAATTAAAGAAATTGAAAAGTAATTGTAAAAGTCAAAAAGAGGATTCCTTTGAGTTGAAATTGGCGGCGGATGTGCCTTACAATGTGCGTTTGTGCGTTTTCTTCCGGAGAAATCTTTTGTCGAACAAAGCGTTTGTTCGCCAAGCGAAGAGCGCTTTAACTTATTCTACTTCCATAAAGTTTCAGCGCAAATATTTGATACGGGAAGCGCGCTGGAAAGTGTTTTTTAGGAAGAGGAAGTCTCGTGAACATTTGAATTAAGAAAAAACTAAGTCGACTTAGAATTAATTGTAATAACTTTTAATGAAAATCACAAAAGGCTATCTTATGCTCAAATTGGCGACAAGTTATGACTTACAGTGGATTTACCGAAACTTTCGGTCCGAAAGGTGAAAGATTGATTATAGACGATGGTGTTCTAGTCTTGGCCCGGAATATTGAGGGTTTGTAGTTTTTGGACCGCAAAATGGGCGAAGCATTTTTGTAGGATTATGAATATTCTGAACGCGTTTGAAGCAACGGAAGCAGTGGCGGTATCGGAAGTAGCGCACGGAAGTGGCTACCGGTTACAGACGCTCGCTGTTTCCGAACCCATCGTAAGGAGTAAGGGTAATCACGCAAAATTATAATAATTATCGTGTAAATTCCGGATGCGTAACTATTGGGCCGCTCGAGCCACTTCCGACGCCATTTCCGGACGCTTCGAACGCCCCGATCTCTCGCAGCGAAATTTGTCAATCGGGTATCTAATTTTATTCGCTCAGCAAGCTCGTAATTTGTTATTACTTTGTTGTCGTTTTCTATTGTAAGCTGCTAATTATACAAAATGTTTACGAAATGTAAATCGGGGTGGCGCTGTTCTCGTAAGCCAGCCAATCAGAAGCGCCTAATCTAATTAGTGTTCTTTCGTATACTTTGAAGGCTACAATTGGTCTATAGATGGGCGAAGTCTTAAAACCTATACAAATTATTGGCATGGTCAGTACAGGCGGGGTATTACGATGCTAGGGGAAAGTGGTCAATGAAAATTCTGGTGGGAATATTCAGGAGCTAGGGAATGGTGAGCACTGGGCGTAATCATGAGGAGACTTCCGAATCAGTCTGACTCGAGTGTTTCATCGGAAGTCACGTGAGCTGCTACTTACATCCTACTTCCGGCACGAATTGGTCGTCGTCCGTCGCAGAGTTCTCCAACCAGTCGCCTTGCAACGCGCCAAACACGTCTAAATGCGAGAAATGTTATCGTCAAACAATTTGCTTTGTAGCGCTTAGGCAGCCCTTGATAGCGGTAGAATTTCGCCAAAATAACTATTTGGGGAGTTTCTAAAATTTGGCAATTTTATCTCGTCGGTTCCGTAAAAGGGATTATGCTGTGCGATAAGGCGATGTCGCACGCTCTGTCGTACGTTTTAGTACTTAGCGCGATGCCCAGATGTCTCCCCTGATAACCCTAATTCGCAACCTTAACCCCTCAGCGTCGAAGCTTGATGACTTCTTGACGCGGCAGAAAATGCAATAAAAGGGATGTTAATTTACTGATAAGAACATCGGTCTCCCGCCGCGCTGACTCCCGCCGGATGATGCCAATTCGCTGATAAGAGAGGCGAAGGCTTTGAGGGAATCCCAAATACAATTCTCTTATCAGCAGCAGCCATCTCGGCAGGAGATCGCCCGGACGTGCCAAGCCCGCAGCACTTTCGCCGGATTTGCAAAGAGTGCCACAGAATAGTCGTAAAAAGGATGAGAGTACTTGTCAAAAATATCACTCGACATCGGCACAACATGAACCGGCAAAATTTCGAAACTGGTTACTCACGCTCAGACGATTCCAAATTCCTACTATCTCGCTCATCGTACAGGAAAAACTTGCTAGGCCGAGTGAGTATGTCGCACATAGTAATAAATTGTAACTTATAATCTTGCTAAATGGAGTAGTTGTTGTCGATTATATTAAGGGAGAGAGGGATCTACTCAGCGGCGCCTCCGATTATGCATCTTTCCGGAAATTGGAAGCTGCACTCTCATTTTACGGTGCAATGATTTACTATAGATTTTTACCACAAATTTCGATAAGATTCAGGGCCATGCAAATGTATCCGAAGTGGGGTCTCATTTATCTATGGACAGTGTTTTCTTTTTTGATAAATTCCGGAGCTACGGCCATATAAATTTTGGTGGAGCGAGCTGTTGCATTTGTTGATAAACGAAATCGGAAGCGTTTTGGGGAAAAGGATCGTGGAGACCTTTCGCGCTTCCGGCGCGTCTAAAAATGGACCTAGAGAAGACTGCCATAGATTTAAATGCAAATCCTGGCCCTTATCACAAAGTGGAAAATTCCAAATTTCCGGTGAGAAGAAGCAACGAATAATAAAATCAACGCTCCTAGTCGAAGACAGAAAATTAATATTCAAACTTTGACCCTAGTACCCTGCCTTACAAAGTCCCTTGTACAGAAACTGTCTAATTTGAGCACTAGAATCAAATATTATGGGAAGAGATGTGATAAGATGATTTATCAGTGCGAAATCAGGCATTTGTGACGCAAATCACTTCACATTATGGGAATGCTTCACGTGGGCGTTAAATTTTCAATTTCCGGAAGGGTTCGGTTCTGCGATGAGCTCGAAATGTCACGTGGTCGACGGTAGCAAGCGCGGTTTATCGCTTCGAAAGGTGTTTTCTGCTTCCGGAAAAGCCGCTAGCGGAAACCGAGCTTGTGTATAAAGCCAAGCTCGTTTCCGCCCAATGACGCCATCAAAATTGTCACAAATAAATAAGTACTTTTGTATTTAACACTTGTCCTGCCGCCCTGAAGAGCGATAAATTCTTTCTCTCCGAAACCGGTCCGGCTAATGATAGAATATGGTGATTTGGAGAATGAGGGATTATTTTCGAGGGGAAGTGATTTTTCAAGGACGGAAGTGTCCCTTCGAAGGGGACCATTTCCTCTTTGATGTTCTTGGGCTGCGCTGTCAGCGGCAGGAAGCCCGGCTCATTCTAGCGCTGATGAGAGTCTCTTCTAGAGTCAGAGGCCGAGCACGCGCTAGTAAATTTATGAGTCTTTTATCAGTGGCGCCGATCGCGGCATCGATGTCCTGCCGAGTTACGCGCTACTCGCCATCTCGGCATCGATCACCCGCCGAGATGGTGCGTTAAGGTTCTTATCAGTGGCACTGGCCGTTCATTATGAAGCCTCGCCCTTGGACGGCTGAGCGTTATCGCGGCCATCTCGGCGGGAGATCTCGAAATACGGAACAAACAAGTAGACTGTTCGGCCTGAGCTTATCACCACGCAGGTCTTATCATAAAAATTGTAATTACTATATTTGATAGGAAACAAAGCGATTTGGCTAATCACTTTTACGCTGATAACACTTTCCAAAATCAAAAGTAGCAGTGATAAGCGTCTTGAAGAAAGCAGTTCCGCATTAAAATAGAAAGGTGATGGAGCGATAAATGGAACTCTTCAGCCAATGAGAAGCCCTTCCAAGTGCAGGATAACCCGCCGGTCAGCGCTAATCAGTTCCCAAACGGATCTGAGAGCTACAACCGGAATCGCCGTATTGTGCCACAAACAGGCTCCCGTGAACTAATCGCCACTTCGACAAACAAAAACGACCGTTTCCGGAACTGGCAGCTTTTTGGAAACTGGCGCATCCGGCTTCAAACCACCCCAATGAGGGATGAACATTGAGCTCAGACGTGTAGGCTTTCCGCAAAACGAGAGATCTAAAATGGAGTGGAGGAGGGGGCTTCTGAATTGCTGATTTCGGTGATAAGGGTAAATTGGTATTCGAGAGGTAGGAGAATTTGGCACTAGAATTGCAACCCCGGTAGTGCTTCTGATGGCGGCTGTGGCGGCGCTGACCATCGGATGTTGCGCCGGACGTGCTAAGTCGAGTGCGACTCGCGCTGAAGAGAGGTCACAAAACACTCGCTTCGTAGCGCTTCGAAGCGATTACATTCTGAGTCCGGATCTCGGCAGGAAGAGCAGTGTCCGGACGGACCCTCCCATATTTATCAAAGTAGCGAGCGGTGGCAGCACCACCACCAGTGCAAACAACCGCTTCCTTGCAACAATCCAAAGCGACAATTTGTCAAAACCGACCCCTGCCGAAAACCGCCTCTCGGCAATAATCACCATCGTCGGCCTCTACTGTAATCGAAGAAAAAAATAGACCCAAGCCAAAAAAAGAAAACACGGCTGCTCAAGCCTCTCCACCACTTTCCGCCAAAGCGGATATTTGAGAAAAAGATTAGCTCAGTTTGGTCAAATTGCCTCTAAGGAAAGTACGCGCGCTTCCGCTATCTCAGATAGTTGAATAATGATGGTCAATCGAAGCCCCACATCCGCCTCATTGATAAATTAGCGCTTCCTTCGAAAAAGAACTGGCGATAAGGGCTTCTTCCATCAATGAATTTTCATATCCTTGCTGAAATATTCATAAAATAGTTTCTATGACTTTTGGGATTGTTCCGAAAGGAAACTTAGTAAAACATTACATATTGAATGGATGTGATCCGGAGCCGCGCAGAATTCTGTTCCCGCTATAAATCCGTATTGATGCTTATCACCGGGCACGCGATAAGCAGCTCGACCAGCGCTATACTGGACTTCCGGCTCGCGGCCGCCAGTTGCATAACTCCGTCAAAAGTATCAAGTGCTCTCTCACTCTCCTAAAACGCAAATTGAAAATGAAAAGGGTTGAATTCAACTTGAACGCAAGGGTCTGGCCGGTGCTGCTTGGGAACTGCGATCATCCGAAAGGGCTAACGAAGATTTCCTCTTAACACCACGTTGGAGCCCCGCGCTGGAGATGATTCTTTATCAGATCTAACACTTTCAATTACACGAGTGAGCACGGTTTAGAAGCTAACACCGTAGTTGAATAATCAACAGGTAAATGAGAGCAGAAAGGAAAGAGAATTCACGTTCTACGTGCGATTCGTTGAAAGATCGTGTGTCCGGTTGCTGATGCTGCGAAAAATGAGAGATTCGGAATTACTTAGCTTATGTAACTGGGCGGAAGCAACTTGGAGCGGGATCTTTGTGGATTTGCTTTTGGCTGAGCGGTTGGTGAAGTGGCTGCCAGTGCAAAATTTCAAACAAATTTGAGACCTCAGAGAACGCTCGCCGCTGAGAGGAACCGGAAATCAAGGGATGATGATTTGGTGCCCGCTCTCGCCACTGACAGCTCACGTGATAGCGAATATTAGCGCGTTTTTCGATCTATCGAGCGACCGATTGAAAACGGGCGACGGTCAACCGGACGCCGCGCTGAGAGCTCAGACGAGACAAGACACTTTGCCCGGATCGCCTATTTCCGATCGGTGAACATTCCACCACTCGTTCTTGTTATCTCAGATTATCAAAATCGGACACACAGTTTTATATAACGAAAATACTTTCCATTCGTATTTTACAAACAGTGTACAAAACTCAATTTAAACCAGGTTTCTTGGTTCACCTTGATTCAAAAAGAATGAATAAAAAATATTTTTTTTTCGTTTCGTAAAGGAATATAAACAGCCATGACGCCAACACTAAGCAGCGTCTTATTGAGAGAGATCCTGTTTGAGGAACAGCCGGCGGGAATATTTTGAATTCCGTGGAGAAAGGATTGGGATGTTTGGAGGAGTCGGATGCGCGGGGCGGATTTACCGCCGCACGCGCCCTTCAATTCTAATCTGAGCACTTGGGCAAAGTGGCAAACTTTGAGCCTAGCACTCTTCCGGCCGAAAATAACGTAACAGAAGAGCCATTAGACTGATGGGCCGACTCATACGTGCTTGATAGAGGACACAATTCATGCTGTGGCTAATGAATAAGTCTTAGAAGTAGAGAGCATAGCAATAAAAAGATCTATGTGTAGGAGAAAAATCGCAAACGGTGATTTCTCTCATCTTAAACTACAAATGTACCTTTGCGGGGGATGCGTTTTTTCTTTGGCATTGTTAGTCGTGTTCTCTCATATTTATATGTTTATTTCTAATCGATGAATGATGATGTGGTACTCCTACGTCAAATTTCTTCACAGCTAGTAAAGTTTCTCGACGAACCCGTAAAAACCTTTTGGGCAGAAGAGATGCCATTTTGCGACGGAATTTTACATTTCCGGTAGCATAAAAATCAAACAGCGCTAGTGCCACTAGCCAACCACTCCCGGTCGCAGATTTTTTCACCATTTACACCCGGATCCATAAGCGCTACAAATGCTCGCCAGGAATACGGGCGTACAGTGACGCTCTGGGAGCGAGAAAAACCCAGTTAAACTGCTTCATAATGCCACCAGAAGAAATCATGCATTTTTTCGCACTAGATACATCGCAATCTTACTAAACTACAGTAAAGACTGTGTATTACCGAATCAACTCTAGGATTAAACTTTCGTTGCCACCTTATGGGCCCAAAAGTGAAGGTTTGTTGTTGATGTTTGAAGTTAACAAAAGATTGCATACCTATCCCGCGAGTGCTATTTGTAACAGGGCGAGGTTCTTTTGAAAACAGAGTCTCTCGGCCGAATACTTTTTACGAAAATGACAATGAAAGAAAACGAAGGGAATACATTCGATGGAATCAAACAAAACTATTCTTCCGCAAAGCGGCGTGACATGCTCTCGGGCGAGTGAGTATACCTTCACTATCTTTTCAAGTGTCTAGCGCTGGCAAATACACTTGTAGTTACAGTTTTGGCCTATAAAAATGTTTTTCGGCGAATCGGCAAACAGGCCCGAGGCGTGCGCCTGTTCGGTGATGCACTCTGATCTGGCTCCAAATTTGTGTTTTCGCCGTCACAACAACTGTTTGTATTTGTTGGGCGCAAAGAGGGGCAACCCAACAAAACCACAACAAGTCAGCAGAGTCAAATTTGCTCAATCAATACGGAAAGTAAGATTGGCAAGTGTGACTACCAAGTAACTGACTCTCCGCCACTAGAAAAACGGACTCGCCCGAATGTTTTTACTGAAAGCGCAGCTCATCCGGAAATAAGATTTTATCGCAAAATTATACTTTGTCAATGGTAAAATGTCCAAATAATCATGCATTCATGAGTGCAAAGGAACCGACAAGATTTTAAAATATTGATATAAAGGAAGTCTTACCGTTGATTGGAATGTTTTTCTGGGAGGCAATTTTGGGTTTGAGTGGGTCCGCAATGATGCCAGATGGATTCTGTAACAAGGGAAACGTGCTCTCTTGTGGGACTCTGTGGTCCAGCGACATTAATCTCTCGAACACTTCTCTGGTAGATTTGTCAGTTGATGCAGCTTGTTCGTGTATCTCTGTGAATCTCTATCTAAAATGCTCTGGAAGGGCGCACGAAGGCAATCTCGTCGTGTTCTTGCTCAATTAAGCTGATTTATTAATACAACTAGATCAGCTCCGAGGTTGGAATCTGGTTTATCGATAGAGCTATCTGTAGATTTTAGGAAGTCCGAGGAAATTGCACCTGGCGCAGGCGCGGTGCGCCAGGGCGCCCCCGGGTTTCCATAGATGGCGCTGCCTCTAACGCCAAACTTGTCTCTCCTCGAAATTTTTTATAAAAATCATGATAACTTTATTCATCCTTTTAATCGACCCAAGAATCCGTACCGGATCAATAGCAAAGTCGTTTAATAACGCGGTCTAATAAAACTTTCAGAGCAGGATACTACAGATAAGACTTGAAACAAACAATTGTGGGGATAATTGTAGAACAATCGCTGATGATAATGAATACAAACATTGATACAGTCAAATACTAGACATCAAGCCCAGAAAATCCTACAAAAACTAGAATGAGTCATTGCATAGGACTTTGTTGTTAGTTCATCAGACGTTTCTACGCTGGCCGCATTTGTAAAGACTCTCTTCTGTCTTTAAATAGAGCCATTTATTAAAATATGATTTTGAGTCATTTGAATGTTTGCATGAAAGAGAACAGTTTCTTTTGTGGCTGAAGAAAAACGCTGTGAAAAGACTTTACTACTCGCAGAGCGAAATTCGCACTTGAATGGAACGAGAGAAAAAATGGAGATCGCTACGTCTTAGGAAAGTATTTCATTTGCACTACTAGTCTTAGAGTAGTGACGATTTTCCTTTCGAAATACTTTGAAGAGGATTTATTTTGACGCTTTCTCTCATTTTTCAATTGGTTTTTGGAATATGCAGAGAGATTCTGTATTGGGAGGATCCCAGGACAGTACGGACTAATGTAGATAATATCATTTCTATTGTGGCATTAGGAGAGGCTTTATTTGAAAAATAAAAATAAATTTTTAAGGTAAACTTGGCTGCTACTATTTTCTGGAGTTTGAAAAATTTGGAGTTTTTTTTCTGGAAGTTGTTAAAAATTTCGTAGGTTCTGTTTGGAGCAACGAAATTTCAAATCGATTTTTAAGGGTGTTAGAGTAATAATTAAGGGTATCTGACCCCGGCAAAAGAAAGAACGGGCCCGGACCCACATTTTTGCCGGGGTTTGGAGGGGCCGGGAGGCCCTTAACACCCTTAAAAATCGATTAGAAATTTCGTTGCTCCAAACAGAACCTACGAAATTTTTAACAACTTCCAGAAAAAGAACTCCAAATTTTTCAAACTCCAGAAATTTGGGGTAGCCCGGTAAACTTGTCGTATTAAAATAGCCAAGCCAAAAAGCTCATGCTATAATTATCTCACAAGAAAAAGGTGGCAACGCTAGCGTAACGAAATTCCGGACAGAGTGCACTTATTGGACTCTGATTGTCTGGCTCCCTGTTCTAATTCGTAAGCAATATCCTCTTTTGTAACTTTTAATCGTGCTTTAGTTTCGATTTGTTGCGCTTCTTTGAATATTTATTACGACTTGCATAGCCTATCGGAATACAACATTGCCATGATGACACTAGAGTGGTTTTCCATTTTTTTCTTCATTGTCAATTTCGTTCTGCTAACAACAATTTACTTATCCTTATCTAAGTTCCAACCGAGCGCCGAAAAAAAAGGGAATGCTCAGGATACAATGAGCATCTGTTCAGCTACCGAGATAAAAGTGGACCAAGGAATCGAAAACCTGGGAACTTGGTTCTAGTAAGTTATTTATATTCTCTTCCTTGATTCCATGCAAGACAAACACAATTGTACAATAAACAACTCTAAATTGGGTTTTATGTTTTATTTGATGAATTGGGGCGACAGGTAAAATACTTTGCAGAATATAAACGAAAAAGGGATCAGATAATAGAAAATGGTGATTAATGAAAAGTTTCTTCGTGATGTTGCTGTTTGTCGCGTAGATCGCGGAGCTCGTCAGCGAGTTCAGAATTTCGATCTTTCTTGTACTTGAGCGATTTTGCCAAGGATGCGTTTTCCATCTGAAGGGCGGTCACTCGTATGATGAGAAAAGCCAAAGCGCTTGTGAGAAGAACGAAGATCAGGAAAAGAAGAAATGCGTAAAATCTTCGAGAGTTGGACTGCTGTTGGACTCCTGCGGTGTTGTTGCGTCGAGGGACTCGAGGACGGCGCTGATTTTGTGGAGCAGGTAGCACGGACATGGTCTTGTCCCAGATCATTTGCACTGATGGGATGACAGAGATGGGCGGGATGACGGACATAGTATGATGAATGGAGGTAGCATCTTCAATAGAATCTTCTTCATTGATAGGCGGAAGCGTGAATCCGGTTGGAGAAGAGACATCACTGTGCTCGTTTCGTGAAGTGTCGTTGTCCACAAGTGAAGGAGGTGGAATCGTGGAGACATCTGGAACATCTACAGGAGTCGTGTTCGGTCCTTCGGGAAAAGGTGTACTGTCAGCTCGTGAGTTCTCAGATTCTGTCACTGAGCGAGTTCCAAATGTACTTCGGTCAGTATCCGCTGTTGAATAGTCGGTCGTAGTGTCGGGAACGGAGATGATGGTTTCGTCAAAACTGTCTTGTAAAAAATTAGGCCCGGGGACCATGAATGAAGGGGTGTACTGGTTTCCCGGCGGAGTGTTGTTGAGGGCTAATAATGTCGAGTCATCAGCGTAGACGGCAATGTAGCTTGTTTCTCTGGAACTCATGTTTTTTGTTTTTTGCTTTGTTGATTTTTGATTGATTTTATTTTTTGTTCTGATTCCCTCCCAAGATCGTTTTGTTATAAAGGCAGTCAAAAACCGTAGATGGCGCAAGAAGGCGCGTAGTCTTGGTGGGAGTGCACAATGTGAGTGCTTGAATCTACCGCCGATCAGTATCAAAATCTTGATTCTTAGTTTTCAATTTAACTAATCAAAAGACCGTTCAGATCTGTTCTGTTTCAGCTTATTGAGCCCCCGATTTGGCGTGGATTTAATGCTGGACGAAAGAGGCCGCCAGTTGCACAGTAAGACGAAGGAAAATATATGATAAGACAGTAGGTTTTCTAGGTAATCACTTTGGGCATGGTGAATATGGTTATATCGTTCCATATTCAGGAGCATATATTTTGAAAATTGAAAACAGGCTTTTATAGTGTCGCAAGTTGTAATTATAGGTCGGGGAAAACAGGCAAGCGAGACAGCATAATTCACTCATATTGAGCAAGCTGTCGAGAAGTTTAATAATACATCAGGCCTCAACTCGCTAATGCTGACATCGTATGCATACTAGTAAAAAGAGTTGTTCATTTCAGACCAATTTTATTATGTTAGCTGAAAAGCCGAGAGATTTCTTTGAAATCAAGGAAGACAGCATCAATATCTTCGAAGCTTGCTTTGGTTCTTATATACAGACTCATTTTCACGATTGTTAGCCACAAATCGGTTTGTGACCTAGCTTACTGTCAATTTACTAAAAAGGAGTAAGAAACGGCGAGACGCTTTGGGACCGGATGATCCCCAAGGACCTGCGACGCAAACTTCGCGATTATTTGTTTTTGCCAATATCATCACTATTTTAAATGCGCAATTATCGATTACCAATTATTTTAAATTCATCAAAAACGGCACGAACAGTAACAGTAGCAATAATTTTATTTAGTTTGTTGTTTAGATATTTCAAGATAATAAAGAGAGGATAAAAAGAAGACTTCATAATCGCGAAAAGGTAAAATAATCGACGAATAAAATGGAAACTTTTTTGCTTCACAAAACGCTGAATTTCTATGCTTTCAAATTTGATAACACTACCACATGAGTTTTAATACCGCTTTGAAAAAATAAAGTTTATTTAATTTAAACCAGCGCGTTAGTGGCAAAGTCGAGAATAAAAAGTCAGAATGCTAAGCTGCTTGATTTCCAGCTCCATTGAGTCAGATCTCTCGGCCAAGTCAAATATTGACTTGATTCTCAAATCAGAGAAAAAACGCAGGAAAATGCAGAAAACCGGCAAAAATAGTGCGATTGTTGTTCGGATTAATTGCTAAAATAACTCGATAAAAATGCAGACTACGCGACTGAGAGTGAGAAAGGTGGTAGAAGAATCGGGATCCGCAGCAAAAGGTCAATCGGAAATGTATAAATAATAGATCGCAAGAAATTCCAAAAATGAGTTTCCTTTTTTCAACTTTTACTATCGTTACAAGGATACTCATTATTGCTAGTTTTATGAAAGAATCAATTATTTCTACGGTTAAATGCTGTTCTTTTATCTGACATGGCCTTGGATATTTTAATAAAACGAAATTAACTCAATACAATATTGGTAAAATTAATACACTCATAAATTATTCTTGCTATGAATGAGAATATCGCGAAAACGCCAAGATTGTTTCTGAAAATGAGACGATGCAGGCATCACTAATAACTCGCTCCACATCCCAGTCCCAGTTCATGTTCTTATTCTATTTGAACGAAGATTTTATTCACTCCGGCTTAGAGAAAAAGAGAATTCCGGAATTTTCTTCTGCACAAAGCGCACTTATGAAAGGACGCGTATCTATTTTAACTTGAATTCAGACTGTGAAATGAAAGAAAGATAATGAGGAGATATGCCTCGAACTGGCCGGTTTCCGCGCAATACAAGGAATGGTCCATAGAATCGCCCTATATCTTAGTCTGCCTGTCACCTCATCAAATAAGTGCCGTCCGTTGTTTCCGACTATTGCCAATAACTATCAAATTTGTTTACAGATCGAATCGCTTATCTTATGGAGCCGTCAATCGCCCTTTTCTCACACTTATTCACAAAAGTACTATTTCAGTTCCAAAGTGCTTCGGTCGCTCTTACAGTGTCCTCCTGTTGCCCCTGGTTAAAGTTTAAGCTCGACCGACAGCAGGCGCAAAATTTTGGCGATAGCTCAACATTTTTTTTTGCGCCAGAGTATAGTATGGCGAAATTCGCTCGCGGCGCTGGACTTTTTTGAAAGCCTATTTTTTGCGTTCCAATTTGAATAGTAACTTTTTAATTATGTCAGAGGACAGAAACGGACGAGAGTACTTTGGCGATATCATCTCCAAGAGACCTCGTATAAGAACCACCAGCAATGGGGTCGCCTTCGATGCCAACTCTTCGACGCACAGTGGAAAACTATCTGGACAGAATAGGGGTTACCCATAATGTCAAAATTTTGATGCTAGCGTTTTTTGCTTCCAGTCTAGTGCTGATTATTGCTGATGATATTAGAGAATTGTAGATTACGTACTCAATAAGGATATTGCTCATGAAAATAACTTATATTCTCCAATGGTTACCCTGAAAAATAGGAACAGGCGGTGCCTCTGCTCATCCGGAACGACACTCTTCGAAACTGGCGACAACGGCGCCCGCGGGCCTCAACGCGTATCAACTCGGAAGGGAGCAATGTCGACTCAAAGGTCAGTACTCAAGCTTGACCCGTGTATACTGATCAATAGAGCGCGCAACAGGCGCTAGAATCTGTCGCGTTTAACATATGTAAATGTCAGTCTCAAGAAGATTAACACATTTTCGAATGCAAACATTTGACATTTCTATCCATCAAATTTACAGTTGCACTCAGCTAGGACAAATATTGACTAATTCTTTGTCGATATTGAGTAATTTCTCAGCAGACAAAGTTTGAATATATTATGACGCGATCGGGCGTCACTCTTCCTTGATTTCACGGCGAAACTTTCACTATACTTTAACTATACCTAAATCAATCGATAAAAGTCAGATCATTACTTGAAATTATGGCGCCTATCGAGTGGCGGAATGAACACTCATTTTCACTTTGATAGTATTAAATTTGGAATAAAAATATATTGGGAGGAAAATAATTAACGGAAATTTCAATCTGATCAGTCAATATCTCAATTGATCGGCAGGATGTTTTCTTATCAGAAAGTGCTTCGTAAAATCCGTCTTGTTGAGTTACGGATCGATTTTTCGGTGCGCTGGGGGTTTTGTAAATAGTCGCCGGTACTCCTTGGGCCATAGAGAGGGATCGAAATAAGTCAGAGGATCAAGAACCAACTTCCCAGAGCAGGTGAGAGCACACATCGCCATGCTCATCCCTTCTCCCTAGAATTTTTCTAGTGAGTACACGTTAGAAATAGATGCTCGATCGATTTTTCCATAACCCAGCTTACTATTGAATTTTATTCTCGGGCTCGAAATTTATTTACTTTCAAATATGCCTGTGAGAAAACTGTTGCTAACATCGTGCATTCAGATACCGTCGACAATGGACAGATGGTGAGTGAAGCCGCATCGAGTAAACGACGATATAAACACTCGTATTTATAACGATAGCCGCATGCATCATTTATTCTCGCAGTTGACAGGAGCAGACGCCTTTCAAACACTCATACGCAATCATCCGTCAATCGGCAGGGACAAAGAGCGAATCTCTTAATTATTACTAAAAATCGGGGAACATGGGTGTTACTAGAGGAGAGGTGAAATGATGGAAAACTATTGTATTTTTTTAGACAAATTAGAGTTTGTAGTCTGTTTCATAAAAAATCCTGCGATATTGATTCACAAATGTTACTAGTTCGCCTTTTTCCATTTTTATACATTTCTAGTTATTTTATTTATTACAGTGGATAGGATAAGTTATACAGTTTGTAGCTGCTTTCTTTATGTAGATTGCTCATTTTGCCCGTCGATACATCGCATTGTTCGCCGGCGCAGCGCGCTAGGGTGACCACGGCAAGCATTGTGTCTTTTTTCGTTTTGTCCGTTCCATCCATTCGAAAGTTCGTTGAAAGAATCGACACTGGGCTGAGCGGGGCGGGCGGCGGCCCCTCGTGGCGCGCACTCCCCCAGCGCCGCACCACTCACGCTGCCCGAGCCCGTCTCCTATTCTCCTCTCTCTCTCTCGCTCTTTCTCCGTCCTTCCCTTTCTCAGTTTCGATCAGCGAAGAAAAAAATCAGTGGCCTCTCACACTCTACTCCTCACCCGGTGCGCGCTCATTGAGAGCGAGTGAGCGAGTCAGAGAGAGAGAGAAAGACTCGCGCATCTCGACTCTCGTCTGCTCCTCCACCGCCCCTGGAGAAGAATAATAAAAAAAAAACTGGCAAAAGAGAGTAGAAGAGAGAGAAAAGGAACTATGCGGAGATGCGAGACACACGCAGGGCACTGTGATGGTAATAATGTGGAGAAGAGAAAAGTGGCAAGGAGAGAAAGCAAAGCGGTGACCTACGGCAAAACGAGATGAAAGAAAACTCGACGAAGATGACAAATTACAAGGCGGTGCGATATGATGGCGGGGCTCAGGTGACGGTGGAACTTACTTTCCGAACTTTTTTGGGAGTTTAAATATTTCTATCTATATCTTGGTAATTTTAAGTCGGCAGCCTATACGTTGACTTTGAGCGGTTTAATTTGTGGTTCAATTAATTCTTTCCGAGTTTGATTTACGACTCATCTGTATGATAAGCCATTAATTATAGGCAATTGATCATTCGAATTTATCTCTGTAGGGCCTCTTATTTCATATATCCTTGTATTCTATAAAGGTTTTTTTTTCTAATTAGCCGTTTACTCACACTGTCTGGGGGAAATTCATTTGTGTGCGATAGGGAGCAGACTTTGATTGAGAAAAGCTATCAGCTCCCTCCCACTTCTTTTTTTCTCACAGTTTTTTCTTGTGAGAATGCACAATTATCCAAATTCATACAGTGTCCATAAATACCCATGAAGAGGGCAAAATGCTGCCAGTTCGACTTCAGTACCCACTATTTCATCGTTGAACTAGAGAGTGGGCAACTACTCTTACACCGGCGGTACCAGTCTCGAGGAAAACGAAGAAGAATTGGACGAGGCTGCGAATCTAGGGCTCTTCTTTCCTCTGCCTTTCATGGCGGATCCATGGAAGCTGCTCCAGCGCGGCTCTGACCAAAAATCTTTCTGGTACTCGTTGATTTGAAAAGTCCATTAGGAGGTGGTAGATACACGGTTAGATCAATCGCAGATACATTTAGAACGAGAGCAGCTATAGATTTAGCAGCAGAATTCGGCATTGCTAGAGATTCTCATTGCCATTAAAATTTGAGCAAAACCATCAATTCTGAACGATTGTATGATTTAAGGATATAGCCTGTAAAATTCAACTTTCATAGCGGCTAAAGGATACACGACGTTTAGCACAAAGCGACGTTTGGAACAAGTACGTTTAGAACAAAGCGACGATTAGAACACTATTCTGAACGTCGTTTTATTCCAGGCGTCGTTTTATTCTAAACGTCGCTTTTCGCTGAGAATTGCGTAGGCGCTCTCATAAATTTGTTTTAGTCTAGAATCAGTTTGAAAAACGACGTTTTCCACAAACCGACGTTTAGAACAAAGACGAACTCTTGAAAAATACGAGAGTATAAGTTATTTTCTCGAGTCAAATAGTAAAATATACTCTTCTGAGTCATGTTAATATGATTTAATATAATTTGAGGTTATTCTTATCAGATGTTTTCGGGTTTTTGAATTAGTTACATATTTAAATGACATAAATATATGATTAATAACAAATTTATTCGGTAAAACATATCATAAGATAATCATTATTGTTATTCTATCGAATTTATACTGTTTATCAAATTAATATTTTGAGGAAAACTTAGGCAAATAACTTGTTCTCGGCGCCCACGCGTTTGAGACCGAAAAGCGACGTTTAGAATAAACCGACGTCTGGAATAAAACGACGCTCGGATCAGTATTCCAGACGTCGCTTTGTTCCAAACGTCGTTTGTTCCAAACGTCGCTTTGTGCTAAACGTCGTGTATCCGCGGCTAAACGCGAGGTCGGATCTTTTTCATTTCAAGTACAATCCTACCTAAAAATGGACGGAGAATTCAATTTTGGTACTTTTTTAAAAAATTTTACTTGAATTTTTCTCTCTTGAGCGATTTGAAATCTTACGATCGCGATTCCTCGAAAATTTTTCACTAAATCGGTCAAGTTTTTTCGATAGATAGGTTCTTTAGACCTTTATCTACAAAATTGACGGTTTAGTTTTCTCTAAATCCGAAAGAAACCGATTTTACAGCCATTTCCATGAGGCTAACTCAGCGCGCAGAAGCAATGAAAAGCGCTGCGCTCGGTGCTCGCTCTCTCGCCTCCTCTTTTCCGGGAGAGCGTGCGTGTTTTTGCGAGCGCTCTGATTGGCTACACGCGATAAAGCGCGCTGGGAAGAAAAGCAAGAGCAAGAAAGAGGAGAATACTAGAACGAAAATATGACCGAATTTGAGAATTTTATTCCCTCAATTTTCTAGCTTATCATCATGACAACAGAGAACACGGTTTATTTTTAGCGAATTAGTGGAAAAATTTTGAGTAATCGCGATCGTAAGATTTCAAGTCGCTCTAGAGAGAAAAATTTACGTGAAAATTAAAAAAAATATTCCAGAATTAAGTTTTTCGTGCATTTTTAGGTAGGACTGCTTTTGAAATGAAAAGATCCGACCTCGCGTTTAGCCGCTACGAAAGTTGAATTTTACAGGCTATATCCTTAAATGGGCCCTTAGGTTGTATTCGGGGACGCGGTTCACGCCTCCAGCGCTACGTTTCGAGTCGCAGCCAATAGAAGATCTCTTCCAGCAGTACACATTCCAGTTCAATCGTCAAAGTGTAGTCAGGTACTGTTCAATCTCCCTTTTATCTACTCAGCCTGTCTCCTGGCGACGCCTTTTCATAGGTTGAGTGCAGCTACTAGAGTTCAAACGCTTTACGGGCAATAAACTCCCGCGAAATTTTATTACTTCCTTAGAACGCCTCTCACGTGTGCAATCAATCCAGTAATCATAATGAGCTGCTAATTTCCCTGAAACTGATTTGGACCCTCGCGGGACAAACGCGTACGCATGCGCTGAAATTCGATGCGCGTTTTTATATTGCATACAATGCTTCTGTTATTCGCTCCAGTGCCTTAGTCAAATATAGGCCGCTTTGTAATCGCCATATTTCAAGATGAACAGAAATTTATTTTGAACCGAAATAGATACAACCGAACTGATTCACAGTTTTTAACGGTCAAGTTCTGAGACTCGTGATAAAGCGGATTTCGAATGCTCGTAGTCGCGAGATATTAAATGCTTTCAAGCTAATAATGTTGCTCCAAAGTGTTTCAAATCGATTCTGGACTTATCTCCATCTGTTGCCGGGCGAATTTATTTTTCGCTGTATTAATTATCTAACCACACTTGTAGGTTGAACATGATTCACTTTGGATTATGTGGTATTCTATGTGGCATTTTCTACTCCGGAAGTGACGTCAAAGAAGAACCGTCGTATTTAATATTACAAGCATTGTGCGCATTAGTCAATTTTATATTTTGGATCAGCTTAGGGGTAAGTGAGTCGCGTGTAATTGTCTCTTTTTTTGCCTAATTTCTGTTACACCTTCTCCTTAATTCTTCGTTCTCATTCTTGTTTTCAAGTTCATCGATCGCAGTGCAAATTTGCGGAAAGATTTCTTCCAAGTTCAATGCTACATTCTGTTATTAATATTGATAGCTCAAGGAATGGGACGCAACTTGGCAATTCATCTCTCTCGGGCAATTAAAACTTTTAAATGGTGTCGCTTCTATCTGAAAATTGTATTATGTTCGGGTCCGCAAAAATACTTTGGACAGATTATTGAAAAGATAATACAAAGATAAGTTTATCGACAAACCAAGTTTAATTGTTCCAAGTTAAGTCCCTTTGTCAGTAATTGTGACAACCTACTACTTCTCAAATATTGGTGGGACCTTGTCATTGTGGGCAGCGATGCTCGTTATTTTCTGCGTTGAAGTGCTTTTGCCCATTCCCTTTACACTTGCCATCTTATCTGCTTTTTTAATTGCCCTTACCTATATTCTCATGGAAATCTTTGGAAGTACAGGTAAGAAATTAATGATCTATCGATGAACTCTTTGAACGGCGCAATTTTAGTTCTCCCTTGGCAAATCCATGTGGCCACCTTTTTCCTGCTATTAACGTCGTTTGTCGGAGGCGTGTGTATCCGATATCCTTCTGAAATCGGACAACGAAGAAGTTTTATGGAGACTCGACAGCTGATTGAGACCCGAATTCAGAAGGGAAAAGTAAGTGGCCTTCTCCCAAACTAAAAATAATCCCTTTGCTTTTTCGGACTTTTATTCGATTAGAGCACTAACTGAATAATTTCTAAGTTGTTGGTTTTAGGAAACAACACGTCAAAATCGGCTGTTACTGTCGGTCCTGCCTCGGCACGTCGCAAATACAATCAAAAACGATTTTGAAGCAAATAAGACACGAGCGGGTTAGGCAGCGCAGGAATCGGATAATCTGCGACAGACGCGACCTGTCCCAGATCATTCCTTCTCAACGCGAAAATCTACCCGACGTTGTATCATTTCCCCTTTTCTTTCCTTCGCGTGATCTTTGATCTCCCTCAAATCACCATAGATAGCCATTATAAGTAGCAATTAGGGTCAGTTACTAAATTTCTTCCCTGAAAAAAATTATATCTTGAAATGCTTAACCAAAGAAAAGCCCGAAGAACAATTCCACAAAATCTACATTCAACGTCACGACAATGTGTCTATCATTTACGCTGATATTGTGGGCTTCACGAAATTTGCGGACCAGGTCAGCCCCGACGATTTGGTCAGGACACTTCACGAGCTCTTTGTGCGCTTCGACAAGCTTGCCAACGAAAACCACTGCCTTAGAATCAAATTGTTAGGTAATTGTCAGTTGATTAATTCAAGTTCGAAAGTGGAACATCCGCAGTCAAAATAAAGACAACAAAATGGCCAAATTAATCACTCATCATCGTAGGAGATTGTTATTATTGTGTCTCGGGGCTTCCCGAATCCCGACCGGATCATGCAACATGCGCTGTACAAATGGGTCTAGACATGATAGAGACAATCAACCTGGTCAGGCTGGTCACGGGCGTTTCGGAGCTCAATATGCGTGTTGGCATTCACTCTGGAAGAGTGCACTGCGGAGTTCTAGGGCTTAAGAAATGGCAGTTTGATGTTTGGGTAAGTAGAAAAATCTGCTTTTCTCTCTAAAAATGATAAGTCGGATGCGGTGACAATTGCTAACAGAATGGAGTCTGGTGGAAAACCTGGCAAAATTCACATAACAAGCGACACCCTTACTCATCTCGATGGGCGCTTTATCGTTGAAGATGGTCATGGTGATCAGGTGATTAGCAAACACAATATATTAAATATGATAAATTCCATATACAGATAACCCTTGCTTTAATTGTTTATCCAGCGAAGTAATCTCATTTAGAGAGACGATATGCTTCGACAACGCAAAATAAAGACGCATTTTATTGTAAAAGCCGCACCAGACTCGGAGAAGGGCGTCCAAGGATCGCTGAAGGGAAATCAGAAGCGCTCCGATTTCACCGCATGTCGCAAGGAGATGAAACGGCTGGGCTTTGACTCCAATCTTCACACCGACTTGACGGAGGAAGAAGATAACCAGACAGGCGAAGGCGACGTCTCTGCGTACATGAACCAGGCAATTGCTGGGCAAGATCAAATTCTTTCTCAGGACCAGTGTAACAAATGGACTCTCGTTTTCAACAACAAAGAAAAGGAGAGTAAATACTCTAACCTCATGATGACAAATTCCCACAGTAAGCTTCACAATTTGAGACACAGAGTTATTGAATTAAAGTCTACCTCTTCTGCTCATCACTCATCAATCTATGCATCGTAGTTACTGCGGCAATAATAAGTCCAGTAGAATCTCGCTTACTTGGAGTTTATATTTTCTGTGCCCGTAAGTATCCTGTTTTCGGTATGTTTTTAAAAAGAGATCACTAGTGATATTTGTTCCGATGCTGTTGATTTCCTACCTGATTCGAAACAAGCGCATTCAAACCCAAGGTGGATGCTTCACAGTGATAATGATCCACTACATAATCAGCTTCATTGCCTCAGTTGTCCAACTTTTGGCCGCCATAACTGGAATCCTCACCTGCAATAAAGGCTCAGTTAGAGGATGCAAGGAAATATTAGGAGAAGACGTTATCCAATTCGCCGTCGATGACTTTTGTGATCCCCGACAACTACGTTCAAACGCCAGTACTTTTACAGCTTGTGATGATTTCAATGACGACCAACTAGACGTTTGCAATTATCCACACTACTTTTACTATTGTGCTGTGGCTGGTAAACATGACTTCTGGACAAAGCACCAAATTAAGCTTTATTTAAGGGTTGATTGGAATATCAACAATGATCAATCTACCAGCGACAGTGAAGCTACTTTTATACTCACTTCACTGTGTGACGTCAATCTTATTCCTCTTCTCAATGGATGGTATGAACGTTTTTGACAATTTCGACATATTTCTTGCCTGTCCCCGATGGAGAGAAAGTGCAGTTGAAACTTGGGATCCACCAGGAGTTGAGGCGCGCTCTTTATACACAGCCATTCCAATCCTGTTCTTGTGGGTCGTTGCACTCTTCGTGGTAAGTTCCATTCTCCTCCATGATTTCAAGACTTTATTTAAGCACGGACGACAAGTAGAAACCACTCAACGAATCGACTACCTCTTCAACGAACAGGCAACAGACGAAAAAGAAGAAATGAACCATTTTCAACAGTATAACAAACGCCTCCTCTACAATATTCTTCCTGAGCGCGTAGCTAAATTCTTCCTTCACAATCCCAAATTTCTTCATAATCCCGAGGAACTTTACCACCAATCTTGTGACACTGTGGCTGTTATTTTTGCGTCGATACCAAATTATTCTGATTTTTATCAGGAGCTGGAAATCAACGACGAGGGAATGGAATGTCTAAGACTTCTCAACGAGATTATTGCAGATTTTGATGACCTGATGGGTAAAAGTAGCCATTGTTTATAACGCATCAACTGATATTTTAGGACACAAAGAGTTCGTTGGAGTCGAAAAGATCAAAACAATTGGATCGACCTACATGGCCGCGTCTGGTTTGGAGGAGGAATTCAAAGATGACATTGAGAAAGGTCTCCATGTTGTGAAACTGGTGAAGTTTGCCATGCGTATTCAGGTAGCCAAGTGAAATTTTTATTCACTCTTCATTTCTTGTTCAGGACCAGCTTGATCATGTGAATATCCACAGCTTCAATAGTTTTGCAATGAGAATCGGGATCAACGTTGGCCCAGTGGTTGCGGGAGTGATTGGCGCGCAAAAACCTCAATTCGACATTTGGGGAAACACTGTTAACGTCGCCAGTAGAATGGAGAGTTCGGGAGATAATGGAAAGGTATAAATAATCCAATTGACGCTAGGATCTAAATCTGTTTTAGATCCAGGTAACGATGGAAGTGAAAGAAATCCTCGAGCCGCTGGGTTACACCTTCGATTCCCGTGGACTTGTAAACATCAAAGGCAAAGGGACCATGGAAACATTCTGGCTAACCGGTCCACGGCCCGCGAAGCGAATCATCAACTCCACGAAAATCGACATGCCCCCGTGCGACACTCCAAACCAAATGGAATGAGTTTCTTCACCTTCTAACGACCCTATAATTATCATGCGCCTTGGAGTTCGGAATTTTCTTTTGAGACTCACGACTAACCTATCTATTCAATTCCAATCATCAAATCACGTGGCGAAGAAAAATGTATAAATATGAAAAAACGAGGTTCTTCAATCACCTTCCAGAAAACGTTTCCTCATCGCGTGGCTGAAAAAATGCTCGAATTCGAAGCAATATATATATATATATAAACTAAAACACTCACTGCCGAAATAAATCTAAATAAACACTACATTGTAGTCTAAATAAAAGAAATGTATTATTTTGGCAATATAGTAATGATTTAAATGGCGCTCTTTTTTAGAAAATATGAATTTTATTGCTTCCTCATTTTATTTGCAGACTCAAGAGTCAATAAGGGTCACCAGTTTTTCGAGTTTAGCCGAAGAAGATGAATTTGTTTCCTCGAGCAAGGTTCTCTCTCAGCTTCATGAAAAGATCCATATCAATGTTGTTGACGTTAGTCCCTTCCAAGTTCACATTTCCGAGCACATTGTTGTTGCTGATGGTCTCTGTTGTAAATGACTAAATGAAACAAAGATTTACGCAGATGATTCGAATGAGTTCTCACCGAAATTCCAGTTCCTGAAATGTCCAATTCGAGAAGATTGTTGAATTGTGAGATCACTCCTTTTAATTTGTCGGAACTCGTAACCTTAATACAAAGCATTAATTCAAGAACTCAAAATGTTCTCTTCACCTGGCTGTTTCCTGCGATTGAAATACGTCGGACAGCCTTCAAAGCCAAGTTGACCATTTGTTGTCGCTTTCCTTGGATTGGGATTCCTCCTCTTCTTTTGACGTGTTCGACTAAATCATCGAGAGTAGCATCAGTCCAGTCGCCAGCTCGGCCACATTCAATAAGACCGTGTCGCCGGCCATTTACCTAATGTTGTTGAAATCAGGGTTGAAAATCACGATAAGTAAATACCAATTTGCAACCGAATTCGACACGGTCCGCTGTTTGGGTCTGTGGCGCTGAAGTTGCTGTCTCTGGATCTGGCTGATCATTGGGTCCCTGAGTTTCTTCAACTCTCCAGCTTCGGAAGTCGAGTTTGCCGACATTGGCGCAGGTCACAATATTGTTTGTCTGGCCTTGGAATCGAATGTTGGCGCGGAGAAAGACATTTTTATTTGTTCTCTCCATATCCTCCATGGTCTCGCAAATAACCTTGGCGAGCGTGGTGGACTTAATCTCGGCCAACTGAGCATCAGTGAACACCCCGGCATTTTCATGCCAGAATCGATCGCCTCGTTTCAGGGCAATGAACTGCTCAAGAACAATGCACCCAGCTGTGGGGCCGATTTCAGCGCCGGGCATCTTCTGCTCGTTTAGGATTCCAACGTACAAATCCACATCCTCGGGGTCATCGTATAATCGAAGGATGTTGTTCCAGCCCTATAAACGTTTTTTCCTATTTATCAATCTAAGTTCACTTACATTGATCATGGCAGGGTTGTTGCCATTGTATAGGCGTCTGAAGCTTTCGTGACCCATGCAAAATCGTTTGACAGCTTCATAGCTACCAACGCCGTGTTCACGGCCTCGCTAGAATATTAGATAAGACAAAATTTATTTATTTAATTTCTAACGGCAATGTTGATGGATCCAAGATCAGTTCCATGCCTGAAGTTGTTTGGCTTGAAGAGGTGACTCATCGTTGCCTGAGCGTATGATCCGGAAACTCGGTTGGAGTCTCCAGCCATCGCACCACGAATGCAACCAGCGGGTCCATGCTCGATAGACATATCGGGGTCGAAATAATTGTCCTTGAGATCTCGTCGATCTTGAACCTGCAAATTTCTGTTGGCGCTAAGAAGTTGTTCGGGTACAGTAGAGTGCCCAACTCGGAATCCAGCGACGAGGAATTCCTGTCTAATAGAAGGATTATCTTGTGCTGGTGGAACAAAACCAGTATTTCTTTGCATGATTTCTTCTTCATCTGGTTCTTTAGCAAATCGAGTTCTCGCTGGCCGCTTATCAGCTTTGCTCATTCGAACACCCGGGAACAAATTGATTGCATTTCTTCCAAGAAGAATAGGAAGGTATTCATTGTAAGTGATTTGTTTGAGAATAGCGCCAACAAAAGTCTTGCTTCGTTGAAAACTCGGCTTGCCTGCCACTGAGGGTTCTCTTTGACGAGGTCGTCTACCACTCGATTGTGGAGTCGAGCGAACATAGTGTGGAAGCTCATCAGAATAGGATTTTCCATAACTCGAGTATCTCCAGCTACTTGAGGAGTATGTCCCTTGTCATTGAAAACATTGGCTGCGGCGAAGTCTTTCTTAATCTGATTGTCATTAAACTGGTTGAGTCCAGGAAGAATAGGTCCATTTGGACTGTTTCGCATTTTAAGATGCATACCATCCGCAGCGAGAAGGAGATTTTTGTGCTTGTTAGTAAAACCGTAAACAACTGTGCCGTCGATAAATGCAGAAAGCTGATTTACTTGCTCTCGAACGGCTTCTCCACCCTGTTGACCCACTTTTCCAGATGAACGCTTGATGAACATGCAAGGGAAGGTCAGAATTGGATCCGTTTGTCGATCAATGTCGATTACTTTACAGTTATTGTTGCTACCGTTGCAGGCACAAGACGCTCCGCCAACATCTGGGGTTTGAATGATATCGTGGGTAAGGAACTGTCCCCATGCAGTGAATGCATAAGAGGCGACTGGGTTTCTAGTTGGGGCTCCGTTAGTTCCTCTCATTCTAATCATGACTTGTCGTTCGCTCGGAAGGGGTCGTCCTCGTGAGGAGCATCTTGGGGATTGCTGCCCATCGCAGTAATCTGCTGGTACTAATCTACAGATCCGCGTTATAAAAAAAGTAAAATGATTTCCACCTTGTATACTGCTGCATTGATCTACCAAGGTCGTTAGGAGCGTTACAACTGCCATCTAACGAAGGAAAGGAAGTATCGCAACTTCCTTGGCGGAAAAAACCCAGAGTAATATTATTTGATCGTTCAACAGCATCTTGCACGTTTAGGTTTCTGTTTGATGGACTGAATGTTTCGGCAAGAAGGCGTTCGTTCGCAAAATTAATTTCTTCCATTTCTGGCAAAACGAAGCCATTTCGAACTCGGGAATGGGCAAATTGAATTGCTTCCATTGGGCTGTCAGCATCAAACCCTAAATCATGGTATTTTGGCGTAGAATTCAAGAGATAAAATTTGAAATCTTTTAAAAGTCCAAATCAAAAATTCTCATTTTAACCATGAGGAAAAAAGATACAATAAATCGTTAAAAATTACCCATAGTCAATTAATTGATATTCCAAGCAAATAAGCTCATGGATTACCTAAGGTTGAGGCCAAAATTGCCGGAAGTAACTTCATTTGAATTCTTCTTCTTCCTTATTCTCTGAAGTGAATTCTAAAAAGAAGATTCGTCAGACTTTCCGCAGAGTTCTCTTTTCAGAATAAATATTCATTCATTGACTTTTCGCAACCTTTATGATGAACGCAACGAAATCTACAATGACAAAAAAGAATGGAAAAAATCTGTGTAGAAGGTTTGAACTACGAAGCGCCCGTTGTTGATAAACGTTTCGATCTTTGCGTCAGCATCTGCTGATAATATTTGCATAAACCCAGCCTCGTCCGGATCCGGGGATTAGGAGTTAACCAATTATAAACTTGGCCGAAAAAACTTTATCTCTCTATTTTTCTCTTTTCTTATTTTAGATGATAGGCAATGGCTTCAATTAGGACGTAATCGCTCGTCAATCAATTTTAGGCAATACGCTATCGATACTTACAGAGAACGAAAACTCGCTTTTCTCTATCTTCGAAAAGTGCTCACCCTGAGAATGAAGTCTCTGGAAAGAAGTGAATGGCTAGCTTCAATATTGTTCAATGGTCAATGACAGCGCGGAACATCGATTTCACCCTGTGGTCTCCCATTTTCAGCAGTTTCTAATCATCAAAGACTTTATTTAAATGAGTCGCTAATTCGACATTTCCACCCTTTTTTGTCCGCACGTCTAAAATTATTTTTTTGAGAGGTACCTTTTCAACATCTACAGTCATTTCTCACCGTTGTTAACACCGATTTTCACTTAGGGTCGGCGCCGACCAAATTTTTTTAAGGTCGGATCACTTTAAAATGGCTAAATTATGGTCGGGTCGGGTCGGATAGAGTCGGCCTTTTGGTCATGTCGCCGACATGATGTCGATAGCCCGTATTTTTTACCAATAAAAATGACGAAAAATGATGCTTTCCAACATGAAAACTGTTGGTACTGTAGTTTTCATGATTGACGCTGTAAATTGACGAGAAAATGCCTTGCCAGTGCAGTCAATAAAAATATTGTCACCCAGAAGCAGTGATTTTTTCTTGTGGTAAAAAATTGGGTAAAAATATTCTGTTTATTATTACGTTTATTTATTACGTAAGGCAGGTCATGGATGGGCAGTAAAACTGGGCTCGCTATAGTTTTCCTATTTGCGGGTCATGTCAGCGATGAGTTTCTCCATGATTTCCTTCAACATCAGCGCCAACGCCTTCTTACGCTCGCCCACTGTGATATGCTCCCCGGAGGCCTTCATCACTTTTTCCACATTTCGGCGCAGATCTTCCCGAGCCTTCTCCCTTTGCTCCAAGTGCGCGTCAAATTGCTTCTTGACGGACTCGATTTCTTCGATGCTTTCCTCCACCCGGGGCATGAGTTGAGAAATGGTTGCGAATTTCTAAAAGGAAATCATTTCAGTTGAATAAAGTCTGTCAATCCTACCTCTCTCAACTTCGCCATCGTCTCCGGCGGCAGGTCGGAGTTTGGGAGAACCTTTGCCTCTGACTTTTTCGGAGGAGGCGCCAAGTTCACGTCAGCTGAGCTGTTCTTGCTCTCGACTGGCACACCCGGAGTCGAGCCTCTTGAGCCTCTTATTTTGCCTGAAACTTTACTTGGGGAGGCCTCCTCCATCGAACTGAAAGAATTATTAGAAAAAAAAAAGTTGAAATATTGAAGCATACTTTTCGTCGTTCGCCGGCGTCCGCTTCAATTTCAACTGGCTCTCGAAACCTCTGCAGAGTGGAGCCAATTCTCGATCGTGCGGTTCCAAGTCGTATTTTAACTCTATAATCTGTGTTGAAACTTTAGGCATGGGATAGGCAGATACCTCTTGTTGCACTGGCGGGAACTGGACTGACGGTTGTAGTTTCGAAAGAGGAACTTTTTTCTTTCTCTGCAGTGAAGAAAAAAGGCCCTTCTCTTTTGACCACATCTTCAGTATTCGCTCCATGAAAGGTGGAGTTTCTATTGAAGAAAATCGTCAATTCTTGTCCGCCCAGCTCCTCGCTTTCGATCTCCAACTTGATGAAGACCTTGAAACAGATTTTAATTGAAATCGATAACATTCAAGCTTACATATTTCTTACTCCGCTTGATTGCTGTTCTCTTCGTCTCGTGTTTGAAGATGGGAATGAAGTCGACCTCGTCAGAGCCTTCGATGATGATCATCATGAGCCCAAATTTTCTTTGGAAGGAGAGATACGCGTTGGAAAATTCCTTCTTTCCGATCATGACTTTTTCAATCAGATCGAAAGCGCTGAGCGTTTGGAACTTTCGACAAAGTTCCGCAAGACTAGGGTTTTTCTCCAGGTAGTTTGCGAATTCATCGAAGTTCTCGAAGATTTCCTTCGTATTCTTCCCTTGAGCATCTGAAATTAAATTTAATTCCAGAAGATACGCTGCAATCCGGGCTCGTCAACCTATGTAGAAAACCTGAGTCAGGGTCTGAAAGTTCTCAAATTAAAAGCCTCGTAGCGGCTAAAACGAAACTTAATTAAATAACTTTCATATCCCTGTCCCAGGTTATGTACACAGCCTGCCGAATCTAGGCTATTATTACTCACATAGAGTCTGAAGAAATTTGAAGCCAAAGACTTGAACAGGCGCTGGTTGCTCTTGACGAAGAATCAGGTCGACTATTTTCTTCGCCATCGATTTCTCTGGCAAGTATCTGTCGCCCAATTGGAAGAGCATCGTTAGTTTGATGAACTCCAGATGTTTTGATGGCAGCTTCAGCTCTTTCTTGATGACTAAAATTTGCAAGTTGGTTTTTAGTTTTCAGGCAAAAACTTACAGAAATCGTCGAAAAGAGCGCACACTCCCCGGAATAGTTCCTGACGAATCTTGGCGCTCCTTGCATCTTGCCAAAGGTCGAAAACTCGTGCAAGAAGACGCTGCGTCTTCAGATACTCGTTCTCTGATTGAGACTCTGCGTATTTCTCGATGCCACTAAAAAGAGATAGGACACGCGTTGAAGGAGAAACTGCTTTACCACATGAGCTCTCTGACGAATTGAGAGAGCCAGGCTGCTTGGAATTCGGTCTTGCCAGGTCTTTCTTTGAGGAACCGTTTGATAATTCCAATGACCATGTCGGGCCCATAATATTCCCCGTAGAAGATGGCCTCGTCGGTTATGATGTCCGCAAAGAGCAAAAACTCGTCCTCGCTCTAAAAGGAAATCAACGAAGAGTCCGCAAGTTATGACTTACCCAGCCTTCGCCGAGCGGTCCTTTGCTCGCGAGTTCTCCCAAGGACTTCATATTAATCCCCGCCTCATCATTGAGAACTTCAATTATCGACGGACCGAAGCCGTTTTCCGTCTTTGGCCGCGAAAACTTGAAACCGTTTGAGTCCATCTCTCTTTCAGACTGGAATGATCGAGCTCTTTCGCTTCGAGTGAGAAATGGGAATGTCTAGAAGTGACTCTGGATGCTTATTGGACAACTTCTTAGTCACTTGACGGAAATTTCCGAGAACTTTTCTCTTTTTCAAACCTACGTCGGGGCGCTCCACCTATTTCTGGAAAACCCAAGTTTCTCAACTCCACGAGTCGAACCGGAGCGCGTAACCCCACGAGTCTAATTCGACATTTTTTGTCGAAATGCCCTCCTCGTCAAGATACTCTTCTGAAACTTTATACTTACACTAAATAGAATATGCTTTTTTCGATGGCACTAATTGTTTTTCTCTGTGGAAATGACTGCGGATTCTACAATAATGTGAACAAAGGTGATCTCGCCTTTATCATCTTCGCTGGAACCCACGATAGAGCCAACTTTTCCAAAAAAAAATAACTCTAGCAAGACTCGAGAAGTGTAACTTTTCTTCGGGTAACCGTTTTTACTAAAAACTTTTTAGTTTCGATCGGCGATCTCGTCGAAGCAATTAGAGACAACCATTCTACCTTTAGCATCTGACAGAGCGGAACACTGCTCTCCCAAGTTGTCAGCTGAAAAGTCCTTAATCTATCTCTCCTGGAACTTCTATGAAGGAAAATCTGGGTAGGCTATCCCGAAAAGGACTTCGTAGTCTATCTCACAAATATGAACGGTAACTTTCTATCCTCGATCCAGTTCCAGACTAAGCTTGACTTATTCAGTATTAGTAATACTATCCAGGATCACTTCATCTACCAAGGTATTATGTGGCAAAGTTCACTTTATTTTCATTAAAATCACGAGGGCCAAAAACTGCTTATCACTTTTTGTAGTGCTCATGTTTGTTTGAAAGGAAATAGGGCGCAAATTGAGTGTCAAAAAAGGCCGATTTCTTCTTGTAACCGCGTCATGTAATAATCGAGCTCGTCATATATTACTCCGTGGAATTGTTGCTCGCTTTGTTGGCCGAGCAGGGATGGACCGGGAACACCCGTTGACCCTGTTTCAGAATGATTCTTCCTCCGTTTGAGTGTGCCGATGTAGTCCTCTAAAAAACGTGTGACGAGAGCTAGACCTTTGACGATGAACCTTCATCACTTTGTTCGTCACAGCTGAAGTCGTAGAGAACTGGACGCTTAGGCCATTTGGCTCTTATATCTCCAGAAGTGATGCCTTTGGAATTTTTTGTCGTCGGTTTTGCGCCGGAATTTATTAGCACTCGACGAATTGAACTCCTCTTTTTCTCGAACTGTTCCTGCTCGTCTTCGATTCCCCCGGCTTCTAACCAATGCAGAACTGTCTCTCCCTGAAAATCAAAGTTGTTATTCAGAGTTGGTCATGTTTGTTCTACGTACGTTGTAGTCGCAGATAGTTGGATCGGCTCCTGCTGCCAAAATTGCAGGAATAAAGACGTCGAGGTCGAAGCGCTGTGCAGCGAGCATGAGCGGCTAAAACTCATCAACTTGTTTTCGAGAGTGGTTTACCGTGACTCCTTCCGACTTCGTGCCCAAGTCAAAGTCGACGCTGAATTCCGAGAGCACTTCTATCATTTGCAGTGCATTTTTCCTAGTTGACAGTCAGCATCAATATAAATATGTTAATATGAAGGATTGTCACTTATTGACGTTTTTCCTGAATTACCGTGGACATTTCTGGGCAAAATGAATGGCCAATGTTCTCCCGAGTTCGTCATAACCATTTATAGCGAAGCGATGGGTTTTATCGGAGAGTTCGTTATACTATGGATGGTTTTAAAGATTCACTTCATCTAATAATATATTCGTAGATGATGCTAGAGTCTAGCAGCTAGACTTACCTGCAAAACGCGTCTGAGCTGGACAACGGATCCTATTAAGGGTACTAAGGGAGAAGTTTTTAGTTGTGTTTTTGAAGAACGTTCAGTAGCCCATTTCCTAAGTGGATAGCAGTGACTGCTCTTTGAAAGTCGTTAGATTCAGTGCTTGGCAGGTTTAAACCTGGACGATGTCTTCGTGGAAGCCTTTCCGAGCTCAGACGTGCTTAATTAATCATTTACTCGAAAAGAAATGTGTTTCATCGCTAAATTCTGAGGCCGACCACTTGACGGAGGCTCCAAGGCGAAGGCCAAGTAGTGGTACTCAATCAAAAACGCCCGTTCTTCAAAGTCGAGATAAATAGCTGGACACTGCGAAGAATAGTTTCCCTCTCGAGATCATCTATTCGTGGACACGAGGCCTGTCAAAAAGGACATGTTCTTATCGCCCGATGCAATCGTTATCAATTGCAGAAAATAGGTTAGATACGAAATTCAGCGTAAGCCTCTTCAAGTGGACCTGTTTTTCGTCTTATCCTACGTTTAATTGTTTAAAATTTGAAGCATACTGAAGCTTATATAACATACTAACACGGTATAACAAAAGCCTCCTCTCAAACATTAGATTAATGAAAATGACATTCTCGGGACCAAAACCTGACCCTCATGTTTCTTGTGCTTATTTTAAAGCCCGTGATCTGGGGAGTCGAATGGTATAGGTAAGGGGTGTTAGTCATCAACTATGACGTCATAGGGCTACCTATTTTGGTCAAAACCTATGTAGTGCTCTAATTTTTAAATGAGCTTATAAAAGTATATTTATCTTGGGCTCATTAGAAAGAGCAGCTCGAGATCTAGGTCGGGAGGGGAAAATCGCGGTCAACCACCCGGTAAACCACGTGGTCAAAATTTTGAAACCGGTCGGTTAACCATGGTTTATAGCTCCCGACCTAGATCTTGAGTTCCTCTATCGAATGAGCCCAAAATCAACGTAACTAATAAGTCCAATAAAAAGTTATGGCACTACATAGGTTTCCCCCATAAGGCCCTTATTTCGACCAAAATGACGTCATTATCTATGACTAAGACCCTAAGTTATATACCATTCGACTCCTTAGATCATGGGCTTTCAGATAAGCACAAGAAACAAGGAGGTCAGGATTTGGTCCCGAGAATGCCATTTTCATTCATCATTAGGTAGGAACCAAAATATTTTGTCACTGGTTCTCCCAAATACTATACCAGAATTATTTGAAAGTACAGATTTTTCATGATTCATTTCAAGTTAAGGTTCCTAAACTCACCGGATTGTGAGCGAGTGAGCGGATGTTTTCGTGTTTCCTCTTGTGTCTTCAGTCTCGTGGAAAATGCTTTTATGAGTCGCGACTTATTGATGACGTTTTTTACTTTTTCTCTGAAGTCCATCTTCTCCACTTAGTTTACAGAAAAAATAAGCGTCTTTAGCTTCTATGCTAGTTCCGAATATCTTGTATGACTTTGTTCCTAGTAGGAATCAGCTGGAGTTTGATTCTCGTCTTCGTCTTTTTTGATGAGTTTGAAAGCGTCATTTGCGCTGGGCTCCCTCGCGCCCTCAACACATCAAGAAAATAATGAGAAGACAATTTTAATTGTCGTGATTCAGCAGCATACTGATAACTTCTTAGGAATGAGAAAAACAGCAAGCTAGCAAATAAAGTCATTCAATTCATATAAAAACGTCTTATGAGCTTATCAGAACTTATTATTTCGTCGTTTTCTTCGTTGTTATCAAAGCTGATTTATTTTTCAACATAAATAAACTTCATCAAAAGTTTATTTTCACCAGAAGATATTTTTTATATTCATTTTCATCTTTGACAAATCAAGTTTTTTCCCGCTGTCTTTATCAGTGTTATTCTAGTGATAGAGTGAGTCTGGTTATTCATTGAGTTAGAGTTGTAAGTAAAAAGAACATGAGAAGCGCAGTAAATTCGTTTTCGCAAGTTTCAGAATACTTCCTGCTAGATGCGAAAACATAGAACCTTGTTTTGCGGTTACTAGAAAAGTTGCAAGCATGAGTGTCGAAGCGGCTGTGTGTGTCGGTCGCGTGGTGGTGTGCACGTGATCCTGCATTTCGAAATTTGCAATTGAAAGGCGGGCAGCTTGATTTATGTTGAGCAGCACTTACGGCATTGCTCGACTTTCAGCTTCTCCTTTTTTTCGTTTGATAATTAAGAACTTTTTTCTATTTGTTTACTGCCGATATTATCAATTTCAAGCGCTTCCTCTAGGTCCATCACTCGATTTCTTAATTCTTCGTTTTCACTTTCGATAATTTGAAGACGGCTTTGCCGTTTTCGCTGCTCCACGTTTCTCTACGACCTCGCTTGAGTCTCATTTTTTCAATTTAACTTACTTTTATCCTGCAGTTGTACGCGTATCCTCGATTCTTTAGAGTTCGACGACGTGCTTTTATAAGTTTAATTTCGTTCTTGCCCAAATATCTAGGTCAAAGAGGTTATCTTCCTCTCGAAATAGAACAAAAAATAAAAACTCACGGGCAATTTCGCAAGACGTTGTTCAGTTCCTTGACAGGTTTTGTTTTCAGCATTTGCTCGTTTAGCCCAACTTGAGTGAGAATCTGGTTTACCCTTGTTTTGAACTGTGGGCTCAGAGTCACACTTGCAGGCAGAGATCCATCTTGACCAAAGTGGCTACTGAAGTCGTCCATAGAAAAGCCTCCCGTTGATCCTAAGGGACTATGTGCCTCGCTGAAAGAAGAAGGAGCATGTGAGACAGACGTGCCGCCGAGCACAGCTGAATTGCCGCCGCCAACATTGCCCAATGTATTTGCTCCCCAAGTTCGATCGCCCAGGTTTTGAAAGAAAGTACTCATCGGTGTCTCGAATCATTTTAATCTTGTGCGCATTCCAACTTTCTCTTACCATGTCAAATGACTGGAGGTGGTTCTCTAATCCCACAAAAGCCGACAAGGATCTGTAATGTCCACCCTCGTTCCCGTTCATTGTGGATTCAAAAGTCTCTTGTTTAAAATAATTGTGGAATTTCGAGCGTAATTATTAAAAACTTAAAAATTAAAGAGTCAAGTGTGCCGGTCCACGAGTAAGTGGCTTTTGGTGGAGTCGAGGGGACACCATATTTCGCCTCGACTCACAGACAGCAGATAAACACGAACATGGTCTTGATCGTCTTCACCGGCCAAAACAGCATTGCTTTGCATGAAACAACTCAGAGAAGACTCTTTACACATTTTTAATCGTCCAAGTCACGACAAACGCACTGTTACTACCCATTATACGACTGTAATTGCTTAATTCTAGAGACATTGCTGACATGCCCTCGGAGCGAAGCTCCACCTCCGCTGCAGATGATCGATCAATGTCTTAATCTTTGAGTGATCGGGAGAAGCTGCAACGAGAAAACAGATCCTAAACTATGTGTAGTTTTATTTTGAAGAAAGTCTCGACAAATGGCAGAACAAAGTCACTGACTCAGTTGGCGCATCTGCCGCGCCCAGTATCGCAAAGATGTAGCATTGTAGATTATTTTGGAACGAGAATGAGCTTGGTCGAGACTTCTTGGGGCGTGGGTTCCGATAAAAGTGTATTGTTTGTCACTTCAGAGCGTACATTATCTGGCGATCCGTGTAGCGAGTCATCAATCGTGTTCACAGTCTAATCAGGGCTAACTAATGATATCTTTCCGGTATGCAGTCATTAAAATGAGCCCTTCTTAAAGAGAGCTCAACTTTGATCAAAGCAACAGTCAAAAAACAGAGCGCTAAATGTCTACAGAACTTACAGTGCCATTTCTGACGAAAATCTTCTTTACAGTTCTGTGGAGGTTTTGCACGTTAATAACAGAGGAAAATGAAATATGAGATTCAACCTTGCCATAGGTACTTTTGTGTCTATGCAGAAATTTTTCGCGCAATCTGGAGTCATTCACTAACGACAGTACTGGATTTATAACAATCATATTCGTTGCCGCAAGAAGCTCCCTATGAATTTTTCATTGACGAATATGATTGAAGCTTGTGACTCACGTTATCTTAAAGGCAGCTTCGTAGATGATCTCTAAGGGCCCATCGATGCTGTGCTGATCGTACTCATACGCTGAGACAGAGTTTTACAATTACGCGGAATATATCATGCATGGTATACTTATAAATAGTAAATTCATTTTGGTTTTTGTCACTCTGACCTAACCGGATCGTATAGAAAGGAGTCCACGTGAATAAAAACGCAGCGACAATTGTTGTCATGTTCTACCAAATTAATATCTATAAAGCATTATCGAAGAAGACACCTGAATAGTGTTGTTGACCAGTTTATGAGTTGAAGTGCGAGTACTCTTCAAAGAGTGGCGGCGAATATCGTATCCAATTTTTGTGTAACAAATCGTGAACCACAGTCCCGGCCCTTTTAGGAGCTCTCAATTTGAAAAAAAAAACGGGAATTCCTAGCAGATATTTTGAGAATATTGCGAACTTCTTTCAATCAAGCCAACAATGAGCATTGTCCACATAAATTTACGTCTTCCTTCTTGCTCAATCTCACGGACAATTTGTTCCTTCGTATCATTTATTCCACTCGCTTGAAACTGCTCATATCTTTCAGTCGCGTTGGCCCACATGTCGAAATATAGTCCGCAGTGCAGACCTGTTTTATTCACATCAGTTCCAGCCAACTGGCCCTCGCGGTCTTCGCGAACATCAGTGATTTGCCAAATGAAGGAAGAACTTCGCGCGTTTCAACTCATACTCAATACTACCAATTGTAAAAAGTTTGAAACACTTTGCCACAGAGCAACAGTAACCAAACAAAGCCTGCGACAATTCTCCGCATTCTGTAGATGAACGGCGTGTTCATAGGGAGCAGCCTTGTCGTGCGCACCAACCGGTCAGTAGCGATTATTCCAACGAAAAATATCGATATCGTTTGAAAGGCTTTCGTGCGTTTTCCCACGTTTTCTATATTTTGTATTGATATGGAGAACACCAGCCTACATCGATGCTAGTAATTGCTTTGCAAAACGTAACGCCTAAACTCCAACTTTTGAACGTTCTAGGAATGAGTGAAAAAGCTCCGGTAATAACAATTTTTTCTCAATTTTCACCCATTCCTAAACAACATCGCAATGATAAAGAGCGAGTCGGCCACAGCCAAATTCTTCAAAAATAATATCACGTGACTTTCGTTGCGAATTGGATCTGCTTTTAACCGCTTCCGAGAAAGTTCTTTTCACGATTTCTTTATCCAACTGAATGCTCGTCTATTCAAGTGCAATCGTATCCTGCCTGTTATGCCGAAGAGAAAATCCAGAATAGACAGGTTGATAATAATTCCAATCACAAGGAGTGTGATTTCTTGCTCAAGTTCTTTCTTAGTAATCAGCAAGTGAAGATTCAAAGATAAAACTTTTCCTGTGACAATCATAAAACGAAAACTTTTCGGATTCTCTAAATTAAAAAGTATAAAAAGAGAGTTTGGATATTGATAATGATCGCAAACTCAATTCTATTAATGATATATTATGTCGGCTATGTGCCCAAGGGACACAAACCATACTTTGAGAATAATTTTCGACATAAAAAGTACTCGATTATCTTCTATTTTCTGGTAAATACCTGTCTCCATTTTAACCTCTCAAGTCTCAGACGACAGAAAAGATAAGTGTGAAAGAATTCTTTGAGTGTGAAACGTCTCTAGATGGCGTAAAAGACCAGCAAATTGCCCTTTTCCCAATAACTGCGCTCATTCACAGAAAGGCTTTTAAACTGTCGATTACATTATTCTATCTCTAAAGCTGCAGCGAACCACTAGAGCAAAATATTTTAAGGCGCGCGATTCACGATCAGTAAACACAGAATATGAGCACACATTGCCTCTAAACCTGCACTTGTCACTTGCTTAATCTGCGACACAGCATAGATAGAGGCGGCTCTAATTCAAATGTAAACCTGATAATGGTGGCTGAGCAAAGAAAGACCGGTGGAAGAAATCAGCAGGATATATTAGCTCGCTTTGAATTATGCTGAGTCTTTTCAAGGGTAAAGCGGAGTCCGTTTTAATTAGTTTAAAACTGTATCGATAATATGTGCTGGCTATTGAGAACACTGCCAATACCAGACGTCGGAAAGTAAAAATGAATTTATTAATTGGCAGATATCGAATAATTTTAGCTCGGTTCTTTGGACGGGCTGATTATCAAAGTAACTGATAAGATCGAGTATAATCTACTAGACGAAAACTTCACGGCCCGTTCCTTCAAAGGAAAGGGGTTCTATGCGAAGTATCATCCCAATTTGCAGTCCGTTGGAGCCAGTATGCGTGATTGCCGCTTGATAATCATCCTGATTTAAAATGTTGTCGATGGCGAAAAGCTCCGCGTCGAGAGTTGTCTGAAGAACACGTTCACTCCAATAAGTTGCTTTTATTCCTTTCTACTCACCGACATACTACGCAGAGGATCTCGAATTTGAAACGGGCGGCGCCTTTATTTTTAGGGTCCTATCGTATATCACAAAGAAAAGTTGTTTACGGCTGAGCCCGAAGAATTTGACTCTTAGCTTTTTTTTATTAGAAAGGACCGGCCTGAGTCGCATTGCAGGGCGTCCCACTCTATCGAAAATAACAATAGATATCCAAACGCGTGCATCCCATCCGATTCAAATGTTTGGTTCGCCACTATTTTGTGATTTCAGGAATTCTGCTTTCTGTGCGAAAAATCGGAAAAGTGTCAGAACCAGACCTGGATTTCAAGACCACAACTACGTTGAGAGTGTCATAATATTTTCTTGGTGTAACTTCCCATTTCCCGCAACTGCTCTGGACTGATTCTGCCGCTTTCAATAAGAAATGGAAAAGTTGATTGAACTAGTTTTGCATCTGATGAAATCCATTTCTTTGCCCTTGAACGGGGGTGGTAGAATAATTGAGTGCAAGTGTCTGTTTAGGCTCGCAAATGTCCAAAACGTCTAGACTGCTTCTAGTACTTTACATAAGATATAAAATAATTCATAAACGCAAGAGCCTGTGTAGTCACGTGGTTGGCAGGTCGGACAGCTGTCTGGAGGTCGGGCCGAGGCAATTATCTGGTAGCGATATGCTTGGTTTAGGTACACTTGGACGGTTGTCGAATAGCGACTGCCGAGTACCGATTCTTCAACTTGAAGCAGCTCTTTGCCAGACATTTGATAGAAACGAATCTGATCAAGAACATCGTCAATAGCTATTCAATGGAATCTTTCGTTGTCCCCGAATCGAGTTTTTAAAGTGTTTGATTCCTTTTTGAAAGAATGTCGTCGGAAGTTTTCTCTTGTTCTAAGAGCCATTTTTCAGTCATCTACGTAGGGTTTTGAAACTTTCAAAAGAAGAATAAAAATTAGTCTCTTTTTCAAATTTTCCTGAAAAACGAACCACTCAGAGGGAACAAGAAGAGTAGACGATCTGAGCAATTGAACCATCGCCTGTTTTGAAAGCTTATCAGTTCCAGAAGAAGACATCATATCTTGACAAAAGTCGGCAATAACTCCGTCGACACATTTAATGGCAAGATCATCGAGGCCGTTTTTTGCGGAGAACTCAAGCCACTAAGTTCTTGATAGAACTAATTTAACGACATTTATATCACCTTGAGAGCATCGTTCAAATCTGCATCTTCAATGAGGTCCAGTATTAACCTGTCGCAAAGTGATTTGATTGAAGTAATATCGAGTTTGACGGCAAGTGTCTTTTCAGAGGCTGTATCAATACTTTTTTCGTGACGATTAAATTCTCTTTCTTTTTCAAGAATATTTTCTAGCCTGATCCCAATAGTCCGGGAGCACTGCTGCGATTCAACGTGAGCCCTCCTCCGTACATGTACTTGAGCAGATTAGGGAATTCTTCGCAAATTCTGTTATTTTCTAAATTCGAAAGGGATTCACCTTTTGCCGCGTCATGTGAAGACACCTCCATGTCTATGTCGATTTTGCCACGTTTATTGAGAGGACGTTCGATAAGCTGTAAGTTGTTTTCGATTTGCATATCAACATATATGATGGATTATGAATCGAAAACATGGCATGTTACGAAATGTTGAGCTTTGCGAGGCAAGAACAATCCTTGAAAAATAATCAGAACTGAAAGGAGTAAAATTAACCGTAAAATTACCGGTGTGCATCGAACGTCTGTGAGCCTGAATTCAAGCTCGAAAATCAGATAGGAATGAAAATTTCCTGCGGGAAATTTATTAAGCGTTTAAAGCTTGATCCTATTCTGATGGTGACATCTGCAAAAATACTCGAGTTGCAAAAGAGGACAACGACTCGCCCAGATTAGCAAGAGCGGATGTCGTAGCGTTCGATGCGTCGTTCTTCAAAAGGTTTTCGTTTTCATTTTTCTTGTCCCACTTTGTCCTGCTTCTCCCGTCCGTCACGAAGGAGTCCTGAGGAATAGTCCTAAGCGACTGATCCAGCGAAGTTTTCGGAGTCACTTCTCTCTTTTAGAAAGCGGAAGATAATACATTTATAGCACCTGAACGGACCGAAGAAGCTTCTGACTGCGACGACATCAAAACAGAGTCTGACTTTTCATCGTCTATTTCCGAGTAAATTGTCGGCGTCTGAATCGGCGTGGACTTCTCCCTGCTACTCATTTTTTCCTTTTTCGATGAAGCTCTTCAAAAACATTCTTTATAAAAACTCTCGATTTTCGTTTTCGTTAATTTCAGAACATTTCCCGCTGAGTTTCCTTCCCAGATAAATTCTTGCTAGTCGCTCGCTGAGCGTCATAAAACAAGAATTATTGAAAAAATTTTAGCTTGAGTATCGTTTGCTCAAATTTGATTTTGTCTTTCTGGATCAAGCATCTACTTAGTAGCCTCAAGCGCCATTCATAAAGCACTTTTGGGCACGAAGCCCAGAACAAAAATAAATCGGCGAGAGGAGGAACTGGCTGCACCTCCTTCATAATAGACATTTAACGGCAAATACAGAAAAACCCGCATCACAAATGTTTTCATGTTTATTTAGTTCGTTTTCCTAAATTTCCAATAAAACCAATCATAAAAAGACGACAATGGTAATCTCTGTCCTCACTTTATCTGTGCTTTTATGTTCACTTTTTTAATAAAAAAATGTTTTAATTAGTCAACACACTATATAGATTGCCCAAGGAATTGATAAGCATCTGCAATAATATAATCTATACTTATTCAACGATAAGTTAGCCTGAATTCCTGCATAAGTAACACTAGATTGTACAAATTTGACTATAAAAGATTGTTCATTCTCAAAATTTCATTCTCTTTAATCATTTTCGGCTCTACCAACCCCGCGTTGGAACGTTTATTCTTTAACGCAAAACTCAGGATAAATGTTGAGAAAGCAGACTGTAATAACCAGGAGTATTTTCTTTGCTAGAGAGCGAGTTTACTTGGCAGCTTCGAGCGGATTTTTCAAGACGATGATGACCGAGTCTCCGCGAAGGAACATCTTTGAAATGAATCGGTCTCGATTGACAGGTTGCCCGCCTGAAAGAGAATCAACAATAAGAATGGCGGAAGCGATAGTAACCTTTTCCCTTGGACGTCTTTGGTCGCTCGACCCACATCTCCTTCACATTTTCGAGCACCATGTTGCAGTGACGGTCAAAAGCCTGGGAGAAAGGTTGAAAAAAGAAACGAAAAAATTTTTACCTTGACTCGGCCCATGAGTTTGCGGTTGTTGCGGCAGTTTATTAGGACTTGAGTATTGTTGCGTACGGATTCCGTGAGAACAGAAAGAGGCCCGGTTTGGAATTCGTGCTTCTCCCGCTCCTCAAGCTCCTCTGGAGTGAGCTCGGCCTTCGGCTTGTTCATCAGTGACGCCATTTCGCCACGGTCAAAATTACTAAAAGCAGCGAATGAACACTTGCTACGGAATATCTCGGAATTTTATTTTTGATTTTTTCGAAGGAAAGAAGAAAGAGCAATAAATGAAATAAATGGCAGTAGGGAAAGAGTTTATCTGAACGAAGAATAGAAAAAGATTCACTGGGAGACAAATAGGAGAAGCTAGCGTCGTCAAAAAAAGGAGAAGCTAGAAATCTTCGAATGTGTTTGTGCGGCGAGAGAGACGTCTCCTCGCAGTCAGGGAAGCGAGGATGTTCGCCGCGCGGAATATGTTCAGAACTTGTTCGGTGTCTTTCGCCAGCTGTGTGGCTACTTGGTGCAGATCCTGCGAGTTCTCGGCCTGCAGATTGATCCCTAGCCGAGCCAGCCAGTCGAGATCCTCCGGAGTGACCGTTGCCACTCTCGAGCCCTAGAATTACTCATTTTCGCCTTGTTTCCAAGTTAGAACTGACCTTGGACGCAGCATCGACTGCGCTGTGTAGGACCGCAGAAACTGCGTCGGGGTTGAGTCGATTATTTTCTTGTCGTTTTCTCTCGGCTTCTTCTTTGGCGCGCTCTTCGGCGATTTTCGCATTTTTCTCACGCTGTCTTTTGACATAGTCAGAGAGCGACAGTTTTTTCTTCCCATCGTTGTCTTGTGCCTCGGCAGCAGATATAGAATTGCTTTTATCGACAGGAGGTGCGACGGGCTTCTCCGAGGATTCGCCTAAGAGTACAATAGTAACTATAACCAGATATAGGAATAGCAGGAGTGCGTGTTTTATATAGACAAGTGCTCACTGTCTTGACTACTTGTTTCGTCGCCTTGTGACTGTGTTTCCATAAGTGATCCATTTTTATCGCTATTTGCAGAGTTATTGAGGCCCTCTAGAGTGGACAAGTCGATGTTACGTTTGCGCAGCTCTTGCTTGACAATATCCTCCACGAGCGGGACATTTTTCGTCGCCTCGAAGTGCTGCTTGCACCACTGTTTTCTGTAGTGCGCACCATGCGATTCAGTCCTCGTCGAGAAAGTCCTAAAATCAGCTAAAAACACGCCTTTATGGCAAGAGACTAACTCAGGTCTAACAACAGTTTTCGAGTTATTGCCATTTCGCCAGGCTAAAATATTATCACTTTGCGGTGTGTTTTTGCCAAATTCACCAACACTCGTAAATAAGCTGAAGTCAAGCGTCTTCCGCTTTCTCGAGCGATTTCCTCTGACGGGAATCTCGATGAACCTCGACATTATTATCGGCTCCTCGTCTTCCAATCCGCTGATAATCAAGTTTTATGACAAATAAAGAAATATTGGTTTTCACCTATCAGCGGATTCCGTCTCGGGTTCTTCAGTTTCAGGAATGGGCTCTGGCTGCACAGGAGTCTCGACCTCTGCGGTCTTTGTCGCACGGGCTGGACGTCTGCCTGGACGTCTACCAGGTTTTTTCCTAGTTGTCGGTATGCTCTCGACATCTGAAGAAAACAATTAGCAAAAAGTCTGGAATTTTGTTGTACCTTTGACAGTTTTGCGAGTGGGAAGTTCTTTTGGCTCTTTGCTCTTGCCAGCTCCTTTGGGGGGCCTCCCGCGACGACCTCGGCCTCTCCCAGCTTTTAGGGTCTCGTCTTCTTCGTCTGTTATTTCGTTTTCCTCGTCTTCGACGTCGGAGGTGCCCTTTAATTCATTTTCCGGGCGTTCCTTTCGCCGCCGTTTAGTTTCATCCTTTTTGAGCTTGTCGAAGAGTTTCTCGTATTCCATGGCTTTACGATCCTCCCTATTGAAAGTAACACTCGCTGCACGTGTAGAAAGTAAATACCTCGAGAATCTGCGCTCCGATCCTTCTGTTTCCTCGTCTTCTTCGGACGACTCTGACGACTCGGATGCCGGATGTCTCCTTCGTCTTTTCTCCTTTTTCTCTTCCTGCCTAGCGGCTTCCCGGCGTTGAATCGCTTGCGCACGCTCCAAGTCCAAGTCTGTACGCGGTTGACACTTAAAAACTTTAAATTCGCATCGTGTTAGTCACGCCTGCCCATGGTGACACATAATAGCAAATACTCATGCCAAATAACCTGCTGATGATCAGAGAGATGTTCAATCAAAATCAAGACGTGCTTCAGGCACATTTTTACTTTCTGTTCAATAAAGCACAGATAAAAGTCTTACCTCGTTGCAGAAAAAGTCGAGGTTTTTCTTCTCGATTTCTTTAACCTTTTTTTGGTCGAGCCCGTAGCACTCCGCATGTAGCCACACATTGCAGTTGTCGCAGCAAATCATCAACCGAGTCGTATGTGTAAAACCGCATATACAGTGCGTTCTTTCGTCGTCGGCCATTCTTAATCAGGCGTTCTTGTCGTTGTTATTGTCAAAAATGAAGATATAAGCAGTAGTTTTACTTTGAAACAATCATTTCTGTTTATCTAACATGACACTGGAATATAAGACAGTCAAATCGTAAGGCGAAGTCTTGCTGAAGATTATAAGTAATAAAACGAACAGCTCATTCATTTGGTACAAAAGAAAATGCGATTCTTGAACGAAAGAAAAATAAAGATTCACTCTTCCCTGGGCTAAACTTACATTTACGTTGTTCAACAGCGGTTATCTATACACTTTGAATAAGAGAAGTCTGGGCTCCGCAATCTGTGTAGAAAAGCCGAGTCAAGGTCTTGAAAGAGCTCTCATAAAAAGTCCCGTACTTTTTTTGCGGATTTTCATAAAAGTTCTTTCGGGATCCTGGCTAAGGTTGCCGAGCACAGGGAGAAGTAGACTGCGATTAATCTGATCCGAAGATATTTTATTGGAAATAGTTGACAAATAAGGAATATGGAAATTCTGAATAAAAAGCGCGAACATTTATTAGTAAAAATAATTACATAGGAAGTGGAAGCAGGAAGAAAAGAAAATGGAATATAGGAGGTATTGCTGTAAATATATGAAGGCGTAGTTTCAATGCGTCGTTGCGGAAATCTGGTCGGTTGATTTGTGAACTTGCTCTAAAAAGCATGCTTGCACAAGAAAGTTCGCTTACTAAAAATACCAGAATCGGTGGACATCTCGTGCGAGCAGTGGAGAACTTTGACTGTAGGCGGCTCCTCGACTTTTTCCGCAATAGTTACTTCGACATCTTTGGCATCGAGATCAGCGGAGTCGCCGGATCCGTCAGGAGTGATGACAGCGTCGTCTCTTTTTATAGGTATCTAAAAGCAAAGTTTCTAATTGAAAAGAAATAAGGTAGAATCACGTTTGTGCCCTTGAATGTTCTTCGTCTATCAATAGAGTTGATATTTTCATTCAGCTCGGCAGTCAGTTTGGCTTGTATATCCCCGAGATTCCCGTCCATGGCCACTTCGGCATCGTGCTCGGCGATAGTCTTGGGCGGAAACTTGGCGCGTTGCTTCAGTTTCTGCTTGTCCTTTTCATTCAGCCTTTATTCAGACAACGCGTTAAAAATATGACCCCAGCCAGTGCATTACCTGCGAAGTGATTCAGTCATGGGCAAGTTTCTGAATACAGTGCCGAACAAAAAACTCTCAAAGCGTTTTTTATAGAATCCAGGGCGATGAACCGATACTGTCTTGCCATCGTAGATAATAGCTTTCCAAGCATGCTCCAACTTCTTCATGGCTAGATACAAGTAAGAACAAAGAGGGTACATACGAAGGGGGGTTCTCTTTTTATTTTTTATCTTGGTTATGGGATTAACAGTAAAAAATAGTAGAAATATTTATTTAGAAAGAGAGGCGGAAGGGTTTTTTCTTACTTTTATAACACTGGAGAATATCGATGATTCCCAGATAGATCTTCAATTTGTCCCCGTTGCTATTAGTAGCCGGGATGCCGCCCCAGGGATCTGCTGCGATTTGGAATCGTTCTGGACGGGTTGACTTCGCAAGAATATTTTGAAGAGTCGTTGGATTTAAAGAAATATGTTTTGAGCGGTCTCGGGCTGAACGTTCAGTTAAGTTTCGAAACATTCGTTCAAAATTACGTTTTTTAGAACCACGAAGTGTCACAGTTGATCCTTCTGAATCAATTGATTGTTTTTCTTCCTTATCGCGTGATTCAGCTTCAAGCGTTTCATTGTGAATTCCGAGTAGGAGGCTAATGTTGAAAAAGATTAAAAATGACTCCAAATCAAATAATACCTGTAATCCATGATTTTAAACGAGTGCAACAGCCTGGTGTCAGCTTGAATTGTATGCTTCAGGGCTTCGTAATATTCAAATTCTAGCTTGATTCCGTCAGGGAGGAAATCCACAAAATCAAGATCCTTGAAAGTGGGTGATTTTTTCTCGCGTTCGGACTTGCTCGCTTTCCTTTTGAAAGTTGAGCCCTTCAGATCATACTTCTGGTGCATCTTCACACGCCGAGGCAATAAGTTGTTCATAACGCAGACTCTTATGTTGTGTCCTCCAATGTTAATATTGAAAAGGCCTTGATAAAAGTTTGAGATAAGAAGCACGAACAAAGTTACCGTAGAATTTTGGCAGGAGCGTTTTGGGATTCTGATGGACGGCCATAAAATAGGCTGGAAGTAGTTTTGTGAGGAAGCTCGCCTCTTTTTGCTGAACCGTTTTGACAATAAACTCATCATCGTGCGTTATCCAGAAGCAGCTTCCAGAAGCGCCAGGATTGCCGATCGGGATGAGGCTTCGAGCGCCTATCGAATGCAAAAAGTCTTCAGTGGAAATATTGAATATATCGCGAAAGTATCGAAAGGCGAGTGGAGCGTAGGACTTGAAACGGAAGTCATCGAATGTATGATGCGGGGTCAGGGTAGTTCCGGCCTTTGGAAATGCGATAGTTTCGATCACTTCGAAGTCCTGGAGTAGAACATCACGGTCGACAGTATGGGAGCCAACTGAGTGCGTGATTCCCAACTGGAGAGCGCCAGAGATATGATCTTGCGGTGCTTTTTTGTAAAAAACTGCGCCGCTTTCGTCTTCTTTTCGATGGCGACCTACTCGTTTTGACTTCCTTACCGAGGCTGTGCGTTTAAAACTATCATCGTGTTCCGTTTTGTCGCTCATTTTGAGTCATAGCTTCTGAAGAGATCATTATTTAGATGAGTTAGGGTTGAGATGATTTCTCGTATTGCACTGGAAATAAGTAAACTAATGCGAACAGTTGAAGCGACGTGGAGTCATAAGGATTAAATAGCATTTAAAAACAGAATAGATGAACCTAATTAGCAGAAGACACAGCTAGTTTCTTAAGATGATCCATGAAGACCTGTAGGGAAACATCGTCCGTGAGAACAGGGGCAGAGCTCTCTGCTCCCCAACCCATGTTGTTGTGAGTCGTCGAGGGGTTGACTTTTGCGAGGAGGAACCGAGCCTAAGTCGTTTAAAAGATATATAACAAGATTTTCGTTCACCTGTGAGTGATCATGGTACGTTTCAACATATCTCGGAATGGGGAAACGTTCTGCTAGAGTTTCTTGCGAATCTTCGACAGGTGCTTGCATTAATTGAGCAAAAGTAGCGTATTCCGGCTGCTCGTGATATTTGGCCACTTTCCATTGATGAATCGTTTCTCCGTGGTAAATCAAGACCTGGAAGAAGGTGTCTAACAGAAGAATGCGGTCTGGCTGAATGGATGTTGAATCAAGAAGAACGGGCTCTGGGGGACCATTGAAAGAGTACGCGAAAAGAGCAGGCTGGATCATAAGCAGACATTCAGAAAGTGGCTGAATGGCCAACTGGTATCTGAAGTAGGCAGATTCGTCTGGAGAATGGCCGAAAACTTGCAGCTGAGATGATCGTCGAAGATGGAACATGAATTGTGGATACATTGAGAAAGTTTCTGGGAATCTGAACGACTCTGCGTTATCTTTGGCGTACTGGCCAAAGCGCTGGCAGAGGCGAATGAGGGTTCTATCCAGCCATCGCAGCACGTCTGGTCCATCGTCGGTGAGAGCTCTAAAGGTAGCCCATCGGCCCATGAGCACGGAGGCGGCTTCTTGATCAAACCCTGCTTGGATGTATTCTGTTCCAGTATTAGGATCTGCCCATGCTCGAGCAAGCGTAGTAACTCGAACGCGAATTTCGCCAGAAGGGTGAGTGTAACGCGTAACAAATTGAACGACACCCTTCCCGCCCTGCGGAATGGGCTGGTTATGCTGATTGACCACCTCCAAAAACATGGCCAACGTTGTGTTGCTGTCCAAGGCTGGAACTCGGAACTGGCATGTTCCACCGATACCGATCTCGTTCTCAGACACAGAAGCAGAATTAACCTTCAGTGAGGATCCGGCACCAATCATTCCGCAAAGTTTAACCTCTCGCGAGGTTTTTACTTCTACAGTGGCATTGAATGCCATATCGAGTTGCCCACTCTCGTTAGATTCCCAGATTCTCTTCCAAGATTGAATAAATAAGCTCGACTTGAAACTTTGAACGGGTTTGTGTGAAATTTAAAAGAAGAAACGCATTAACTACAGGACAGATAAAAAGTTCAAGACCCGTTCCTGTCAGCCATAATCATGTATCCACCAGTTCCGACGATACAGTTCTTCATTTCATGCATACCGACTTGATCAAGAGCACAACCCCAAAGATCAATAGCATGCCCATTTACCGCGGCACGATCAGCAACGGCGTCGTAGAATTTCTGCGCTTTCTTCATGTACGGACAGTTGTCCTTTTCAATATCGTGCCAGCCACGGATGACCTGCGCTTGGTTTTCGTCAATAACCATACCAGGGCCCTGTGTAGCTGGACCAGCTGTGAAAACCATGATTCTACCGGCGACATTGGGGTACGTAATTCCCAGCAACGAGGCAGACAAGGAGAGAGCTACTCCAAGAGAACGGAGGGCGCGTTTACCAGTCGGAACTGGCCATGGATCGCGCTGGATCTCACCAATTAGTTCTTCGAGATTCTGCTCGCACTGCGACAACGGACGCAGAAAACGGAAAGAAGGTGGCATTTGCTCCTGATTGCCTTGTCCTAGAGATGGTTAAGATATTTGTATTTGCAATAGAGTGGTTAGTTGAAGATAAATTTTCAAAAATAATGGAATGTTTGTCTGAGTTCAAGATGAACACTCCAAACTGGCATGCATGATAAATGATTCGTGTTAAAACCTGGAGGAAGATGCTGGAAGTAATGCAAGTTTTGCATGTACGCTACGAGACGGGAAATTAATAATCACGATTATTGAATAAATTAAATATTTCTCCGATGAATATCTACCTTGCGGCTGGCCCAGCTGGAGCATGGCTTGGAGTTTCTTCGCATCGACATCTTTGGTGCCTCGGAAAACGTAGGATTTGGAGATACCCTCAGTGCCTGAAAAAGATAATTTAGTTCCTTCACCGAAGTCGTTATGAAGAGTAATACCGAGCTCGTGGACTTGCACCATTCTTCCGAAAGTGACCAAACCAACGAGGGCGTGCTTGGGTATCATGGACAGCGACATGATAAGGTTGTCCTTGAGACTCTGCAGCTCATCCTCGTGCATGCAAGTATCAACAACAAACAGAAAAACAGGTCCAGGAATGGGCCGCTGCTGGGGAAGAGTGTACTCAATTGTCGTGAAGTGCGGGATCAGCTCACAAGGACGATGCTGTTCAGTCGCACCTGCGTACGATTGTGGAAAGGGATTGCGGTTGAAACAGAAGTTACATGCCCAGATCTTGGCTGCATAGTCGACCTAAAATTAAACACAAGACAATACAATTTTGACTTAGGAATGTGTCTTACCTGACAGAAAGGGTTCAAAACAGCAGAACATCGCGGACAGAGGACGGGGTTGTATTTGATAGGAGGCAAATCAGGTCTGGACTTGAGGGGTGTGTACAGCGCGCCGACAGGGATGACGTTGCGAGTGGCTTCAAGGCGACTTGCGGGCCAGACATTCCAGCTCAGGCGCACTCCATCGCGGTCCTCTTCTGCTTGAATAAAGTCGGCGAAGGTAGCCATCTAAAAAGAAAAAATTGAGAATACAGAAGAAACAAACAAACAATACATTTTCTGACAGTCAGGCAGTGCGAACTAAAGGAAAGCTAAAACTCGAGAATAAACAATTTCTTGGCGAGAGTACTAGAGCTGGTTGACTTTCTAACAATCGCAAATAACACTTAAACAAAACTGGATAAACGAAACAGTATAATATGATTCATATTATATGAAGAAAGAGGCACTCATGTGAAATAAAACATGTGAAGTTTGATCGTCGACATTTAGTCAGAATCTGAAGAGAAGTCATCCGTTGGACTTGTTTGATCACGTAATGCTGACAGGTTTTCGACTTTTTCAGCCCAGTCATCATCTTTAAAAAGCTTTCTTATGTGGTATTTAATAAATTTTTTGATTATATCCCACGGAGACAACTTTTGAAAAGTGTACTTCTCATTGATATTTTTTTAAGAAAGCCTTTCCTTCAAATCCACTCAATTTGTAGGGGAATTTCTTGACTCTTTGAAGCAAGCAAGCTAAGTATTCGTGGATGGCGTTCGTGGTTCTCAAAGAAATCAGTGATGCTCCCTCCTCTATCGATTGAGAGGATGACGGCATGAGAACAGATTGGGCCGCGCAGCGCAAATGCCGATTGTACCAACAGCATAAATCATTGTCAATACTGTCCCTGTACTGAGATCGTGACACTTGACCTTTAATTTCATATGAAGGGATTCATTTTTGCACATCTATCACGTTAAGATACATAACATTTAACACTAACCTAAGCAAACGTTAACAATAGAACGCGGCTGGAAAGACTTTTTCGGTTTATAAGAAGGAGGAGCAATCGCTTTCCAATCCATCCAATGGAGATTTCTCTCAATTTCTTCTGGTTTCTTTTGCAGCATCTGACTTATCGGCTGATTGGTTTTTAAGGACATCGTTTGGACAATTTTTTGCCTTGAAAAGGGCGACAGTCGATGTTGCACTGCTGAAATGTGGATCCCTTCGAGGAGGTACATAACCTTCGTGACAAATTTTAACCAAAATATATTTGAAGAGACATACGTTGCTTATAACGGAGGATAGAGCGGTGCACTGCTCGTCGGTAGATGTTGATTGTGGTGACCAAAGAGGGATGATGAGGTCAGCCTGTGATTGGAGTGCGAGTGATTTGGAGACAAGGGAGAAGGGTGTTGCCTTTGGCTCCGGCTCGTCAAAACTGAACAGCAAGGAGCGTCTGTGATAATCGTCTTGGTTCATCTCAATCACTCTATCGACGCCACCAGCGAATCCGTCAAAACAATCCGCAAGATAAATAAACCCTTCGACTCGATCACTCTCTTCCGCCATCACTCGAACAGCGTCTTCGACTTGTTCTAGATATTTACTTTCTCCTACTCGCTCGTACCCCGCTGCGTAGGAAGTCAACTCTGGCGGACTGAAGAAAAATAACAATGAAACGAATAATTTTATATACACCAACCTTGCATTGTGAAGTTCAGGAAGCGTGACTAAACTTGGGTATCTGAATTGTGTCCAATTCTTATTCCACTTAGAAGACCATCCCGACTTCATGCTCTGTGATCGGTGAACTTCCACACCTCCGTCCCAATTTTCAATCTGCGTTTCGACCAGTTCTTCGTCAGTTCTCTCTGTGAAATTGCGCTTTTCACCGTCTTTTTCCTCGTCGAAAGTCTGTTGGTTTGCGCCCGGCACGGCGTGTAGCCTACTGTAATCAGAGTCGATACTGACATTCGGTGAAATTTCGTCGTCGAAGGCGTCTATCGCGCCAGCGCCTTTTCTATCAAGCAAAATCATGCGTGGTTTGTTGTTTTCTTGGTAGAATGCCTCCCTTGGCGCGTTCTCGGAGTCATCCTGGAAAAACTGCACGACTGAAAAAATGCTCGATGAAACCTTTCTTAGAGAAGGGAGTCTCTACCTGAGTGATTAGCGTTCCAGCCTGCGGATACGAAAATATACGCCATTCTGAACGTGTTGTTTTATTTTGAGAACAGAACCAACATTTGACACGGGTCATTTAGGGGGAAATCCAGATGGTTTTAATAAGTTAAATTTGTCCTAGCGAACAGTTGAACCGGGAACAATTTTCACCCGATCAAATAAATAGAATTTTTTGTTTCTTCTTGAACTCGTTGAGGGAGACACATGTTGACAGAGCAAAGGAGAAATTATTCGATGGCGACCATACCGGAGATGATTTCGGACAACTCGGTGGTGATGACCTAGAACCAAGATGTAAACGTTCGTATTCTTCATAGATAGTTTAAGTTTAGTTTTAGTTAGCTCTGTCTGGATCAATTCTAAGTTAACGGCAGGAAATTCTGCGCGAGGCAGCGCCGTTAACAACTCTCATGACCAGTTTCGATTTAGCAACAGTCTAACACCGCCCGGCTAAGAGAAGGTCGACTGGGACGAAAAACCGCCCCAGAAGTCCTATCGCCGGCCTGCTGACTCTCATGAAACCATTGCCGTGATCAGAAAACGGGTTGTGATTAACTACCGTTGATGTTAACGCATTAATCATTTATGGTTTGCCAAGAAGAAAGCATGAGTACTTACGGCCTGTCGCATTCGGTTGAAGGAGAGGTTGAGCTTTTCGATCATGTCACCAGCGTTCTTAGAAGCACCGTCCATGGAAACCATTCGAGCTCCCTGTTCAGCGACGTAGTTCTCCTTGATCAAAGCGAAGATCAAAGCGGTCATGTTGAACTCCTAAAAAATGAAGGTAAGGAAACGGAAGAGAGACACTATTGCTTACGGCATAGTCAGAGAGGACGGCCTCATCGATGGAATCGAAAACGGACAAGTCAGCGTTGCTCAAAGAGTTGACGGAATGGAGTGTGGCGTTGGTGGGCACCTGCTTCATGGCAGAAGCGAAGCTAAAAGATTGCAGCTGAACAATTTTATGGAAAGAAGGACGACTTACTGGTTGAACTTGATAGTACCAGCTTCAAAGTCGAAACCAGTGGCCTGGATCTGCTGAGCGATGAAGGAGGCGTCCTCGAAAGTAGGTTCGTTTCGGCCGTGTTCTTTGAACTCGAGCAGGAGATCATCAGGGTTCTGAATAATTCGTCGGCATTGTTGCTTTGAATTTTGAAAGATACCTTGGCGGCGAAGTAGACTCGGCCCTTGTCTCCGATGGTGACAAGCTTCTTCTCTGCGGCGGAGGAGGCGGCCATATCGTCTTCGATTTCTCGGCAGATGGTGGTGTGGAGGGCACCGCAGAGACCTCGATCGGAGGTGACAGCAACGAAGATCTCCTTCTGGGCTCCCTCGGTGCTCTACAAGAAGAATTTTCGGTTAGAGCGACATCGTGGCTTTTCGAACTTACGGCATCGATGGACTGGGCGCCCATTCCGAAGGCTCGAGCAGGACCAATCTTCTTGGAAGACTTGGCGAACTTGGCGGAGGAGATCATCTTCATTGTCTTGGTGATCTTCTCGATGTTTCGGATGGACTTGAGTCGGATACCAAGCTCCTTCAGCTTACCCGAGGAGTTTCGGGTTTGAACTACGATCTGTCGACCAGCCTGCATTCTACAACACACCACTACTGTTATTTTCAAAAACCAAAATCTCAGGCGACCACGGAAAACTGAACTTCCGTTAATCATTTCGCCACAGGAATAGAAATGAGCAAAACAATTTAGAAGAAAAAGAATAATATGTGAAAATAAATTTTCGCCTTTCGAGATTATCCAAATAGTTACAATTATTCATCTTCAATGTAATTCATTTGAAAGGTAGAAACTAGAGAATGGCAACTTTCTAAGTGAAAAAAAAAATACAAAAAATAAATAGTTACTGAAAAACGAAATATTGGCGGGAAAGACGGTTTCTGATGCTCTTGATAATGGGATTTGATTCTCTGGCGAGATAGTAGTTAGTTTCTTTCTTGTTTCGTGAAGTAAGTCGGCGAACTCGAGCCAGAGCCAATGAGGTGGGCGGAGAGCGCGAGCGCGGCCAATCTCGACTTGAACTGTTTGCGCCGCGGACGCATTCAAAAAATTGAAAAAATCAAAACCACCGCATTCTAGAAAAAAAAACCAAATATTTTTGCGAAAAATAAAAAAGACTCGCCAAAATGGAGCAAAACGTCCTCGATTGGATGCACAGAGAGGCTAACAGAGCAGCAGATAAAAACGCAGACTGTGAAAAGAAAATAAAGGTTTGTTTTTAATAATTATACTATTCTTAGTTATCGTAATGTCATCTCCCTTAAACTATTAATTCCTAACTAGCATCAAATTAATGTATTTTCCAGTGAATGAGACGCTTTTTCGGATGAAGAACGAATTCTTCATCTTTGTAATGCATTTATTGCCTTTCATGATTTCGTAATTAAGGCATTCATCGGATGCTTTCTGTGAACCTCCGTATCTTTGTTTATCTATTGCTTTTTTGCTTGAAAACAAGACATTAGGCGGTTTTTTTTCTTGATACGATCGAGATCGACATTTAAAATTCTCATTTTTTATCTTTCCAAGTCAATCTTTCAACGGTTTTTTTAGGAACTCGAGGGACGTCTGGACGGATTACTGGACTCGTGCAAAGTGCTGTTGAATGCGCGAAAAACAGTGCTGCAGCAGTTTTCCAAGTGCGACAGAAACGTCCAGCAACTCAACCGCGAGTTCTTCCAACAAAGCCAGGCAAACCGCGCTCTACTGTAAGTACTCATCTTTTCTCGCGAGCAAAGTTTTAGCCAAATTTAGAAAAGAAATCGAGGAGCGTGCCAAATCGATTGAGATGTACGAGCAAAAGCGGCTTCAATGCGACAAGAAAATTGAGGAAGAAGAAAAGTATATGAAGATTCGCGAGGAGGCGCAAATGCGTCTCTGGGAAATGGGTGTCCAGTCGATCGCCGAAGAAGAGTCCGAAAATGTGGCTCCCGCGCAGTCGAAACACTTCCGGCCACCCTGACCCAATTTTTCTTCCTGTCGTCCTCTCCCCCGCCCCTTTTCACGGCCATGGATCCCCCCTCCTCCCCAAATCCATGTGCTTTTTAACTGGAGGTAAACAACCTCCAAACAATTCACTTTCACCGATTCCCGTTAAACTCACTTGAGATTGTCTGAAGAACAATCTCAAAGTTCAAAATAGCATTTCGCTGCTCAAGGGAGTTGTCTTTCCTCTATGGAAAACAATCTCAAAGTTCAAAAAGGATCACCCCCTTGAGCAGTTTCACTTTCTACCTGCGTCACTTTTTTTTCGATTGTCTCCTCCGATTGAGGAACAATCTCAAAGTTCAAAACCGTGTCCGCGGATGCGGATAAACTATCACTGTCGTAAAAAACCAATCACTGTTCATTCCAATAGTTCAAAAATAAACTCACACATTCCCCTTTTTACTTTTATTGTTGTGTTTAATTTTTGGCAAAATGTAATCGGAAATAGCAATTTCAAAATAAATTAAAGCGGACTAATTGCAGATGGATGGGCAGGTTAATCTACCAGTCGTAGGGATTGTAGGAATCGTCTGTGTCTTCCGGTACGAAGGTTTTCTCTTGGTCCCAGTGACGTTGGCCATCGAAGTCATAGTAGGCATTTTCACATTCAGATGAATCTTCATCAACGGAGGAGTCCTCATCGTTGTATTCTGGTTTGAGGTAGGGTATTCCTCTGGCTTCCAGCTAAATGACAGTAAAAAGAACATACAGAGTGATTTACGCACCCACTCTAGGAATCCTTGATTTGGGTCCGGTGGGTCCAGTGGAACGGAAGGCTCTTCGAACAAGCTGTTGTCATCGTAAAGGCCTAAGTTTTCGTTGATGCATCGCTCAGCTTTCGATAGGCTTGGGGCATGAGAGTCGTAAGCTTCTTCAATTGACTCGCGAAGATGGCTCAAGGAGTCTATTGCTGGTTTCAAAATGAAATCATGTTTAGTATTGAAGTAACTTGAAGTAACATTGAATGAAGTTCGTCATAAAGAGAAATTGTTTGAGATTCTCTAAGAAGACTTCAAGTATAGAAACCAAGCCTTCAAAAGCCTCAATATCGTTTGCTTCGAAATAGCGATCTGGTTGATCTAACCAGTTCTTTTCGCTGGAGATGTTTACTTCTATCTAAAGTTAAGATAAAACGAGAACAAGACGCATGTTTATCACCTTGAAGTTTGGAAAAACGTCTCCTTTGCGAAATCTGGAAGTGAAATCTTCGTTTATCAACGTTCCATGATTATGTGGCATCCGCTTTTTGAATCTAACGGGCGACCAAAAGAAGTCAGTGTCTACATGAAGCAATTTATAAGGAGCAGGTGGTAGATAAAAACTTACGTTTCACGCGAGGATAAGAGAGCTTTTGATCTTCCGGAATATCCTCCTTGTTGCCATCAGTAGGTTTTCGAACTGCCGGTTTCAACTTTCGCTCTTCAGTCCCGTCCATATTTTTCGTTTGGACTTTCATAGGAACCGGCTCCTCAAAACCCATTGGTTTGACTCTTCTCGTCGGTTTCTGAGCGTTTTTCTCTCCAAACTCGATCGGCGTCATCAATTTTGAGAAAATGCAATGGTGCTTTCTCGGAGATTTTTTGCAAAAAAGGGCGGGAATGAGAGATTTGTTTCTGTGATATAAATCAGTTTCCGTTAAAACTTGAACTTCCATCGGAATGACTTTCAATAAAAGTAAAACTTTTAGCCCGATATTATATCGAGGATATTTATCTTTAGCTTTAGCATGAGTTGATCTGATAATCTATGTGATAAGGATTGTTCTAACGACTTTTCGGATGAGGATATAAATAACACTATAATAATGAATTCTTGAAATCGCGCTTTGGATCAGTCACGGACACTTCTCAGTGAGTGAGATGCTTTAGGACAAAAGAGAATGAGAATTGACAAAAGAGACGAAGCAGGGTGCCCCAATTCCAAATCACCTTAGATGAATTTAACGAAGAGTCATCTTGAGAACGCAAATACTGCCAGCAACTAATATACTGTTTATATACACATCTATTTTTCCAGGTATCTCATCGAAAAGCAGCGTTAATAATTGAAAAGAGAACAATAAGAAAAGTTCATCTATCTTCATCAGGGAAAATGCATGCGAGGTTCGGTTATGCGCCTGGGAAGGGAGCCGAATAAAATGTTTGAAGTATGCGCTTTAAAAATGGGTAGGCATGTATTACAAGACGCTGTTCCTTTGAACATGGACATGAATAAATTATGGTGCATCGCTCTCATTATAAATTCTTTTGCTCTGAAATTAGTTGCTGTTTTGAACCCTTGTATCAGCTAAAAAGTGTCCCCCGAGGGGCACTGACTTCCTATCTTTCTAATTTAGGGGTAATCAGCTCGGACTAAGACAATTTCACGAAATTGAGAAATGAAAGAGGATAGCTCAATCGCACCAAAGAGAAAACGAAATGAGCCACTAATCGTCCCCTGAGAGCACCAGTCTTGTTAAAAATTCATTTCATAGACGACATCGACTACCCACTATATGTCAAGTTTGACCAAAGCTTCTTAATTACAATTTACAAAAATGGACAGAGATTTCCTCGCATGAAAATAGAAAGAGAGCCGTGCTTTCACAAGAAAAAATAACGCGCGTAAGAATCCATTGTAAGGTAGAGTCCAAAAAAACGTGTCTCATGTTTTGACAAGTCTTTTGAGCTTCTTAATTCCCTCACTAGCTTTTTATATGATTCTGGTATCACAGCCTGTGATTCAAAATATGAAAACGAACCTATGGAGCGTTTTATTTATACTTATTTTACTTTATGTCCATTATATCCCAAATGACTGGCACGTCTTCTATTTTGTCGTTATATTTACATCAACTAGAAATCGATGTTTAAAGGAATTTCCGTCGGTGGATGATCCTTTGAAAAATCGATAGATTTGGTCCGCCTAGCAGGTGTGAAGATATACTTTTACAAATATGTTTTTTAAGAGAAACTTTTGCAGGAAGACGCGTATTGATAATGAGTAAAAATTCTCAGGCACACATTCGCTGCTTAACTTTTTTGAGAGTCTCAAATAGCCTTTTGCTGTTTTCAGAGTGAAGGAGTTTCAAAACGCGCTCGAGTGAATCGTGGAGGCCTCTCGATGCCGTTCAGACGCCAATTCAAATGAGCAAAATCCGATTAATCTTATGGGTGCACACGTTCTTCCAGTACTCCGTTGTTCACGCGCAAAACTCAGAGAATAATGACGACATCAACTTCGAGCCGGTTCAAGCGAGAATTCCTCAGAACTTGCTCAAGAGCTACGAAATCACTGTCAACTTCCGGGCCCGTACAAATGTCCGCAATGTGCGCATCTCCGACTTTGAGAGTTGAGCTTTCGGTTTTCAGAGTATTTTTTATATTCTTTCTTTAGAATTCTTCGCAAGCTACTATTCAAGTGTTTATTCAACGATTGGAATCGTTCCAGCCCTAACTAAAGTGGTAAGTAGTTTCCCGAAAGGAGTTTTAAATGATTAACACGAATTGAAGGAGGGTCCCGATGGAGGAAACTCGTCGTTCTCCGCATCTATTGACGAAACCACACCTGTAACGGTCTTTTTCTCTGTCCCAGGTAAGCGTGCCACCTTTGTTTTTCTTTTAGAAGGCATCAAAAGAAATTCAGCTCGATCGGCATCGATCGCCAATTTGGCGAAATTGAGGGATCTTACCGCCATGGAACGGGAATTTACAAGGAACTCTCTTGTTTCCGAATTCATCCTCCCAAGCGTACTGGGCAATCAGCCCCTAGAGCCGCAGATTGTTGGCGACAGCGTTTGCCCGAGCATTGATTGTCCGCGGTATCAGACGTGCACGGAGCCCGAAGGCCAGCTGATAGCAATAGCTTACTGCGAGTCGATTTGTGTAGCCGATTACTGCAAAAACGATGCTATTTGTACGCATGAGAGTATTAACGTCGCGCCACGTTGTTTTTGCGCAGAGAAGGGCTGGGAAATATTATTCCAGCTAGTCAATCAATGATGCATCATGATTTCAAACCAAGTCAGCTACTAAAATAGTACCAGAATACTCAAATAAGAATCGAGGTTCACGTCCTAATCAGTTTCCCAGTCCTTAAATTAGACAACGACAGCACTTGGTTTTTCGGAGCGCAGTGTCAATATCGCCTCGACGATTGGGCTCTGTATCTGATACTCATCAGTATAACTTTCCTCACGATTCTTGCTCTGGTTTTGATTATTTGGCTGATGTGCCTTCGTTGTCGTCAAAAACGCGACAATCAAGGGACTTACAAACCAAGAGATTCAATGGTTCCAGCTCCTTCTAGCGTCGATGTTTATCCTTCTGTCCTTTCTAGCGCAAGCAAACAGTCCTGCTGTGAGTATAATCAAATTTCTCACGAGGTAAGTTTCTATTTTTAATTAATTTTCACGAAGAAATTTCGTAGAATCCGGCGTTTACCACTCAGCAAAGAGATAGCGGCATTTCTGCCGAATCTCCCGTCTCTTTTAATTTCAAGGAAGCACAAGTCCAGGCTGACATTCAGACTAACTCTTCCTCGGTATATTCAGGTAAAATTCACAAGTGATCAAACTGATAGTAGAACAATGCTTTAAAAATTTAACCGAGATATTTAGTATCCACCGCAGTTGCTCATCAAGTGCGGACTCCGCGTCCTGGTTGGGTTCCATCCCTTGGCCCTGCGTGGGGAGAAATTATTCAAAAGAAAACTAGTTCGCCCGAAGTCACTCCTCTAGATACGTCAGTCTAGCATTCCTAAGTTCAACCCCTGTACAGCAACTTTTCTTTCATTGTGACTAATAAACGCACCTAACACTTTGAACAAATTCTTTCGAATATACATTTTATTGGACTCAGAAGTTAAATAAGCAGAGCCGCGCCATAACTGATGTTTGGAAGGTTTCGGATTTTCTCCTTCCTTACTTCTAAATTGAACGTGTCGAAGACTTCTATGACATTGCCACAATTGTCGAAGCAAATTTCCCCACCGATTATAATAATTTCATGCTCTTTGGCAACGACGGATGCCCCAACTCGATCTTTGTTCATTTCTCCAGCAAGCATCCATTCTTCGGAAGTCGTATTCATGTACAGAATATTATGCTCGTTGCCTCCCGAACCGCCGACTAAGTATATTTCATCGAAAACTTCGACGGCTTTTCCTTCGGCAACTTTTAGCGGCATATCCTGCTTCAGACGCCACATGCTGAGGGATTCGTCGAACCATTGAACGAACGGTACATCGCCAGAATCGTTTGCGCCACCTATGATGAAAAGCCCTTCGGAATTCACGACGGCAGTTGTTCTTGCAACAGGAACAAGAAGACTCTCTTCGAATCGCCATCCGTCAGAAGGATGATACGACTCACAGCTACTAAGAAAGGTCTGCCCATCGTGACCACCACAAACCCAGACTCTGCTATGATACGTTGCGCATCCAGGGCCATCATCCCTACTTTCCAACATTGGATCAATTTCTTTCCATTCAAAGCTTCGAGAGAGACGTGAAGCAGAGTCGAATGCTCCACCAAGAGCAAAAATGTCATCATCAAGTCTAACCAAACAATGCGAGCTTCGCCCAAGAGGCATTTGTGTGAACTCTCTCTGGGCTCTGTGGTGAACGCTGAGCAACATGCTAGACCAGTCGGCACCAAAGTCTTGGAGACCTCCGGTGATGAGAATCTCCCCTTGTTTTGGCGCTGGAATGAGGCCATATTGAAGTTCGATGACAGTCTCTTGAAGCTGCTTGATTACATCATCCTTTTCTTCGCCGATTTCATTTTCTGTTTGGAGCCAAAAAATCGTATCTGTTAAGTTTTGAATCTCCATTTGCGCGTGAATGAGCTCAGACCTGAGCTCGAATAGTTCCGTTTCGTGAGCATCAGTCAAATTAGAAATGTCAGAAACATGGGTGGCAAGTTCCATCGTCTGATTTGCGAAGCGCACGACAGTTCTATTAATCATTTGTTCCAAATCGTCTACTTTCCTGTCAAGAATATCTGTTGCATTTTGAAGATTCAAAATTTCGAGAGTATTATTCTGCGATATTTCTGTAATATTAAGCTGAGTTTGATGGAGCTGCAGATACTTTTCATCAAGCGCGGTGACGTTTCTTTCTAAACCTTCTAATCTCGCTACGAAAACATTGATTTCTTCGGTAACACCGTCCTGGATCAATTTGATATCCGATTCGGTAACAAAGCTGTCTTCTAATTCAATAGTGTCAATAGGTGTTGAATAATCTAGGACAAAATCTTCGTCAGATTTCTCTGAGACTTTCTTGGCGGCGACTAATGCCGTGCGTTGTCGAGCCTCAGATTTGGCGAGTTCGACTGTCACCTGGAATTCAAGGTCTTGGAGCTTCTTTTCGAGGCTGGAGACTGTCTCAAGCGTGGCGGAGTGCTCGTTGAGCTTGTGAGCGTGCGAGTCGAGTAAGCGTCTCGTTCCAGAGATCTCTTCATTCACCCGAGTCTCCATTGCCTTTGCATTGGCAACTTCGACCTTCTCCAAAGTATCGGCTGATTTTTCAAGCTCCAGAAAGCGCTTGGAGTCGTCGTTCAATATCTCCAGCACCGATTGGAATAATTCAAAGAGCATCTTGTCTGATGCTTGGCGGTGAACATTTTCTTTCACAATAGCATCCGAGTTTCGATCAATACTCTGTTCAAGTGCATCCAGTTCTCGTGAATTGTTGATCGTCTGGTCCCAAGCGCCTTGGACAAGCTCTTTAAAAACACTCAGCTTGTCAAGCGCCGCCTCATTATTAGAAATCGACGATTTGAAGTTTGCCATCTCTGCGAACAATTCACTTTTCTCGCGGTCGGCTTTCTCGAATTCGAATGCATCGGAAAATGTACAGAAACCTAGAAGCGTGGCGCAAGCTTTCATAATTTACAATCTGTTTTAGATCTATTTCAATCTCAGACTGCGATTTTTCGAAGTGGCAATCAAGTAAGAAAATTTTTGAAAAGTCGGCGGTTGAAGCGCTGGTTCGGTTCAAAGGAAATCTTGGATTGAACGAGGAATTTTTTGTTTATAAATAATTCGTAAGAGAAACGAATCTTCAAAGCGACGTGTTGTAGTTGAACATTTATAAGGGGAAGAGAAGGTTCTCAATGGCTTAAAAAGATAAGGTGATTGCATTAAAATAAATCTTTTGTAAGAGGCCAAGGACATGAAATGTGCAGTGAAAAGAGGCGACATACAGTTGAAAAGATTCAACATGGCTCTAATTTCTTGGGCGAGTTATAATCAAACCAAGCGAAAAATAACGTTGTGGGCTAGAACTTGTAGTTGGCCCAAACGAATTTGTGCTTACTTCAATAGTAATATTATACTGTTCACCGGAAGCAGAAGATAAGTAGTAATTTTGCCTTTCAATCCAATTGGAAAATTTTCAATGATTCTCCAAGGATTTGCGGCTTTCCTCAAAATTTGTATTTTTTAATTCGCAGGTTTTCGTCAATGAAAAACAAAGATGGAAGTATGAGTAGAATATTGAATAAAGCTGAGGCAACAAGTTCATTTCCACGGTCGAATTTCACATGAGAATGGATTCGTCTTAGTGTTATCCGGGGAGGACTCAGAGCTGAGCTCTTACCGATATTCTTTCGGACAACGTGACCAGTCCATAATTCCAATAAGGTTTGTACATAAGCCCTGCCGGAAGTGGGTCCATTTAGCCAGGTTTAAACAGCTAGTTAGTTGTCCACGTTGGCGCGCACAAACTGTAACTTCCCTTGCTTCTCTTCCAAAGCCAGCACTCATCCCTTCTGCCCAAAAAATTAAAAAAGAAATTCACACCGAAGGGGAAATCAGATCGAGACCCTCCGCGCTGAAATAAAAGTTTCCTTAACTTTGGACGACTTCCACACGAGTTTAGGTTACAAATCACTGGACACTGCTCACCAATCGTTTTATCGGCTTCGATTTCGTTGAAACATTTCAATTCAAAATGGTAATTAATAATAACTAATTATTACAAATACATTTTCGTGAAAATTGAATTGGAAGCGAAAACTTTCCTATTTTCCCGTCAGCGCGATGCTAAAGCGTCTGGAAGACATTTTAAATCCGTTGGCCTCTCTCTCTAGCCAGCTGCCTCTCTTTTGCGCATTTTGAAAGCACACATATTTATCAATGAACCGAAGAGATTTTAAACAACTTCAGAGAATTATTACTTATTCTTAGAAAAAAATCTTTTATTATTATCCTTAATTATTTTCATTAATGGTAAAATAGTTGATTTTTTAAGAGCATCTCAAGAATAATGAAGCATGAAATAATCGACAATGGTTAGGGCTGCCACATAAAAATCGGACCCCCTAAACCCCCAAAACCCCCTGGAATATTCTACGTGATTAGTAGAATCATATTAAGCAGAAAAATAATGAGAGATAATGGAGTTTTTTTGAGAAAAATGAGCCCAAAAGTCCGAAAAATAGCGAAAATAGCCAAAAATCATCAAAATGGCCAGCGGAGTCACGTGATATTGATTTTTTTTGTTTTCTTTCTAGATTTTGAAAGAACAGGGGCTAACGCATCAACAGTGAGTGCAGCTCCGAGTATGACCAACCATGGTCAGTAAAAAAAATGGATAGAAAATTTTATTTTTTCGAAAAATTTCATTTTTTTTCAAATCTTTTTTAAACAATTTTGACTTTATTTTTTGGGTCAAACAATATTTTTCGGGCCGTCTCAGCCCCGTTCCTTGATTTCTAAATTTAAGGGGCTTGACGGCCCTTCGGGCCGTCTCAGCCCCGTTCCTTGATTTCTAAATTTAAGGGGCTTGACGGCCCTTCGGGCCGTCTCAGCCCCGTTCCTTGATTTCTAAATTTAAGGGCTTGACGGCCCTTCGGGCCGTCTCAGCCCCGTTCCTTGATTTCTAAATTTAAGGGCTTGACGGCCCTTCGGGCCGTCTCAGCCCCGTTCCTTGATTTCTAAATTTAAGGGCTTGACGGCCCTTCGGGCCGTCTCAGCCCCGTTCCTTGATTTCTAAATTTAAGGGCTTGACGGCCCTTCGGGCCGTCTCAGCCCCGTTCCTTGATTTCTAAATTTAAGGGGCTTGACTTTGAGAGTTAAATTACTTTAGAAAGCTTTTTTAAGAAAATCATTATTTTCGATTTTTTTGAAAAAAAAAATTTTCTTATGCAAAAATTTGAGTTTTTCATAGCTGCACTCACTGGGGTTGTTAAATGCCCTGAATTTGATGATCGCAAAATAAAAATTGAAAAAAGTTGAAAATTCGGCCTCCGGAGGCAAAAAAACCGAAAAAAATGCGAAAAAATCGATTTTTCGGGGGCTACATCCTTAAAATTTCGAAAAATTTTATTTTTCTTGAAAACCTCAAGGCTAACCCTAAAGCGTGGTAGGGTTAGAAAAATCGAATTCTAAGAGGTTGAGTTGGGCCGATTTTTTATGTGGCAGCCCTAACAATGGTCGCTCTGCTCCCTCTTTCTCCCTTCTTGCAGAAGGAAAATACAGGTATCAGTAATAAGTTAGCCCTGCATACGAATAAATGTGTATAGCTTTATCTTCAAAATGAACACTGCTGATTTTCGTCAAACCTGCCGCAGCTTGGCCTTTATAGGGCAGGAAGTCAGAATCACCATCGGCCAAGACAGATCTGTCATTTTCAAGACCACCAATGGTGAGGCGTTGGAGCACGGAATCTCTGTCAAACCTTCCGAAGTGAAGTACAGCATTGTGCCCCGATACGGTTTCTGCTTCGATCTCATGTAGGAAATAGAAAATCTTATCGAATCTAACCGAGCTCTTAAGAGATCTGAGTAAGTTGGCTGAGGCGATGTACGAGCTTGGCCAAGATAAAGTGTTGACTTTCGGACTCGGCCGACCTGGTCAACCAATGGTCATTTGTGCTAACTACTGCGGTGGCGAATCAAAGTCCTTTATCGTCCCTAGATTGTAAACTGATGAATTCTGGTCATAAACAGTGAGTCTTTCCAACTGTCAAGAAATTTTGTCGCCTATTCTGCAATAAACTTGGAGAGTATGAAATTATTTTGTAATTAATATGTGTATTGCGCCTAAAAATATCATCTAAAAATTTAGTTTCTCGTTCAAATACAGGTTTTGTGCAGAAAAGAAGAGGTGTTATAGCTGCTGCGTGGTGTGAGAGTAAACGGTTGTGTGAGTTGATCAGTGGAGTTGGGGGATTACCGGTCATGTCTCACAACACACGTTTCATTCCACAGCAGTGGCAGAATCCAAATTTGCCATATCCAATTCCTTCTACGAATTATGAAACAAAGAACAAAATAAAACAGAATGCCAAATCTAATCTGTCAAGGATGAAATGATCCTCAAACTCATGAAGAGCTTCTTTGTTGACTCAGGGTGACTCTACTTGACTTCCATCAAAGCGGATCGGTTTATAAGAGATTTAAGAAACAGCAGAATGTTCATATTTATTTACCTGCCAGGTGCGCTAAGTGATTAGCAGGGATTATTGTTTTAACTATAATTGATGCCTATTTCATCACATTCTACTAATAGAAAAAGCCAGCCAGGTGTAGCGGTGTACTTTAACAATAAATCCGACCAAGGATGATATACGTATTCGCCAACGACTTGTATCTGCTTTTTTCCGCGATTGCATAAATTTGCCAGGAGATAAGACCGTTTCAAATAAGAAGCTTAGGTCACTTGTTTGAAGATTAAAGGCTGACACGGGTGATTTTGGACTATACGAGTGGCCTTCTATCTCACGAGGAAAAGGATTATTTGCGTCTAAAATCCAGAGACCTGTCACTGATGAAATTCAAGAAACACCCGGAAGGTAGCATAAAATGCCACTAATATTGGGAATCCGGAAGGTTAAGAAGCCATACAGATCGGTTTATCTTATGCAGGTGTGAATGTTTAGCCAATTCAAAATTATAGTCGCCCCGGGCTCGCCCCTATAATAGTTACAGATATTATATAGTGCAGAACCTCTGGTGAAAGACATCTTATTGAATGCAAGATAAACTCCCAGAAAATATTTAATGAACTTTTATATATGATCACTAAAAATAAAGTTCATCGCATTTTAAACTTTAAGTAGCGTTATTCATTTTTAGTAGAACGGGATTAGGAAAGACCGGTTTCCGCGTGTACCCCGAGCTTTTAAAAATTTGAGATCATGTCATCTCCGAAGTGAAGGAAAAGGCACACAGCGGAAGAAGGCTTCCAAAAAGTAAAGCGGAAAAATTCTAAAAAAGAACCTTCAACTAAACCGTAGTCATTTGAATAACAGACTCAATCTGTTCGCACTCGGTTCATTCAAAATATTAAATGAAGAGGATGATTCTTTTGAAATTTCGAAGTTATGCGCATGTCAACTTAGAGGACTTAGAGTTGAGCCATCTTTTTAGCTAACCTTTGGTAGAGATAACGAGTGAGCATGGCTTTGTACTACAACAACGTAGAGAATCATTTTTTTAGGATTCTAAAAAATACATGAATTTGTTTTTTCAATGATGATATCCGTTGTCTACCAGTTCGTAAGACATGATATTTTAGTGCACGGATTCATTCGTCAAATACTTACCAAAAAATAATCAAAACACACGCAATAGAATGAGATAGGAAAGCATACGTGCGCCCTCCGCCGCACAACTCAAGAGCTCGGTAAGACTGGAAATCGGATACTCGCCCGCCGATATGTTACTTATATATAAGCTCTGCTTGTAGCCAAATGTCATAAAACTTATTTCTGCCTTGAGGAGAACGAGGAATACACTTTTTAGCATTTTCACGATGAAAATTTTTAATTTGATAGTCTTCTGCGCCGAGGCTGCGCGAAAGTCAAGAGATCGACGAACTGTTATCAGCTCAAACGAAACTGTGATTTATTTGGACATGCCAGGAAAGTGAATAATATACATTTGAGAATAAGGATTTTGAATAGAAACAGTGATTAGATTTCCATAGAGCGTCAGAAATCAATACAATTGCGCTTAAGCCGTACTTGAGATCATTAGGTTGGGAAGTAAGGTTATCACATAAAAGATGGAAATTGCGGGCCTTTCGACCTTGAAGAGGGATATTTGAACGAGGATTGCTCATCACAGGCAAGTCACGGGGACAGTTGTCCAATTTTAGGTTGTTATGGCGAGTCGATATCGGCGCGCTGTGACTGCACAACCTCCTTCGGTGGTATCCTGCTCAAGTCAGACGAATGCCGATGGAAAGTCGACGAGGAAAGCTACCAAACTAACTGCGTAGATGCAGGGTAAGTCACTCTCGCATGGTAACCGCTCTAGCCGACTTTATATCAGCAAATGCGAGGAGCTGCAAGATGATTTCGGCTCATGGTCCTGCAGTGACGGGCTCAAGAAAGGATCTGTTTGCGAGCTCACCTGCGTCGAGAATTACTCTTACAACGTGGGAAACGGTCGACGAAGAAAATGCAAATGCAAAAACTACAAAGGTAGATTAATTTCTTCAATCAGGTTCTGACCCCAAATTTAAGGTGGAAACCCAAAGAATCGTCCAGAGAAGATGCGAGCCTGCCAGTGGTCCGCGAAGCGAAATCGCTTCCGAAAAATATCCATCCAACCTGCGTTCAGGAAGATATTCTCAACAGCGTCGCTAGGTCGACTCGTCAGAACTGAGCCCATTTTCAAAGAAGCCGCAATGCTTTAGAGTCTGATCATGTAAAAAGTTGTATTATACTGGAATTAATAAATCTACTAATTGATTGTTTAAATAAGCATTTAATGAGTAACTATACAGAAAAAAGAAGAAATACCATGAACATAACAAGCGAATTCGCATTCGGTAAGGAAAGTTGTTTGTTGAAACTGGGTTCAACAATAGCTTCGGGAGCAGTGGCTTCTATCATTGATTGAATAGATCTCGGTAGACGATTTTTGAGCTACAAGTGTCTTCTATTTTTTCTTGAGCTGACTAACCTGAACTGTTATCCTTGCGCCCGGAGAAGGCTTCGCGATGAAACCATCTTTGCTTATCGTTGCTGCTCTGATCAACCTGGACACTTTTAATCTCTTTTCGCAATAATCGTGAACCAGATCTCCAAGCCGAATGTGCTCGACGATGATTTCAGTAATATTGTCGATACGTGGAATTTTCGTTATTCTCTCGAATTGTCGATTATAAATTGCTTCTTCTTGATCGTCTTGATCGTCAACAACGAGTATGGTTACATTATCGAAGTCGTCGCGCATCGTCGAGTCATTTATTTCGCCATGGATTATAATGTCGTCAAAAATATAGGAAACCTAAGAGAAATTTACGAAAGAAAAGAGATAATGGAAAACTACCTGCAACTCATAAGGGCCTGTATGAAAATGAGCTTTGTAGAACTCATCCAAAACCATGCTGATTTCATTCGCCAGGACGTGGTCAGATAATTTGAAGTAATAAACGACATCAATGGGCATATTTGGGGGACAGAAGGATAACTCCGAGTTGTTCAGATTGAACATTCCGTTTCCCTAAAGTAGAGAATAAAAAGCAATGAGAGCCTTCCAAACTTGAACTGTGACTTGAGCCAAGAGTCGAGCGTCTCTGAATTCGCCGTCTTCTTTGACATCTGCTGAAACCCGAAGTTGGATTGACATCGGATTACCGCGAACACCAAGTTCGTCAGGATTTGTCCACGATAGCTCGTGAACCCATGTGTCATTCTCGTCTATATTTAGATTTTATAGGGGTAGGTTTATCGATTCCTGCTTTTCTCTAAACATCTCTACCTGTGTCAAGAAATGGCAAGACCTCGTTTCCGGAGCTATCAATGGTCCTTACAGATAAATCTTTAATTCGACCTAAGTTTTTGTAAAAATAGCAAAGTCTCAATGAATACCAGCAGGCGGAATTGCGTTGGCAAGTTTTTTCTCACAAAGAATTGTTCGTTTGTCATTTTCATCCGCGCACGAACTAGCTCCGAATTCCCAAGTCCCGTCAGCGAACAAGAAATACGGACAGGAGTGCTTCGATGATTCCAACCGTCGACCTCGCCGTTGCAGATCTTGTTCAAATGAAAGTACTTCTTCTCGTGTGGGTACTTCGACTGTTGCTGAGTAGGTTGATTTTAGCAAGTTACTTTCTGATGAGATCCAATAAGAAAGAAAACGGTCGAAAGAAGAGTGTTTCGATTCTTCAAAATAGGCAAACCGAAAAGAGGCTTGTTTCGTTGCATCATTTTGAATGATCGGAAGCGCTCCTCCTTTATACTCGCAATACTTTTTCGCTTGATTGTAAATCATTTTCGTAGGATTATAATGCCAACAATTATCTAAGCGCATAAAGTTAAATGGTTAATCTATGCCAAATCTTCATACTCTTGTAATGCTTAAATCCATCAGGACATGATGTCCTCTTTGTTTTCAGAGACATAGAAGTTGATCGAGTAAAGTTGATTTCTTGAAAATTTTCCGTATCTCGTCGCTTCCGAGAATTGTTTAACTCAGTTGAACGTACACTGAAGAATACACTTGACGCATTCTGAGGATTATTGTTCGTGATCAGCAAATTGTAGGCTTCATGCATTCTTTGAGGAAGCTCAGTTTGTTTCTTTATTGTAAATGACACGCTTACATTCGTCTCTTGCCGGACTGAAGTAACGTCGGAATTCTTATGTACAAGTTCTATGTTTAGTTTATAAAGATTCTTTCCGGATATTTTCACTTCAATGTGCGCATCATCGTGATGCCCGATTGGTATGTTTACCGCCGAAATAGTAGACATATTTGCAGGCGTGACTATAGTTTCTTGACGGAGAATTCGTTGGATGGGTTCGTCGATGTCTCTTCTGTACCTACTTGGTGTCCTGATTTCAGGAATGGTTCGAAGTGTGTTCAAATCTCCCCAGCCGAGGTAATGCTCGCGACTGACATAAGTGCTGCTGCCAGTTTTGTCTGTTGACACTGTGATTCGAATAACAGAGTACTCGCCATCTTTATCACCCTCGATTGTGCCAGTGTAAATTCCATCGTCTGCGATGGCGTCGTCTGATCCCCGTCATCGTGCAAAGAGTACTTTTGCTCAGTCGTATCTTTTGAATCCAGCTCTGGGTGAATGTATTGCGCATCGACGGTGGCACCAATTACGGCATACATTCCTTGTGAGACTTCGACGTACACTAAAGGCCTGTCATCATCATCAAGCATTGAGTATGCAGTCACTTTGACAGGAGACACCTGATCTCTCGGAAAGGAGTTGATCGCGACAGTAATAGAATACTTTTCAGAGGTAGGATTTTTGATTTTTACTGTGTAGCGGCCGACATCTGAAGGATCAGGCATTTTGACTGTGAGTGAGTTTGTTTCCGTGTCAGCAATAGTAAATGAATAGCCAAGATTGTCGGAGGAATTTTTATCGACGGTGGCACCAGAAGGAAGCTCTAGTGACAATTCAGGCGCGCTTTCTTCGGCGACGCTTTCTGGCCAAGTAACGAAAATTTTAGTTCCTAACAGGGCTGGTAAATTAGCGCACTATTTTCTCTCGAAGAGAAAAAAAATTAGCGCACTAATTTTTTTTCGAGTCATTTTTGCGTCTTTCGCGTCTTTAGTGCGCTAAAATGACACTAATTTTTCCTCTCGGAAATTTTCGCGTCTTTTCGAGAGCTGATCAGCGCTAAAGACGCGAAAAAAGAGGCTCTTTTCATCATCCAATGAGCTCTTCCCGGATGACAGTCTCATGGAAGACGATTTTGATCAGGGAAGAATTTCTTCAAACTGAAACTTTTTCGCAGTTTCAAATTGAAACTTTTAATCATCATTGAATGCATCGTAAATATGACACAATTTAATTAAAAAAAATTTCTTATTTAGTAACAAATAAGTTGAAAAGAATAAAAGTCAACTTTTGTTTGAAATTTTCTCTGTCAAGCATTTAAATGATGAGCTAAGATAAGCTTTGTTAGGGAGGTCTTCTCCCTATTTTTTTATCGCTGGGCCATCCGCAGCTGGATCTTCCTGCTTTTCTTCATCTTTTGCCTTTCTTCTTCTTGTCGTCGTCCGACAACTTCTCATAGCTGTCCTCAAGGAAGCTAGAGCAGCCTTGACTGATACGTTCTACTTTCGAGGTCTAAGAGCTCTTCTGAGCATCTTTATATAATTCCCTATTCACAGAATCATATTTATTTGATAATTTAGAAGGGAGGTCTCCTCCCAAATTCACGCTAAGTTGATAACTGCTAATGAAGAACTCCTCTCAAAGTTGTTTATGTTTCATATTATAATATTTATATTGTATTTATATTATTATAATCTAAGCATGAACTTGGGAGAAGATCTCCCTTCTCAATTATAAAATAAATTTGATTTTGTTAATAAAGAATTATATTATGAATTTGCACAAAGCTGCTCCAGCTTCAGACTATTGAGGACATCGAAGATAAGTTGTCGAACGACGACAAGAAGACGAATGGCAAGAAAGGGAAAAGGCAGGAAGAACAAGCTGCGGATGGCCCTTCAAGAAAAAAAATTAGGGAGAAGACCTCCCTAAGAAAGCTAATCTTAGGCGAAGAGTCTAAGCTTATCATTCAAATCCAGCACAGAAAGAGTTGCAAACAAAAGTTAAAATATATTTTTCCTTATATAATATAGGCTATATTTGTTTCTTCATATTTATAAATAAAATTAACAAATGGATTAATAAAGTCTTTTTTGACTTCATATTAGAAATTCACGCCCTTGATTACCCTGTCCACTTTATTAAAACCAAACTTTTTGAAATTCTAGTTCAAACGAAGTTTGAAATTCTCAAACTTACGTAGTCTTCAGAATTAAAGAGCCCGCGCTCATTGGCGGGCCAATCAGCAGCCCTTATTTTCGACAGTTTTCGAGACACACGCGAAAGGCACGCGAAAGTCGCTAAAAGTCTCGACAAAATAAATTCGCGCACTAATTTTAGCGCACTAAAAATTTTCGACAGAATTTAGGACGCGAATTTACCAGCCCTGGTTCCTAAACCGATGCTGTCATCAAGCACGAATGGTATTTCCAGCTCGTCTTCAAGATCAATTGCTTCTGAGCTAACAGTCAAGGTTTCGCCTTCGCCGTTGAACTGCTGCTTGAAAGCATCTTGTAGATTGACGTTCATGGTGTTTCTGGAGTCGACGGTTGCAGGAGTGAAAATTCCTAGTCCTCCAGTTTCTTCGCTTATTATCTCCACGCCATAAAGAGCTTCGGAGCCTAGTGAGATCGCGTGTATTGTAACACCCGAGGACGAAACCTTTTCGAGAATATCTGAAAGATGAGGTTTTACAGTTTCCGCTCCGTCGGTAATCAAAAGAATCTCGCCTCCATGATTTCTAAGATCCTCAGGACCAGTCTCTTCAAGAACTTCTATTGCCGTAAGAATTCCAGCGCCAATAGAGGTTCCACGGACAAGGTCTTCTTTTCGCGGCAATCGTTTGATTAAAACTGTGCGGCTGTCTTCATCTTCAATCTTCATTAGTTCTGAATGCACACGCGATCCTTTGTCGAAAGAAATCAAGCCTATAATTGTTGACAGTTCAATTGAAAAATTGCTAGTAAAGACTACCTATATATGTCCCCAAAGAAACTGTTTCTAAAAATTGGACTGCTGCTTTTCTAACAGCAAAATATCGATCGTAAGTTTGTCCGGGTAGTTGCATCGACGTACTCATATCGATAGCTAGCACAATTCGTCTTGCTGTGTCTCGAACAATATTAATTTTAAGTTCGCCCAGATCAACGCTGTCAGTAAATTGCTGAAAGTCTGGCGAATTCGTAATTACTTCCCAAACTGATTTTTTATCGCACTCTTTATTGTGAATTGTGTTCGGCCGCCACTCGTGTCCAAGCGCATCGTTGGTACTGTCGCGACAGAATGTATTGATATCTTTAACAGCAGTGCTGTACATAAAGCTTCCGATCCAGGGCGCTTTCGTGCCCTCCGCTGGAGTCTGATCGCTATTCGGAATAAAATGGCATTTTCCGTGGTATTTGTGCGAGGCTTCTTCACAGATGTCGCCCGCTTTTGTATTTTCTGCATCGAAATTCGCCTTGTAGACGTGCGTTCCAATCAGCCCACGCGAACATTTTGCAGGTATTATTTCGTTCTTTTCACTGTCAAAAATGTACTCATCTTTATCTTTGTTAACTGTCTCGTCGAAAACTCCCCATCGAAGCTTTGCAAATTCTCGCACGAAGACCTTTTCGAAGCGTCCATGCCTTTCAACGACATCTGCGTCGTCTGACTTCTTGATGTAGTTATCAGTGGCGCGAATGTGCTTGCCGAAATGACCACAGGGAGTCACTTTAATCGCGTACATTCTGTGTGGGTTGAAGTCGTCAGTCGCATGATGAACCTGCATCGCCATTCGATCGAAGCTTAGTCCTGAGACTGGCCCTCGATAATTCAGTGAGTGTTGCGCTATCTCTTCCTCAGTCGGCTCTTCCCAATTTTCAGGAAGGACTATGGTTATCTCACTGATGAAAGTTCTCCCATTAGAAGAGTCCCACAATTCCTTCGAAACGCGTGTGAACTTATCACTCATTCCAGCGACAAAACTCAAGTCCCTTTTTACAGTATTGCTTATGCCAATCACGAATCCTTCATAACCCTGATCATCGCCGATTCTTATCGTCTTGTGTATCTTCGCCCACGAAACAAAGACCAAAATAAAAAGTAAAATCATACTTTATCTCTTTCTGACCAGAGGGATCGACAAAGGCTCAATTGTTTTGCGGGATTTAATATTCATTCACTAGAAAATATTTTCCCTTCGCATATAATATGCCGCATATTGTAAACAAATGCAAGTGACGCTTCAGAATTGACGATGAGCACACTTCTCCATATCATTCTGCTTCCGCTATCAAAAAGAATTTCCACAAAATGTTATTCTATATCCTCGTGGTGAAATAACAAATTGTCGTTCTTCTACAACTTCCCGTCAAAAGCATCTAAGCTAAGAATCGATTTTCTTTTGGCGAGCTCGCGCACCATAATGATACTTTGCGGCGGCCGATTTGGGATTCTTTCAGGCCACTGACCATTCAGCTCTGGTCTCTCTTCAAAACGTATAATTCTTTCGCCTTTTACTAAAGAATTCCGTGGAGAGGGACACTCTTATGAGTATTTGAATTTTTCTGTAGCTCCACACGGAGCAGTAAATCTAAATCCTGAAGAAAGAAAATTTTTTAGTAATTGACACGTTAATTACGTCAAAGCACGTGCTTTTCTTAAGTCGGTGCAACTTATTTCACCCACTTGCTCATTTAAAATCCCAGAACACCAAACATATTTGGAATCTGTGGAGAAAATCTAGAAACTTATCTAGAAGGACGTCATTGCGTTCCCCAGTTCCTAAAATGAGTTCTCTTCCGGAAAACTCGCAAATGGCAAAAAATGTTCATTCAGAGAGTCAGTGTTGATATGTTCACCGAGGTCGTGCCTTGTAACCTTAGTTCTGTACTTGGATATAGAAGAAGCCTTCTGCGCACTGAAGATTGACGAATTTTGCCATTTATTAGGTCACATACAACTGATGTTTCAGCTTTGATTTTCTAAAAGAACTTGCTAAAGACGAATTTCCAGGAAGACGTGTTGTGATCTTCGGCCTCTTTTCAGAAAATCAACCTTTCTTCCATCCCCATCAAGCCAGAAGAATCACGCGTGAAGGTGGACTGACGGTGTCTGGGTAGTTCGAAACATGAATCTGAGTAAATAACTTGCTATAAAATGTACCTTGACAGAGCCATCATCGCTTAGCGTCATACCGCGTAGAATAAACCAGTTCTCGTCCGATCACTGAAGTCAAACTACGACGGGCGGGGTTAGTACTTACATGGGTGACCGGTTGGGAATACCTCGTGCGCTAAGCATTTTGATTTTTTGCAAGGAAGGATCATCCTTTTGCCTTGCAAGCCTGCTTTAACATCATATTTCTTTAGAATCGGGTTATCTGTGGTTGAAAAAAGTCAAAATGTTAGTGTGAGGCAAGTACTGAGAGTGGAGCTTGCGTTGCGGGCGGCGTGGCACTTGTGAAAAAGCGCCCTCTACCGCGCGATTTTCTGAAAAGAGGCCGAAAATAGGAGCGCGCAGCGACAAAACGACCTCGAAATCAAGCACCCCTTCTCTTTACTCATCCCATTTTTGAGTCCGATTTCGATTGTCTAACAGGTAAGAATCGTCTCCATGCCTACTCTCTCCTACCCCTCTCGCCTCTTACAAACGGAAAACAAGGAAAGCACAAGAAGGGGAGATTCCTTTGACGCGCTTTTTTTAAGGGACTAGGCCGAGTGAGCGTCGCGCGCCATTTTCTCACTTTCGCCAGGAAGCCCGAATTTTTTATTCGAATTTAATAAAATTTGGCATACAAACTAAACTTCTTATTCTCTTTCTTCTCCGACTTTTAGAATTTTCATATCTTGCCGACGAGCTGAGTTATGATCGAAAAACAGATGCTTGAATTCACGTGTACATAAGTACTTGAAATATTCGGATTGAGACTTTGAGACCAAGTCCACTGAAAAGCCCGTGGTCTCTTCTACAAAGTCTACTAATTAAGATTTCCTGGAAGTGAATTGTTTGCTGATAACTTCGCAGGTAATCCAGGTGATCTTGTCGAGCGCAGCGGGAATCGCGTGCCAATAGTGCAAAAACACCGCATTTCACGCCGAGCGCTCCAGGTGACCCACAGTAATCCCTCGATAATCAGGTAAATAGACGTTTCCGGGAAATCTCAATTAGTAGACTTTGTAGAAGAGACCACGGGCTTTTCAGTGGACTTGGTCTCAAAGTCTCAATCCGAATATTTCAAGTACTTATGTACACGTGAATTCAAGCATCTGTTTTTCGATCATAACTCAGCTCGTCGGCAAGATATGAAAATTCTAAAAGTCGGAGAAGAAAGAGAATAAGAAGTTTAGTTTGTATGCCAAATTTTATTAAATTCGAATAAAAAATTCGGGCTTCCTGGCGAAAGTGAGAAAATGGCGCGCGACGCTCACTCGGCCTAGTCCCTTAAAAAAAGCGCGTCAAAGGAATCTCCCCTTCTTGTGCTTTCCTTGTTTTCCGTTTGTAAGAGGCGAGAGGGGTAGGAGAGAGTAGGCATGGAGACGATTCTTACCTGTTAGACAATCGAAATCGGACTCAAAAATGGGATGAGTAAAGAGAAGGGGTGCTTGATTTCGAGGTCGTTTTGTCGCTGCGCGCTCCTATTTTCGGCCTCTTTTCAGAAAATCGCGCGGTAGAGGGCGCTTTTTCACAAGTGCCACGCCGCCCGCAACGCAAGCTCCACTCTCAGTACTTGCCTCACACTAACATTTTGACTTTTTTCAACCACAGATAACCCGATTCTAAAGAAATATGATGTTAAAGCAGGCTTGCAAGGCAAAAGGATGATCCTTCCTTGCAAAAAATCAAAATGCTTAGCGCACGAGGTATTCCCAACCGGTCACCCATGTAAGTACTAACCCCGCCCGTCGTAGTTTGACTTCAGTGATCGGACGAGAACTGGTTTATTCTACGCGGTATGACGCTAAGCGATGATGGCTCTGTCAAGGTACATTTTATAGCAAGTTATTTACTCAGATTCATGTTTCGAACTACCCAGACACCGTCAGTCCACCTTCACGCGTGATTCTTCTGGCTTGATGGGGATGGAAGAAAGGTTGATTTTCTGAAAAGAGGCCGAAGATCACAACACGTCTTCCTGGAAATTCGTCTTTAGCAAGTTCTTTTAGAAAATCAAAGCTGAAACATCAGTTGTATGTGACCTAATAAATGGCAAAATTCGTCAATCTTCAGTGCGCAGAAGGCTTCCTTTATATCCAAGTACAGAACTAAGGTTAGAAGGCACGACCTCGGTGAACATATCAACACTGACTCTCTGAATATTTTTTGCTATTTGCACAATTCCGTTTGCTTTTTCGTTTTCGTAGAAAACAGTGACTTGACACGCTATTTTTAAAGTGGAGCAAGTAATTTCTCCCACTTTTCATTTAATATCTCCTAGTTCATCTTTGATTCGATGCATGCGTCCCCTGGATCATCCTCTAACTCGATGTATCACACAATAAAGTGTTTATTGGAATTCAAAGTCAGGTTCGAAAATGGTTTTGTCGGAGTTGCCAGAACCAAAGATGTAGTCCATACGTATTGTCTTGTCCCAAACAATGTGCCCTCTCCACTTGAAATACTGAATCCTATGCTGGGGCACGCCAAACTCTTGTTTTTCAAAATCAACATCGACGAAATTTTTAAATGAAAACTCGTCGAATTGTTTTTCTTGAAGACCGACAAAGCGGTCTACATAACCGACGATGAACTCTGTGGAGTCTAGTTGTTCGTCCCACTGAATTCGGCGAATAACATCTTCTGCCGTTTTCAGCTTTGGATTCTTTACTTTTTTCGGTTTTTCGTTTTTGTTTGGGGGTACTGCTTTTGGTAACTTTTTCGAACTTTCGTATTCAATATCATCATCTTCGTGTGGTTTTGTTGCAGTCTGTTCTTTTGCTTTTCTACTTTCTGCTGACGCAAGTTGCTCCTGGCGTAATTCTAACATTATGATTATAGTTTGAGTATGAACTCAATCGACCTACCAGGCAATAATGACTGCTCAAAATCTTCCATCAATCTATCGAGCCTAAAGGTGTCGCTCTTGAATCTCTCCCAGCTAGTTTTCAAAATAACCTCGATTACTTGATCATCCAGCTTCTCAAATTTAGGGTAGAAGAGTGGCGATTCCTCTGGATAGTCCTCGGGAAAGTCAATGAACAGTTCGCCATCACTGTAAGCATACGAAACCGATACTCGTTCGTTCTCGCTGAGATCGTTAATGATCGTCAGATTCACTCTTTGCTCTTGATAAACTTCTTCTAGGGCAGTGACGGACATGATGTTTTTCGAAATGGTTTGAAATGGCGCTTGCCTTTTGTATTTATAGAGCGCAGTGAGTCACCGCTTCACTTGGCTTCATCCGAATATATTACTCAGCTTTTGTCAGCAGTTGGATACTGAATGAGTACATATTTGTTCTGTAAACTGAAATGCTTTAGCAAGACACGTCTTTGATAAATCAACATTTCTGTATTTTCTATCTCTTACTATATTTTGATATATAGATTATTGATTAGCAGTTCTCAGAGTTCAGTAGAGTCATAATTTGGTCAGGAACGGAATCGCGGTTCGATTTATCCACCGTAATCACGAGGCTGCTCTTCCTGATTTCATCCAAGAATTTATCTTTGGTCGCTGCCACTGGAATGGTCCCTACTCAAACCAGTCATCTTGGAGGAAGTCGATTATTTTTACCAATTATATGCTCCGCCTTGTCAAAGCACTTGAAGAACTCCTTCTCCAGCAAGAAGTTGGCTTTATCGCGCAGACTAACCATCTCCATTTTGCCTATCTCGTCCATGATGGCTAGTTTCTTTCCGCTGTTATTTTGAAGCGAATCGACCATCAACTCGGCTGTTTGGCGACAATCAACCGAGTAAGGACCGACTTTGGGTCCACCGCCCGAGTTCTTTTTAGCCATAACGATTGACTTCTTATTCTCTATATTGCACAAGGTAAACCCTGCCCTCGCGCCGTTTGCATCACGCATCTCTTCCGTAAAAAATCCGTACACTCTATCAGTCCCTAAGAAATACTGAAATTGAAAATGCAGGTTTGAGTACCTAACTGCTCTACAATATTCTTGAAATAAGCTGTTCTCTTGAATTATTATTTTCCTTACTGATGACACTTCGCAAGATATAGAGCTCTAATTTCTATTAGCCTCAACGCCAAGTAATAAAACAGCATTCCTTTATTGCAGTTGTTTTTCCTACTCCTGGCTTGCCCGTTAAGAAAACGCGAACCATAGATTCTGAAGAAATCTATCTTGAGTTAGCTTCCCTGATTCCACATAAGGATTTATTCACAGCATTAACGAGTGTTTCACAATGACAGATAGAGCAGTTCGATTTCACGAGAATTGAAGGCAACACGGCGGTTTTCGATGAAAATGATTTTCATCTTTTTGAAGGCCCGGGAAGGTTGTCCCAGTCTAACTTACGCTTCGCTTTCTTGCTTATCGAGTTTCGATGCGAAGCGTGTTTCGTTCGTTCTTTTTGAATGGGAGTGATTGTCAGTTTCTTCTCGTCCAATACAGCATTAGAGATGTCCTCGGTGATGATGCGCAGCATAAGAGCTCTCAGTGTGTTACTTTCGATGGATTGTCAAAATTTTTAAAATCAATTATGAAGATTAACAGAAGTTACACTAATTGTAAAATCAAATAGTCCAAATAAAATCAAATGAGGTCAAATCCATTCCTATCTAAGCTTTGCGCTAAAGTTCGAGCGGTTAAAAAACTTTGCGTACTGAGGACACTTTTGAAGTTATCGATCGATTGCGGTTTGTGCTGGATATAATTGATGATTTTCAGGAGCTTGTTAGTTGGGAGCAGGCGGTACCACTTCTTGCGCAGATTAAGATAATACTGGTTGAGCATTGTCCATTGGAAGCTTCGCTGTATGCTCATTTTCAGGACTAAAAAGAAAAATTATCTCTTTTCAGTGGTCAATCTGGGGTAATTATTGAATAATTACTTGTTCCAGCGAGGATATCGAGCTCCCTAACTTCCAAAAACTCTTTCGGGATTTTCTCCATTTTGAGCACGGCTAGTTCTAAGTTCTCCTCGTCCTCATCGAAAATACTTCTTTTCAAATTCATCAAACAAGTATGAACCCGCATTGGCCCATCCATTTCTGGGCGAAAGTTGCTTACTTTCTCGAAGGGGAAGAAAAACGCGTCGCACCAGTTCTTCTCCGCTGCCACTCCTAGCAACTGAACCAGATCGATCTCCCAGCTTTTCATTCTGAAGCGACGAAAAAATTTAAGTTTTTTGAACTTGAAGAAAGGGAAAGGTGGATTCGAGCAACATTAATCTTTCGAAAGGGCTTTCTTTAGTCTTTTCTTTTGCACTTCTTCTTTCTTGGCTTCAATTTGCCGAGCTACTTCCATATAATCATCCAGGAACTTCCACTTCTTAATCGCTTGATGCGTTTCGAATATTATCTGGCCAGGACTCTTGGATTGGGTGAAATACTCTTCTATCTTATTTTCAGGGTTGAGCAAGAATATCACAACAGTGTGGTCAAGTAAATAGTCTTCCTCACTCTCGCCTTAAATATTTCTCACTGGCGGCCATTTCAAAAGTCACTTACCATACATGCCCTTTGAGAAATACAATCTAAAGGATTTAGCCGCTGCGTCGACCTGCTTCTCTGTTCCTGATAAACCTATCAAGGACGGATGGAAACTCTTAAAAAAATTAGTCATATGCTTGACCGCAGCCAAATCTCTACCTCGCAATATTCATTAATTTCTTCAAAAGTATCCCTTCTAACATCTATCGAAATAAAAAGAGGAACGATTTCCACATCAGCCATTTCAGACTTTGGGTTCTTCTTTGCTTAATAGAGATAAATGGTAAAGCGCGAAAAAGTAATGTAGCTTACTTTCTTCAACAGACTGAATAACATATGCCAGCTTTTCTAGCTGCTCAGGACAAACATCAGGGCAGCGAGTGAAGCCAAAATAGATAAGAGACCATTTTCCAAGAAGATCATCAGTAGAAAATGCTTCTCCATCTTTTGTCTGAATAAATTTTACTGAAAACGTATTTCTTTTTCGGCAAAACAATACCTGAACAAGGTCGAACTTGCCCTCCAAACTAGCTCTTCCCAAGGTTTCGACCTTTTTGGCGACATGTTCTTTATTTGATCTTTGTCTGAGAATCCAAACGTACATCGCTACAAGTGCCATGCAAAGGAAATAGACACTTCCACCTCTAGCGATTTTCGAAGCTTCTACTTCTAACTTCTTTTCCTCTTGTTCGTATTTGAGCTGGTTGAAGTCGGCAGCTCCAGCCATAATATCAGAGGCGCGTTTTTGGCTGATGAAGAGTCGGTCTTCCGGGCTAAAAAAATAATTTAGCGAAAATCTTGGGAACGAATTAAGAAAAATTCTTTGAAGATAAAAACCAAGCGGCGTATAATCGGTTCAAATTCGGGAAACCGGTCATTACTAGTCCCCATAGATCAACTCTGTCCCCATAAATAACTAGTCCGTGACGTTCATCCGTCCATGAAACAGGCTAATTAGTGCTCACGTGGAGGAATCAAGAGCATCTTTACGGACATATAAAGGGGAAATTTCGAGTTGCATTATCAATCCAAAAAAGAGACAATGAAGTTTCTACTTTCAATTTTCTTTGCCCTTGCGGTAGCAATCGACGAAACGATGCTCCTCCTTCTAATGCAGAATCAGCCTTCAAACCAGCCAGCTGGGCAACAGAACGCAATGCACCAGATGTTGCCACTGTTACTTCTCACTCAGGATTCTAGCAACAGCTCGTCGAACTCTGAGGCTTTGATGATTATGGCACTTTCCGGTGGTCTTGGCTCATCTGGCGAGATGTCTCATCTCCTGCCCTTCCTGATTCTCGAAGACGAAGGAAGCACCGACATGACGAGTTTATTCCTGCTCACAACAGTTCTTCAAAACGATTGCACTCAAAACACCAACTCGGCAATGAACAATCTCCTCCCTTTGCTCTTATTGAGCGACGATTCTTCATCTGCCTCCACCTCTTCTAGGGATAGTTTGATGAGTCTGCTCCTCGTTTCGACGATGTCATCAGGCGGCGCGGACATAAACAGCTTTCTTCCTATTCTTCTGATGAGTGATGACATCGCAAGCGATGATGACAATATGGTTCTGCTCATGGTAAAAATGAACAAAATAAGAGTTATTTCGAACAATTTGTTTAGGTGCTTCTAAGTTCAATGAACGGAGGCATGACAACGGAGCAAGGATTCGACAACAGCTTCAATATGCTTCTTCCATTAATGCTTTTGTCCGAGGAAGACAATCGACGCAAAAGACGTTCTACCGACGGTGTTGACGTGGACATGCTTGTTCTTCTGATGGCGATGCAGTCCCAGGCGCCTGGAACGACGATGGGCACCAATGTCATGCTTCCTCTTTTGCTGATGTCCGACGACAGCGCCGACTCCAATGAGAGCCTTATGTTCTTTATGATGATGAATAAGGGCCCATGCGAGCCTACTGTCTATTAGATTTCTTTATCAGACCGGCCACTTTATCCGCTTTACTGAAAAATTACAAAAAAAAAATAAATGAAACCAAAAAAATGCACTTCAGTCAATCTTCAAATGCACCGAAAAATGAAAACACTAACTTTCTTTGACCCATGAGCTCATTCGTCTTCTTTTTCTGAGCATTTGCTTGACTCAGGGCTGAAATTTTAAGCGCTCGGAATTCCAACAGATCAGGGCTCTTCTTGAGATTTATTCCCTTCCGTCTCCAGAGGATTGTCTTCGTCCCCGGCCTCAGAAGCATTTCTTTTTTGTCTTCTCTTTTGGAAAAAGGGAAAACTCACGGAGCGCTTATTGGCTGCGCAGGGCGCGTTTGAGCCTGCTATTGGCTCATCCTTTGCGAGCTCGGGCTCAGCTCAGAGAAGCTCCCAACCCTCCAGGCAATTTTCAAAAAGGAAATCATGAGCGAACCATTCATCTTCTCCAAGGTAGTAAATCTTACCGATGATTCAACTAGAGAAATAATTATTTTCAAATTATGATTTTCAATGTGCCCGTTTCAGATCGACAAACAGTTTGCCTTTCTGAAGAATAGAGAAGTGCTGGAGAAATTACAGAAATGGAACTTGGATCTTAAATTTAACACTTTCAATTATGATAAGCCAGCGAACGAGATCGATATGGGCAGATTGATTCAGAACTTTTTCGAAGACGCGACTGTTCTATCTCTACTACAGGTTAGATAAGTAAACATTCAGGGACGAAGAAAAAATAACTGTCTCTCATTATACAAACATTCATCTGGCACTTTAGATGGATAGATACGTGAACAAAATCGACGTACGACAATTGAACACTGATATTATGTCGATGGAGTTTTTCGACATTTTGCATAAGACAGGGACAGAAACTCCGATTCTCCGTCACACGGGGCACATTGTCGGATGCCCCCCAGATGTTCGCCAGGGAATGACAATAGAAGATGAGCTGCGCAGAATGCTTGTCGACGAAGAATCCGACAACTATCAACTTTTCAACGAGGACGAACGAGATGAGTTCATTTTCGAGCTCTTTTCGAGTCTGGTTCTCGGCGGTCCACTCTGCCAGTACGAAGACGAAATCGATCAATATCTTGAAACCACGAAAACTATTTACAAGGTAAAAGAAGCTGAGAAATATGTTGAATAAAACTTGTGGCAAGGACCTTGTGGCTATCAAGCAGAACGCCGCAGGCATAAAGGACATTCGAACAGCTGCCTTCATCATCGACGTGCAGAAGCAAAAGAACTGCATTTCCACTCACTACCAGCCAGGGGGTGCGTGCAATCCTCATCCGCAGACGAAGATGTTTTTCCTCGTTGATCCTTTCTACCGCCACATTACTATTCTCTCCCACCAATGGCCCAAAAATGCGCTCTAATCTTCATTTGACGCATCACCATTCTGCCTCACAAACATAGAAAACTCCGTACTTTTTTATTTTTCTAGCCACAATACATTTATTTTCAGGAAATCTTAATGATAAATAAGCGTTTTTCTTTCAGTTAGAATGACTACAAGCGGAATTGGCTACGCTCCGGGTCAGTTTGATGATCCAGACGAAGATGAAAACGAATTGGACAAGCTTCAGGTACACAGCTATTCAGTCGAACGTGTTTAAAAATAGTTAGATCGAAGAGATGATCTCGACTATCGTCATGTCGAAGTTAAAAACGAAGCGGGAAGATAGCAACGCCGAAGAGTTCGAATTAGACGAGCGCTTCATCGATGACAACGAGTTCAGCTCCTACGATGTACAGAGCATATCGAAGGGTGCTCACGGCTCATTCCAGCCAAAGCATGCAGAGCACAAGTTCGACAGCAGAATCAATACAGCGATGATCGTGCGCGAGCAGCACGAAAGGAAGCAACAGAGTGAACAAGAGATCCGGCGGAAGGACAAGTCCCAGCGTGCCACTACTGAGCAAGTACTCGATCCCCGAACAAGGCTGATCCTGCAGAAGATGCTCCAGCGGCAACTGCTGCACTCAATCCACGGCTGCATATCCACTGGAAAAGAAGCAAACGTGTATCATGCGCTGACAGAGTCTGGAGCTCACCGCGCGCTGAAGATTTATAAAACCTCAATTTTAGTCTTCAAAGACAGAGAAAAGTACATGAAGGGAGAATTCAGATGGCAGCGCTATTGCAAAGGTATATTCCTTTCTCAGCCCTCATAAAAACAAGTCTATCAAAGGAAATCCGCGAAAGATGGTGGCGACATGGGCAGAAAAAGAAATGCGAAACTTGGGTCGACTGCAATCAGCGGGCATTCCCTCGCCAGTTCCCTTGGAATTAAGAGCTCATGGTATGTTTTACAAGAGTTTATAAAGAAAAAGAAGATTTTCAGTGCTTTTGATGGAATTTATCGGAGACAACGGCGTTGCCGCGCTTCGACTCAAGGATGCTGCTCCTCATATAAAGCCCTCAAAATGGATTTCTCTTTATTTGGAAGTCGTGAAGCATGTTCGGACTATGTACCAAACTTGCAAACTAGTCCACGGAGATCTGTCAGAATTCAACATTCTTTACCACAAAGGTAGCTTACTTCTCTTTCCTAATGCTGAGCGGCGATTTAAGGCGTATGCTATATAATCGACGTGTCTCAATCTGTCGAGCACGATCATCCCTACGCTTTGGATTTTTTACGTTTCGATTGCAGAAATGTAAATGCATTTTTCAAGAAGCAAGGAGTCAATGTACCGAGCGTGAGAGAAGTATTCGAGTTCGTTGTGGATTTAAGCGTTAATAACTCTAACATAGGTGAGTATACTCTGTCGAAGACGATATAATGAAGTAAATTTAAGATGAGTACATCGACAAAATTATGACACGCGCTATCAATCGCAGCGAGACAGACCTAAAGGACATGGAGGAAGAAGACAAGATCTTTATTGAAATGCCGATTCCACGAACTCTGAGTGAGATTGGCTTTCTGCAGGCGGAGAAGGACATCAAAGCGGGAAAAGATGGTGGAGGAAGCGCACTATATGCGATTGTCTCGGGACTGAGAAAGGACATGTCTGGAGCAGCCCAACAGCCGAATATCTTAGCAGGTATAGTTATAATTACGAGACGCAATAAAAGTAAGCATTCAATTAAAAATCGGTTATCAGATGACGAGTCTGCTGAGTCAGAGGGTGAAGAAGATAACAATAACCAAAATGAAGATACTGATGAGGATGAAATTATAAAACCGGAAGAAACATGGGTGCATCCAAAAGACAGGAAGAAAATGACGAAACAAGAAATGAAGGAGCACAAAGCACAAGTGAAGGAAGCACAGAGAGAAAAGAGAAAACATAAAATGCCCAAGCACGTGAAGAAACGGAAGGAGAAAGCGACGAAAATGAAAAAATAAAACCGACTTTGGATGTCTTTTCATAATGCCTTTCAATTTCTTCATGTATTTGCTCAAACTTATTTATATTTTTTAGAACGATAATACCGAGTTACGGAAATCGGAATCGGCGACATAGGGGATGATAATTTCTCTTCTCCATGTCTTCATTGCCAGTACGTCTTGTGAGAGACTAAACAAATTCGTAAAAAGCTTCGAGCCGCTCCAATATGATCCAGTTCAAATTGAGCGGAAACATCGAGTAGTGCGAGATTTACATCACGAAGGACGCTATCGCCGCAGTCTCGTTGACTCAGAGGGATCGCCAGTTGTTTCCCTCAATTTTACTGCGAAGGGTTACCATTTCCCATTGCTGCTTCATGCTGACTCTTCTGTATTTGCGGAAGGTTATGAAGTAGAAGACAATAAAGGGCATTCACTAGTTCACCGGATTGATCATCTTGTTTCTGGCAAGATCGCTGATCAACCAGGCTCACACGCAGAAGGACAGTTACGACAGGGCGTTTTCAGTGGGACGATATTCTCTCCGCTTTGGGGAACGTTTTACGTCGAGCGACGGGGAGAAGCTGGGACCACTCACTCTGTTATTTATCATGAAAATGAAATTGAACTTCCGAAAGATTTCGGTCACTGCAAAGAGATGAAACATTCTCCTGCTGATTTTAATGCGCCAATGGGTGCATATCACCACACTGAGCCTGATGACGGATCGAGAGTGCGCCGTGAATCTGATCAAACGTACGAAGAGGATCAGCGAAACACTTGTATCATGCGTATTCAAGTAGATCACATGTTCTCCAATGAGTACAAAAGATGTCCAGGTACCGCACTATTTAATCATTAGATTCTTATGTAATTTTCAGATGGAAAACGCTCACCAAGCTGTCCTGTGGATCGGGAGGAGATTCTCTCTTTTATCTCTTCGCATTTGAAGGCAATAAACAAAATCTACATCAAACACCAGTTTATTGTCGATGGCGCCAAGGGAAAGAAGGTGTACATCCGACCTCGCTTCCAAGTAAAGCGAATCAAAATCGATGACACTACTGGCGAAGGAGACAACTTTAGATCGCGCAATATTGGTGTGGAAAAGTTTCTTGAGTACGCTTCGCTCGACGATTATGACGATTACTGCTTGTCTTATGTATTTACAAAGCGCGATTTTAACTCTGGTGTTCTTGGACTTGCTTGGGTTGCTCAGCCGGAAGGTAGTTCTGGCGGAATTTGTGAGAAGAACAAACGATACAACGATGGGAATACGAAGAGCTTGAACACAGGCATCATCACAATCGAGAACTATGGCTCAATTGTCCCCACCAAGGTCTCCCATATCACTTTCGCTCACGAAGGTAAGATTAAACGGCAATGACTCAATATTCATTTTTTCAGTGGGTCATAATTTTGGCTCTCCTCATGATGGAGGTATTCTCTGCACACCAGGCGACTCGATGGATCAGTCCATCAAAAGGGATGGAAATTATATCATGTTCTCCCGTGCCACCTCCGGCGACAAAGCAAATAATGATAAATTCTCGGAATGCTCGATCCGAAACATTACGCGAGTGCTGAGCAAAAAGCGAAGTTGTTTTGTTACATCCGATGCACCTATTTGCGGCAACCAAATTGTTGACAAGGAGGAAGAGTGTGACTGTGGATTCGAAGAAGAATGCAAGCGACTCAAGGATAACTGCTGCTACCCGGCAGATTTCGACATTCCAAACAAAAGATGCAAGTTGAAGCGTGGAGCGCAGTGCTCCATCTCACAAGGTCCATGCTGCGATGGAAACACGTGTAGACATCATGGAACAAATGTTCTCTGCGCCAAAGAACAAGACTGTACTGAGCCGACCATGTGCTCTGGCAAGAAGGCTGAATGCCCGACACCAAAGCCAAAAGAGAACTACAGTAAGTGTCATTCTTTCATACATAATCTATTGAGAACAGTTGTTCTAAAAGAATTAGAAGTTATAATTTCATTTATAGAGTGGTGCCAGAAAGAAACGATGACTTGTATTGATGGGTTTTGTTCTGGAAGTGCATGTGACAAATTTCCAGGGATCCTTGAGTCTTGCAACTGTCCAGTGCCGGAAGTTGACGCTACAGAGGCCGAGAAAAAGAAGCATTGCCATGTCTGTTGTCAGGTATCGCCACGAAATCTGTCGGTTTCTCACTAAGATTTTCAGTTACAAGGCCAACCAAATACTTGTATGTCAACTGGAGAGCTTACCAAGTATTTTAACAACAGGACGATTTACAGAAAACCCGGTTCTGCATGTGATGACTTTAAAGGCTACTGTGATGTATTTTCGAAATGCAGAAAGGTTGCAAATCACGTTTCTTAATAGTTTTGTAATTTTTATCTCTAGGTCGATGCAGACGGCCCTCTTGCTCGGCTTCGGAATATCTTCTTCAATATGAAACTCTATAATAATATCCGCGACTGGATCGTGGTAGGCTCTTGATCAGCTACTTGGTCTTTTAAGTGCTGCCTTTAAGGAATATTGGTGGGCCGTCGTTGCCATGTCTATTGCGCTGGTGATGTTAGCTGGGGCCTTCATCAAATGCTGCTCTATCCACACACCTACGAATAACCCGAAGATGCGTCGTCATCGCGACTTCCCAGGTGCAAATCACACTTTTATTTCAATTTATTTTAAAAAGGGTTGATGCCATTACTCGGCAAACTCAAAATATCGCTGGGAGGAGGGCTTTTCCTCCGTCCCAGAAGAGCAATAGAGATGATATTGTCTCCAATGCCACAAGTTACTGGCATTGGCTAATTGGGATCTTCAATTTTAAAAGACAAGATTGAGATGCTCTTTTTTATAAACATCTATCTTATATCTGGCTTGCAAAAATGAAGAACCTTGAAAAGTTTGTCTCCTCGGGCGGCAAGTCCACGAGTGAGTGTCACCAGAGAGCCCGTAAGTGAACCCCGGCGAATGCCCTCGCCGGTCTCTCGAAATTCAGCTCTCCCACTCATTTCGACGATGAAGAGCTTCTCTGCCAAGACCAGAAAGCCGTAAAACATATATTCGTCACGTTAACTTCTAAAATAAGACAAAAGATTTTGAGAAGTAATCGTTGTGGTCTGAGAGTGCTCTAATCACATTTTCGTTCCTCCAAAATTTTCGATACCTTCATAAAACAGATAAACTGTTTATCAAGGCTATCCGATTACTTGGATATGTATTGATCAGTCTTTCTAGGAACGATGACGCTAAGGAGGATGTCCGGCCGCCATCAAAATCGGGATCGACAGTACGGTGCAAGTCCGAACTCAAATCGGAGCCCGGATCTGCCTCTCAACTCCTACAGCCAGTAAGTAAAAGTAGAACTACCTCGTAAGTATGTTATAACTGCATTAACGACGTTTAAACTTTAAAGTATAAATGTCTGCTGCAATAGATATTTTAACTTTTTTTTCGCAGAGGACAAAGTCGGCGATGACCGACAGGACCACTTCGCTACCGGTAAAGAACTTTTCAATCAAAAGTCGCTTGATTAAATTTGCATCCAATCAATTAATAATTCGCCGCGATTGGCGCTTAGAATTCTACAAAAGCCTTCCTTTCCCATTCACAATATAGGAAACTATTGAGTCTGCATAATCAATAGACTTATCAATTTCAATTATTGGCATGCTCAAGTTCAATCTATTTGCTATTTATTTTTAAATCAGAGACCGTTCATCCTTTGATTATTCGCGTCTTTTTGGTCAGCACTAAACTGATTGTATTAACAATGTTTTATTTTCATGTCGCGTCCGAGTGCTACATGGTCTGACATTTATTTCAGCTGATCGGCTCTGCCTCGTGCACGAGCATTTGCCAAAGTCTTGGAAACAAATCTCTTTCTTCAACAAAAAAATCAACTTCAAGTGGTTGAAATTTTCACTGTATTGTCAAGTCGCAGTTAATTTCCATCTCTACGCATTCATTTATTCTACTCTAAAAATCTTTTTCGTTCCGGCATCCTATTGAAAAAAGTGGAGCTATAACTCAACTGAATAATTTTCTTATCAAGACTTCGCTGAAAATCTGACCCGCTCAAAGTTACTGTATCAATCTAACAATTTACCTATTTTTTAACATCTATCTACTTTATGGTACCTGCAAAACAAACCTCTGTAAGTATTGTGGAATTATCCCACTGCATTTTTATTTCTTCTCTGCTGACAAAATACGACCTTTCTGCTGCACATGTTTCAATTAATTAAAAAGATATTTCGAGTTTTAAACATACTTCTTAATGAAAACTGATTTCCTTGAGAAGCCTTTTCTTCATGTATTCTTGCAGGGCATGGCATTTATTTTGATATGACAGGAGGGATAATTCTGATAGTTAAAGAATAATCGTGGAACATTCTTCTTTTCTGATCGAATTTGTATTTGCTGGTCCAGTGATTGAATAATTAGGCTGCATGTTATACAGAGTCTTATTAATTTTGCAGCTTGCTCCTGCATTTTTTTCTTTTTGAGAAAAGTTCGAGAAAACGAGATTCTTTACAGAGTTTTTTAGTAGTCAATCAGTACAAAACAGATTTGAATAATAAGGGGGAATAGGATAATACAGAACAGGGGAAGATACACCTGTCTCTGGCCAGAAACGATGTTGTGTTGTTGTAAGTGGTTTGCCATCAGCGTGTGGTCGTGGGCCCAGGACCACTCGCCCAGCGAGAATCGAATTAATGGCCGTTAGCTTGGAGGGCAGCGAGGAACTCTGAATAAAACAAGTATAAACACTTATTTAAACAGAAGATATTTGTGAAACCAAGCATTTGTTTTTATAAACTCACCATCCATGTCAAGTTTGCCGTCTCCCTTCTTATTGGCATCATCGAAGAGCTCCTTGATTTCTTCCTCCTACAATCTCACATCAATCATCGTTGTTATATATAGTTATTCTATATTGTCAATTATAGTATTTTTATAGAGGAGTACAATTTGAGAAGGTGTGGCACCTAGAAAGTGATAACTCCTCTGAATCCAAGTGTGGATATCAGATCACGTAGGTACATTTCGCGTTTACAACTTTGAACTTATAGAAAAATGATATGGTTAGAAAATATGAGGTACTATTTAACAGGCCGTCCCAAGAATGATCCACAGTATCTTGTTAACTTACAGATGCTGCGCCAGCAAGAGCTACTCCGAGTTCGGCGACAGACAAGTAGGAGTCTTTGTCACTAGAATGAACAATTAGTAGTCTATTTTATCGAGGTAAGGAGGGAGTGTTTCTCATTGTTTTCATTTTCTTAGTCTTCACATAAGATTCCACACCTGTCAAGAATTCGGAAAGCGTCCTTGAGAACTGTCTCGTCCTGAGATTTGGATTCTTCCTTGAGCTGCATAACCATCATGATGAGAAACTCGTCAAAGTCGATCTCGCCAGAGCCGTCCTGGTCAACGACTTCGATGATTTCGTCAAGTTCATCTTTGGTTGGAGTAAAGCCAAGCATCTTGAAAACCTTGAGCAATTCCCGGGTGGAGATTTCTCCTCCTCCATCGGAGTCGAAGATGTTAAATGCCGACTGGAAGTCTTAAAGACCGGTGATTTCGATGTAAAGGGGAATGAAACTTACCGTCAACCTGTTGAGGAGTGAGCGCGCTTCGAGCCTCCTCGGCGGTCATCATTTTGATAGATCCACGTCGTTCACCCTAGCAAAAATAGATGAGAATCTACGCTAAGAAAATGCAGAATCGGGTAGACGGTGTTATTTTGTAGCAATTGAAAATGGACACCACCAGTAGATTACTCGTTCCGCCAGCTAGTGAATTATTCAAATGGCACATTCGAACAACTTTGTGGCCAAAAGTTCTCCTTTATTCATGAAACGCTAAACGGGACACAGCCCTCCCTTTTTGTAACACTCGAAATGTATTACATCTCGAATAAGGGTGACAATCATCTTATGAAAATTTATCTGCTAATTTTGATGGTCTAGTGATAGGAATAGGCGGGCGATTTGTCCCCAAATTTTCGATATAGACAGTAGATGTCAGTGTAATTTTTGATGAATTTTAAGCGCTTATACGCAACCCTAACCCTGAGTCTATATTTGATTGACTTATTTTTATTTTTGACTCATATTTTGAATGCATTAAACTGAAGTCAACAGTTTTATAATCAGTCTTAAAAGATATTTAATCTAAGATGTACGACAAAAAATATAAAAAAAGCAAAATACTACAGTGCTAGACGTCATAAATTATCATAACCAACACTCACCATAGCTTTTTTATGGTTTTCCAATAATCTCTACTCTGGGATGTGAAGTTGATGAAGCTGGTGTGCGAGCTCCGTGTTGATGCGGCTGAAAAAGACCTCTCCAACAGCTGCTCGACACCCTTCGCCGTGACAACGCAGCTTGAAGTCGAACAGCCTCGGCTCAAGGGAACTAGCAACTGACGTGAAAACATGCACTCTCCCTGGGAAAATGGCTAGCCTAATCCTCCATGAGGTAATCTTAAAATAAACTATATTTCTAAATTTAGCTCACCTCTAGCTATTCTTCTCGCATCTAGACTGACGCGTTTCTTTGTTGTCATCATACTTCGGCAATGCTTGATTCACCAGGCTAAAAATTTAGTTTTACTTACATGCTAGGCTCTGAAAATACAGTATTATTTAGACTATATCTCTCAAAATTTAAACAATTTAAATATTTCCTAGAACTTCCTGATGTCCTCATAAATTGAGATGCAAATTAAAATTGAAAATAGTCTATTTTAAATAGATGGAGAAAGATCTTTGTGAGTGATGAAGGAAGATGATTGAGTGATCTCTTTTTATGAGATGGTGATTTATATTTGGACTCACCTCGATACAGATACTGGCTCTGCGCGTAGAGTAGGTTGATCTGGCGATGCTGCTGTCCCTAGGAATAAAGAGTTCGCTAAAGAAGGATCTTGTGATGAGCAACGATGGGCGTGGGAAACTGGGGCGCGCACCTCGGAGAACTGATCGCGGATCGGCGCGACAGCTTGTCCACGGACCTACGCACTCTGGGGACATGCATATAATAAACTCGAATGGAAGGTTTATGCAATAAGTACCCAATTGAAAAGTACCTGCTTATTGGAAGAACTTGATCGGGCTCCCCAAGCAGCGAGTTGTCGCTTGTCCTCATTGATTTCCACATGTAGCGGGAAGCCTAACGTGATTTTAGATTATCGTTTAAATATTCAACTCCAATCAACAATTGACAACCACATTTCTTACTTTGAAGTTAAATCTAGTTTTCTTTTCGGCGGATAGTGATGAGTGACTTTTGTTACTGAAAGTGATTCCGGGTTAGTCAAGGGAGTGAAAGGATGAGCGCCCATCGCTCAGCGGAGTGAAAATCAAAAATTAATTCTTCTCGACGATTTTGTCGCCGACATTATTGATTTTTGAATTTATCGCTCGTGCTAAATGCTTCGGCTTTGTCATCTAACATTAGATGCTGGATCTTGGCATTGAATTAGATCCAGTCCCCATTACGGTACCTGTTATTACTAGAGGTAGAATCACGTCGTTTGAAAAATGCAGTTGATTGTCGCCTTTATAAGACTTATACTTTTATGTTTCAAATAAAATATATCCTTTCTAGGAGCTTCATATTTTGGTCTCTCCTGTGCATGAGCATCGAATGGCTACGTTGCATAGACTCTAGCCCCTTCGCCATATCAGTGTCGGAGATTTCGAATAGACGCACATTTGAACTGGCCGTAGCAAGTGTGCGAAGTTTTCCAACATTTATGCGTGGCCCCATCGCCATCGAGTATTTGTTCACGAAGTCGAAATCGGACTGATCTTCTTTGGCCCCTAGCACCTGAAAATTGAAAAGACTCAATTTATACGCCGTTTATGGCGCTTTTTATGCATCCAAGCGCGATGTTTTCTCTGTTTAATTTAGAATACTACCCGCGTTAGAATTTCAAATTAAGGACGTAGTCTCCATACAAAATGCACGCGAACTCTTACTTCATGGGTTAGAAATACAGGGTCAACCGAGGTCGACTGAACTTACTTTAGTGTGTTTCCAGAAAAGGCGATCAATAAGCCACAAAATCATGAAGAAGCCAAGCATACTGATAAGGCGTTAATAAATCATAACAAACCGTAAGCCTAACCAGATAAAAATAATGATACTTTGCATCAGAGGAGACACTTTACTGGAAGTCTTATCAAATTCATCGAGGAGACCAGTTTCAGTGGAATTTCCCACTCGAATTGGAGTCATCTCTGGTTAGGGTCGCGATTTCTCGTTGAGGTAGATTCACGTCGCCCGGGGTAAACCGGGATTCTGAGAAAGGTTCAACTTTTTTTTTTATTTCAAGATTTCCTTGTTGTGAGAACCTGCCTTGGGTCACAGAACGAGTAAATTCATTTGAAGTCGCTACTGATCATCAATAAAGTCGCTGTCGTCATTATTTTTACATTGACGGTTAGTGTCTCTTGCGTTTTCTGAAGAAAAAATAGAACTCACTGCCTATGGGCGCCATAGTTTCTATGCCCCGGGCGAGAGAGGTTGCGCTCCGTCGCCCTCAGCCGACACTTCCCACCGCTTTAGGGACATACCGGGAGAATAATTCGCGCCAAGCGAAAAAGTACTATCTTTAAAAGAATACACTCGCGCGAGGTTGTCTTTTAGTTTAATAGATCGTGATATAGTAATTATAAAAAGAACAATAAACAAATATCTTTTCACCTTAATTTTATCACGTTTAGTTCATTTTTTATTAAATAAATAAATCATTAATGCAAGAAGCATAAACTAATAATGAACATCACATTTATCGACTTTGGACAAAAATCTTTGACTATCTTCTCGTATTACTGTGATACTATTACCTTAATTCTCGAGTTCTATATAGACAAAACTTCTTTACTCTCCCTCTCTCTCTCTTATTCTCAAGCAGCCAGAATGTTACAAGGACGCTTCATCTGGCGAAAATAATTTTATACCGCACTTATGTCCCGTTTATGAGCACAAGTTAAACTTTAATCAGAGCGCAGGAAAGAGCTGAATTTTCTGAAAAGACTAATCGCCGCTAATTTAGCAAAGTGGATAGTAAAAGACCTGCGCATACTCTTATGGAAATCTCTTTCAAGTGATGGAACCCGCTTTTAAAAATTGTTTCTCTTTTAATCTTTACAGAAGCATTCATGGCAATAATGCATTCATGGCAATAATCTGGCGGGTGCCGAGAACAGTCGGAAGTTAACATAATCTTTTACATGTCGTGTGAAGTCACACGTAGTCTTCATTATGCGCCGTGAGTGGCAGGGTCGTCCATTGCTCGGGTAAGGCATGAACATCCCGCGTATGCCTTTGTTTGTGTTCTTCTCTCCTCCAAGAGTGATTTCATCTACAAATGCGTCCGGACTTGTATCTCCAAAGAGTTCCGACATCTTGAACATTTGCGTACCAATCACTATCTACGTAGCAGCGTATTTAGTTATTCAAAGCCTATTTTACTTACAATTGCCTTATTGGTATTTGCGTTGGGCTCTTGAATTAGCTTCGCCTTTATTATATGCTTTGCTCCGTCGCAGAAATGCAGTTGTCTTGCATGCATGGGGTTCTTCTTTTTATCCCGGACAACCCAGTCAGCGAGGTCGACGGTCTTTGATCGACCCCGCTTGGTCAAAGTGAGAAATAATTTTCCAAACTTCACAGACAGCTCCAGCGGACCGAATTTAAAAATCGTACCTTAAAAAACATTAAAAAATAGCATTATCGCACGTCAAAACCTGTATTGGACTCTATGATCGCATAAAATCCAAAGCTAAAATGACTGTCTTTGCGGTGAAGATTTTCAAGCTTTTCGAGACTGACAATTTATTATCGCTGTAGATTATTTTTGATGTGCCAATTTAAAGTCTGTCCTTTGAAATATCGAATGTAGCATAGCCATTTCCCTCGGCGTAGATGCCATCGCCATCCACTATTTCAGCGAAGCATTGTTCAGAGGAGCTCACCTCTACTTCAGAAGGAATTTCGTATTTATTGAAAAATGTAGTTGACTGTTTCTGGAAACAAGCATCGAGCGAGTTTGATGGGTCAATCAGAGGCTGGTCTTTGCTTCCACCAAGTTCAAGCTTGAACAAATTTAGATTAAAAAAGCTAAAGCAGCTTACTCGACGCATATTTGTTCCAAATGTTCCTTGGTCAAAGCCATCTTGGGAGAAGATTATATTCCCGTCGATGGAGATTTTCAATGCTTTCGTAGCTCCGAAGTCCCGACGGAAAGTTAAAGTCGAAAAATAGCCATTTGAATAGCTATTTGTAACGTTTTGTGAACCTAACTTTATCATAAGATATATTTTTTCAATAAATTCACCTTTGATCTCGCTTCCTTCAGAAAGAACCGTCGTGACCATACCATCGGCCAATTTTACCCTTATCAGCTGACCCTTATTTTTCTTTGATTTTCTTGAGCTCATTTCCATCAACACACCACTTTCATCGCGTGTTCGAAAGTTCACTGCGAATTCGAAATGCTTGTCCTCACCAACGATTTTAAGATCAATGACTTGCGAGTTCTCGCCATTGAATTTCCGTCCGGTTTGGTATGACTCTGCCATAGGCTCGATCGGTTCATGGCAAACTGTTGGGACGTTTGGCCTGACACATTCATATTTAGGGACTGTGTTCTGGCAGACAAATCCTTCGTCACACGTATGAGATCCTGTAGAACACTCATCAATGTCCTGTAATAAAGGATTATGGATGATCGAAAGTTGAGCAATCTTTCCTTGCACTGGTTTGTCGTCTTGTCCTCCTCATAACCTTCGCGACAGACGCAGTTAAAGCTGCCAGGAAGATTGTTGCAATAAGATGTTTTAAGATCACATGAGGAATGTTTGCACTCGTCTTCGTCTTTGCAGTTTCTGTCCAGATCGAGAGCGTAGTTTCTCGGACAAACACATTCAAAACTACCGCTTTCATTGAGTTAAATATCAAATTTCTTGTCTTTTATTCTATGATAAATTCACTGGTTTAACTAGTTCCTGGTATTTTCACAAATTGCTCCGTCGCCACAGTTATGAGTTCCGAGCTCGCACTCATCTATGTCTTCACAACTGTGTCCATCCGGTGAGAGGAGGTATCCATCTCGACAGCTGCATTCATAAGTTTCCTCCAGATTGTTGCATTTATGGTGACATTTGATGAGATTGCTGCAAGCATCCGAATCTGATTTTCTGAGGAGTTCCTTTCGAAAATCATTATTAAATCGAATCCAGATTATGTAAAAATCCTGAAAAAAAATCAACGAGGAGTACCTTGTAAGTCTGATCATTCATGCAGCGACATTCATCGACATCTGCACAAGTGAAACCATCCTCCTGAAGCCAGTGTCCCTTTTTGCACTTGCATTGAAAATCACCAGATGTATCGCGACAATCCTCGGTACACTTGCGATCCATGAATTCTTCGCAAACTTCACGGTTCTGATTATAAAAGCGCGAACCACCTTCGAAGCACTCGCACTCATTAATATTGTTACATGTGTGCTTGTCGCTGTCTAACATATAGCCAGTGTTGCAGCTGCATTCATATCTATGATTTTCGGTCATAAACGAGTCTCAAAATTTTCAAAATATCATAAACGTGACCGATTCCTGCGACCTTGTTTGTCCAAGTCTGGATTGAAATTTTGACACTCATGCTGACATCTTTGACCTTCTCTAAGAAGAGCAAGGCACGATGAATGCTCATTTTTGTAATCAGGGTCCTCCATACAGCGACACTCGTCCAAGTCGATCTCACAAGTTTTTCCGATAAAGCCCGTGTTTATGCAGCTACACAGGAAATCACCATCAATATTGGTGCAGATTCCTCCATGTGCACAGGGAGTGTCTTGACACTCATCGATATCGATACATGGTGGGTTGCTATATCGGCTCATGGCAGGAGTGTATCCTGAGGGACAAGGGCATTCATAGGACCCAATTGTATTCTCACAAACAGAAGGAGATCGACAGTCGTGCTGTTTTTCCAAACATTCGTCGATGTCGTGGCAAGTTTTCCAGTCGCTCTTCATAAATACCGTTTTGATTATATTTAGGATAGTCTTACCGTATCAAGTTTAAAGCCTTCTTTACAAGAGCAGTCGTAGGAACCATCAGTGTTGATACATTTTTGAGTGCATTCGTGAGTTCCGTCGAGACACTCATCATCGTCCATGCAAGTGAAGCCATCGTTAAGAATGTGATATCCTGATTCGCAAGTGCAATGATAACCACCATCTTCGTTAACACAAAGTTGGTCGCACTTCCCATTTGGTTCCATATTGTCAAGCTGCATTTTTAAGGATGGATTCAGATCTAAGAATATCTTCAAAAAGTAGAAAAGAATTTCTCACCCTGGGAAAGTGCAGCTGCAGGAAGGTCTTCTGGATGACATTCATCCAAATCTTTACAAGTATGACGGTCATTATCGAGATAGTAGCCATCTTCGCATCCGCAGTAGTACGAACCATGAGTGTTTTTGCACTCTTGAGAGCAACCTCCGTTATTGTCTTCACATTCGTCATCGTCATAGCAGTGTCGTTCGTACCTGTAGATATCCTTTTGCAAATATGGTTTCATTATTTGCGAAATATTACCTCATATCTAGTGTGAATCCGTCAGGGCAACTGCATTGAAAACTTCCTTCTGTATTCGAACAATATTTTTCGCAACCGCCGTTGTTGTGTCTGCATTCGTCCACATCGTCGCACTTGTTCGAATTCTGGCTACTCTTAATGTATCCCTTGTTACACTTGCAGATGTAGGAGCCAATGGTATTCTCGCATTGATGCTCGCACTGGTGAGAGCCAGTTTCACATTCATCTTCGTCTTGGTCGCAGACGTCAAAGCCGCTATTTGAATGAACCCAGCCTGGCGCACATATGCACATTTCCTGCTGATCGTCGCATTCTCCGTGGACGCACTGGTAGGCCTCATCGCTAGGCTCAAGCACTTCACGCCTGCAATCCTTGACCTCTTTCTCACAGTTTTTTCCTTCCCAATTAAGTTGACAATTGCATGTGTAATCTTCGTATTCAGGAATACATCCGTCGCCCTTTTCTCCGCCAATGCCATTAACACAAGGGTTGTTCACGCAATAGTTTACCAGTGTGCCACAATCTTTCTTTCCGTAACCATATTCGCACTCACAGCGAAAGTCCCTTATCAAGTCCTGGCAACGAATCGTATGAGCTTGATCGCAAGGATTCGCTGCACATTGATCCTCGTCTTCCATACATTCTGGAAGTTGGTTATTCTTCCACGTGCTCATTCTCCTCGGTATTCATTGCTCAGAATTTCTTTGCATTTTTCGTATTTTTCCCATTTACGGATTTTCGCATGTTGATTAAGGCCCTTTGCTGTCTCAAACAGTTCATCTTGGTTACAATCCTCCTCGACGCATTCACGCTCAAAATCAGCACTTTGAGTAAACTCCTCCAGTATATTGTTTGATCGTCTTACACGCTGTAAGACTTGTGATGCTTCTTGTTTTGTCTGTTGAGATAGATGAAGGAGTCAATGCGCTAAACGAATGTTTGTTTATAGATACTGTTGCTATTGACGGGCGGCATCGTCCTTCACTATTTCCTGAAAAAGTGCATCTGCGCGCATAAACAGTAAGAACGTCCATTTTTTCATGTCTCTTTCTCTCTCGTTTTATGGAACAATAAAAGCGGCTGTCTCTGGATGGGAAGATTTATAAAACCTCTTCGAGCTTGGCGCTGTTTGCTCCTCAAAAAATTAAAAACGGAACCCTTTTGTTGCTCCCCGTAGACAAAGAACGGAGTAGTTTAGAACAAATAAATGGCGATTGGTGGTGAGGGACACTTCGATCACTTCATTCAATTCCTAATTTTGAGTAAATTGCGCAATCACAGACATCGTTGAGTGTAAACAAACGAAATCATAATTTTCTCTTATCATCAACTTACATCGATCCCGGTTCCCAATCTCGGGCACCAGTCCTTATCAGATTCAGCAAGCCAAACCTACCTCTAAAAATGTATTTTCTAGAACTTAAGTTATTTTGATCTGCTTTTGCTTGCTATAATCAGTTCTAAGTCTAAATCAGGGATGGAGCATCGCATCATCAATCATAAGGAAGCTGCCCGAATAAATCAATTATTCAAAACGAAGATATACTTAACACCATCGTTAATTGGAAACTACAAGGTGATGTGTCCTCTACATCAAACTGAAGAGTACCATAAGCTACATCGATATGTCATCAGGAAAATTCTCATTCGAAGACGGCTCAGAAAGTACCATAAGCAGGTATATTTATCACTGCCAACATAACGTAATTGAACTCAATTTAGCGAGCCGATAGATGGACGATGGCAATTGTTGGAACTGTCTGGCTAACATTATTGAGCGATGTTATTTACACACACCTCTATTATTGATATTCTCAAAATAAAAGTAATATGTAATTATTCTTTCGTCCCTTATGCGAGAAAAGTCGTGTAAGAGACCGAACTCCTGGCAGAAAAAATTAATGTTCATGGTTATCAATTTAAACATTGATTGCATTTGTACTCTAGTTAATTGTCTTAAGACTTAAGTCCATTTATACATTTTTATTTAGAGATAAATAAATATATATCAAATTGAACAGAAATGATTTCATGATGTTATCCCCTCCAACCAGAAATCGGAGATGAAATTACCATTTTCAATAATACTGCACTGATAACACAGACCCCAGTGAGAAAGACTCCTAAATTCATGCAAAACATTTTTCTTTTCCACAGGAAGTATACCTGACATCATGAAGACAGCCTTATTACCGCTAGAACTCCCAGTATCGCAGTTGGGTGGATTGTCAAATGTTCCGTCGGGTAAGCAAGTAGAGTTCATAGGATCTGCTGCGGACGAGCAAGCATAAATTACACTTCCTCCGATTAGGCTAGACACTTTCATAGACAGCCTGCGAAAATATTCAGCGACTTACACAATTTCGTTTGATGGAAGAACGCATCCGTAGATTTCTTCGCATCCATGCTAAGTTTAAAACGAAAAATTCTTATTCTTATTTTTCTATATTTTTCTGTTCGTTTCAAACTTTCCTTGTTCCTCGGACCCCTGGTTCACATTCGCACTCGAACCATGGTTCATCTTGTAAATTGGAGCATACACCTCGCCTCTCGCAATTCTCAAAAGCGCACCCATCTGGTAAGCCCGTTTCGGGATCCAGTAAGGTTTCGCAGAAATCGCCGCCAAAATTCTCCGGACAGAAGCACCAGAAGAAGTTGATATCGTCAATACATTCTCCGCCGTTCAGGCAGGCATCTTCAAAGCAGTCGTCAATGTCAATTTCACATGAATCTCTTCGGGAAATAAAAATACATGTTTTTATTAGATAAAATTTAAATATCTTTATATCCTTAATAGCCAGTAAATCCGGAAAAACAATCGCAATAGAAATCGTTGACTCCATCTACACAGCTTCCATTATTGCAGGAGACGTCGATACAGTCGTCTACGTTTTCTTGACAAAGCTCGCCTTCAAAGCCTGCTAGACATACACACATTCCTTCATCACAAGTGCCTCCGTTTTGACATTGGACATTGTCACATGGGTCGGCCGAGATAACTTCGTATTCGATACGAAATCCTATGTTGTTGACACCTCCGTCAGATTTCCATTCGATGACAACTGGTCCTTGGTAGAGAAACTCTTCGCCAGCAAAGCCCGTTCCTTCTCCACAGTATTTTCCTTGAAGTGTTCCCGCGGCAGTTACTGTAAAGAGCTCAACATAATTTACAGATGACATTCATGTGTGTTTCGAGCTCTAGCTTGAACGTAATCCCAGCGACATCTTCCGTCGTTTTCAACCCCAAATACTGAACTCACTCTGAGGAGAATTTGAAGGGAGGGATTTCCGATAGTCCACTGACATTCTTCATTGTTTGCTTTATTCGGGGCGCTTAGGTATTTAATTTGTCATTATGTATGATTTATTTATATGTCATATAATTTGGGCCGGATTTCCACTATAAGTTATATAGTCTAAAACTGATGGTAATGCTAGTCTTTACATTCTAAATTTAAGACCCGTATCATATCTAGCAGGATTTCCAGGATCCATTGGAGGCTCTATTGCACTCGATCCATCTTGGATGCTGCCACCGCACTGTGCTAGTACTCTCTTCTTTTCAACAAGAATGAAAACTACGAAAAATAAATAACCCTGTTTCATGAAGCTCTAAAATGCTTATTAAGTAGAATGGAATTAGATTTGTTGGACAATGCTTGTCCCTCCTCAAGAGCCTTTGAGAATTCATCTTCGCGACAATACATTTTCATTCAAAATTTTGAAAACAGTTACTGACATTTTATTGTTGCAGAAAGCTAACAACGAGTGTGCATGTATGGTTATTGCAGGAGTGCAGGCTCTTGCTTATTAGTTAATTATTTTTGTTAGAGCAGTTTATCAGTGACGTTTTTGAAATTGTAAAAAAATGTCTATTATAACAACTAAAGCACATCTTCACAGAATTATATTTCGCCTGATTCTTAGGTGAGAAGCTCACTTTCAAGACTCTTAGCTTCGTGTTGGGCGCGGCGCAGGAACCATGCATGGGAGACAACCCATATTTCGTCACATTCTCGGGTGGGAAGCACTCTTTCCAGATTTTGTTTTTCGCGCATGCCGCGGTGATGGAAACCCGTGTGGGAGACAACCCATATTTCGCAATACACTCCTCCGGATCCATCCGAAACCCTGGGTATAAAAAGGCTGCCTGGGCGGCCAGAAATCACAGTGAAGAGTCTCTTTCTCTGGTCCGAGACGTAAAATAAACTTTGATTTTTCAACATGGCCAGATCCAACAAGAAGAAGCAAGCTTTGGATGACTCTGTCTCTTCGGATGCCGCTTCTACCAGCAATTCTTCCGTCTCTACCGACGCTTCGACCTTCGTCAAAGGATCCGAAGCGGCGAAAGAGAAGATGGCGAAAATGCGAGCGATGCGAGTGAAGGGCAAAAAAGCGAAGAACATTCAAGAAATGAGTGGCCTTCAACTCCCAGTCCACAAGATGAAGCGGACAATGAGGCAGATGAACGCCAACAACAAGGTGACTCTCGGCGCTCCAATCTACATCGCTGCGGTCGTCGAGTACCTCTGCGCCGAAGTCCTCGAGCTATCCGGCAACGCTGCTCGTGACAACAAGCAAAAGCGAATCTCTCCTCGATACATACAGCTCGCTGTCAATCAGGATGAGGAGCTCAAGGCGCTCGTTGGCAACGTCACCTTTGCTCAAGGAGGCGTGACGCCTCACATTCATCCCAACCTCCTTCCACGAACCAAGCCTTCTACCAGCGAGTGGCAGAAATAAAACTCCACTAACAGCCAAAAAACCAGCCCTTTTAAGGGCTACCAATCCTAAAACTACATTTGCGAGTTACACACGAAAAATGGTTGAACTAAGTAAGTTCGCCGAATTTCGAACTATGAGCATGAAAAATATTTTTTTTATTTGCAGAGAACTTTAATCTGAGTCTGAACTCAATGCAGAAACAAAGGTGAAACATTGCGATTTATAAAGCGCGCATCGGCTTTCGTTTTCCAAGAACTCTACTTTTTCATTTTCATCCAAAGAAAGACAGTCAAATCTTCGTACGGGGTGTTCTGGAGGTAATGTTTCTTCTGGTGCTCCTGGTGGCTTGGTGAACATTGTTCGATAGAGCTGATTGAAGCCGGACACGAATGCTTTTGGCCCAATAACGTCGTATAGGCCTATCTGGCTGATGAGAAAGGCTACCGCAATAGATCCAAAAGGGTTCCCTTTGGCAAGTGATAGATCACTAGGGCCGCTTCAATTCGGAGTTTGAAAAAAGAGAAACAAAGTTTCTTACTTGAATTTGTAAATAACGGGAAGCAAGTTTGGCTGTTGAAGTTGTTTTATCACCCATTTAGGCAACGATTTGAAAAAGTGATTTTCCGTGCAGTGATTTCTCCCAGCCGCATTCTCTTTTGTCAATATTCCGTTGTACGAAGCTGGGCTGTTAAAATCGTAGTGATTTTTGATAACGTGGTCGTCTCTAGCCATTTCAAGTTCAATCGCAAGGTTCACAGCAGCTTTCCCAGCAAGTCGTACTGTATCTTTGCATTCTGTACGCAAAGGATTGAAAATAATTATTCACGGAGCTTGTTTACCTTGAAAAATAGTCTTCGAACGAATACCAAGCTCCGAAGCGATTGATTTCGGCGGAATAGAAGCCTCATCGTCTGACTCTTCAAGAAGTTTTTCTGGGTTTTTATTTGACACGTGAAATTCTGGCTCGCTGTCTTCTTCGCTATCCATCTCCATTTTCACCGCCGTTGTGCTCGGGTCCTCGATGATTTCAGTTGGCTCCTCTTTTACCTCCATGGGTTCAGTTTTTGTTTCGTGAAGAAGCACATTCTCCATAATCTTAACGACAAACATTATTGAGAGCGAGTTTGTGCATCTTTGATCAAGAATAAAAATTGTTCGGCCGGTAAAACTAGATTCTCTGCATCCCATTGAACTCGTGGGAAGCTGGCTAAATCTGATAAACGTTCAATTTCTGATTCCCGAAAACACGAAACACTGCTCGCTTGCAATTTCATTGCAATGCTGCTTTTGAGATAAATCATTCAAACGTCTTGGTGCGATTGTGTTTAATGACAGTAGTTTCGAGTTAGAATGAAATACAGTAAACAGTGACTTTGAGTGTTTTGACTAGTGGGTATGACAATGGATAAGTTGATGAAGGGAGAAAATATTTAAGAAGCTAAACTAAAATTAGAAGAAAGTGTTGATAAGTGACTACTGTAAAAGATGACTTGATGAGTGTGGAAATCAAGTGCTAGAGACATCCAAGACGTTTAATCCAGGAGAGAGGCCGATCTCGATGTTGTTGACGATGCATTTTCGACTGATGCAGTCGGACAAGTACGCGAGAACTTGCGAGGAGGTGCTTTGAATGCAGAGCCACGAAGCATTACTAGAAACATTTCATAAATTGGTCAATGATGGCGCTCTTACATAGATTGTCTCAAAATGACGATCCCAGGAAAGCTGCTGAATGCGCTCTCAAGCTCCATTTGAGATAGTCCCGGCTTGATGTTTGTAACGTAAACGCTGTAAAATTATTTAAAGGAAAAGGAGATATCGAATGACATACCAGAAAACTGGTTGAGGAGCGGGAGAAATCATCGGAGGGGAAAAATGCTCCTGAACTGGGTAGACAGGCGCAACTCGAAGAACAGGAGCAAGTTGGTCTGGAGGAGAACCCGCCATGCTGTATGGAGAGGCTTTCGGTGACAGGGAGAAGTACGGTGCTTCATCCAATTCTCGAATTCCCATTGGAAATAGCTCGTTTCTCGGTCGAACATTGCATTTTGTGTTAGCCTAAAGATCATTAGACCTGTCTGAGAAAATTCTCTTCTACGGAAAGAGTTTTTACCTTGGCAAACTCGATTTTCAAACGCAAGGTGCTTTCCTGGTCAAGCTGGAAGCCATTGAAGCTGTTCATTGCGCTTCTAGCAGCTTCGACAGTGGTGAAAGTTGCAAAGGCAATCGGGTGTCCGTGGGGTTTGTGAGCAGGTGGCCCAGCGATGATCGCTCCCTCATATCCTGCAAGTCAAATTTTTAACAAAAAAATTCTTATCGATTCTTACCGGGAACGTTTCGGAAAAGGACTCGAATTTCCCGTCGCTTGATGTCCGCTGGGAGACCGGTGATGTACAAGGTTCGGACTTCTTCACCCTGAAAAAGATCATTTTCAAAGATACAAACGGCTTTTATTACCTGAGGGAGTGGAGAAAGGAAGTTGGTGTTGTTGATCAAAGAGCTGTAGTCGCCGAAGGTGCAGGTGGTAGAGCTGTTGTCGTAGAATTCCTCCATGTCCAAGAAGAAGAAGGCCGGAAATCTCTTTTTTTTTGAATGATTTTCGTTTTCAGTCAAAAGCGAAATGAAAAACTTTTTTCACTTTTTGGAGAAATTAGCTCCCGCGCCGGGGCCTATCGGCTCGAAAGTACATCTAGAAGCGCCCAATGTCCAAAACAAGCCAATTTCGGAAAACTTTTCTTTCTCCGCAGCAATTGTCAACGGAAAAAGTTTTGATACTAATCCTAAGCTGTAAACTAGCATTTTTCTTATTTAAATTCAAATTACAGTAATTGGAAGTACCCATGAAATTGAATTCGAAAACAAAAAAAAATGATCAAATTTATCAAGATATCAAAATGAAGGATAAAAGAATGTATGAGGACGTCATTCTTACGGCGTAATCTTTCTACCTCAAATATTTACCTTATCTGCATTTTTGAGCAAACTATTCGTTCAATCAAAAACGCCATTGAAAAGGGAAAACTCATCCGAGAATAATTTTTGAAGGAGAGAGAAATGACGGATGAAAATGAGTACGCGATTGGAATAGATTTGGGAACAACACATACAGTCTTCGCAGTTTATCGGCGCAATAACGCGGAGGTCTTGCAAAATGCAGAGGTACCATGAAATCGCTCATAAAAGAATAAAGTAAAAATAGGGAGATCGACTTATGAAAAGCTGCGTTATGTACACAGAAAAGGGCTTGATTATTGGAAACATCGCTTATGAAAGAATGCGTTCTAATCCCGAGGATGTAATTCTTCTCGCAAAGCGATACATGGGTCGATCACCGAAAGACGAAGAAGTAGAGATTGACAACCTCCACTTGCCCTGGCAGCAGCCGATCGACGAAAACGGCAAGTTGAAATTTCAAGTGAACGAAAGAGGCAAAAGGCGAAATTTTTCTCCGGAAGAAATTGCTTCAGAGATTCTCCGGAAAGTCAGATTGGACGGTATTGCACATAATTTTTTCACTAGTAGAGAAAAATTTCTAGCGGAGAAAGCGTTGGGAATACAAGGAATTACAAAGGCAGTTATTTCCGTCCCTGCGTATTTTAATGCGAGACGTATTCGGGCGACAGAAGGTGAGCTCATATTTTTTGAATTCATAAAAATCCCCCGAAGACGCTGCTAGAATCGCTGGCTTAGAAGTTCTCCAGATCGTCCACGAACCCATCGCAGCAGCGATCGCATATGGACATAAAAATAGACTCAGCACTGGAAATAAGATTCTCGTTTATGATCTCGGCGGCGGAACTTTCGATGCCACGATAATTCAAGTAGAGGAGAATCAGGGTTTGAAAGTTATCGCAGTCGACGGGAACTCTCATCTTGGCGGCGAGAATTTCAACCACAGAGTAAGATTTTTCTCTTATTGTGGAAAATTCAAGAATAAATCCAGATCGCAAACAAGCTTATTCTCGAGTTAAATCGTCGGGATAAAGTGAAGCTGGACATGTCAGACGACAAGTACAAACGGGACAGATTGTTTCTCCGGGACGTCGTGGAACATGCGAAAAAAGAGCTCACTGTTCAGCGAGAGACAAATGTTAGTTTCCAAGTGGGGGATCATATTTATGACTCCCCACTCTCAAGAGCGAAGTTTGAGAATTTCTGCGTCGATTTGTTCAAGGACACCATCGATATTATCACTCGCAATCTGGAAGGAGCAAAGATCAAAAAAGAGGAAATCGACAGAGTCGTCATTGTTGGCGGCTCGACACGTATTCCCAAAATTCAGGCAATGTTGAAAGAGTACTTTCCTCAAAAGTATTTCTCCATTTAAGTCTTTCATTTTAAACAATTTAAGGACAAAATTTGACTTTTCAATCAACGTGGATGAGGCAGTCGCAATGGGCTGCGCGATTCTCGCTGCCAAACGAAACGGAAACCAGGCACTTCAAGACTTAACTCTTGTGGACATCAATCCATTCACGTTTGGAGTTAGAGTTGAAGAAGACCAGTGAGTCAATTAATAGCGTTTCATTCGCATAACCTAATCAATAGAGGGGCGTTCGTAACAAAGCTGATCGAAAAAGGATCGGCCATCCCGTCTCCCGCCGTCACACAAAAGTTTTTTACTTACAGCCCGGACCAGACCGAGGTCATTATACCTATCTACCAAATTGAAGACACGCAAGATCCGGATATAAAGAAAGAAGTCAAAATCCAGCAGATAACTATTCAATGCGAAAAAGGACCCATCGAACAGCCGAAAGTAGAAGGTATCTTTCATCAAAGCGAAACGTATTTTTGATATTTTTGAAGTTTCATTTGAACTTAATGCGAGTCGCCTCTTGTCTAGGGTTGCAAATAATTTCAGGCACGTTTCATTTGTTTTTTCCAGAAATATTAAAAGCTAACGTCGTCTAATTTATGGTACAATTTGCAACCCAGGATTCGACAGTCACTGCTTTTGACCTGAGCGATAAGAATAACACAAAAAGGATACAATTCAATGCTTCTACTCCAAATATGACTGAAGACGAGATCCGAACGAGGATAAATGCAGCAATTCCTATGGCAGATATGAACTAGAACTTCGTTCTTTTCTGTCTCATTCACGACATTACCAGATAACTTTTTAAACTTACTCCTATCCCTGCTGCGACTTATTCGGTTCTTGACAATTTTTGTAAATAATATGTTATTATCATATTAAGAACATAATGAGTGCGTGAAGTTATTGAGCGATTTATTTAAGATGAGACGGAGTCAAAAGATTTTATATAAATATAAATGAATATGAACGAATCGTTTGCTGGAAGAAATGTAGCAAAAGTTGAAGAGATATTTAAATAGTTAAGTTGAATCGGAATGGTAAACGTTGTTGTTGAAGAAAATTGCTCTGGTTTAGCTCTGGTGCGTTAGAAACTTGTACGCCGATGGATATTCGGACGGCGCTTTTTCCTTTTTTCTTTGCCATCTTTGGTTATCTGAATAGTCGATTTTAGTTTGCAAAAAAAGGGGAAGAATGATAAATGTCTTGATTTGAACATATGATTCTGTGGCTCTGTTCCGAATCCACGTTATTTGGTGAAAAATTTATGTTTAAGAGGTTTATGATAGGTACAGAGTTTAATTTGATACTCGTGAGTGATTTCAGGTGCGTATACTTTCATATTTTGATTGCTTATTAAACTCACCACGGCTACAAGCTAATATTTCTATAAATATAAAGGTGTTCGACTTTCTCGCTTCTCGTGAGGATAAATACCTGATCGTTATTGAGACTGCGCGAGTAAAGCGAAGTCGAATTGTCCGTCTCCAGGTCCTCCACACTCATACGCGTTTGGACGAAAGAATTCGTCGAGCTCTGGCGACGCCCGCGGCGCGAACCCGACCGGCTTTCAGCTTCCGCGTTGCGGATCTGTGCCTGAATTAATTATTGCAAAAGTCACTTAAAGTTTATATAATTCAAACCTTGATGAATCTATCCACCTCCAACAGGCGGTTAGAAATTGTCTGAAACTTCTTTCCAGCGTCGAGTTGCTGCCATCTAGCCGTACGCGCTACCTCTGGCACGCCTTCTTTGCTCATTCCCAGGAAGCAGGAGCTACAAAAAATAAATACTCATGAAAATTTAAAACAGACTTACGCAGCGAGTGCAAAAAACGCTCCGGACTCAGGTGATGCAGCAGCAGTTGTTTTTCCATATTTCTGAACGATCTCCAATACACCACCAACATCTCCCATTTCCGCACAGCCAAAAACTTCTTGTGGATCAGGGCTGAGTAGTTCGAAGTGTTTCATGTCCGCTAATCACATTTTATACAAGCCTTTCAAGCAAACACTTACGATGGGAGTTGAAACAGTTTTCGAAAAAGCTCATTAGAGTATTCATCTTTCGACTGAGATCAGTGTGGCTCAAGTTTCGTCCGTTGTAAACTTGTCTCGTGATCTTGGTTTATTATATATTTTTGAAGAAAAAAGAAAGCTCACCTCATCGTACTCCATGAGGATCTGATTCAGTTGGAAGAATAGGAGATAGAGTAGCTTGCAGTATTCTAGTTGCTAGAAATAGTGTTATAGAGGGAACAAATACACAATCAGCGAAAACAGGCAGTTTCGCCGAACACTCAAATATAAGTCCCATGCTACATTGAAACAGTTAACTTACTAGGCGTGCTCGGAGCCTCTGAAATTTAAGATAGAAAAATCATTTCTTTGTTTACATTTTCGCCTTAGATTATCAACCTGGATACCTTTGCGAGGTCTTTAGAGTTCATGTAGTCCATGCAATTACGGGTATTGGTATCGTGAATGGCGAAGTTCTCGAGTCCATGAGACAGCTTCGAAATTCCCAACGCAAGAGTGGTTGTCATTTCTTCGTTGATTGCGCTTTTGGTGGCAAACACAATTGAAGGGCAGAGCTCGTTCATCACTTGGCAAATTTCGCGGAAACGCTGGTCGATCTCGACGATAACAGAACTTGTGCTTGGGCTCTTCATCTGATCTTTTGTGCTTGAGAGAATCCAGTTGGTGGAAGCGCGTAAAGCGTTCCAAATGTTTGGAAAAAGAGGAAGTGCTGCTAAATTATCACCCTTTTCGATAAGCTTTTGCCAACGATGTTTTAGAGAAGGGGACAGAGGTAGAGTGGAACACCACGGAAGCTCAAGTTCAGAGAAGTTACTCTCAGACATGCTACAATTAACATTAATAAATGTTAATTTTTCTGATCATGCACCTGGAGAGTGGCCTCGTCGTCGCATGGCTGCTTGTAGATACTTTTTTTGTCCGGTGAACCGACAGTGTTTTATTTTTGAGAGGCGAGACAAATGTTCTTGATTTGCTCTGGGTCGACGTATCCGAAGAGTTGCCATCGAACTCCATCATTTCAAGAACACGCTCTCGTCTGCGACGCTCTTCCTTCTTCTTTTTTTGCTACTTTAGATATAGAAAATATTTTCCGTAGAGAATAGCCTAAAATATATTCTAAGCTTTTCCTTGACAGGCTTCATGATAACTGGGTCAGAATCCTCTTGAGAGTTGGAATTGCCAGGTCGTAGATCTTATATCTTGTTATGACCATCCTCTTTTACTTTATTTTACCTATCATGTCTATCTTATTATCAGACTCCGAAGGGTAACGCAAGTCAATCTCGTCATCGTTCTCTTCCTTGTCTTCGACATCTTTGAGCTCGTTTTCCCTCTCGGTATCGTGTGCAGAATCGTGTCTAGGACTAAAGAAGAGTTAAAATTTTAAAACAGCAGAGAACAACCTGAAAGGCTTCGGATCACTGGTGAAATCATCATATTCGTAGAGATAATCAACGGTATTACCGGCAGTGGAGTCATCGTAGAGGAAATCAAAATCCTTCATGATTTGGGACTCGAAGTGCTCTCCATTTGTCTTAGTGTCGTCTTCGTGCCCTTCTTCAGTTGACATTGCTGCGTTTGACTCGCTAATAGAACTCGCCAAATTATTGCCTTTTATCACTCCAGGATCAGAATCGACATAGTCACCTTTTCCCGAGATATTATGTACGGAAGGAGGACGGGAAGTGACTGTGTTGTTAGACATGATTGAATTGTGAGCAATGTAACGGAGTTTTTTCTTCACTTCTCGACCTGTCGGATTGCGTTTCCAGGGGACTAGTGGCCGTCGCACTTCATCGACCTCATTATAATCGACTTCAAAGTCAAGCACGCGCCCGGGCATCAGATTTGAGTAGACCGGGCTCGAGGAGCGACTGTCACCAGGGCTGAATAAAGTGGCAGCTCGAGCCACAATTGACTGAAGGGCAGACAAGGCATTATCAATCAAAGTAGGACTGTTTTTTGCTTTATGAGATTGCTGCACTATCTTTGTAAGCGAACAAATAACGTTATTCAGCGACGCTGGTGGGTAGTGCGAATTAAGACAATGTTCGAGCAAGTAGCGTATTATTGCCGCACTGGCAGCACACAGCCAAGAGGCACAGTCGCGAGAGTCAATTAAAGTTAAATAGAAGTCTAACTGATCGTTGATAGCATCCGGTTCGAACTCGTGCAAGTATTTACAGGCAGCAGAGAGCCACGTGGTGTTGCCGTTTTTGTACTCGGTTTTTGCATACATCCGCATAATTTTCTCGAGATTCTGACCGGCCTCGATTTGAGCGGGGGTTTTGAGGGAAGTGCTCTCGGAAGTTGTTTGGGATAAAATCAGCTTGATGACTAGTCCGGTCCGTCGAGCTGCATTGATGTCTTGTGGATTAAGTTTAACAAAGTTCTCGTAAAGGCGCGGCAATAAAGAGGACAGTTGCAACGAGAATCCGTAATCGCCAAAGCTAGAAGAAGAAGGAAGCAGCTCAGTTAAAACCTGATAGACTTCGATGTCCAGATCGACGGCATCGTATGAGACATCTTTCTCCTTGACGAGACCTTTCCAGAGCATTTTCTGTAAGTCCTTCGCAGGATGTATGTTCCGTCGTTTGCACCAATGTACAAGAAGCCGAATAGGAACAATGTGGTTGATCTGACTTATGAGCTTGAGCGCCATTCGGAACTCATGTTCGAAATCAGAGTGCAAGAGCGCTATACCAACTTGAAGGAATATCGACAGTATTCTAGCGTCATCATCGTCGAGTCGTTCATTTCGCTCATCAGCCAGAACAACATAGGAAGATTTTCCTGTAGATGTTATCGCCCCAGTCGATGTTGATTTCGATTCGAGCTTCGATTGTTCGGCCTTAAAGTCATTACCAAAATCGAACCGCTTCGTCGATGGCCACTCTTTTCCCGAAAGTGGGATTTCGGCACAGTTGCGCTTCCAGAGTCAGAATAATCTTTCAATCCCTTTTCACTGATTTTATTTCTTAGTTTAACATCTTGGTAGAATAAGTCCAAAATTTCTAGGACTGCGGCTTGTTTTTCTTCATGAGGATCAGAGACAATCTCTGAAACTCTCGAGATCATTTTGTTGAGTGTTCTTTCTGTAATTTTGATTTGCAAAGAACGATAGAGCTGAACTGCACGACACGTAATCGGATGTGAAGGAGAGCTGATGGCAGACACGATGGCTAAATCGCCAAGCTTGCTCTTCAAATCGTTCCCAAAAACGTTGATGAGCGATTCGGTTAGGTGCTTGAGCTGGGCGGATGAACGAAGAGAAGACGGGAGAAAACTTGGAGACGCGAGCTCTTTGATCCAAAATTTTCGCGTGGTACACAGAAAATGCATCATCGTAAGACTCGATTGCGAACTATAAAATCGTCAGAAAAATATAAAATTTATGAATGATAACCTGGAACATGAGGCATTAGTAAGGAGAGATTGAATTGACATTGGCGAAGGTAAATCTGCTGTAATTGAAGATGTAGAAGAACTGTGGTATCCACTGTCATAAGCATCGAGAAGAAGTTGACCGCGCTGCTCGAGCTGCTGGAGGAGAACGCGCGCGCCTTCACTCAGTTCTGAAGACACCAGTTGTCGATGAGCAATGGCGAGGAGTGAGAGACGAGCCGCTTCTCGAATGTCGGACACATTCGAGTCCAGGTATAAAATGCTGGCAACAAGAATAGAGGGGATTGTGCTACTGAGTGAATTTTGGCATCGGCGACGATCATCGAGAAGTCGCGGAACGAAAAGCAGACAGATTGAACCAAGAGACGCTTTTGTTGAATAGAAATGGTCGGGAAGAAGTTTGGCAAACGGGAGATATGATTTCTCGAAGTTAACATGCGAGTTATCGAGACGAGTAGAGTCATCTTCTTGACTGTAGAAAAGTTCCTTGTGAGATGGAGCGCGATCCCGCATAGAAGACTGTTTTTTCGAACCGAACTCCACGGAGCTGGCAGTAAGAGTTCTCCGATTGCGCGAGGCGCTCAACGAGCCCTCAATTTTCGCTGAATTAACTGATCCATTTGGTGAGTCGGATTTGACTTTCTTTACAATCCATGATGGCTTTTCAACAAGTCTCTGGACATTGTACGGAACTGGGCCGTGGTTGTTTAATGATGTGATAAGGTATTCAAAGGCGTTTGGAGATGCGTATGTGATTTCTGACATCACATCTTGGAATAAGTCCACAACCGTCTGATCAAGATTATCAAGCCGAGCCATAGCGCAAATAGAATATATGACGATCATGGCGTTTTGCTCGTTTTGACCGAGGGCAAACCAGACTTCTCGTGTAACAACAGGATGACGGCGGCTGAAGGTATAAGTGCAGAATAACAAATTATTTATTATGAACAGGGATTCTTTGCTGCTGCAGCTGTCTAGCTGCAGTTTTCTCAACCAGTGAAGAAGCAAACTCAATAGTCTAGCCTCATAGAAGAAATTCAAAGAGTTGTCGATCTGACCAATCTTTGGGTCCACCAAGTCTTCACGGAAGTTTTCAGCTCCACGATTTTGAAGTCTGAGAAATATTTCGGTCAAAATAGGGAATGTAAGATCAATTAGTTCTGCCGCTAGAACCTCAGGGTACTTTTCGGGAGAGGTGCTTTCAATGACCTTCCCCTCTTTGGAACAATGCTTCGCCAGGACTTGAACAAAGAGTTGGGAGGCTTGAGCAACTTGTGAGTTTTCATTTGACATGTTCGCCATTGCCAGAACAAGTAGAGGGACTTTCATTCTCGTCATCTGTTCTCGCTGTGGCGCTTCCATTCTGTCCCATCCCTCAGAGCCAACGACTGAAGCAAGAGCTAGCAGAGCACGTCGATTAACTAGCTCAGCATCAGCTTGATAGCAACGACGCATTAGCTCTGAGGAGAATTCAAAGAGTTGATCATTATTCGCCCTGAGAAGGGCGGAAACAAACTCAATGATCAGTGCATCGATCGAGCTGAAGCACTTCACGGCAGATATCTGAGAAATCGCTGATTTTATTTGCTCATTTTCTTCTAGCAGAAGAAGTCGACTGAGCCAAGCACTAAATCGGGGATCTAGTTCGACTGTACCCGCCAAAAGAATGGAGCATCTGCCAATAAGAGCCATACAAGATAGCTGATTCAGATCGCTTGCTAGAGATGGACACCACGTTCCAAATAGGCTTGCCATTTTGCTCCGAATTTCTGTCGAGAACAAGTGTTTTCTATGTGATTCGGGACAATTACGGATCAGGCCAATGAGAAGACGGATAAAATTAAATTTGCGTTGGTCTCTATCTTCAGAGTAGTCTTGCTCCAAGTTTACGCCTTGAAAATATTCATAACAATTGATCGCGTAATCAACTACGCCTTCTCGGATAGGAACGTCTGTTTCTTTATCGCTTTTCACTTCGGTCGCAAGTTTCCCGAGCTCAGCAAGTTCAGCCATAACTTTCGCTGTTTGAAATCGCTGTCTATCTCGCTTGTTTTTTCTTCTAGAGCTTGGCGCTGCTTCAGAAAGTTTGAGCTCCTGCAGGAGAAGGTCAATCGCTTCGATACTAGTTCGCGCCAGACAAGTCGTGATGAGTTCCTTTTTCGCATTTTCTGAGGTGTTCTGCAAACTATCCAATATCCACTTGAAAAGAGCATCCGGCGTCTTACTTGCATTTATCAGCGCAGTGCACGTCATCCAGTCTGAAGTGCCCGTCGGGTGGCTTGTAGCTTCGCGAGAGCCGAAAACGGGGGTTGAAGCAAGCGATGCCAGCAAATAATTGCCCCACTGTTGCATGTAGCCACTTGCACTAGGCTGAGCGCGAGATCGAGAACCAGAACCGATAAAAGGAACATTCATATTGCCAGCTGCTAACGTTTCCCAGGGGCCGCAGCGAATCCGCTCGAAAGTATCCAAGAATGTAAAGTACAGAATCAACGAAAAGTTCTTCGATTGGCTTCGTTTGTGTGGAACCACTTGTGTGGAATTCGCCCAAATAAACTGGATGATCTCGTCGAGCTTGTCTCGCCATTCTTCAGCGCGACAAGTTGCGTATTTGCCGATCATTGCCCGAAGAGATTCGATATTCATTTGACGAATAGAACACTCGTTTAGGATATGCAGCAGTCTCGAATTTTGAAGACCGAGAGTGTCAGCAAGTACGACAACGGATTTGATCAGACTAACTGAAGATACACGAACGGATTCCGCATTATTTGCTAAGAGAAAAAGGCAGAATCCATCGAGACGATCGAGAATCGAAGGACAATCGGTGTTATTTCCGGCGGAATGAACTTCGGCCCATCTTTCGACAAGTCCTGTTAAATGAGCAACTGCAGTATCGATAGACATTTCGTGCGAGTCGTGAATTTCTGTAAGAATAAAGGTACAGTATATCGCGATGACATCTTCTCTGTACTCGGGCAGCTCGGTAATGATTCCATCTAGACTTCTGAGAGCTTGCTCGACGACCATACTGCTTTGGTGAATAGTGAGCTGAGAAATAATGCGCAGGATTTGCGAGCGATTCTTGTAGGACCGGAAACCTTCTGGTAAAATTCGAGGAATCGCTGACACGCACAAGGTCAGAAGGTCGATTTTCTCTTGTGAGATATCTTCAAACTTCAGTGACTTGGTAATGAGATAATCATAGCCGACTTGATTGTGCAACGTTAACATCAGTTGCCAAAGAGCGCGTTGAACAGTAGGCAAGTACTTGTCAAGGCCAGCAAGACGTGCTTGCTCATCGAAAAGCGGCGTGTGGAGGAACTTGTTTTTGCCGCGAATTGTGTTTCCGCTCGGGCGGTAAGTAATAGGCGGTAACTTTGGCTTTTCGCGCTGCTGGAAACTGTTAGCGATGGCAACAAAAGCCCGTAAACCAATACGTTGTCTCTCAACACAGATCTGAACTCTTTCCGGGTTTGTTGTTTTGTTCGCAGCGACGCCTAGCAAATCTTCGATCGTCGCCATTGCCAGTTCAAGTTTGATGTCCGCTATGTAGGAAAGAATTCGAACGAAGTGGATGCTTTGTTGGTTCTTTGGAATTGTGTGACGCGCTCCTGCTGGGAAGAGGGTCTTTGTGATCAAGGTCAGCCGGCTCGTAGTTGTCGCGTTGGCATCCGCGTGTCCATGCCGGATGCAGTAGACCCATACAAGGCGGGAGACACATTCTAGCGACACAGATTCGAATTTCTTCTTCTGTATGATTCCCAAGCAGCATTGAAGGAAGATTGACCAGTGATTAAGGAAGAACTGCTTTTGAGAGACGGCAAGAAGCAGCTGAACTAAGCGCGCTACCCAGGGAAAGTTCTTGAAACCTCTCTGCTTTGACAATTCAAGCACAGATGGATAGAGCGAATCTACGAAATGCCTGAGTACGGGGACGTTCACTTCATTGTTGATGTTTTCGGCCAGTGGCTCGAGAATTTCGGAGGTCATCTTTGCCAAACACTTTTGAAGCGCTTGGTCTTTGTTGTCAATAGCGTCGTGAAAGTAGTCGCCGAGTTCTTTCAGAAAGTTAATCGACTCGGTGAAGTCTTCTATTGGATACATCTTCACTTTGAAGTACTTCATCCCGTTTAGGATTGACTCCGACTTGGAAAGATTGACGGCTTTGTGGCGAAGATTACGCAGCTCGGCGAGAAAACGTTGCCGGACCTGCGGATGTCGATGTTCGGAGACGACGCCAAGTGCTTCCGCGTAGAGCTCGCAGATCTTCGCCTGCGTGGGATCTGCACTCGTATCTGCACTCTCAAACTGCTCGAATGCGAGATTGAGGATGGTGTTGATGTCCCGCTCGGGAATCGGATGCACATTCAGCTGCTTCAGCGTTTCTATCAGAAGATGGCAGAAGATGAACTCAACGCCTTGGCGCATTCGGCGATCATCCGATTCTAGTTTAGTTAGCCGCCAGTCAAATGCATGACGAATAACGGAACTGAGGCAGTATTCTGCCATCTGACCAAGAGCGGTGAGAAGACGATCGAATTCCGTGTCTCTCCCGCTACAAGAGAATGAGAACTTTGATACTCTAATTAATTACCGGAGAAACTGTCGGTGGAGTGATTCGGCATCTTGCGAGGATATGGACGAGTTGACGATGCGTTTATCAGCGACTCGAACGAAATCGAGAAAGAGCTTCTGCAGCACAAGCTCCCCGCACTCAGCAAATCTGCTTTGCTGCTGTATATCATTTTTCCCAGCCATGGTACGATTCCATATCTTAAAACAAGCTTCTTCAATCGAACAGTCATAGGTTAAATAAAAAGACACTCTGTGTCAGGATTTATGACCAAATGGACTAATAACCCACGCTCGCTCTCTCTCACTGCCCCTTTCGTTCTCGCTTATTTTCGAAGATTTGTAGCTTTTTCAGAGGATTCGGATAGTGACGGATCACTACTTTTCAATAAAAAATCTCAGCGCTCGCTGGGGAAGTGCTTTTTACTATTCAATAATAAATTGTTCCCAGTCTAAGCACAAAGACTGTTTTCTTAATTTTCACTTTTCTCAAAGGTTCACGAGACACGCCCTAAGGGGAGAGAGTGGGCCTGCTCATTATATCTTTGATATCGATTTTCCGAATCAGCGAGGTTTTTTCTATTCTCTCTCTTTCTATACAAGCACAATACATTCTTACGCACGTCGGGTGAAGGAAATATATTTAAGTATTTGTTTAAATATCCTTTTGCTCTGATTGACGGGAGAATCGTTTGATTTCCTTTGCTCCGTGCCAAATGGGACCACCGCCGACAAGACCTTTTAAAAATCTGCCGTCACTAAAGGCGGACACCGAACTTTCATGGAACGCGGTGAGAGGACAACAAAAACTGTAGATCATCTCTAGAACAAGAAAAAGTTTGACTGAAGTGGGATTCGAACCCACGCCCCCGAAGAGATTGGAGCCTTAATCCAACGCCTTAGACCGCTCGGCCATCCAGTCCTGTTCAATGCCTTACAATTTAATTACATAGACAGGTTTTTTTATATTGCACAAAAAACGGGCTTCATTGGGAGCTTAATAACTCTGGTCTCAGTAAAGCTACAGTAAGACCAAAAGCATTTAACTGTAGCTTAGGGTCTAATCTATTGTTTGAATAAGTTTCAAGCTCTAGAATTAACGGTAAGTATATTTAATTAGCCGTCAAAGTTGAACTTCTCAAAATCGGCCGGAGGACCCCACCCGGAGGACTCTGTGGGAGCCTCCTGCTGGAAGAAAGAATGACGAAAGTCTAGAAAAGAAGAAAGGCCTCTTCAATAATTTGACGAGTGTAAGCTAAACTATAAAAAAAATTAAAAAAAACCATAAAAAAAACTAAAAAATGGACAATATAAATTGAAACATCAGATGGAGGTGGGCGGGGTTGGGGACGCAACTGAGAATGATCAACTCAGCCTTTTCCCAGCCTTTGTCAAGCCCCTTAAATTTAAGAATCAAGGGACGGGGCTGAAACGGCCCGAAGGGCCGTCAAGCCCCTTAAATTTAAGAATCAAGGGACGGGGCTGAAACGGCCCGAAGGGCCGTCAAGCCCCTTAAATTTAAGAATCAAGGGACGGGGCTGAAACGGCCCGAAGGGCCGTCAAGCCCCTTAAATTTAAGAATCAAGGGACGGGGCTGAAACGGCCCGAAGGGCCGTCAAGCCCCTTAAATTTAAGAATCAAGGGACGGGGCTGAAACGGCCCGAAGGGCCGTCAAGCCCCTTAAATTTAAGAATCAAGGGACGGGGCTGAAACGGCCCGAAGGGCCGTCAAGCCCCTTAAATTTAAGAATCAAGGGACGGGGCTGAAACGGCCCGAAGGGCCGTCAAGCCCCTTAAATTTAAGAATCAAGGGACGGGGCTGAAACGGCCCGAAGGGCCGTCAAGCCCCTTAAATTTAAGAATCAAGGGACGGGGCTGAAACGGCCCGAAGGGCCGTCAAGCCCCTTAAATTTAAGAATCAAGGGACGGGGCTGAAACGGCCCGAAGGGCCGTCAAGCCCCTTAAATTTAAGAATCAAGGGACGGGGCTGAAACGGCCCGAAGGGCCGTCAAGCCCCTTAAATTTAAGAATCAAGGGACGGGGCTGAAACGGCCCGAAGGGCCGTCAAGCCCCTTAAATTTAAGAATCAAGGGACGGGGCTGAAACGGCCCGAAGGGCCGTCAAGCCCCTTAAATTTAAGAATCAAGGGACGGGGCTGAAACGGCCCGAAGGGCCGTCAAGCCCTTAAATTTAAGAATCAAGGGACGGGGCTGAAACGGCCAAGCCCCTTAAATTTAAGAATCAAGGGCCGTCAAGCCCCTTAAATTTAAGAATCAAGGGAGGCTGAAACGGCCCGAAGGGCCGTCAAGCCCCTTAAATTTAAGAATCAAGGGACGGGGCTGAAACGGCCCGAAGGGCCGTCAAGCCCCTTAAATTTAAGAATCAAGGGACGGGGCTGAAACGGCCCGAAGGGCCGTCAAGCCCCTTAAATTTAAGAATCAAGGGACGGGGCTGAAACGGCCCGAAGGGCCGTCAAGCCCCTTAAATTTAAGAATCAAGGGACGGGGCTGAAACGGCCCGAAGGGCCGTCAAGCCCCTTAAATTTAAGAATCAAGGGACGGGGCTGAAACGGCCCGAAGGGCCGTCAAGCCCCTTAAATTTAAGAATCAAGGGACGGGGCTGAAACGGCCCGAAGGGCCGTCAAGCCCCTTAAATTTAAGAATCAAGGGACGGGGCTGAAACGGCCCGAAGGGCCGTCAAGCCCCTTAAATTTAAGAATCAAGGGACGGGGCTGAAACGGCCCGAAGGGCCGTCAAGCCCCTTAAATTTAAGAATCAAGGGACGGGGCTGAAACGGCCCGAAGGGCCGTCAAGCCCCTTAAATTTAAGAATCAAGGGACGGGGCTGAAACGGCCCGAAGGGCCGTCAAGCCCCTTAAATTTAAGAATCAAGGGACGGGGCTGAAACGGCCCGAAGGGCCGTCAAGCCCCTTAAATTTAAGAATCAAGGGACGGGGCTGAAATAAATTTTTGAAATTTCGAGGTCACTTGGGGTCACGTGACCTCAGATGACCATTTTGATTCTTAAATCAGAATCAGCATCAAAAAACAATCAAATTGATGTATAATCCATCATATTTAGTCAAATAAAGAAAAAAGGTCATTGGGGGTCACGTGACCTCAGATGACCTTTTTGATGGCTTAATCAGAATGAGCATCAAAAAACAAGCAATTTGATGTATTATACATCATAGACTATTAAACAAAGAAAAAAAGGTCATTTGGGGTCACGTGACCTCGAGTGACCTCGATGAAAAAAGAGGAAGAAAATAGAGTTCGAATAGTCATTAGATCGAGGTTCTAGCACCTCTAATACTGAAAATATAACATTTTTTAGATTATTACGTAATATTACGTAATCCCACGTGGGCACTAGAATCTCAAACTTATTCAAACAATAGCCCAGACCCTAAGCTACATTTTGATGCTATGGGGGACCCTCTACGATGTGTCGTCTTGGAGTTATTAGACTCCCAAGATCTTGTGCAATATAAAAAAAAACCTGTCATAGAACAAAATGCACAGAAATGAATATCTTATGAAACTGAGCGTTTCCCGGTTCCCTCCGTGACTCGGCTGAGAGTAGAGCGCAGAAATGTTCCCGAAATTCTGCTGGCACGTGACCCCGTCGGCAAGCTAAAATAGCAAGTTGAAAAGACGATCCTCTAGCATGCAAACCTGCAAATAGTAGAAAAGGAACTCCCGCTGAGTTGCCACTTTGTTCGCCCAAACTCATCTGTTTCGTTTCGACCGACATAATTGGCAATCAAGTGTAAGCTCAGCCAAAGAAGCAGCGGTGAAAGAAGATACGTTCCAATTAAGAACTTAGATACAAATAACCTATTAAACGACGATTCACCCGTAAAATCATGAATAAAAGTATTAAAGACTCAATATTAAAAATCATTCGACCTTCCGAAATGGAGTTTCTTTGATTACTTTTATAGTAAAGAGATTTACCCAAGGTTGCATCAGCTCAACACGGGGATCAGCAAAGCAGAGATCTTTTTCTCGTGCATATTTTATTCGTTTTCTATCAGAAAAGATATCCTCTAAGATCAGCCAGACGGCTTGCCAAACTTTTCCCAAGTGGGCGAATTCGATTATCCGTTTTTTTAACATTTGACAATTATCTGACTTGCTAAATTTAGATCAAGTCTAAAAGGCAGAAAAGTGAGCTGACGCTATTTAGGCCTTTGTTAATTAACAATAATCACATTTTCGGTTCTTTATTTTCTCACACTGGAATATCAGTCAACAACTATGCCGTCTAAAAAGCCTTCTGAGTCTTCTGATAAACTGCTCCCATCATAATCATTTTCCACGCTTCCCAATGTTGGCAAAATTGACTGTTGTTTACTAATCGGATTATTTGTAAATGAAATAAATTGAAAGGATAACCTCTTCTCAAAATCAAACGAATAAGCATAAAATTCCAGAGCAGCTTGATAAGTGTTCAAGGAAACATCGTACTCGTCCGGTGACAATATTAATGGAAGCCTAACTTTATCAGGGTCACTTTTCAGTACATACGGTTGTCCTACTACGTTCGAATAGACCCTTATCTAGGGGAGAATGGAATGAAATAGAGATAAATCTGTCTGAGCTCCCTCTGGCTGCTTCGATAGTACTCCTGATCATCCCGCTAGCCTCTTTAGACGGCGACCATGGATTTTCAGCCGCCAGAAACGCGTCCATGACACCCTTTTCAATGACGAGATCGAAGCCGCGCCTACAGATCCTGTCCCTACAGTCCGACGTTAAATACTGATGCGATGGTTTACGCCTCTTCTGCTTCTCGCAAGCAGAAGCAGCGTAATCAGTGGACACTACAAAATGACCGCGCTCTTCCAGATGCTGACTACGAGTGCTGAAAACGAGAACTCAAGAAACAAAAAGGAAAAAACTTTCAACACGCTTCCTGAGAGTCGAGTTGCCGCAGCCTAAGACGAGTATCGCAGAATGCGGCTCCAAATTCAAAATTTCAAAAAAGTCATCGAGCTTGCCAAGCCAATCGAACTCCTCCTCAACAGAAAACCTCTTGTCCCAGTACTCCTGACTGGCGAACTTTTCGTTTTGCTCCAAATTCGCCATTCTTCAGAAAAAAAAAGTTTTCACTTTTTTGATGAATATCGTTTTATTCACAGAATGAAGGATATTTTATGCGGAATTTTCTGTATTTTTTTTTTGAATGGCCGGAAAAAGGCTGTTTGTATTGTTGTTTTTTGTTGAACTTGCTACATGTGAAAGAGCTGAGACGATAAATAGAAAGAGGATGAAAATATAAAACGTGTGCCTACAGCGGTTGGGGACAACGGGTAGCCACTGCGGGCGAGTGATTGAGACATGCGAATAAGGTCTTTTTTGATTTTTCTGACTAGCCAGCTACAATGAATCGTGATTTCGGCGAGCGTTGAAAGAGATCGGTTATCCGCACAGAATCGGGAAATTGAAAGTTACAAATAAAGGGCAAGGTCGAAACATTGAGAAAAGTTGACGCGATATTAATGACTGAACAAAGGTGACATGAGTAGTTTTTTGTGAGGTGAAGCGACGAACAGGAATCACGTATTTTAGTTCTTCTTCGCTTTATTTGTCAACCACTAGAACGCAAGTTAGCCAGAATAGTTAGCGCAGCAGATCAAACCTGAAGAACGACGTCGAGGTTATTTTTATTTTTGCAGGAGATCGTGTAAACTGCGACTTCCCGGTCGTCGATTCGATCAAGATTGAGTTTGTCAGTTAAGCTGTCAACGTCGAGCGCGTTGGGAAGGTCGTTTTTATTCCCCAACACGAGAACGGGCATGCCCTGAAGAATAAATGGATATATACAGCTGCTTGATAGTTTCTCAAACCTGTAGTGATGGTTTGTCAAGAAGCTCGTGGAGCTCGCGAGTTGTCTGCTCGATTTTGTCGTGATCGGCCGCGTCGACCATGTATACGATTACGTTGACGCCTCGGCAGTATCGCTCCCACATTGTTCGGAAACGAGGTTGTCCGCCAATATCCCAAATTTTTATCGATACGTTGCCCTTTTGAACTTTACGCATGTTAAATCCGACCGTGGGAATGGTGTCTTCTGTGTAGCTGCCAGACGCTAGAAAAACTGAGTGAAACAGACGAGCGGGAAGAAAGACTGACCAATCACGTTAACAAATGTGGTCTTGCCCGAGTACTGCAAGCCGACAAGCGATAGCTCCATCTCCTCTTTGAAGAAAAGCGCTTTTAGCCAGTCGAGAAACCTTTGAAATATTGACAACACCATTTTCTAAAAGATAACAGTTACATTTCAGTCAAAATTTGAGATTTTTATATTCAACTTGATGCACATTGAAAGTTGAAGAAAATAATAAGAGCACAGAGGAAAAATAGTTAAGAATTATTGAACCTTTGTTTTAAAATATTTAACAATTTTGGAAACGTTTGAAGTGATTACTCTAACCCGAACTTTTTTTAGCGTGGGCAAAAGACAGCGATACAGCATGAAGAATTTTGGTAGTGTAGTTTGGGTTAGAGTTAGGAGTTCTCTTTAGCACTTAGTGACCTGCAACAATAAACGAGAAACGTGGAAAAAAACGAGAAACGAGATAGGGAAAAACTGGCGCAGTTTGAGCAGCTATTGAGGAATTGAACTTTTTGAGCGTTCTTATTATTAAGCGATTTTCAGTTAGGAAATGAGAGCTCGTAACAGGCAGGTCTTGAAAATTTAGATTATAAAACAAATTTATGACAGTGTGAAAAATTGATTATATAAAGAGATCCTCTTTAGGTAGATTCGAATTGTCGGGAGGAGCGGCGAGAGGATCTCTCTTGTCTGAAAATATCGCAGTGATAAATGTTTAACTTAGCAGAATACACTATGAGTCATAAGCTATTAATCAAAAAATATATCGCTACTATTTTTCATGATCACGCTTGTCACCGAAATCTTCGGCGGGGAAAACTAACAGTTTTTGACGACGAAGACATTATCTCGTTAATCAAAATTGATTTGTAAAAATGAGGAAAATCGATTGGATCACGCGTCCTAGGCTTTGTCGCATTGCCATCAAGACTTGATTTAAACTTTCAGACTGAAACTGAAACACGGTTTGGAGAAAAATTGACCGGTGAGAGCGAGTGATCATTTCTAACAATAAATAGTTGTGATCTTCCCAACTAGGAAGTGATGAGTCTTACCTGGTTGGTTTGACAAGGACCTCGACAACTTCGTCGATGTCGTCCGCACCGCAGAGCCAGCAGAAGTAGCGGTAATCGTACGGTGTTTCTTTGATCTTCGCCACTTCCTCAGCCGATGACAATCGCTCGAGAAGGCGTCCGTAACCCTTTCGGAGTGCATTGATCTCGTTTGAATCCAAGTATTGAATTGATTTCGGTTTAAACAAGCTAGAATAATTTTAGGCCCGCTCGAAAAACTGGATATTTCCCTAGACTGTGAACTTACTACAAACCCGTCAAAACAGACTTCTCAGCTAAGTACTTGATTTGAACACCATGGCCAACTCTTTCCTCGTTGAATGGAGAATAGAGCAAGGTAGTTGCCTGGGTTCGTGTGTTCCAAACTTCTCCCTCCTCGCTTCCAAGCTCATTGATTGTCGCCCAACTATCTCCGTGTCGTTCGCAATCTATTCGGAGATTACTGTCGAAAAGCTTTTGGTAAAGACTTTCGTATTCATCAACTCGTAGAATGCGCGGGTATTCGGACTGGGATCTAATCAATGCCCTGCAGCGTAGGGTGGCTCACTTTTTCAACAATTTCCCGGCACACCCGATTTCTTGTGCTTATCTGAAAGAGCTCATTCTGCTGAGTATTTTGAGCACTCAACCACCCCTGGGAGATTTTCGGAAAGTATTTTTATCTGCCCTTGAAATTCAGGAAAACGCCTAAAATTTTCGAAATTTTCGATATTTTGGCCAAAAAACCTGGGGTTAACTGGCCATAACTTTTGTCACACTTCTGTCCGAAAAAAGATATGGGTATCATAATGACCAGCTTGATGAGCTCTTTCGAAAAATGTAATTTAGTACTAAGGTTCGGGTATGTGCCGAGAAATTACAGTACGAAAACTGTATTTTGAGAAAAAAATTCTGGAAAAAAATTTTGGGGAAAAAATTTTTTTTCGAATTTTTATTTTTTATATGTTGTATGGGTAGAAACATTCCACCTGACAAGGATAGAACGTAATCGGAAGACCTTCCCGAAAAGTGAGCCACCCTACTGCAGCGCTTGACAAGGTGATCCTTGCAAGCGGTCGGCCCTTTGTTAGATCTTTCTTGGGGACTCGAACGGCACGATCGTCTAGGCATCAGGCTGACTTGAGGTTCTGGGGGTGGACGGACAACTTGATGACCAACGTTGATCGTAAGACGATTCAAGCGTTCTTCTAGAAGAGCTTGCTCGCCTCTTCTTATAGCTTGCGTTCGACGGCGGCGACTGGACTCACGGTTCGCGTCGATCACATTGTTGTTATCATGACCACCGTGGAGTTTTCTAACGGGAGAAACAGTGCGCGAGACCGAAAAATCACTTCTGAAGCCAGAAGTTTGTGGGCTCGCCTCTTGGTTGCCTAAATGAACGATCAATACATGCAAATGAAGAAATATCTTACTATCGTCATCGTTAGAATTCGAGAGAGCACGACAAATTATGATCTTTTGAGAATACTGGCGGAAAAATTCTTCTTGGAACGTCTCCCAATCGCACTCGTCTGGCATATCCAACTGAACGCTATGCAGAAGATACTGAAGCGTTATTTTGCCGTTTTTGACTAAATTGGGCTTAGCAAGCAATATTGAAGATAATTGTAACGTACAGTATTCCTCAAGGGCTCCAGAGTCAATGAATTTTCGGACTTCGTGTTCTATTGAACGAGGATCGTCCATCATGCGCATCATAGTCCTGCTTCTGGCAATGCGTTGCAATTTGCTCATTAAGCGTATTTTACACCCAACAGGCAAATAGCAAGTCGATTCGGAAAACAAAAACAAGTCTGAACATGTTAGTTTTAATGCGAATATTGACTTTTATTGGAGTCGTGTTTAGTAGGAGACCGAAGAAAAGGGAATTTTCTTTTGCATGCGGTCGAATAAATAATCCGAAAGGTTTGAACAGGTGGAAACGACGATTTCGACTTCTGCTTGGAATCGAGCAACTAAATTATTCATCAGACGCCAATAAATGATCAAAAAGAACAACTTTCAAAGACTTACTAGGGTTAACGTGAACGAGCTTAGATGCCCTTGCCATCAGTAGGGGTCCAGTCGTACTCGGTGAAGTTGGACATGTAGGAGACGTCCTTCTCGTGCTCGGCGGGGTGCATTTTGGTGGGGATGTATCGGTACTTGCCATCGACGATGATGATGTTATCTTAACGATTTTGTCAGTTGGTGCGAACTCAAACACGAAGCGAACCCATCTGGAAGTGAGAGGCAGACATGTGGAACTTGGAGTAAAGGAAGTCAGCTCGAGCGAGTCGGTCAAAGGCCCAGAAGAAGAAAATGGCGCCGGCAGCGAGGAAAGCTTCACCAGAGAGCTTGGCAGAGCCCCAGTAGACCTTCTTTGGTGGGACTTGGTTGAACTTGTTCTACAAGCGCAGATTAGTAACTCCTTCTAAAGCGAATTACCTGGAAAGAGCCAGATCGGAAGTTTCTGACGGAGACGATCTGTCGAGCGAGAGTTCTGTTCAACATCTTCTGAACAAGCGAAATCAGTTTTGCGACGCTATTGAATTAACGGAGCGCACACAACATGTTTGAAGATTGCACAAATTCGAAATAATCTAAGAAAGTAAAGCTCGGTGTGAGACATTTTGGGAAGGAAAAGGTAGAAATAGTAGCGCCATTGTTCAATTCGTGTCATTTCGCCTTTATACTAGCATCTTGGTGCTCGGTTTGCGCGTCCACAAGCATAATCACTTCTTGCAGAGATCTGTTTGTCCAGTCGTTCGTGAAGTTGTCGAGGTAGCAGTCAAAGTCCTAGAAAAGGCCATGCGTGCGCAAAATAATAGAAGTTCTAACTTGAAGTTCGAGGCAGAAGTCGGCTTTATGCAGCTGAGCGACGGTCTTGAAAACGTTTTCGTTCTCAAAGCTGAGCTTGTTTGAAGAGTAAACCCACTTTCCAGACTAAATGCAAATCAATCAACACAGATTCTAGAAGTATCGATAAAATTTCGCACCTCTTTGACAAACGGTCTCAGGGCGAATTTGGAGTCTTCTTGCCAAATGTTGTGAAGAAGGAAGGCGTCCTTGAATTGCTCACGGAGCTTGTCGCCGACCTTCTCCGCGTACTGCGATGGCGTGGCGCTCTTGACGATTTCGGGCGACTCGTAGTAGCCAGCGATGGCCAGGTTGTTCCGCTCGCAGTAGTCTTCTACCGTTCTCATCGCTACTTGGAACATTGGCTTCAGCGAAATACCCTGACAATTCAGATCACAACTGCGCAACAAAAGTTATACTCACCTGGTGGAAAAGAGGAATACACTCGGATATATAAGTTTCTTTCTCGATGTCGCAGTCCATCAGTAAAACACCATTTACAGCTAAATATTCAATTCACAAGTATAAAAGCAAAAGTAACTCAAGAATCTTATTTAAGTAATATTATATAACCCAAATAACTATTTCCTGACTAGTGAAAAATTACGAAATATTCTGACTTGTATTATATTATCTTGAAAAATTAGAAACGATGAATTTCAGTTAATTTTTTCAAGAAAACTCACGTAGATGAGGGTATTTATACGAGTGAAGCATCATTTTTGTGAGAGCCAAACTTGAGACCGTAATTTCTCTCATATCGTTTGAATAAGCACTCCTGAGTTATTGAATAATACCGACGAGGACGAAATAAAGCAGAATCCGTGCTCTTTTAAAATCACGAATTCGCAAAATTACTCAGCGGCGATAAATGCGTAGGTGCGGCGCTTGCGCAAGGCAACAAGACTCGATGGCTTCACAGGATGTTAATTGATTTCTGCTTCCAGCTACTACGAATGTCTAAATGCGCAACAGCTCCTTCTTCGTATCTGAACAGTCAACTCATCCAGAAAAATTTTACAATCCTTCACTACAGAATGCGTTAAAAGATATTAAGTGAAAACCGTTTGACACTACCGAATCGGCCGAACAAATATTTACTAAAAACCTAATTCTAATTCTAACAAATCATCATAGCTAGAAATCCAATAACACTAATGCGCAGTAAGTTTATCTTCAATCATGCTCTGACTAACTGTTGCTTGTGGCCAAAAGAAATAACAACTACCGGTAGAAGATCTAGATACACTCATTGCGTTCTATCCGTCAAAAGTTAAATATTGTTTTCAGATAATTTCAAAAAAATTTTTGCGGGTCCGGAAATCATAAAAAATCTGAAAGTGCAGTTTTCTTCAGCTCGTCGAGACGAGTCGAATGATGGGTCAAACTTTTGATGACTCCAATGATTAACCGGTTAGCCGGCAATTTCCCGGAAAATACATTTCCGGTCGCCGTTTTTGTTCTAGAAATGCTAGAATGACAAAAAAAAGCGGAAAACTGGTCCTTGAAGTTAGTTCTTCTGTGGGTGAAAAAATGAGAATCATATCTCTAACCATAAGATGCTTATCACCAAAATTCTATTTTCTTATGAAAATGGGACCGAAAATTAGGAAGGTGCAGCAACAACGAAATACATACAAAATTTAGAATTTTTATCGTTAAAAAAAGTTTCGCTATATATTCGACCAATATCTTTTCGCCCACAGTAGAACTGATCATAAGGATCAGTTTCCGGGTTCATTCATCATCCTAGCATTTCTAGAACAAAAACGGCGACCGGAAACGTATTTTCCGGTAACCAGCCGGTTAACCGGTCAATCCTTGGAGTTATCAAGAGTTTGACCCACCATTCGACTCGTCTCAACAAGCTGAAGAAAACTGCACTTTCAGAATTTTTACGATTTTCAGACCCGCAAAAATTTTTTTGAAATCATCTTCATTTATTTGAATTTTTCTTTCGAATTTCAGAAAAAAGTTAAAAGCAGAAGGGGAAAGCTGTGCTCTGAAAAGTTGAGGGGTTGGAAAGTTCTTGAGATAGGGCAAGGTAGATCAGTATTTACAGTTGTCGTGTTTGTGCGTTGATCATTTTCTTCTGTTCCAGGAAGGTGTTCGTGTTTAAATATTGTACATCAGCGGATTCATCCACTCGTGAGGTCGAGATAGTCGTCTTCGACGCCAGAATCAATCATCATCTTCTCTGTGTCCTCCACTAGCGTCCTAAATAATAAAATTAAAAACAAGTTAAAACTAATTGAATACCTGAAATGAGGTCTTTTTTGTGGATTTTGATGCCAGCAGTCAAGCATTAATTGGTACAGTTCAGCGGAAGCGTGGTGTGGCTTCTCCAGGCGCTTGCCCTTTAAATTGCGAGGAGTTTGACGGTTTGGCCGAGGATAATGAGAGCTTACCTTTTGCAAGAAAGCTAAAATCTCGTCAGTGTCTAGGGCGCAGTAAGGGGTCTCGCCGAATGTGAAGATCTCCCAAAGAACGACTCCATACGACCAAACATCGCTTGCTTGAGTGTACACCTTCTTCTCGTATGTCTCGAGTGACATCCACCGCCAGGGCATCATCAGATTGTTTCGCTTTGGCTCTTCCGAGGCTGTCGTCAATCTAGATTTCCAGCCAGTAGTATCAAGTTATTTAAAATAGACTAACCGGTAATAATTCTCATCTGTAATGTCCCGTCTGGCCAGGCCAAAATCGGATATCTTCATGGTAAAATTAGCAGTGACTAGAATATTCCGCGCGGCGAGATCGCGATGGATGAAACTCTGCTGTTCCGAGAGGTACTTCATGCCGAGCGCGATTTGCCGGGAAGCGGATATCAGATCCATCTGAATTTAACAGTGACGCCTCTGACTACTGCTCAAGCCTAACCTTGGTAAGGTCACGTTCAAAATTAGTCTCTAGATCAACCCTGGGACGATCCTCGAGCAGCTTGCCCGGTTCGATCTTTTTCTCTCTGAGATAGTCTCTCAGGTTGCCATTTTCGCAGTATTCCATTACGAGCCAGTACGGCGCGTGAGTGCAACAAATACCGATGAGCCTCACCAGATTGTCGTGATTACCGTACTGCTGCATCGAAACGAACTCGCTAATCAAATCGTCTTGTAGCTTGGTTTTCGTTTCCGAGTTATGTTCCGCTTTGAGCGTCTTGACAGCAACAGGGAAAACTTTTTGGTCGTCTTCGAGCATTTCCGCTTTGTAGACAATTCCGAAGTGGCCAGTGCCAAGTAGCGGGCCAAGAGTGATTTTAATGCGCTCTAATTTCAAATGCTCCGGCACATGATGAAAAATGTTCGAGCTCATCGTGCCAGTACTGTAAGGCTGGTAAGGTTGGGGAATTCGGAAATTGGGCCCGAAGAAACCATCAGTCCGACCGTCTGGCATCGGCAGCATAGGATTTATTTCTACGGCGCCGGTATTCCACAGTTCACCGTCTTTGTAGTGATAGCTTTTCAACCCTTAAATGCGATGATCAATATGCTCGACTATAACGGCCGTACCTTGTTTGTGACGTCTCAAAATAGAACTGACGACAAAGCAGATAAGAAAGACGCCGAAAACAGCAGCTGCAACTCCGAGAACGATTTCGGATAGCTGCGACTTTTCCACGATGACGATATAGGTCTTCTCCGTGTTTCCATGGTAATTCGTAACGATGCACTTGTAACGCGTCCCGTTCAGAGCAAGTGATACACTCGGGAGAGTCCATTTTTCCTCGTAGACAGCGTCCGCGCCAGTCACTAAAAATAAGATCAGCTAACGTTAATCACAAAAGCAACTTACAATGCTTGTCAATAGGATTTGTCTCTTCGATTGGCGGTTGATATCTGTCCCAAGAAGGCATTTTTCCTTCTTCTTTGACAGGATGTTGAACAAGCCATTGATAGTTGACGACGCTGTCTGAAAACGCCTGACACACAACACGATGATCGGCTCCTTCTTCGATTCTAAGAACTTCATGCCGGCCATCCTTGATTTTTGGCAGAGATTGGGGCTGATCCACACCGTTTACCTAAAAATAATCTCGATGAAAATTATTCTCATGAAGGCTCTAACCTGGAACGTTTTTCCAATGATAACTTTTGAGGAGCCGTCGGCGCATGCCTCCGCGTACATGCATGTATAAAACCCGTTGAGGCTCTCTTGAATCGGCTGAAATTTGATGCGTTGTCCATTCTTGGAAAAAGAGATGAGATCGTCACGCCTCGAGTTTTTTATACGCGTTGTTTTTCGCTCTGTCGGCAATGGGTAAAGCTGGCTGCCGAATTTTCTCTGGAAGTTATCGAACGCAGCAGTGCTCATTTCTTTGCTGCCATTAAGATTTTTGTTAAGACTTTCGAGGGTTACATCGTCCGAAGTTATTCTATCCTCGAGGAGCTGGAACCATAGAATAGCGTTTTCACTGTCAGTTTTGGTATCGATCTTGCATTTTAGTGAAAACTCGTTACCAGTGGGTTCCAAATAAAGAGACTTTTCCATTTGCTAGAAGATATAATAGCGGACGATTAATTTGTTCTGAGTTACTTTTGCCGATTTCCACTCGAGATCGCGGCATGAGTTCTCTTGGCTCACACATTCTGTCTGGAAAATAGCGAAAAGGACGAATTGACAAACCGATTTCATATTGACATCGACATCATCTGAAAATATAATCGAGTTAGTTTCAAGTACTCGTTCATCTCAGTGGTGGCAGTTCGGGAAAACTGGACTCCTCTTCTTCGTAATAGGCGTCTTCTTCGTCGAGGGTTCCATGACTATCGAACAAGCGTCCGACTTGGGTGTCTGGCTCGACTCGCTGAATCACTGATATTCTCCTACAGAAATGTTACTTCCGCTCCAACTCAGTCTAGCAAAGTGCGAACAGTGATCACCTTGACTTGTTAATTTTTTCGCCATTGAAAAAGCTTTTGCTGTTGTTTAAAATTTCATGAGTGAAGTCGAAGCGCGCCTCGTCAGCCATACAATAGAGTGAGTATCTTGGGACTATTTTTCATTTTCGTTTGAATTCAAAATCGCCTGTTTACCGAGAATGTCCACGAAATCGTCGGGGTTGTTGACTCGTCGAAAGCGCAAAATTGAGTCTGAGAGGAGAGAAATGGTAGCCAGGCCACGTCCGACGAATTTTACGGAATCAACATGAGGGAGAATCTCACCGCTTCCCGCTAAATCAAGGCAGTGCGTCTGTGGCTTGATTTGGTCACTTTCGTCGAAACATATTTTTGTGACCTTGTTGAGGATAAAGCTGGCTCTCTGAAAGGAAGAAAAGTGAAACGCTGTACCCATTCCTTTTTCATAATCTCTTGAAGTGAGCTATCTTCAAAAGGGCACTGGAAACGGAGCTCGACGGCCCTGTCAAGAGGAACTCCTTTGTTTTTTGTGCAGTTGTAAAAACAAGGGTAGACTAGTACTTGAGAAGTTAAGCTGTATCTGTGCCCTGGATTGACAAACAAAATGCTATTTGGTCACCCGTGAGAAGCCGGAAGTTGAATGTGTCCAGTGCCCTGTCCAGCTAGATTTCTGAATTTCGCGGTACTCGTGGATAGCGTTATCAAAATGCGAGTCGTTATATGGCAAATGCCTATGAACAAAAATGTGATTTAAAATTTATAATCGCAAGAGTGGAAGTGAATTTTCAAAAGCAAAAAAATATATTTTCACTTCCCTAGAATAAAACATGTCTTAAAGATAAGTTCTTTCAGAGAAAGAAGAATGAAACGATTTATCTAACATTTGTAAGGATGATGATTTCTCTGCGAGATCATCTTTTGTTTCTTTTGTGAGTCTCTCTTTTGCCTCTCTTAAAATCGTGTTTACTCTCGCTATTGACCAATATCGGCCGTAAAAGTTGTAACAGCGCTCGAGTTGGTTTGTCTCTGACGAGTCTGGCCCCGCGGAAGTGGACCGCTGCGTTTACCTAATTTGTGGCTCGATCTCTTGCAGAAAGAGTTCCTCAACGGCAGGTTCGATGAAGTTGGGCCACAGTCGGCAATGCTTCTGGATTGTTTCTTTTGTCATTGGGTCGCATCCGGAATAAAAACCGGATGTGGTGCGACAGGAGGCGAATTTTACGACAAAACGATTGAGTCGTAACATATGCTTCAAGCAGCGATCTGACAGTTTCAGAAGGCGTTTTCTACCCCTAAACATATGCCACTCTGACGGAGAATGAGATCGTTCGCAGAACAATAGTGTCAAGTTCATTATTCAGATGATTCAGACAGGAAAAAGATTTCATAAGCCAAATCCGGGAGGAGCATCAGTTTGCTTTCGATGCACTTGAATCGCTGGAGATACCCACTGTCCGCATGAGCACTAAATCACAAATCTTTAAGCAATCACAAGAACTACCAATTTTTGAGGATAAACTAAAAAATCAGACGCGGAAATGAAATCTTCCGTAGTCGTTCATCAATAGGAAGATGCCAAGGGGCAGAGCGACGATTACTTCATTCTAGATCATTACGGACGATTGACCTTTCGACTAACCAGGTTTTTGACTACAAAAAGTCATGATCATCCTAAGTAAGCGCAATCCGACTGATTGCAAAGGGAGAGTACTGTCCGAAGCGGGTAGAATCGACTGGCAACATGTCATTTTTGCGTAAACGGTTGAAAGGGAGGGGCCCGAAGCCGCGAGACGTAGCGCAACGCTGTTACGTAATATTTCGGTAACCCTTCTTGAAAGCCAGAATTCGCTCTCCTTCAATCATTTCCAATACGACCCTACTCATAGAAACACCTTCTTTCTCAGATGAAGCTTATCCCTGCCCTCGGTGAGTCCTCCCTTTTTCAAGCTTGAAACAACGAAATACACTGAAGAAGAAGACGACCACTGTCAACAAGAGATCCTTTGAGCTAATATCGATGGTCGGGACGGTCCTTGAACTAATTTATTTGGATTAAATATAGCTTTCCATGAATTGGTGCTTGGACTCTTTTGACCATTCGAGCAACCGACCGCGAAATCAGAGATAAAGAAGCCGATTGAAAAGAGATTCCGTTTTTGAAATTCAATTCTGAATTAACAATTCAGCATCGATCGCAATGGCCTACAACGTCAATATCTATGGAGATGATCTTACCATTTGCTCGACAGATCCTATGACTGGATGGACAAGAGACGGAACCTGTAAACTTTACCAGGGAGATTATGGAACACACACGACCTGCTCAATTGTGACAACAGAGTTTTTGGAATTCTCTAAGTCAAAGGGAAACAACCTCATGGACCCAACGTAAGTAATCTTCGTTAACGACAAAGCTCTTAATTCAAGTGTCAAGACATTCCGATTGATCGGAATATCGTTTCTTCTAAGGTCTTTAGAATATCTAGATATTAATTTTAGATCGTGGGGATTCCCTGGTTTGAAAGAGGGTGACCGCTGGTGCCTCTGCGCTTTTCGATGGAATCAGGCGTACGAAGCCTATAGAAAAGGAGAAATCTCTATCAACGGCGTGCCCAAACTTCTCGGCACGGCAACACATGAGAAAACTGCCGAACTCGTTACCGGTGGAATGGACACAATTCAGCAATTCATTTATCAACAAGACTGACTAGATCTCCTTCCAAACTCCACAAAAGACGAACTCTGACAAAAAGCAAACTACGAACCCCTTAACTTCATGTATTCTCTAAACTAAAAACTCTAGCCCAATTTCTGTAAAACGATCGTGTATGCTGATTTAAATAAAACGATCTACTTTCACTAAATTGCTATCATTTCAAAGGGAGTATGTCTTCATATTACTCAGAAGTAAGCTTTACCTGCGAACCGGACCAATCGAAGTGTCCAACCTTCTGAGAGCATTTCGGACAGGTTAACAGGCCATTCAATTTCCCACGAATAAGATCTTCCATCCACTCCATCGGCTCAAGAAAGACAGACGAACAAATGTTCTTTTGTTCCCTATCCTTCATTCTTCTTCTTTTCTTATCCAAGAAGTCCTTTTTCCCCGCGTATCCATTCCCGTGTGGAATTATAGCCGCGGGCAGAAAAAGCGCGCGTCTACATTTCTTGCACTTGAAAGCAGCGGGATCCCGCTCGCTTGGAGTACGTTTAACCAGTTCTTCGAAATTACCGGGACGATCTTCGTGAGGTGCTCCCAACAACATTGACTCTTGAAACATGCTCATCTTGTACTGTTTGAATCCAGGATTGTTTGTGTCTAATTTTCCTCCCATTTCTTGCCATAGTTCAAGTTGAGCGAGAAATCCTTCGTTTGGATTCGGAGATCCACCTTTTTGAACAATCAACGCGATTCCCTCTTTAGACAGCTGAGAAATACTGAATGTGCATCTTGGATAGTTGGAACATAGAGAATCTCTATTAGAGATTACAGGCAAAACAAATAATTTTTCTCAACAATTCCTTCTACAGTCGAGACGATTCCCTCTCCGATCAAAAACGCAATCACAGCAGTGACAGATCTTGATGAACCTGCCTGACAATGCACTAGCACAGAGTTCTCTTCACCATCTTCGGCTTCGTTTTCTTTTATTTGTCTCTTGATGAAGTCGATCATCCGCGGAAACTCGGTTAGAAGGTCTGTCACCGGCGAATCTTCAACTTTGTAAACGAGTTTTTTCTCTCCGAAACGAGACAAGTCGAGTGGAAGATTGTAGAGACTGAGAACGGAAGTGCAGTCGCTCCTCTCCAGATCTCTCAAGTCTCCGAGAAAGACACCATCACATATTTCCATTCTTAACAAAGGAAGGGTTCAATAAGTGCGACTGGGGTAGTGTTTTAGTGAATGCCCCAGTGCTCTTCAAAGGCAGCCGTCAATCTAGCAGCGCAGAGTGCAGCACTAAGAGGATAATGCGATATCGAAACTTCCTTCTCACAATAATCTACGTCCACCTTGCCGTGAGCCATGGCGCCGATTACTAAAAATTAGTTTCAATCATTTCGAACATGCTTCATTTCTCTCTTACCGACGCAGTGAGGCATGTCGCCAGCTTCCGCCGCGAGCTGAGCAGGACGAATGATTCCGCTCGTCGTGTACGTGAAGAGAGTTTTCTTGCAGCCTGCAGGAAGATGATCTGTGACTGGATTCTTTATCACCTTCATCAGCTTGATTGGGCCACCGTCCGCTCTCACGCTCAACTTTTCAAGGAGCGTCACCATCAATCCACAAAAACGGTCGAAAGTTCGTGGAATACGCGTCTAAAATCCAGCTAGAGTCTCGTTCTGAGAAAAGGACATAGATTATGTGACATAGTTTTCTAGAATCGTTTTCGCTAACTTACAGCCGGGTTGATTTCGATCAATACATTCTTGCAGGTTTTGATGTAAACTTGAAGTAGGTTCGCTCTGTTCAACGGCGAGTCCATCAGATTCAACAATGTCTGATGCGTGATATCAGGCCTGGCCGAACCAATATCCCGTCCGTGCTTTTTCAGTATGTTTCTGTGCGTGTCTGCGTTCAACAATTCAACTTTCTTCCCATTCTTCACTAAAAATATGGATAGACAAAAATGATCGATTTCTAGAGCATCAGATCCTTTGAAAATGTTGTGGGTCTCCGTTGGCCTCAGCAGAATTCAGACTTCGTTATCAACTTGTACAATATTGTTAAAATAAAGACGGTAAATTGCAAAATTACATTTTCAGATTGAACTCGGTTTTACGGAAAATGAACTACGGTGACGAGAACGCTCAAATTCCCGCTGCCCCAAATAGCAGCCCAGTGAAAGGATTCAACTCCGGTCTGAACGCGGGCTTAAGTGGGGCCGCTCTCTTCACCATGACAAATTTGATTGCTCGAGTTCAGCAGGAAAAGAACAATTCAGGTAAAAGATTACTCGTCTTAATTAATTTCTAAATATTTTTCTTAGAAATGCTTGATGGCTTAAACCAAATTTCCTTCGAGAACAAGGAAGAGAAAGAACAAACCTCGCGAGAGGATAAAACTGCCAAACGTGAGCGTAATCTGTAACTCTCCCAACAAATCATATTTATTGAAATGTATTTATTGTGAATAAATATGCAAAAAACAACTTACCAAGTTCAAGATTTGCGTTCTCGAGCACAACAATGAGACGCTTTTCTGACTTTTTCTCTGTATTTGTTTTGAGTATCGTGATTCCCCGCTCGGCTTGCAGTTCTTTCTCGAAGCTTTCGTCGATGTCGACCTTTCGTCGGATTCCAGAGCCCATATTTAGCTCTTCGCCTTCTTTGTCTTCGTTCTTGCGCTTTCTGTTGGTATCCATTCTAGTAGTTGAATAGTAGTGAATATCGGATTAATATGAAGACTCATTGAAAAGTGTTTCGTTTTGAAAATGAAACATGAAGTTTGCGAGCTGCACGAAAATGCCTTTCCAGCTCATACGATAATGAAATAGGCTTAAAATAACGAGAACAAAAACTGGTTGAAGGTAGAAACAGCATTGAAGATTATTCTTGAGAGAAGTAGGTCTGTGCACGGTGAAATCAGAAGTAGATAAAACCAGAATTATGAACAGGATGATACAGTTTATGAACAAACTTTCAACAAATATACATATTCATGCATACAAACAATGAGATCCTAAATCAAAGAAATGGATTTGTCGGATCCCCTGAAGAAAAGGGATTTGAAGAAAACATGCATGAAGGGGCGATAGGCTGGTTAGGCATCGAGTACTGGACAGACGATTGCCTCTTCGGGTTGAGAAAGGGGTTCGCAGAGCTAGGAGCAGCGCCGAAGATCTGCTGCCCAACCGACACTTGCTTTTGGAGCTTTGCTCGGCGAGCGTTCATCGCCTCTGCTTTTACGGAAGCGTCGAGGTCAGCTAGGGCAGAGTAGCGATCAGCACTGCTTGTAGCTGGCGAAGAGCTCTGATTATGATACATTAAAGTTTGTTGGACATGTGGGGACGCGAAAACGTTTTGGGGATGAAAATGTTGAATTTCTTGACTACTTAAAGTCTGGTTTTGAGTAGTGAGAGATGTTGTCTGGGGATCAAGAAATGGATTTCTTTGCGCTGGTGAAGAATACATTTGATTTTGAACGGGCTGCGTAGAATGAGGAGTCATGGTGTTTGCTGAGAAAGACTGTTGGGAGAAGATCACTGGTGTTGGTAAAGATGGTGCTGCTTTCGACGCTCTAAAGTCGTCACCACTCGAAAAAGACATGGACTGGAATGGCTCGACCAGACTGTTGGAACAGTTAGCTGATGGCTTGTTGCTCTCCTTAATTCATATGTTACTCTCATTGTAACAGAAAATGACAGACCTTATCATTGATCGTTTGCCAGTTAACAGAATCGAAGTCGGCGAAGAAATCATCATTTGAGAAGCCAGAGTCTCCTCCAAGAGAAGCCGAATACAAATCATTCCGATTCAATTGAATTTCACTGTCCGCATCGCGACTTAAAATAGGCATAAGAACTATCGAGATCAAGTAATCGATTACCTGTATGTACTGTATGTTCCAGAGTTGGACCGAGAAGCATTCTTTGGCCTCTGTTTCTCCTCAACCTTTTCACTACAAAAAAAAGTACGATCATTTTAGTGTAGGAACAAACGTTTTTGGAGTGCGTTTGAACGCGTCATCAAACCAACATTTTCGCTCATATTTATCTTCTAAATAAGTTCTGTATAAAGGTGAATCTTTGGACACTTTCTTCCCACATCGCTGATCGTATTTACCCATCCACTTCCCTTCTACGTTTTCATTGCCATATTGTTCCATGAATTCGACTTCTTGGAGAGTAAACTACAAAATTTAACATAACTAGATTTTTTTGGTAATTTTACCTTGGAAAGACCGACTGATTTGATCCGATGAGGCGGGTTAAGTCCGCGAAGAATGCCCGAACATGTCGTACACACAAATGATCCAATTGTGCAGTTTACATACGTAGGGCCAAGTTGTTCACACTAAAGGACCATAAATGAGGGATTCGCAAGAATACCCGGCAAAAAATATGGGTCGGCTGGGCTAATGGTGTGTGATGCATTCCGATTCCCTATTATCCGACTGGGCCGAACAACCCATTCACTCCTGGGGACCACCTCAGTTCACTCTGACACCGCTGAAGTCAAAAGAAAGGTCAATCCCCAAGTGGTGTTCCGAAACCAAAAACCCGCCCGTATTGATACACATAATCATTTGCGTTGGCGACTGCCTGGGCGTTCAATTTGTACGTACGTCAGCACAAGTTCTATTCTCCGGCCTCTTCGACAATATCCTCACTCTTTCTGTCAAAGTAACACTTCCCATTCTATAACAGAATATATCTACTGAAGGTACTACGTATTCAGGAAGAAATGCGTATAAGAATAAGACTAGGAACCAGGAAAAATAGATAAAGCACAGTTTTCTACGAAGTTTGGAGAGATTTTATAATTTAGCCTACAGAAAAAAGCGCAGTATTTTAGTTAACTTTGATCAGCACAGATAGGATGAAATAAATAAAAGAGTGTTACTCTCAACTTGCGCTTTCTTCCAGTCCGAGGTCGCCGAGTTCTGCATCGATATCGCCGAGGTCTTCGCCGAATAGGTCTTCATCGACCTCAACAGCGGGAGGCGCCTTAAACATTCATAATGATGATTTCAAAAAACTTTTTGTGGGGCCGGAAATCGTAAAAAAACTGCAAGTGCAGTTTTCTTCAGCTCGTCAAGACGAGTCGAATGATGGGTCTAACTCCTGATAACTCTAAGGATTTACCGGTTTACCGGCTGGTTACCGGAAAATACGTTGTCAGCGGCCGTTTTTGTTCTAGAAGTGATAGACTAATGTTTGACACCGGAAATTGTTCCTTATAGTCAGTTCTCCTGCAGCCTAAAAGATGAAGATTGTATCAATTCTCTGAAGAGAGTTATCACTAAAAACAGTAATTTTTACTAAAATTTTGTTGTTGCTGCACGTTCCTAATTTCTAGTCCCATTTTCGCCAAAAATAGTATTTTAGTGATAACTCTCTTCAGAGATTTGATACAATCTTCATCTTTTAGGCTGCAGGAGAACTGACTATAAGGAACAATTTCCGGTGTCAAACATTAGTCTATCACTTCTAGAACAAAAACGGCCGCTGACAACGTATTTTCCGGTAACCAGCCGGTAAACCGGTAAATCCTTAGAGTTATCAGGAGTTAGACCCATCATTCGATTCGTCTTGAAGAGCTGAAGAAAACTGCACTTGCAGTTTTTTTACGATTTCCGGCCGCACAAAAAGTTTTTTGAAATCATCAATCGATCAATAGAAATATTATTTTTGCGGACACACGCATTCACATATTTTTCTCGACTTACAGGCTCTGCGGGTTTCTCTGCCGGCGTTGTCGTTTCGCTTGTTCCTTCTTGAACTACTACAACCTTATTGGCACTGTCGCCGCCCCAGCAATACCGGTTCTCCGCTGACGTCGGAACAGCCCCTTTCGATCTGAGGAGCGTTTCCGAAGCGCCAAGTTCAAAGGTATTGGCTCCGACTTCGAACACTTTTTCCTCGGGATCGTCTTCCTATCGCATTTTTAATAAAAGACAAAGAACTTCAAATAGCAACCTCTTTCTCGAACTCGATGTCTTCAGCTTCATCATCGTCGCCGCCCATGTTAGCATTGAAGGTGAACAATTCTCGGCCTTAAGATTTTCTTTTTCACTAAAAGTTCAAGAATATTACCAGTAAGTCCAGTAGTCTGTCCACTCTTGGCCTTTCCTTTCTTCTTTTTGTTCTCCTTCTCCAATGCCTTCTTTTTCTCTTCCTTCTTCTTCTTTTTCCAGACAGAGAAAGTCTCCCAGGTGATCTTCGTGCCAGGACCGAGAGCTGCTCTTTCTCTCTCAATCTAGATCACAAAATCAGCTTCCTGGTCCGCATTGATGTTTTATAAACATTGTTTATTGAATAGTGTTTGTATATAGCCGGAATATTTTTTGATTACCAAATCTTCAAGTGAGATCTGATTTTCTTTTTCGGCGTCTTTCATCTTCTTTAGATCCTTTTTGAGAACGTAACCTTCTGGGAGACAATGTCGGTATTTACATTTATCGCCGTTAGGACAGTCCCAAAACCAACCATATCTGGAAGAAAACTAGCGAACGGAACACATATCAGTGAGCTTACTTGTTGTCTTCGACAGCTTGCAAGAAATGATTGCAGATCTTGTCCGTCGTCGTCGCGGCGTTCTTATTAGATTTGCCGTGTTTCTTCTCGATCGCCGCGCGCAGTTCTTCTTCGGTCCATCCTTCCATCGTTTTGTTCTTCTCTTCATCTCGTCGATCGACGTGCAGATCAGCTTTCTTTGCCTTCTCCTTTGGATCGACTTTGCCTTTTTGGTCATCATCGTAGCACCTCCCTTCTTGGCGGGGATAGCCTTTCCGAACAGTTTCTCAAGCTCCAAAAGTTCTGCCTCCTTTGCTTTCTTCCTTTCTTGAGCTATCAGGGGTTTACTTTCAGAAGCCTTGGTCGAAAATATATAAATAAAGGGAAGATGTGCCATTCCCTACAAAAGTTGAAACCCCTTTCCTTTCTTTCTTTCCTGATCCTGAGCCCATGAGTTCACCTTTCCGCCCGTTTTGACCTGCTTCTCGACTTGATCAATGAATTTTTGCTGTTTGGCTCCCTTTTTATTTTTCAAACCAAAGGTCTTATCCTCGATAAGTTTCTCCTTCTTTTTCGCCTCGGTCTTTTTACTCGCTCCTCCTCCCTTTTTCGGTGGCATGATTGGAGTTTTCTTAAAACAACACATGCATTTAGGAGTAATCGAGAATCTTGTTTGATTTAGCGAACATAATTTATATTTCGTGATTGACCTGCAAGAAAGAGAAAATAGAAATCATGAGAGGTAGGAACAATATATTTAAACAAATTCGACATTATTTTTTCGGATTGAATGTTTTTGACAATATGCGATGAAGAGGGGTTTTCGTCAAACAAAGAGTATATTCATAAATATTCTTGAGCGAGTTTTGAATAGGGAATGAGAGAGAGAAATGGAGAGTCAATTAGTTTGGGCACAATGAGAGGGGAACGTTTCGGATTAGAATTTGGAACCGGATGAGCAATAGTCGGATGAGGGGATCTTTCGGAGGGACGTTTAGGGATCTTTCAGTTGCAAATTCAAAGCGATTTATGAGCAACTGTAACCTTCTGGGCAGAGATGGAAGGAAACATAACAACCATTCTTCCTTGGTCGTGCTTCCTTTCCCTCACACAAACTGGTCAAGAAAGAAACGAATGAGTGAACTTTACATTAGTTGCATAAACTTAATTCTAGTGTCGTTGCTCTTTGCAAGTAGAGTTCTTCTTTTTCTGTACAAAATATTTGCAAGTGTTTTTGTAAATTGGATTGAACTGGAATTTTACTGGCGAGCGGTACTTCATCAGTCGTTGTTGTTTTTGTTTGGCAGCTTCAAGAAAACGATGCGTACTGAAAACGGTATTAGCATTGGAAAAGCGAAGTGGACTATTAATCACGGCAAAATTTTGGGAACAACAAGTTTGCCTCGTCATTATCCACAAGAGTGCAAAAAAACAAGCGCATATCAAGAAGATAGATTATCGTGCAAGAATTGATTCGAGCAATAACTTCCATAACGTATTGTTTACCATAATTGATGAGACGTGTTTTATGGGTCCATTAATATTTGAAGGAATTAGTCTGGGCACCCGTCGGCGTGAGCGGGCTCATCGGATCCCTCGGTGTGCCCAATTCAACGTAAGTCTTTTCAGAGTCAATGCGCTTAAATTTTCGTTTTTGGATTCGTTTAGTTATTTTTTGATTATGTTTTAGTACGTTTTTTAGTATTTGGATCTTTTACCAAAATGAATAAAAATTCAGACAGCCGTTTCGCTGCTTCTTATAGAACTCGATGGAAAAAAGCCTTCAATGACGAACGAGTCCGTGCTCAAGAGCAGGCTACGTTTGTTCTCATTTTTAAAATTATTGCCAGCGCCACTTTTAATCTACAAAATAGAATCACCAGAAAACCGTACGGATGAGCTGCTACTTACATTAGGCGGACGATCGAGAATGAGATCGTCACTCGAATGGCAGAGATAGCTGGGCAGAGTTAGATGCCCATCTTGACGTGCCTAAACATTTAAATTTAATGCCCGTTGCTTCACTCGCGAAACTACCGGAGGATAAGAAGGCTGTTGGAAGTGAGAAGGTCGATTGAGCGGCAGAAATTCGTCCCCTCCTTTGTCGTAGCCACTAGAAATAATTGTTGAAAGAAAAGTTTGCTGATTCATTCTCGATTGTAATTGAAGTCTACCTTTCACCGTAGTCATTGTGCGGGTCGTAGTTGCGCCAGGCGCAAGGTGCAATGAGCAGCGCCGTAACGATGAATAACGAGACGAGAAAGGAGGAAGCGAGGATAGCCCACCAGCCGACGATGAATGGCGTGCGTGAGTCCGTGCAAATCGCTTCTGAAAAAACATTGACTGGTTTATTCTTTCGCTTTTTGGCTTTACCAGTTATTTTGGCGTACTCGCTTTCGACCATTTCGCAATTTAGCATCGTTTTCACCGATTCGCCAAAGTCGATGATAAGTTTTACTCCATTCCTGACAAAAAAAACATAGAGCGGGCCCAATTTATACTGTAATTACCGTAATTCTGTCAGAGTCGTGTCGGTATTAATATTCGGATGGTTGGAAAGACCCGAGTGAATTGTTTGCAAGTTCTCTAGGGCACTATTGAGCGTGTCTAGCTGCTCGTCGCTTTCACAGTCTAGTTTAAGTCAATATGACTTGTTAAAGGGATGAGTAAATTACCGGGCATTTTGACGATAGAATCCTTGGATTCTTTTGGATTTCTGCAGTAATCAGAAACGGCCACGGCGACGGGCAGTTGCACAGTAAGCGAGAGATAGCAGAGCACCATTGCAAAGAAGGAAACACATGTGACGCCAATGAGCATATTCTAAAAGCGCGTGTTTCGATTATGGATGGGAGAATAAAGTACTCGCCTTGGATTTGAGACATACGCCAGTCTTGGACAAAATCGCTACAAGGGCAAACAAGGAAAATAATCCCACTGATGTCCAGAGCGTGATTGTCGTCACGGTCTTTGTCGTCTCGAGCGCATTTGTTGAGAGGAAATTTTCAATCCTAAAAATGGTCATGTGAATCACTCGAAAATAGAATTATGTGTTGATCAGAATTGAAAGCGCACTTACATGAGAGTGTCCTTATTCAGCTGAGCTTCCAAGGCATCGACGGCACTTCGAAAGTCGTCGTTTTTGGCCGAGATGGAATCGATCTCCTCGCTCTTCGCCTCTAGCTGACTGTTAATGCTGGCGATGGTCTTTGGAATAAGATTCGTGTCCTTCATTTCTGGAATGAACTTTTCGGCCGACTTGTTGATGTTCTCGATCGATGGAAAGCAAATCATGATGACACCGCTTAGCGCAAAGAAAGACGCGATAAGGAGAATAACTTCTAAAGAAAGGTTGAGCTGGAGTCAAATACAAAAACATCTTTTACGCTGTTAAAATTTGAAAAGGAAACGCGAGTTTAGGCTACTTACGGCTTATGGTATAGAAGGAAGCGCTCCAATTACAACAGGATTTTTTCTCGTTTCCTTCGCGCGAGGTAGTAAAGTCTACACAGCAGTAGAAGATCATCAACACGACCATGACGAAGATGAGATAAATAAATGGCAAAACGGCCAAGAAAATCATCGACTCCTGGTATTGGGGCAGATCTGGCTGGAAGGGCTGAGGTAGCGGCAGCGATTCCATATTGAACGTGATGTGCTTTTTGTTCGGATCAAAATTTGAAAGAACCTTTCTTCGGAAAGTGCTCTATCGATTGCTTCTCAAAAGAACAATTTATTCCAAGGGGCACGCCTTTTCATTATTAATTCATATCACTGGCCAGTTAAGTGGACGCCGAAGGAAGTTGTGACGGGTAAAATAACTTCAATTGGCAAGGTGCCAGTCCTCTGCGCTTTGAAAAATACTAAACTTGCGTTTAGTATAAATACCCAATTTAAATTTACGAGGACTATGAGTAGTTGCGTTGAAGATAATTTCATCTTTTTAGATAGAAGAATTCCGAGACAAAAACGGAGAATTACTCCAGTAGCGCATATGTCGCTGCGGAAATAAAAATTTACACGGGCAGCTGGCGTGAAATCTGGCCTCGGTAATTTCATGACCTTGGACCCCCTGTCTAGCTCCCTGTGCGGGGAACAATAAAATGAAATGAGAGTGCAAAATTTGACGATTCAATCATCTTTTCTTTTCGAAGTCGAAAAACGGTCGATTTTTGATTCCTATTCAAATATTTTATTTTGTTTTGGGATCCTTGCCGGAATGCTGGAGCCAAAATTTGCCAACCATTGCGCTATTGGGGCGAAATCAACCATTTTCTCGTGATATTTCCGTTTTCTTTCAAAGTTCTTTCTTCATAGCTGGATCAGTCTCTGTTAGTTTTTATATCTTTCTTCTTGCGCTTTCAAGTCTTCACCTTCTGATTTCTTCGGAGTACCGATTTCTAGCGCTCTTTCTGTCTAAAAACGAAAAATTGGAGAAAAGCCGCCGAGTATTTTTTTTGCCGCGCGTTTTGCGCCAAAAACCGATTTTGGGATGAGCCCGCAGCGCCACCACTATGAATGGTCAATTGAGTCACCCGGCAGCAATTGAGTCAACTGGAAAAATTTGCCCGTGGGGGCAACGATTCGTCAAACCCAGGATACTATAATGGGCTCAGCCATCGATCAACATCGCGTAAAAAATAACCCACTTGTTCAAACTTGGACTCCATCAAAATTAAGCTCTTGGAAGTTGAACAATCCGGTGACAAGCAACTGACAACCCATGTCATGCATAACTAATCAAAATGTATAAGATGACAGAACATACAAAAATATCATAAATGGAAATTGTTTGTAAATTGAGAATATATTTGAAGAGCAAAAAAAATAGACATTTTTCATTTAGAATCCGATTTAACGATCGTGCTAATCATCCGCTGATTATTTTTTACTAATGCCACATATTCGCGAAATTATGTGACCGCATGGGAATGATTTCAGGCAAAAACAAAGCTAGCGGTATTAATTTGCGGAATGCTCGACTAGTCATACTGCGAGATTTATCATATTCAAGCCACTAATGAAAACTCTTAAAAAGAATTCAAAAAAGACCCTAAATTAAAATTGATTTTTCCATTTTAACATTTGAGTTCCCAAATGAACAAATCAATAGTCTTCTTTTTTGTGCTCTAAATGTTGTAAAGACTGAGAGTCCTTTCACGCTCATAATTCTCTTTGCTCGTTTTGTTTTGATAAGACAAGCAATAAAAAAGGGGCACGCGAGTAGCTTCGAAATTGTCAAATCTGACAAAGAAATCGGACGATTGACTCGACGCTCTTCACGCTCTGACAGTAGCAACCATTGTGTAAAGCAAGACAAGTTCTGTCTCTAACAGACAATGACTCAAATCTTATTAAAAAATAAGAAAGAAATGAAAAGAACACTTGAGGCGACGGTTTGAAATCAAAGAGGAGAATGCTATGTTTCTCGGTTCAGGTGGAGGAAGTCTTCTCTAGCAAGTGTAAATTAACCTGGAGGGGAAATAGCTACGCGCCGTGTTAGGGTAAACACGCCGGCCAGGTCTTATTTGCGGTTGATTCGCATTCTTTTACGAACGACCCCATTCGCGATAATTTACGTCTTCAGAAATCCACCAAAAACTTAATCATTTCTCATCATCTTTGGAAAATAAATCAACAGTGATGAGTGTCGCAAATAGATATAATCATAAAATCATACCTGACCTCAATTGTTGTCGTGATTAGGGTCAACGGGTGAAATTGTGCTCGTTTGAGATGCCTTTCCGGGTCAATGAAAATACCATTTATCGGGCTCATGCTTCAACCCACGGGGCGCATAATTCTCAAGCTGTGAATCGTTAAGAATCCCCCTTCTCAGAAAATCGAAGAATCTTCTTTCCAAGGTTAAAATTTTCAATTCAGAAAAAAAATTTTGCTCTTTTCGTTTTAATTTCCGAATAATAGAAGCAACCAGTCAAGCTAAAGCCGAAAATAAGCCGAGAAGGAGTGAATTATTCTTGGAGGCGGGTTCAAAACGAGCACCTCTCGTCAAAGAGCTCTTGGAAATTCGTTTGAAGCCGCGTTTGGAGTAAATATGAGAAGCAACGCAACAAATGAAGCGAAACAAAAAGTTTATTTGCAATAAGAAATGTGCAAGCTACATGATGATGTCATCGCAAACAGGACAGGTTGCAAATTATCAACAGAAAGCTTCAAAATTTTTCAACGACGGGTGAACAGTTCACCCTCTACCCTGATAACACAATCAATCCAAAGCGTGAAAAAAGATACAGAAGTTATGAGTCAATGATAAAGGCGCACCAGGACGCCGAGATCGCTTATCACCAGTTGATGAGGTGGTACACTTGCGAATTAGGGAGAAAATTTTCACACTTACAAGGACAAGCAAAATGTAATTCAAAGTTTAGTTGAAACATCAGTTGAGACTTTCTTGAAGAAAAAATAGAGTACAATCCTCCGATTTTCATAGATTCGGCGCGTTGCACACTTTCTTCATATTGCAAAACCTTTTAAAACATATAAAAAGCTACAATAGTAATCATTCTGTAGAGATGCATAAGTATCCGCCACAGACTGATTCCGATTGAACGTATATTTTATATAAAAAATATATATTTTGGATGTTTAATTTGAATATTTCGAAAGTAGGGCTTGAGAAAAATTCTTTGATGGAACGAAAACGTTAATTATTAATAATATAAAGCGGATAAAGCATTTTTCAGGAATAGAGCGATATTGGTGTTTTCGAGTCATTTTTCAGTTCAAAATTTTTCATACTGGCACGAGAGGTCTATTCTTTCTTCTCTTCCGCATCGGGCTTCGCTTCTTTCCCTCAAATGTGAAGTAAGAGTTAAACTAGTGTCGTGCTTACCTTCACCTTCTGGGGCTGAAGGCTCAGCCTCCGCTGGCGTGGCCGCCAGGATTTTCGCCTCAGCAGCTTCTGCTCGTTTAGTTAGTTCCTCTACTTGAGCCTTGAGCTGCTCGATTTCGCTTTTCATGTTTTCAACCTCAGCCGCATCAGGTTCACCTCAAATTTAAGTAAGTCCCAAGTAGAAATCAAGGAGGACTCACCTCCACAGAGAAGCTTTTTCATGTAGGCAACGGCATCCTGTGGTTTGTCTGGCTCTTCGTAGAGCGTGACGAGGAATTTGGTGAGTTCGTCTAGAATTCCTGCGCTGTCTAATAAATGGCATTAATCATTAACTTGATAAAATATTTTTTTTAGACTTACCGAGGTATTTTCGGTATTCCTCGCGCTTGACCTCGGGTTTCTTTGTCTCCGGCATTTTGGAAAGATCTGAAAATAGAAAAGTTGAAAAGAAAAGTATTGAATTTGCATCTGCTTGATTTAGAAAGAAAGGCAGTTACTAAAACAGCATTTAGTAAAGTTAAACTTGAATGAGAATGGATGATTGCAGTAAGGTCCGTCGCGGCCAAAAGAAAGAATAGTAAAATATAACTGTAGTGAGTGTACGAATCGAGCTTTTCTCGAGTCGCATCATTAGATGATCCCTCCGTTGATCGCTCCACCAGTGTAACCGGACTCTCCGCTTTCGCTAGAAACTGGATTAATGATGATTTCTAAGAGCTAGAGTCACCTTTGAGATCGCTGCCTGGAGACGTAATTTCTGTTCATTTTTCTCAACTTGGCCACTTCGCCTTCGAGTTCGTTTACTCTCGAGCGGAGGGTTTCGTTTTCGTTCTCGAGCTTAAACTCGTTCTCTTTTAGTCTCGCGATTTCTAAATTAGCCGACTCCAGTCGTCCCTTCAGCTGGTCTTGCCTCTTCGCCACGTTTTCTTCGTGTGTTGACCTGAGATTAAGTGTTAGTCTAACCTCTTTCGGGCGTTATCATAAAAGTGCGAAAGTAAAAGTTTAAGGTTTTGAGCAATTTAAGACGCAGGGAAGCATACCTTTCTCGTTCGCCTTGGATTTCGTCATTGAGCCTCGAGTGGTAGTCACGGTCGAAATCTTCATTGATTCCCACCTCTTTGAGCTCTGATTCCCCATCGGAAGAGTTATTATCAGCAATAAAGGAACCTAAACACGCGTATTCACAAAAATGACTTAAATTCACGACTCACCAGTGTTTGCGGGTGCAGGTATTCTAGGTCTATTGATGCACTCTGCGCGGTAAGCTCGTTTTTCGACTTTTGAGTGTGGGATGAATGGCGAAGACACACCAGTCACTGAACAAAATAATAAAAGAGGGAAGCTAGGGAGTGGTTTTTACCCTCTTCGTCAAATGAGACATTTCTCGTGCCTGGCCGATTCCGATTACGCGTTCTCTTTCGTCTTTTCCGCGATTTTTTCTGATCCGGCGTTAATAAGTCGCTCGATTCACTGAGTATTTGTGGCTTCTTTTCCTCCTCTGAAGAGGTGCATCCCGGTGGCGACTCCATTATCTTGGACAAATAATGCGATGTTTAGTTCTGAAAAGAAAGAAAATAAGTAGGCGTTCTAGAATCGGCGGAACAAGATTAATTACAGATGGAATACACTTTTCAGAATACACCACTCTTCAGTAATAGTTCGCCTCCCTTCGTATTCGTCACATTCTTTTTCGTTCTGTTTAGTTCCTCTTCGATTTCCGACTTTATCAACGCAATTACATCTTTGTCCTCCGTCTCAATCAACTGAAGGAGCAAAAAGCAGCCTAGAAGTAAAATTGAATAGTTAGAAAATTATCGATTTCTACCTCTGTTGTCACTCAATAGCTTGGGGAGCAATTTAACACATTCTTCAGCAAAAACTTTCGAAAATTTGAACTCTTCACGCACTTTGTCCAGCTTCAACACTTTCTTCAGGGTCATCGAAACACCTCTTCCATGGAGCATGTGGCTTTCATCGTACTCAGCGTTGAACTTAAACGGTAAAATGTCAAAAAAACAAGCTTCAAAGACGAGATTACTTTTTTGGCAAGTGCTCTTTGCGCCGTTACTAAAATATTTTCGGTTCCCTTCATAATCTGTGACTCATCGGAGTGGTCGAACGCTGCGCACAAAATTGGCAAATGTGCGGGCTCGTGGAGGACGATATCGATATTTTCCGAGATCCACTCGAGAATCAGGGGCACAGCGGAAGCCTGAATTTCCTCGTGCTTCACTTGTCGCGGCTTTTTCGAGGTCAACGTTTCGTCGCCGATTTCAAGCAGTTTAATCTGGTCTGGCAGGAAGGCCTTTCTATCGCGAGGGCTCAAAATGTACCAGTAGATCTTTCGCGCCACTAATATTCACGTAGGAAAATAGCTCTCGCCGCGGATTGCATACCTTTATCGCCGATGAGCTTGTCAATCTCCTTGATAAGGGGGAGAACGAGTTGCTTCTTGACTAGCACAGTGTCATCTACAGAATCCATGGCACCCAAGATTAAGAGATGTCCGTACTCCGACGTGGCTACTTTCTCCAAAAATTCCTTCAACGTCTTCAAGATGAGTTTTCGGTCCTTTGCTGTGCCGAACCAGAGGCAGTGGAGGCCAGCTTTGGCTCCGTCTGGCGTGTGAATCATGTGGATTACAGATGCCTTCAAGTCTTCGATCAACTCCGATCGGATGTCTTCAATCTGTTTTCTGAACCATTAAAATTCAACTTCTCTACCAAAGAAATAAACAAACCTTTTCTCCTTGAACTTGGGCGAGCTTAGCAGATAAAGGCAGAGATTGAAGAAGTCGAGAAACGCTCTATGCGAAACTGTTTGCTGCATAACTTCTTTTTCCGTCAGCCCCTTGAGGTCCTCCATGAAGTCCTTCAAAATTGTCTCTGAAATATTATATCATGCGATTTAACGACGGCAGTGACTTTTTACCCATAAAGTCGACGTTCTTCTCGATGACGGTGATCAGAGTGGGTTCTTTCTCAGTCTTACTGAGTCTGTTGTAACTCTTTCCGTACAAGTTGGAGACGATTCCGTTTCGCTGACCAGCTTGCGCGAACTGGTTGTAAGCATATTCTGAAATACAAGTAGAAATATCGCTTTGTTTTTAATTTCACACCTAAAATGCTCTGTCCAAAGGAAGATCTGACCAACTTGCGGACATTTCCCATATTTTCAATGCAGTAGTCTTTGATGTCTCGCTCGCCGTACTTGATGAGCTTGAGGACCATGTTCCTCGCGTATTTAGACTGGGCCATTTCCGCCACCTTTAGCTTCACTTCTTCGTAAATCACTCGCCTCTGGGCCGCTGTGCCGTGTTGAAGACAACTCTGGAGCACTCGAGTAGTGTCATGAGCGTAAGCAAAGTCAAGAAAATTGGCCTTTTCACTTCCTCGGATCTTTTCGAAGATTGTGTCCACAAAGGCTTCCCGATCTTCTGCCTTTTCTGAAGCGTAGATCAAAAACCTGCCATCATGAAACGCACTTACCAGCATTTCTGAGCTTCTCCCAGAGTTTCTTGAGTTCGCATCGAAGATCAAAGTTAGGATCCTCTCTTCGTTGCCGCTCTCGTTTGATTGCCTTGGCATCTCGTTCCTTCTTCTCCTCCTCATTGTCTTTCTTCTTGAAGTCTTTCTTGTTCTTGTTGAAGGCTTTTTTATCTCCTAAAGGTGCGTAAAAGACGAGTCCTCGTTCACTATCCTGCCTTTTTTGAAGTCTTTTTTTCCCTTCGAATCTTCCTTCTTGAATTCTTTCTTCACAGTGGTCTTCTTTGACCATTTGGCTTTCTTGGACTCGACCTCATTCTGACCTGGCTCCTTCTTGACCCTCTTTTCCGCCATCTAAACATTCCAGACATTTCTCTTTCTGTTCCAAAAACAAATATCAACAGAATCTAGAACAGTAAACCCATCCTCATTTTTCACTTTTTTCTTTCTCTCTTTCACGTCTATTAAAAAAGCTCATTGTTTCCATGGAAGCGACGTGCCCTGACGAGCTTGAGTTCCAGAGCGCATTCGCGATCGGGAAAAAAACGACTTTGGCGCTTGGCCGCCAGTGGCCAAAAGCAAAAAAACCCACGTCGCGCAGTTAGCGTCAAACTGCGCTTAGGGTATTCACTACTCCTTGAAGCATGGCTCGTGAAAAAACTCAAAAACTCAACTACAGTAGTTGATGGTTTAGGTTTGCCTCTTGATATTTTTGTTTCTTTCAACTTAGTTAAATAAGAATAGGAAGAGATATGATTGTTATTTTTTTCTTTTATCTTTTGACGAAAGTTAATTTGAACGCTTATGAACTGCTTAAGCATGAAAAAACTGCCGGCTGGATATATAATTAGCGGTAAATTGGCGAACACTCTTGCGGTGGAGCGTCTGCTACCCAATATTCGCATTCTTGTCTAAAAAGGCGTTGACTCCCTAAGGGATGATGGTGGGAAAGAAAATTGCACGATTTGTGGCAGCTTTAAAATATTACAAAAGTTCAGGTAAATGCTTGACTGTTGAATCTGAAAGACGCTAGTTGGGCTGAAGATGCTTTGAAGCCCCTTGATCCTTTACTTTGGTTTTAGTGAATGAAGCGCAGCGACCAATCAGGCTGCGCTTGGAGAGTCTCGAAGAGAAAGCAAAAGTGAAGTAAAAGGGATAGAGAACAGTAAATTACAGAAGAAGATGAACGACCTTATCAAAGGCGCAGTGCGCCAGAAAAATATCACTAACAAGAACCAGATGCCAGAATGGATGAAGAGGGAGCAAGAAAGGGCTGCGCAAAAAAAGGTTGGCGCGGATATAAATTCTGTGCAATAGACGGAACAGATATCTGCAGCATATTTTCTTTCAAATTACTTTGACAGTGTTAAAAAATCATTTAGGCGGATATCAATGCTGTTATGGATGTAACAACGGAAGGACACCATCAATCTTTGCTGGATGACTTCGAAAAACGAAAAAGAGCTCGGAAGATGGCGGTTTCGACGGATGATAAAGAAGTCAAGGCGACTTTGCGAGCACTAGGGGAACCGATCACTCTTTTCGGCGAAGATCCAGCTGATAGACGATCGCGTCTTAGGTATTTAAAGCGGTTCTTGAAGCAGTTTTAATCTTTCAGGATGATCCTGTCTGAAGTCGATGATGCGACCATGGCGAAACTTGAAGAAACGAAAACTGTTGCAGCCGAAAAGTCGCAAATGAGAGAGTTGAACTTGACAACCTGGTATCACGAAGGTCCGGACGAGCTTATCCCTGCCCGAGAGTTCATCAAAGACTACAGGTAACAAGTCACTGTATACAAGCTTTTTAACACTTTTTGTTAGCATACCTAGAGCAAGAGAGCGACTCTCCCTCGCTCGAGAGTACCGCGATCTTCCCGAAGCTAAGAAACTCTCCCGTCTTCAGCTAGCTCACAAGTCAGCCGGGTCCGTTCAAATGATCGGCTCGCAAGTGGGCGACACTCGGCCTCTTTCTTCGTGCAACTTCTCCCCCGACTCGAACTACCTCGCCACTGGTAGTTTCACCGGCTCTGTCAAAGTCTGGAGCGTGCCAGACCTGGAAGAAGTTCACAAAATCCCAGCGCACGATTTGCAAATCGGCGCCGTCGTCTGGCATCCCGGCGCTCTTGTTACTGTTGAAGAAAGCGAATGCTGCTTGGCAACTACTGCTTCCAACGGAGAAGTTAAATTGTGGTCGATGACTTCAGATGAGCCCCTGGCTGTACTAGAAGGCCACGAAGGGTAAAAAAGGCTTGTTAGAACGTAATTGATAAAGCGTTTATGATTAGGCGTGTTCCCCGAGCGAATTTCCATCCCTCCGGAAGATTCCTTGGCGTCACATGCTACGATGCTTCGTGGCGATTATGGGATTTGGAGGCTGAGTCAGAAGTACTCCATCAAGAAGGGCACTTGAAAGGAGTCCATGATATATCGTTTCAAGTGAGTTTATTCACCAGAGAGTCTTAAAAAGTTTTCCATAGGAAGATGGTGCCCTCGTGGCTACAACGGGACTGGATACGTACGGACGCGTTTGGGATTTGCGCTCTGGAAGGTGTGTAATGACCCTAGCTGGTCATTTGAAGGAAGTGTACTGTGTGACTTGGTCGCCGAACTGCTACCAGCTCGCAACTGGATCTGCGGACAATCATATTAAGGTAAAAGTGACTGCAAAAAACGAGGTTGTTAATTTCTCCATAGATTTGGGACATCAGACAACAAAAATGCATTTATTCCATTCCTGCGCACAAAAATATCGTTACCTCGCTCAGATACCAGAAGGGCATGGGCGATTATTTGGTCAGCGGATCGTATGATAGTACAGCAGCGATCTGGGCATGTCCGGGATTCCTTCCTGTTAAGGTGAGATCAGTCATTGTGGCAGTAGTAACTTACGTCTAATCTAGACTTTGACACATTCTGGCAAACTTATGTCAGCAGACTTATCGACAAAAGGAGACTACATCGCCACGTCGAGTTATGATAGAATAATTACGTTATGGGGTCCGGAAGCAAATCTAGAGTCGGATAAAAGCGAATTCCTGCCGTCTAAGAAGGCCCCAGAAGTGGACACAAAAGCAGAACCTATGGATGATTGACGAAGGAGCAGATCATGATTTCATTCTGCCACTATTAGAAAAAAACAGTGACCTAAATGCCGAAAATAGGAAAATACACTGCCCATCGGCGAAGTTCAAGCTCATCACATTCCACAATTGAAGAAGCACTCGTTTTCGATGTTTCTTCTTGCTAACGCTATCTTCTGCTAGAGTTGCATGCGCCTTTCTTATTGCAAGAGAAAAACTCGATTCGAATTCAAAATATAGTTTATTGGTGCATTAGCCTAAAAACCGTACGCGTGTTACTAAAACATAACTGTATCTAACCCTGCTTGGCACAAACGGGCCATGTTGCCTAGCACAGTTAGGAAAGATAAAAATCTGGAAGATATTAGGACACAGAGTTCTGCGAAGATATTCATATTGCACTAAAGCTCATCCTTTGCTCCGGAGCTTCTGTTTTCTGAAAGCCATTTTTCGAAATCCTCGAGGGATCGTCCTCCCTGGTATTTCACTGGATTCGTCTTGTCGCCAGCAGGAATCCAGAGGATGGATGGATATCCCTTCACAAGTTCCTTGTAGCTCTCGAGCTCTGAAGTTCCTTATGAAATGGTTAATGTTAGATCGACTTGCCTAGTTCATTAGCAGTGGCATCAAAGTCGCCAATAATGATGGAATCGTCATCCTTGTGAGCAGTAGCAAATTCTTCCCATGCTGGAGCCATGGCTTTGCAATGGCCGCACCAAGGTGCATAGAATTTGACGAAAACATCGGCGGAAGAGTTGATGACGAGATCGTTAAAGTTTTTCGCGACAATTTTTTTGTTATCGCCTGAATTATTAGAAGAAACGTTTTCGCAAAAATATTACCTTGAGTTTCTGGAATAGGTTCGGACATAACCTCGTGGAGCATCTTTGAAACGATGGCATCAGCGGTGAGTGCGCCGTCGTAACTCTTGGGTTCGTCTTCGCCCTTCACGAAAATCTTCATAGTGGGATAACCACTAATATCATACTTCTTGCAAAGAGCATTGTGCTGAGTGCAGTCGACCTAAAATTTTACGTTACGCATTCCTCGTTGTCGCTTCAGACAATACCTTTCCAATTTGGATGTTATGAGATTTGAGCTGAGCAGCGGCTGTGTCGTATTCGGGCGCAAGTCGCTTACAATGCGGGCACCAGGGAGCGTAGAACTCAACCATTATCTCCTCGTTGCGAGCAAGAGCCGCATCGAAGTTGGATTCGCCGAGGACGAGAACATCGCTCATGGCGTCCTTGATCTTTTGTTGAATCGTTGGCCTAGAATTTGGATAGCACTAAACTCTTTGACTCCTAAATTACCCAAAGAAGTAGATGGCCATGAATGTAGCATAGCAACCGATTCCGTAAAAGACATAGCGAAGAACTAGTTTGAGTCCGGCGAGGGGATCGTTAATCGTCTTATTCTTCTTCTCCTTCTTTTCTTTCTTCGCCATTTTATCTAGTTTTCACTGCGTACGAACAAAGAGGAAATTCCTTTCGATGTCGTATTCTGAAGAAAAAATACAATCAATTCCGAGGAAATCAATTGAAGAAAAAGGGCCTCCAGTGCATCGCCGCTCTCTCTCTCGGTGATGTGGCAAAGCATGAACTAGAAATAGCCGAAGGGCGGAGCTGAAACCCTGTACCAAAATTCTATCCCTTTTTCAATCACTCTCTATGTCAAAATTTTCATAAGCCAAATTCCGTTTGAAAAAATAAGGAAGTTTCTAAAATGGGAAAATTGAATCTCTAATAAAAAAATCACAGGAAAACAGGACAAAATAGGAATAGCCGCGCGGGTAAGAATAATAACCGGAGAAAAATAAGTCTTTGAGTGGACTTAAAGCGCAAAACAGGCTGCGAAATTCGTGTCAAGAGGCTCTTTCGCGTTTGAGAAAAAAAAATTTCAAAGTCGTTTTGATTGTTTACTCTTGGCCAGCTCATGACTTTACGAGCTTTGTGACTAATAATTCCAAGCAGAGGATAATTGATCGGTGATCCCTTTTACTTTCTTTAAAAGCGAAAGGTCGCATTTTAAATTGAGTCGTAAACTTTCGTTCAAGATGAAATTTCGCTATTTTTATTTGACCGAGCCTTGATACGCTCGTTGCGTTTATTTGAAAATAATTTCTGTAATTGAACATGCTGCATAGGCTTTCCAGTAAAACTGATAGTAGCAGAATGAAAGCGGTTTTTTAGTACAAAAAAAAAGCCTTTTATTGAGCGCTTCTTCATCTCTAAGCACTTTCAATATCCAGTGTTTGATAAAATATGCATGCGCCTCACCGAAAATACACATCTTATTCAATGCACTGGCCGATCAAGAGTTCTATTGATATTCTTTGCGAACAGAGGAGTGAAGTAGGTAAGAAAAGTTCTTGAAAGAGTCAATTACCCAAATGGAAACGTGTCTTTTTATTATAACCGGACTCGCGTCCCGTGGTCAATTCATATTCAAATTGATAAATGAATTAGGTAAAGCTTGAATAGAGCGTCCAAAGTAAATTTCTTCCTTTCACTTCACAGTGAATTAAGCTTAAACTATGGTTGATTTTCGTGCATTAAAAGCACGCATGAATTTGCGACAGTAATGAACAGAAATTGTCACTCGACCGAGAATGGAGAGGAGGTTCTATCTTCCTAGTGAAGGAATGGGGAGTAAAGGTGTTTTTTTCTCATAAATTGTTTTTTTCAAGTGACCCGATGCTCATAGTAAGGTATTTAATGCTTTTATGATAAAATCGGAACTCGAATTTTTATAAAAGTATTTTGCAAAGAGAATGTCAAGAGGGACAATTTTACAAGTTACACTTGTTAGATTTTTCGTGTTTTCTGAACTCGAGAACATATAAGTTATTCTAAGTTATAACCCGGTTTTACAGTAGCTCTCTACTTTGCATATAAACTATCTTTTGGGTAATCACTGTTTCGGACGGAGAAGCGCGCTCACTAGTCGCGAATATAGTGCTCAATTTAGTGCTAAATTAACGGAGGACCGCTCGGATCACTGCCCGAGCACGTCGCCAGAGCTTTCCCAAGATGAAGTTTTCTACGAAAATTATCAGAGTTGCCTCGGAGAACAAAGAGACTCGTTCGATTTTGGTCAGCCGGCAAAGCCAGTGTCAAAAAGAGATAAAGAGGAAGTCATTGCCAAAAGCCTGCTCTTCAAGCGTCACTTCGAAAGAGTTAACAGCCGAACAGGTCCATCTTCTAGTAAGGTTCGTAATGCTTTTCAAGAGCCAATAGCAGTAGTTACCGTGCATATTCAGCTCCACTGCGAGCTCGGCGTGCCTGGCTGGAATGACTTGGTCTATTTCAGATCCTTGAAACCAAATCGCCATGTTCGGTATCATCTCAGCGTCGGATTTGACAGGGATACACTCGAATAGAATACGTGCGAAGTGAACCAGATCAATTCCGCGCTACCCATAAAAAGTTATCACCATCGCAGTTTTGACTCAGGTTAGCTCGGTTTGCAAGGCTAATATTCAACAGTTTTTCAAACTTTTCTAACTACTGAGCTTTTCACGGGAAGAGCGAGGACCTTTAGCCTCTTAGAGGCCGAAATATAGAATTTTTGTATATTTAATACAGTATATCCTTCCCTAAGTGTACATTTGCTTTGGTTTTCTTATATTATATCAGCACGTCTTTCGTTATATTTTCATCGAGCCAGTCGTGGTTGGATTAGTCATTATCTTCTGTGGGATATTTTCGGTAAGCAAGGCTACATACAGTAAGATACTCAAAGTCGTTTCCTCTAAGTATTCCATGCAAACTCCGAAATCTACTGTCATTGTAACCGCAATCTGCTCGCTGCTTTCAATCGCCATGCTTGTTCTCGTTATTTTCGTTTTCATAAAAGAGCATGAGAATATTATGGAGATAACAAGGACAAAGAAGAACGCGCTTTCCTTGTGGTCCCTCATCGGTATCGGAATAAGTTCAATCGTCGAGATTTTGCTTGCTCTGGAACGGCTTTCGATAATATTTTCTCCATAAGGACGAAGGTTACTGATAGTGGCGTGATAGTTTATTTGAAATGAATATCTATCACTTATCCAATAAAAACAGCACGTTGTGCGAAAGTACACGTCTCTGGAAATCGAAAGCTTCAAAGTCTACTCTTTCTGCATGTCTTCGATACATGGATATTGTCGAGCGCTTAAGGGTGTACCAACAGATCTTAGATCTACAACAGAGACATCCTAACGTAGCCCTCGGAGTGCTCACGACGTGGTCCTCTGCGGAAGCCTCGAAAGACGGGTCAATGAACTTCAATCAGTTTCACGAGGTTAGAAAGGACTTCGGTTCCGAGTTATATAATAATTCGGGCCAGAGTTTAGACAGGTTCTGAGAGCAGAATCTTGTCGGGCTCTTTTCACTCCAAAATTAGAAGTTATTGCAAAAACAACGTTCTATTTTTTTAGCTGATCATTGCATAACGATTATGGCCGTGAAAATTTAAAAGAGTTCCAAGATTTTTGGTTATATTTGAAACTAGCATAATTAGGGTAATATAATTGAACAGAATCTGAATTATTCAAAAATATATTCTTAAAAGCTCCATCCGCGGTTTCAGCCGTAAAATTTTATTTACCGCGTAAGTGACATACTGTCAGGCAGTCCAGGCTAAGCCTTTGTCAAATTGTGACAGCGAGTCTTAAATTTCATTCGATCAATTAAAATATTTCCAAGCGCAACGTTGATATGGAAATACAAGCGGCTGAACGTGATATGGCAGATGCATACGAGCAGTACATGGATGATCAGGTCGATTTACAGAACCAGGTAAAAAAATAACCATAATGTGAATTTTTGGCGAAGCCGAGTTTCAATTTATTTGTATGCAAGTACGTTTAATATTTTGGGAGCTCCGTTTACGACGCAAACTCCGTAAACTAGATAACCAGACAATTGAAATGTGTCTTTAGGTGGAAATGGATGCTGAAATGGACATCGCCTTGAATCAATACGATTATGACCAGAATTAACTCATGCCCTCCAAAATATCTTCTTTACAAAAAATAAATAATTTCCAGCTATGCTTTATTCAATCTGTCCTTGTTAGAAGCTGAAAATTGTCAGTGCCCTTGCGCTACTGACTATTCGCCAGTGGTAACCCTTGTCAAGTAGGAATCAGTAAAGATCAACTATGGAGAACTGCCAAGCGTCAAAGTTGACAAGATGAGAATTATTTTCTTCGTTTTAGAGTACTTTGTAGTAGCATTGATCATGCAGTTGAAAGAACAGGGTCAAATATAATTTGCAATCGAGTTTTTTAGAAAAGATATTTGAGAAAGACGAGAAAGACTTGCCCGAGTAATCACTCCAGTAGTTTGGCGCTTTGCTTCCGCTTTAGCCTTAATGCATTCACTCCAAGGGCAACGTCGACTAGCAGGATGAGCACCAGCACAACGTGACCGGGCTCTACAAAAATTATTTCCTTGTTTGTGACAGTTTACCGCTACTTACTCGAGTTCGACCACGTCCCGAATTTCGAAGAGCTCGATGGAGAACCGAAAAAGATCTCTGCTTGCTCTCCAGTTAGAGGATCCCTGTTCGAGAGAAAAAACGGCCAGGGCCCGAATGTTTCTATCACTCCTGCTTTTTGAAAGAGTTTCTTGCTCCCTCCATTGTGCTCGAAGAACTGACTCGGAGAGTTGATTCTTTCCTGAGAAAACTCGTCTTCCGATCTTCTAGTTCTCCCTTCTTCCAATTTTTCTCTTTCCAATTCAGCTTTGTATTGTTCTAAGAGCTTATTAGAGCTTTCCTCCAAATTGAGTATTTTAGAATGAAGCAAAATGATAAGAGGAAGATTAAATTGATAGGTTCACAGAAATTCAGCCCATTGATTGAAGAGCGATCAGCTATTACTCCATAAAGGATCTTGCATATGATATCATTAAAAGCTCGTCTATTAGCCATTATCGGATTGTGGGTTTTTCTCTGAGTTTGCAGGGTTGTTTTATATGATATAAATTATATCTAGGGGGCGATAAGAGTTCATACTGATTAGAATTCACATTGCGCCATCTGCCCCTAGATCGGCTTGTTAACAAGTGCCATTCATGGCTTTAAATTGATAACCGTATTGAGATATGGAAAGCCCTTCCTCAAAATACTCTCTGTTGCTTTCTCTTGTAAAGCCAGTAGAGTTATGTATTTTGTTGCTTCTGTCAAGTGCTGTGTTCTTGTGCTCATCTCGTGGTTGCTTTCCGAGAATATTTTTCTTGTGTTCGTTTAATTTTAAAATCTCTCTCCAAATTCTGAAAGTCACATTAGCCCTTTTAAAATAAAACTGAGTTCAAATGGCTTTTCTATTTTAGTTTGAAAGATATTACCTTGTTCTAAGGTCGACTTCTTTAGGCGAAATTTTTCGATTGATAGTGAGATTAGCACTGGTGGTAACTTGGGAAGAATAATCGTTAAAGCCATCACCAAAAGTGGGGAAATCGGTGCACTTTGGTAATGTTGTCTTTGGTTTTGCTGTTGTCGTTGTTCTCTTCAAAATCTCTTCCTCTTCCTCGTCTGCTCCTTTTTCATCTTCGTAGCGAGTGCATGCAACATCTAGCTGCATAGTTCTAGCGTTATTATTTGCTTCTGACATATTTCCCAAAGCCATTCTCCTTTCCGCAGCATCTTTTTCTACTTCCCCTTCGTTGAGTTATGCAATAATTACAGAAATTAACTACAATTATTTGATTCTCCGGATAATCTGATTTAAACAATACGATATATCAAATATGTTAACTTATAGTGCTAGTTTTTGACTAATAAACTTGTCCTTCTTGACATGTTCCCATACAGTTCTCTCCATTCGTAACGCAGACCTAAATAGATTTAAGCAGCCGGTAATCAAACAATTTCATTATGCGACGCGCGGTCCATAAAAATTCAGTGTTTGATGGTTCTAAACCTTTGTTATAACGTGGATGAAGAAACCTCGGAAGTCTGGAATATTAGCAAACGCTTCAGAAATGCCCATGAAGTCGATTCTGAATGCCATATGTGGGTGCTCTTCTGGATTCTCTTTATCGAATGGATTCGGCATCGGGTAGCCGTCCATGAGTGGATGCAGGATCGCACACCCAGTTGGCAGTTTTCTAAGCAGAATAACAGAACCTTCTGGTGGGTCCGGGTCATCTGTTGCTGTGACCCAAAGCTTCTCGACAACCACGACTAAAGTCGGTTTTTGGATGTCGATTAGCTCGATACCGATCCAGGTTTCGTCATCTTTTTCAATTTCATCCGCCGCCGTGATCGGCCGTTCCAAATGCTCGTCATAGTAGAGCCCTGTTCTGACATCAAAACTGCCATCGCCGGGGATTGGCTCCAAAATGATAACGGAAGGCTTTTTACAGATGCATGGCTCCGTGATATCACAAGTGTATGTGCAGTTATTCAGCGGATCCCAAAAGCAGTCCTCGCAGAAATCGCACTTGGTAGACACGCACATACTCGTCGACAGCGTCTTCTCAAAGTGACAGGAGAAATTTGAAGTTTTGTGCCAATTATCGAACTAGCGCACGTTCTTGAGCGCAATGTTATGAAATATATTTTTGCGCGGAATGAGAACACTCTCCTGATTTCCAAATATAACTTTTGGAACCGTTGATGCTATTCTCGTCCACTCGATCTGATTTTCAAACGAGATGTGGGTCGCGTTTTCTGTTTGAGAAAAGCCACAACTGTAACTCCAAGTTTGCATGTTGTCCTTTCAAGTTGCTCCATAAATTGCTGAAAGTTTGAATATTCAGTGAGATAAAATAAACTCGACTACAAAAAGAGCCCTTTCCTGATTCGTGAAGTTGAATAGATTCCCTCCGTCCATCGAGCAGTCTCCAATCCTACCTACTGTATAATCCTGTAAGATTTCTTTTCACTCGGGTCGCCAAATGAGCTCATCCCTTTTCTTCGCGCCTCGAGAGGAATCTAACAACCCTGGTAAGGAAATAGAACGGCTAATGCCGTCAACGTTTGAAACTCAAAGATTTTGTTATTAAAAAAACGAACGGAAGAAAACCCGTTCGTTTTTTCATCCATCATATCAAGCGCAAGAAGATACTGTCCAAACGTCAAAAATGATGAATAAGTTTACTTAAGGCTCTGTTTGCTTCGTCTAAATTCCGAAAAGTGGAATAATTTCTTTACAACTTCGGTTTTTGAAATTGTGAGGCGAGCACTTCTTGCACAGATGGTAATTAGATGAAATGCTAAATAGTCTGATGATCAGTTAGTTTTCAGATTAACTTAAATTGCCCAATTATCGTGTTCTGGAGGGCTTTCGTTGCGCCTCTCAATTTCCGTCAAGCGTTTTTTCGTAAATATTTAGATGAAAGATGAGCGTCAATTTAGATTCGACCCGCTCCTGGTAAGTCGTTGAGCTCCAGGACTATTTCGCTGTATCCACATGAGATAACATTAAACTCCTAATTAGGGTCTTGTCCATAATCTAGGATATGCTATTTGAGCTTGACTTTCATTTAACTCTTCAATCAAAATTACTGTCTTTGGAAGCGAAGTGCACTCTCTCGGAGGAAAAATAACGTGGATTTTTGACGAGTGTCGGCCGTCGTTTGATTTTCTCAAGATCGCTTGCTCTTTTTATCTCTTGTTCAAAAGAATCAAAGACCCTTGCCTGTGCATTAACAGTACTTATGCCATAGATGGCGAAAATCGCCAAAAACGGCCTCCGTCCCATCGAGGAACACGTAATGCGATCTAATGGAGCACCGTCGCTCCACCGTTTCGTTCACAATTAGACCACTTTTTTCACATTTTCTCCAACAAACCTAAATTGCTCCTACGTGACTCACGACCAACGTGGTTCTTTTTTTTTCCTTCGACTTGCAGATTCCAACTTTTAGGGGATAACCTGTGCCGATTTCCACGCAAAGGTAAGCCCCAGCTTCTGTCCGTTCTTTTTGTGAGTTTTGCGAAAGAGTTATTAGAATGCTCAAAAATTATTTAAACATCATAGAGCGTAGTTCAGCGCGCTTTTATTAGATCAGCGGCGTTTTTTCTATCCTTTGAAAAAGTTGGAACGCGAGAGATAGAAAATAAAGGGCTTAGAAAAATATTCGAGATAAACATTCTCGTCATGCGAAAACGGTCCTTGTTTGAATTAATTACGCCCAAGACTTAGTAGAGCATACTCAAGTCATTTCGCACAAAAACAATTCGACCCTTGGCCGATTACCTCAGCCGAGTTTGAAGGGTTTATCCGCGCTAATTCACGGCGGCAATTCTAAACCAGAGAAATTTTGATTCTTGAGGTTTACGTCGCTCGATTCCCACCAGCTGCCAACATACAAACCCGTTCTTGCTGATTGTATTCAACGTGAAGTTTTCTTGACTGCAAGTTCAAAATATAACCCACAAAAATATGGATCTATGTTTTATTGTTACCTTGAAGCAAATATATAAGCTATTCCTACGTTGCATAATAACGAGCAGGCCGCGAAAGACTTAGAAAGATCCGGAACGGATCATTTTTCTTTTGCCTAGTGCGGTCTGCTGATGATGCCGTTTCTTGATTAAAAAAAAGGAGTGCCCATCGCCTTGTGACAGCAATCATGGAATGTGGCATTTGGGAAACAGATGACACTTGCGTCGTCGCAATCTTAAGATGCAGCCACGGCATGCACCTCGATTGTTTCCCAGATTTTTGAGCAAGTCTATCCTATATCTCAAATGCAGAGTTAAATCTCGACTGTCAAAGATAACTCGTGAAACCATAGTTTTTGACCTGCAAGCTAATTGAGCGTTTGAGCTCGCCAAATCGCATTTGACCGAACGTGAAAGTAAGTTTTGCGACCGCAGAGTGTGGAAACGGTTAAGTCGGCCGGATGGCATATATTTGGAATATTATATTCTTAAGGATGGCAATAACCAATTATGGCCGCGTAAGAGTAAGGGAGAGTTTCACCCAGATGTAAGTGATTTACGGCATGTTCATTTTTAGAAGCAAATAGCTTCTTGCGAAATGAGCCGCTAAATATAGGCCTGGAACGCTAAACGCATCCCCTCTCCAAAGTAAAAAGCGCATGGCGCGCGGTAACTTGCGCCGCGCCTCTCTACTGCCACATGAAAAAAGACGATGCGCGCCGTGCTAAAGACGAGTACCTGCTAAAGGAGCATCCCTAAGAGAGAACAGGCCACCGAAAGATGTGGACGCTTAAATTGCTGCTTTTGTACAGTAATACACTCGAGAATTTCAAACTGACAGAAGCGAGAAATGTATTGGGAAAAATTGAGAAGGGGCCAAGAGTCAGAAAGATTAGAGAAGTTCTGGATGAGTCGACGACAATTTTAAACGTGAGTATTGAAGTTTGTTCTACCTTCGACTGAAACGAAGAAAACAAAAATCTTTATCGAGTTTTTCAGTTCTGGAGTTCTTCTACTCCGGGTCATCCTCGCAAACCTTTTTACCGACAAGTTCGGCCCAGTTGTGGCGGGTGTTGGTACACCAATGATCGAACAATCGAAAAAAGCGCGACAGCGATTCTATTCGATAACACTCGTTTCAGCGTTGGAAATCGTCACAACGGTAATCATTCTAAAGCATCCTCTAGCACAGTTTTGGAAATATTTTTCCTGCCACGCTGCTGGGTTTCCTCTTATGAAATATCAAAAGTGTGCTAAGTGCTTAAAAGAATTCCAAATATTTTGACGCGGCGATAGGGACAGTACTCTTCAAAATCGCCTAACAATATTCACCTTCAACCCGCTTTTAGACTTGCCTGATTTCAAAGATCGCAATACTGACTCGCAATATTGGGTCATTTGGCCACGGGAAGCTGCTTCGAAAGGAATTACCAAAGGAACAAACTATCAAGGCACTGGTTAATGAACTAGAAATATCAATTCGTTCTTAGATATCTAAATTCTAGGACATCAATTACAGTTGATTTACGGGCTAGTCCTCTACGTTGGTAAGGTACCTACCAATTACGTGGAATCAGCTGGGAGGAGTTCCGTAAAAGATAACTACGGAAGTTTTGACGATTCATCCAAGTCCCGTAATCAATAATAGTCGCTACATTAACATAACTTATGTTTTAATTGACAATTATTTTTTATAAATGGAACCAAAATAAGACGTGAAATTCTGGGACCCTGCATTTAATCTCACCCTTTCTTATCGGCTGGATAGTGATATCCACCGCCCTTTCGGAAACACGATCACGTCAGCGAAATTTCTCCGTTTTGACCAAGGTAAGCGGCTCAAACCAGTAGATCAAATGTTCAGTGATCTTCTCTCCTTGAAAACGGCAGAGAAACATACTGCCTGGATTGTAAGTAACTGTGAGAGAACGAACGGTGCATCGCGAAGAATGGAATATGCTGACCAAATGATTCGTGCAGGGAAGGGGTGAAAACAGACACAGAATCTTGGATGCAAGAAAAAAGAACAGATAAAAACCCTCAAAGGACTTTCTCTTGATGGATATGGCGAGTGCTTCAACAATACTCTTGTCGGATCGCCATGGACGCATGGAAACGATATCGGACCTATTGCCAAATATAAATTCTACCTGGCCTTTGAAAACTCTGTGCACTGTAATGATTACATATCCGAGAAGTTCTGGAGAAACTCGCTGGCAAACGGAGCCGTTCCGATCGTTTTCGGCCCTCATCGAGATGATGTGGCAAAAATTGCACCTCCAAAATCATATATTCATACGGTTAGTCGTCGTTGCTTACTAATTTGTGCGAATTAATCTTTGTCGACACGAAGGTATAAAATAACAGCCTCGTAATTAGATATGTACTTGAGTCTGGCGCCGCGAATCCAATCGCGTTCCATGATCATAGAAAGGCATCATGCACAATGAAATAATCGGCTTTTAGGAGGACTTTGATTCTCCCGCGCATTTGGTTGATTATTTGGACTATCTCGATGGAAATGACACGGCTTACATGGAGTACCATCAGTGGCGCGCTGATGTCAGTCCGGCCAAGCTGCAGGAGAAGCACTCAGTCGATCACTTGGGTAACTACGACCAAATGATGTGCAACCTCTGCAAGAATATCAACGACAGAAAGCACAGCGGTTTCCCCAAGCAGAAAATCGCTTCTGGTAAGAAAATATTCTCTTCCATGATTTCTATATTGGATAGCGATTCTAGACAGATTACGTAACACCCTGCATTTTAGTCGCTCACTGGTGGTGGATGGATGTGCATGACGAAAAGTGCACAGCTGATTTTGAGATTCCCGCCTGGCTGCGAGCACTAGACGATCCCAATCACAAAACTGTACGAAGACATCTTCTGTAAATAACCTGTTTATCTGTCCTTGTTTCTAATCTGTTTTATACGCTCACTGTACATATGAATATAAAATATTTCTGATTTTCGTAACTCCTAGACTTTGGATTCCAAGTTCACGGGTGACCACGGTCTATGGTGCGATCTCAACAGCGCTCACGGGGTCCAAGTTAAACATTGAGGTCGTTAGAAATCGCGCGCATGTTACGTTTGGTTACAAATTTCGCGAATTTTCCCTCGGAAGGGTTATTTTTCATTTCAATAACACCTCTTTATAGCTGATTTCCGGCGATTTATTTAGTCTACAGTACTTTTCGGTACTCCCTCGCAGTGCCAGTTGCACATTTAGGTCATTTGAAGGTGAAGTTGCTTGTAATGTAGATCATATACCCGCGGGTTCTCGCTGGTGACGCTTTTTGACCACGCCTCCAAGGAGCAAACATCTTCTAGACCCTCAATTTTCTTTTACGACTGTCCTTACTCACTGAATTTGTTTTTAATTCAGTTCGGCGAGCTCAACTAGCACTGAGCCGCTGATTTACAAAGAGAAAGTACTGATTCCGATACTTTTATCGGTGAAACACCCCGATTTAACCTGACTGTAGGCTATTTGCAGAGAACTTCGGAGTTAGGGGCTCCTCTTTGACTCAGCAGTCGCACGCAGAGAAGTGCACTACCAGGTCAGTCAGAGAATAAACTTAATTAAATCAGTTTCGCTTCGATGGATGTTTAAAAAGTCGTAGGTGTAAGCCTTAAGGTCGTTAAAAGCATCAAATAATAGAAACATTCTAATTTTCAAAAGAGAAAACTTGATAAGAATCTTTTTGGCGCCTTTTTCAATAGATTTGCATATCATCGTTGTCTCCATTTTGTATTCCTATTTTGGGGTAAACAATATCTAGAGATATTTTTCAGTCTTGAGATGCCTCCACAGCAAGGAGCTGAACCTGCTAGCGTCCCCGAGAAGGTCTCGGTGGACATTCCTGACATTGAATCTGTCCTCGCTCTCAATCCGAAGAGCTACTCTGGGGCCAAGTCGATCCCCACTCACAAGGGTCAGAAAGCCAAAGCCCACTGGAAACGAAACATTAAAAAGTCACAAGGGTGCTCCCAAAATGATGGCTGCGGTTCAAAGGGCAAACTTTACAAGAACTTCGGTGATATTAAGCACACTACTCTTTCGGAGAGAGCTGCTCTCAGAGAAGCCGGTCGCTGTCTCAAATGTGCAGATGCCCCGTGCCAGAAATCTTGTCCTACTTCGCTCGATATCAAATGTAAGTTTATGCCATAATAGGACAAATTATTCTATCTCATTTTCAGCATTCATTTCCGCTATCGCTAACAAAAACTATTATGGCGCGGCACAGATCATTTTGTCTGACAATCCCATCGGTTTGACTTGTGGTATGGTCTGCCCAACATCTGATCTTTGCATGGGCGGTTGCAATTTGTACGCGGCAGAAGAGGGGCCAATCAACATCTCTGGTCTCCAGCAATACGCCTGTGAAGTTTTCAAAGCAATGAAAATCCCGGCTTCGCGTGACCCCGCTCTGCCCGCACCCGAAGACATGCCAGCTGCTTTCAACCAAAAGATCGCTCTTGTTGGCTGTGGACCCGCATCAATTTCTTGCGCTACTTTCCTCGCTCGAATGGGCTACAGCAACATTACAATCTACGAGCGAGACGAAAACCCAGGTGGACTCTCTGCATCCGAAATTCCTCAGTACCGACTCCCTTATGATGTTATCGATTGGGAAACAAACCTGGTAAAAGATCTTGGCGTTAAGGTCGAATACGGCCGTGAACTTGGAAGAAATCTCTCTGTGCAACAGCTGCGTGACGAAGGAAACGCCGCTATCTTCCTCGGTATCGGACTTCCAAATCCAAAAACTTCGCCCATCTTCAAAGGCCTCGATGCTAGCTCTGGCTTCTACACGTCTAAAGAGTTCTTGCCAAAGGTAGCTCAAGCTTCCAAAGCTGGAATGTGCTCCTGCAAATCTCAATTACCTGAGCTTCATGGAAACGTTGTCGTTCTCGGCGCTGGTGATACCGCGTTTGATTGTGCGACAAGCGCGATCCGTTGTGGTGCCCGACGAGTCTTTGTTGCCTTCCGAAAAGGTGTTCAGAATATCCGAGCTGTGCCAGAAGAAGCCGATCTCGCTAAGGACGAGCGATGTGAATTCATGCCTTTCCTAAATCCCGAAAAGGTCTACACTGGAGAAGATGGCAAAATCAACGCGATCGAGTTCCATCGAACAGAACAAGACGATGACGGAAACTGGATTGTCGACTCAGACCAAGTCATTAAAGTCAAAGCTAACTTCGTCATTTCTGCGTTCGGTTCCGGCCTTACCAGCGAAGCCATCAAGGACGCAATGGGTGTCGAGCTCAATAAGTGGGGAACTCCAGTTATCGATCCCGATACTGGCTGCACAAAATCCGAGGATGTATTTGTCGGTGGTGATCTTACCGGCATTTCTGGAATGTCTGTTGAAGCTGCTAACGATGGTAAAACTGCTTCCTGGTCGATGCACAGGTAATTCTTTTCGTTGCTCGCGGCATTTAATGATGATTCCTAGATTCCTTCAAAAGAAAGGTAATTGCGAAGACCCTGGAACCACAGCCATTCTTCCTATGTTCCACACTCCAATTGACGATGTTGATATTTCTGTGGAAATTTGCGGTGTAAAATTTCCAAATCCTTTTGGCTTGGCTTCCGCTCCACCGACAACGAATTCTGCTATGATCCGACGATCATTCGAAGCTGGATGGGGATTCACCGTTACAAAGACTTTCGGTTGCGATCACGATTTGGTCACGAACGTCGCTCCTCGTATCACAAGAGGTACAACGAGCGGTCATCAATACGGACCCGGTCTAGGCTCTTTTATCAACATTGAGTTGATTTCCGAGAAGTCTGCTGAATACTGGTACAGATCTATTCGAGAGCTGAAAGATGACTTCCCAGAAAAGTAAGAATCATTTTTTTACAAAATGACAAATTTACAATCCAGGGTTGTTATTGCTTCGATTATGGCTTCTTACAACAAAGAGGACTGGCAAGAGCTTGCGATTGGATCTTGCAAGGCTGGTGCTGATATGCTCGAGTTGAACTTGTCTTGTCCTCACGGAATGGGCGAGCGTGGCATGGGTCTTGCTTGCGGTCAGAATACCGATATGGTCTACAATATTTCCAAATGGGTGAAGGAAGTCACGACTGTTCCCTTCTTCCCAAAGATGACACCTAACATCACTGATATTACTGCTATCGCTCAGGCAGCTAAGGACGGTGGAGCCGATGGCGTCACTGCGACCAACACTGTTTCTGGATTGATGCAGATCAAGGGAGATGGTACTCCTTGGCCAGGTGTCGGATCCGAAAAGAAAACAACTTACGGTGGTGTTGCAGGTAAAAACTTCAAAAGGAAAAACAATTTACGAACTGTAAAATGAAGGTAATGCCATTCGGCCGATTGCTATGAAAGCTGTTTCCGCTATCGCACGGGCAATCCCTGGATTCCCTATTTTGGCGACTGGCGGTATCGATTCTGCTGATGTTTCCATGCAGTATTTCAACGCTGGTGCAAGTGCGATGCAAGTCTGCTCCGCTGTCCAAAACCAGGACTACACTGTCGTCCAAGATTACATTAGCGGACTCAAAACTCTTCTCTATCTCAAAGGTAACCGCAGGATATAAGATGTATTCCTCTAATTTATTGCTAGGAAAATCTTCTATTGGCGAACTCGTTGACTGGGACGGTCAATCTCCGCCGACTCCAAAACATCAACTCGGCAAAGAGGTTATCTCTTGCGCGGAGCTTGGAAAGGATATTCCCAACTTCGGAGCATACAAAAAGGAAAAAGACGCTGCCATGGCCGCCAAAATGGTTGAGCGAGATCTCCTTGCTGACTCTCTCAAGCCCAACAATACGTAAGTCGAAAATGGCGTTACCCTTATTGATTTGAAACTAGAACTACTGTTGTCCCAACAAAGAACATTCCCACTGTCTCTGATGTCATTGGCCGTTCTTTACCGAATATTGGAAAGTACAACGATCTGGACAACAAACAGCACGTTGTTGCTCTGGTCGATCCAGATATGTGCATCAACTGCGGAAAATGCTACATGACGTGCAATGACTCTGGCTATCAGGTAATTTTGACAAAAGATGGATGTCGAACTTAATATTTTTCAGGCTATTTCATTCGACCCTGAGACTCATCTTCCAGTTGTCAATCACGACACTTGTACTGGGTGCACACTCTGCTTCTCGGTCTGCCCGATCATCGACTGTATCTCGATGGTACCACGAAAGGACCAGTACGTACCCAAGCGTGGCATTCCTCCTAAAAGCTTGAAAAAGCGTATTTACTAATTATTTTCTGTCTCTTATTTTCTGACAACTATTCACGCATTCGATTTACCAAATTTTCTGACAAATCGCTAGCTAAGTTCAACTTTCAATTTCTCTATTCAAGTTAACCTTTTTGGAGTGCTCTGTCGACTATTATTATTCTAAGATCTTTTTAGAATAATAATAACTTTAATTTAATGTTGAAACTAAAACCAAAAACTACACTGACGCTTCCTTCAAAGGATATCGTATGCCGGATTTCCTCCTGATATTCTTTGAGTGCTTTCCTCATTATCTCAAAAATGGGTGGTTTATTTCTGATATGCTGGGGTTCCGAAACCCCCGCCTGCAAGAGTTTAGGGTTTTCGATGCCGGAATTCCTCCGAAAATCCTACCACCCAAGATAACCATTTTTCTCAAATGTTTTCCACGTGCCGAATTCCAAATTAGACATCAAAAGAACAACTGTTGACTTTAATTGAGAAAACAGGCAAAGCAAGCGGCAAAGATATGCGCATCGCAGCATTCGGCATGAACAGCTCATTAACAGATTAGTTTTTATCAATTTCAGCGACCACATTCACCAGCGTTACAAATCGCTTCGATCATCTCCTCGTTTCAATGTCGCCCGGCTAAATTGTCTCCAATGAAAGCGCATAAGTTCTGCGACTGCTCTATTAGAGAATTTATATTTTCGTTTGCACTACTGAATTTTATTGTTTTGGCGTTTTTTATTAACTTCCACTTGGTCAAGTTTGAAGAGATTTTGCAAATCGATCAGGGGAAATTGCTGCAGAGACCATCTCAGCGAGAGATTTCGTTGTTTTCTCCAAAGGTGGAAGATGTCTTCATCTACTCTTCGCCCCTGGCAGGTGCTTCGGCGCTCAGTGATTTTCTCGAATTCGACGGTACTCTGTTTCTGCAAAAAGTTACTTCTTTCGAGGAGCTGCTGAAGGCGCGAAATTGTCATTTTGCTCGAACAACGGCACACCAGTGCCAATCCAGAAATCACGTCTACCACGTGACTTTCAACGATACAGTATCGAACCTTCTCTCTTATCCTGGACGCCTTATTTACATGGTGGTGAATCCTCGGCAGTACGCACTTTATCACATAAAACGCAAGCAACTTTCCAACTTTGAAGAAGTTTTGCCGACTGTCTTCGCTTATTGCGACGAGATCCAAGAAAGCTTTGACTTTCTCTACGACTTTAGCGGACGAAAGCGTGCACGCGTCATCAGACTAGAAGATCTTGAAGCGAACGAGTTAAGTGTCGTCAGTGAGCTCTACAAGTTTGCTGGCTACAAGTGGAGAGGCGTAAATGCTCAGGACTTACAGAAGTGGGCAGAGCACTATCAATTAGAACCGAACGAGTGGAGAACGACGTTGCCGTTCGATCTTGTCGATACTATTGATAACTACTGGTACGTCAATTGAATTTTCCACCAATCTTGTTTAATAAAATCAATCATTTTTAGCCGAAAAACAATGGACCAAATAGGCTATTTACCCGTCCGAAACGATTTCATCCTGACTGACTTGCATATCGACCTAAATGGTGAAAACTACATTGACCAGACTATTCAGAATTTGAAATAAACTCTTACTTAAGTCTTAAAATTATATAAATATTGTCTTTGTTGAAACACCATCGCTTAGCGTCATACCGCGTAGAATAAACCAGTTCTCGTCCGATCACTGAAGTCAAACTACGACGGGCGGGGTTAGTACTTACATGGGTGACCGGTTGGGAATACCTCGTGCGCTAAGCATTTTGATTTTTTGCAAGGAAATGGATCATCCTTTTGTCTCGGGCAAAATTTCCCAAAAGATTTTCGATGAATCGAACTAGCTACCATCGAAAATGATTGACATTATCTTTGTGAAACATTGAGAGTGGAGCTTGCGTTGCGGGCGGCGTGGCACTTGTAAAAAAGCGCCCTCTACCGCGCGATTTTCTGAAAAGAGGCCGAAAATAGGAGCGCGCAGCGACAAAACGACCTCGAAATCAAGCACCCCTTCTCTTTACTCATCCCATTTTTGAGTCCGATTTCGATTGTCTAACAGGTAAGAATCGTCTCCATGCCCTCTCTCTCCTATGACGCGCTTTTTTTAAGGTGGTGGAAGTTTTCTAGCCCACTTGCGCCTTATAAACCCTAGAACACCATACCTTTTTAGAATCAGCAGGAAATTCTAAGAACTTTGACCGTTTTAGTTTTCAAAAATCCCACTTCCGGTCCGATTCTAGAGCCGGAAGTTGACGAAATTTAGTAGTTAAGGTAATGTGTGACCTATCAAATTGCTCCCCAGAAGATTTCCTGTCGATATAGAGAAGAATCAATCCCTACCGCGGCCAAACCAACCGGTTAAAATTGTGAAAAATTTCATCAATTTATGCCTTTTTTACATCATTTTACCGGTCGGTTTGACCACGTTTGGGACTGTTTCTTCTGATGGTTTGATTATACCATGGAGTTTAACTCTTTTGGGAGAAAGCCTCTGGCCCCCCTTCCCCGTATCCCGCGCAAATCACTGTCGGGGAAGTCTAGAAATTTTCTTAAACGCTTGCTTGGCGGTTTAGAAGAATCTCGAGATTCTGAAGAACAGAATCTGGAAATAAAACGGGTCTAAGCCAATGAGAGAGCCGACAAGCGTTTGCGCGGCTTCTCCCAAAATTAGGCGCGCTCGCAGATCGAGCGTCTTACGGGGCCTAAGACGCTCAGATTCTCCTATCTCCACTTAGAGCTCAACTCCATGGTAGGATGACTCAAAATCTTCTGAGCATTAATTTCATATGTCACCAACTACCATTACTCCAAAATTTCGCCAACTTCCGGCTCTAGAATCGGACCGGAAGTGGAATTTTCGAAAACTAAAACGGTCAAAGTTCTTAGAATTTCCTGCTGATTCCAAAAAGGTATGGTGTTCTAGGGTTTATAAGGCGCAAGTGGGCTAGAAAACTTCCACCACCTTAAAAAAAGCGCGTCATAGGAGAGAGAGGGCATGGAGACGATTCTTACCTGTTAGACAATCGAAATCGGACTCAAAAATGGGATGAGTAAAGAGAAGGGGTGCTTGATTTCGAGGTCGTTTTGTCGCTGCGCGCTCCTATTTTCGGCCTCTTTTCAGAAAATCGCGCGGTAGAGGGCGCTTTTTTACAAGTGCCACGCCGCCCGCAACGCAAGCTCCACTCTCAATGTTTCACAAAGATAATGTCAATCATTTTCGATGGTAGCTAGTTCGATTCATCGAAAATCTTTTGGGAAATTTTGCCCGAGACAAAAGGATGATCCATTTCCTTGCAAAAAATCAAAATGCTTAGCGCACGAGGTATTCCCAACCGGTCACCCATGTAAGTACTAACCCCGCCCGTCGTAGTTTGACTTCAGTGATCGGACGAGAACTGGTTTATTCTACGCGGTATGACGCTAAGCGATGGTGTTTCAACAAAGACAATATTTATATTATTTTTTTTAGTGATGACTTCAAAAATTACTGTAATCCAGTGATCATAGAATTAACGGCAGAATGTTTCTGCTCTAACCATAGAAGTAATATCAGTAGAATTTATTATCTTTAGTTTAAAATATCTAAGAAATGGAAAAAAAGATTATTTGCATAGCCAACGCCCATTGAAGGACATAGAAATAATTTCGAATAAGACAAATGATGTTGTCTGAAGTAATAGAGAGAGAACTCGAATTAACAGGGGGTATTTTATTCGGAAGAGAAACCATTGTTTACAGAGGAAGTTACAATGGAAACAATTTTCTTGGTAAAAATTCGAGCGATGAAGAGCCAGATCAAAGAGGGTATTGGCCAGTAGAGCGGTGGATTCTGTCATTAGTTGAAGCTCAAAATCCTGTCAAATTGACTGGCGAAGGGCTCACAAAAGTTCAAGGATATGATTTCTCCTTTCTCGATGCAGTGAATGCTTGCGAAGAGCGATTACTTGGAACTTTCAGGTAGAATTGAAATATTCTTGAAAACTTAACGCGTCTAAGAGATTCTTGGCCTTTGATAAAAGTTCTTGATATCGGAGGAAAATTAACACAGGTATCTTAAATTGTTCAAGAATGTTTCTATAAATGATCACATTAGACAAGTTTCGGAACAAATGAGATACCTCCTATTCCTGCACATATCCACGCTGGCTGCACAAAAGACCGGAACAATCAAATTTCCTGCGGAAAAGCAGAAGCACAGTTCTTTCCATTTATTCCCAAAGATTCTTCGCCAATAACGCGAATGGGCTTCAAGAAAGAAGTTTCAAAGGAGATGCTTTTGGAAGCAATGAACGAATTCGGGAAAAGTGACGCGTTGTACAATCTTATGAACGAATACGAAGTCAAAGAAGGTGAATGCTGGATGGTCAGGCCCGGATTCGTGCACGCTCCGGGACCAGTGTTGACTATAGAAATCCAGAGACCCCAAGACGATTTCAACTTTTTGGGTAAATTTCAAAAACCATGCTCATTAATCAACAATTAAGCCTGGAAACTCGGCGAAAGAATCAATGCTGATCAATTAGTCTCGATGAAAAACGACAATCAGCTTCGTGGGCTTCAGTAAGAGAAGCGTTGAGAAATTATTAAAAAAGAATTAGGAACGTTGAAGAGTTTGTCGACCGCTGTATTGATTGGGAGATGAATGTGGATCCGAAATCGGAAACGATTTGGAAAACAAACAAACGCGTTTTCAAGCACACTGAAAGTTTTGAAATGGTGATTTTGGACCCTTTTCCTTTTATTAATCTTTCAGTCCAAAATATTCCACGACATGTTTGACGGCGAAGAGTGGCTTATAAAGAAGGGTAAAAATCTATATTACGAAAACGACTGTAGCCCTAAAGGAATCGGTGACTTTCATAATTCTTAGTTCATGAATGAATTACTTCATGTAAGTCGACGCTTATCCTCACCCAAAAAAGCTGCTCTTGTCTGGAAAGGATGCGGAACTTTAAATGGCCGCTCAATCTCGAAGAAAATGGAATTTCTTATCACACCAAACTCAAAATTAGAAATCGTCGCAGACAAAGAGTTGAAAATATACCTTTTCTTTCCTATGTTGTCATAAATAAACGAAAATATTTTGTTTTTAAGATTTCGACTACCGATATAAATTGTCCTGCGTTTCTTAAAATAGTCTTTTCTTTCTGAGAGAGAATCATAAGAAAGTCAATGAAGCCTTCACCGGCAGAAGATAACAACAACTTCGCTGTGGATTTACAAAATTATTTCGTTGGCAAAAGACAATGGAAACGAGCTGTATTTATAAAGGCAAAATTTAACTGGACTTTGCTATATTTTTTGTTGTCCTCAGTTTTTGGATACTTTATTGGAGGTTTTTACCAGAAAGTGAATCAACTTCTGCCCAACAACGTGGAAAGCTCGATGACGCTAGAAGCAGTTAGCAAGAGAGTAGGATAAAATTGATTCAATAATCATTTATGATTTCCACTAGGCAAATTTTCTTCTTGCTGATTTTGAGAGAAACATGAACAGCAAGGACATCAGATCTACTTCTTTAGAAGACCATGAAGTTGATTTTTACAAAGAACTCAAGAAGAAGATTCGGGATCTTCGCGCGCATATAGTGAGCTTTCAACCTTTGCCCGAAGAAATCAATGAGTACAAGAAAAAAGCTCGAGAATCTAAGCGAAATACTTTTTCAAAGAATCGATGGATGGGGACACAGATCTGGAAAAATTTATAACGGCATACTCGGTCCGCTGATTGTGAAGATTCCGAGACACCTGGCCGAATCTTTCAAGGATATACCCAACACAGAAGGACTCGCATACTTTGGCTACAACACTGAAGGACTCGTCGGGATTTCCAACGACAATAATCGACTTAAAAATATCCATTTCAAAGTAAGTGAAAAATTTTCGAGAGTAATTAATTAAACAAAGAAATTTTCGGGGAAAATACTTGTTAGCGAGGCGGTTGAGATTCACGAAGCTGCTCTCCTATCAAATCGGGCGGTAACTATCATTGTTCCATTCTATGGAAGAGTTCACACTCTTAGAAGATTTCTTGCCGACTTTGTGAAGTTTGCAGAAAAAGACACGAATCTTTATCTTGTTCTAGGAATGGTTTATATTTTTCTTTGTTGATAAATCGATTATAGAAATAACTTCTTAGTATTTCTTAGTTTAACTTCCTATATTCCTATAAGAGGTTCTATATGCTCACTGAGAAGAACTTTGCGCGAACCTCCTATAGAAATTACTTAGGAAGAAACATTAATTTCCTGTGAATGCATTCATTAGTGAAGAGAAAAAATAACCAAGATAAAAGCGGTCTTAGAATCAGAAATATCCGGCATCAAAAACTATCTTCAAGCTAACATAAAGAAGAATTTATATCCTGCACGAATCAAGACAGTTCTGTGCACAAACAGTAAATTCAAGCGGAGCGATTGCCTCAACAGAGGAATCGACTCTCTCAACAGCGAAAAGGAGTTATTTTTCATCTGCGATGTGGATCTCTATCTCAACGAAACCATTTTTGAACGCATTCGACTCTTTACCGGCAACAATACTGCTTTTTATCCTACATTCTTTAGGTTTGTATTTGAGTATTATTTAGCCATTTTAAACTTAATCTCACAATAAGCCAGTATGAACATAATTCGAAGAATCATGAGCTAACCCAAACTAATGGCTTCTGGAGATATTTTTCATATGGAATGGTTTCAATGACAAAGGACGCATTCCTGAAAACAAATGGCTTCAATGAGCTGATGGAAGGTTGGGGAGGCGAGGACACTGAGTTCGCTACTGAATGCGCGAAGAATAGGGTAATATTTCATTAATTAATCAGCCTAGAATAATTTTTTCGAAGATCATCTTTTTGCGAGCTAACGATCCAGGGCTCTTCCATAAATGGCATTTGAAGAACTGCCGTGAGACAAGTGAAAATCAGCGAGAGAGCTGCATCGTCACGAAAATGAGCAACAAAATGAGCACCGTTGAGTTGACGAAATTATACTTGTTGCCTGATGATCATCCTATCATTATTAAATAAATAGAAAAGTGTAGAAAGCGTTTATTATTTACTCGTGTTATGTTTGATCACTGCAATAAGAATTTTCTCAGTACTTGAGAAAATTACTGAACAGCGGCTCGTCACAAGAGACGCATTCCATGCGCATGCATCTTGCTTTGATGTCGTTTAATAAATATTAGTCTGTTTAGGCACACTATCTTTTCTCTGAGGCGAGGGCGATCAAGAGCCAGTTCTCGCCTCTCGACAACGACTCTAGCATCCGGACGCATTTATAACTTTAAGAGCATAAACAAAGCATTATCACTGTAACTTTTTATTATCAGTGTCTCTGAGATAAGCTTTCCAGGGCGATAAAGACAATATCGCTCTGTCAAGAGATAAATGAACAATGAGAGTCTTCCTAACGACAATCCGCGGCGATGGGATCGCGCGAAGAAGATCGACTGGACGGATTATGGGAAGGTAAAGGAGTCGACGGCCGAAAACTACATCAAGATATTTTCCCGCATATTCACTATTCTAATCCTCTTTGTACTCGTTGTTATCGTCAATATTATGCACTACTCAGCTTTCGCCGATTTTTTACCTCATCTCAGACCGAGTACCCCCTGCTACAGGAACGGAGTCAGCGAATTCCTCGAGTTGTGATTGACATGTAGAGCAACGTTGCGCAGAAAGGCGAGTTCTTCTTTCAAAGGAGCACTCAGTGTTTGCCGCGCTGTCATTCAAGAACAGCCGTGTGCATTCGTGAGAACGCACGCGGGCCAACTGTCCACTAAATTACTCAAACTCCGACATTACAATCGGCTGACTCCTCCTCAGCTCCAACATGACCCTTGCTTTTTATCTGGTACTCATTCCTGAGTTATACGCTGCTATTTATTACTTGTACTTTATCTTTTTCAAAAAAGACGTCCGTCCCAACTTGAGACAATGGATCAACACTTTGCTCTGCGAAGCTTTTTGTGCCATCGGCATCGGCCTTATGGTCTTTTACGTTGGTGGCTCTCTCGACGGCACTGCGTTTGTAGTTTCCTCGCTTTACGTTACTGCAACCCCTCTTGTATTCTCCTTGATGACAAACGACTTGAAATACCGGGGCAAGTGGACAATTTTTGGGCAGCTGGAACGCTGGTTTGAAGTGCGCAACCGCACCGGATACAACTTCGTAGCATTGGTCATCAGGCTAGCCGGCGTTGCTGCTTTTATTGTTGGCTTAGTCTTTCTATCTTCACTCAAGTCGCATCCAACCAATTCTGATGTACCGAGCAGTGCAGCCATTGCCATGGTTCTCGTTATCTGTCTCGTTCTAGTTTCTATAAGATATTGGAGCAACTATGCATCAGTTTGTGCCTTTCGACCAGTTCGCGAAGACGCTTTCAATTGCAAGGGACACAGGAAAGATCATTCAAGTACATAATTAAGCTCTCAAAGAAATAACTTGAGCAAATGATTGAAATCAAAAAAGGTTCAATGCTAAAAATTCAAATATACAGGAAAATTTAAAAACAGAAGGCGCAGCATGGTGTGGAGTCTCCGGAGTGGCCATACGCATCGCGTTATTTTTGAGTAAGTGCGGATCAACGCAAGTGTTTGCTTTGGTATTTTTTTACTTGATACGGAAAACGTAAGTTTTTCATGTCGCGATCTTGGTAAACAAGAGTTACGCAGGAACATGTTTGCTCGAATGTAGACAAATAGCTCTAAGTGCGGATAATTGCGTGTATTTCCAATTTATAGGTGTTTTAATAGCTGATTTTAGGTATTTATGCTGGGGTGATAGTGTCTGCCGGAAGTTCGCCCTTCGAAGAATTGAAAACGGATGAATGCAATCTCGTATGCAGTGAACTTAGTTGTGAGCTGACTCTGAACGAGGCAATATTCCGTATCGCAATCACCACTCCTTTGTTGAGCTACTTCTCGAAAACTGCTGTCCGAATCAACAGCCAAATGCTCGGATCGTATTTACCTAATCTTGTGGGCCTTATCTCTGCCTTTTGTATCCTTGCACATAGAGAAAACAGCTGGGAAATGGTTGTACCCTTTCTCTTTGGAATCTTTCAGTTTTTCGTCTTGACGACACATCTCCTTGATGATGATTATCTGATTTACCCACTGGAGAGGAAAGTATTCGACTTTGCATCTTACACTCCTCTCTTCACGAATACCATGTTGATGTTGAATAGAAAAGTGGTTGAGGTGGAGGAAGAAGTGAAAAATATCCTCCTAAAAGACGCCGAAGAAAACAGCCATTTCATCATTTCAAAATGTCAAAAACTTTTGGTGGAGTTAAGGACAAAGTGGACACACTTGGAAGGCGGAAGACGCAGGATGCGGGCGAGTTCGGCCAAAGCAACATGAAACGCTTTTCCTATGACAAGTCTTATCGGTGGAGCAGCGGTCAACGGGTGCCTCTGATTTACGTCTGCACGACGTTATGGCACGAAGAGGACTTTGAAATGGCGACAATGTTGAGATCAGTAATCAAACTCATAAAACATAGAAATGCAAAGGAGAAAAGGGCCCAGAGAGCGCAGGACAACGAAGACGCCAAGGTCGAGCTCGAGATTAATTTTTATAGTACCTATACTAATTATAGAACTCATTCATCTGAGCAAATAGAATACAGGACTATTCTGTAGTTAGATGAAAATCACACGACAATTTTCAACCTCCTAAAAGCATGATTATTTCAACATGGAAGTTCATATTTTCTTTGACAATGTGTTTGACGACAATGATATCATATTCGAAAGGGACACAGTAAAAGTACTGAACAAATGGGTTTGCCAATTTCTCGACGAATTAGAAAAAGCATTGTCTCTTTTTGGACTGATGAAAAAAGATAGAGACTCAAATGATACTATTCTGCAGCGTGGAAGGGTTGTTCTCACTCCTTACGGGTCACGTGTAAACAAAACCTCCTTATCAAACTATGACGACAATAAAGAGCTGTCAAAATAAAACTGTAGGAATCGCATTTGTTTACCCGTGAGTAGAGGTAGACTGGAGTACGACATTGAGGGCACACAGTTCGTAGTTCATCTCAAAGATGCGGAAAAGGTACAACGAGGCAAACGATGGAGTCAAGGTCGAGTTCAAATCGATTTCAATTTCTCTTAAAAGTTAGAGGATATTAAAAATTGAACATTAAAAAAGTTATGTATCTCTACTACCTTATCGGCTGGAAAATTGATGCCACTGATGAAATGGAAATCTCCGGCGCATATGAAAAGCTAGAAAAAGATAAGTGTTTCATTCTTGCGCTCGATGGTGACGTGGACTTTGACCCTCCTGCTCTTGAAATAGTCCTGAATCGACTGAAAAGAAACGATCACGTGGCAGCTTGCTGTAGTCAAATCCATCCGATGGGTTCTAGCTGGCTAGTAATGTATCAAAGATTTGAATATGCAGTTGGACATTGGCTACAAAAGACGACTGAGCACGTTCTAGGCTGTGTACTGTGTTCGCCTGGTTGTTTTTCGTTGGTTAGAATCAGTCATCTGGCGAGGCCGAACGTGATGGCAATGTACAAGTCTTTGGCAAGTACACCACTGGAAAAGTTGCAGTTTGACCAAGGCGAGGATCGATGGGTAAGGCCTCTCTGAGGGCTACTAAATAAATTTTAAGCTATGCACGCTTATGCTTACATCTGGTGGTAGAATTGAGTTCGAAGCATCGGCGCATTGCAACACATTTGCTCCTGAAGATTTACCAACGTTTTACAAACAGGTAACCCTGGTTACTTCAGAAAAACACTAAGACGGCAGAGTACTTGACCATTACTACCATGGAGTTGAGCTCTAAGTGGAGATAGGAGAATCTGAGCGTCTTAGGCCCCGTAAGACGCTCGATCTGGGCGCGCCTAAATCTGCGCCAAAACCTGGAGTTCGCCTTCTCGATTCTATGATTGGCTGAATCCCTTCATTTTCGCAGAAATGATTTTCGAGATTCTTCTGAAGCGCCCAACACGCGCTAAGGAAAATTTCTAGACTTCCCTGCGAGTGATCTTCGCGGGAAACGGGAAAGGGGACCCGGAGGCTTTCTCCACTTAGAGCTCAACTCTATGGTAGTTCATTATCATACTCTTGAAAACACTTACTTTCGCATTATTTCCGCATTAGTTCCTACTTCAGACTGTCTGCCGGCATTCTTATCGGAGCAAGTTCCTACTTAAGGATATAAGCTATGAATTCGAACTTTTGTAGCGCCTAAATGGGACGTAGGATCATTTTCACTTCAAAAGTAATCCTACCTAAAAATGCGCGTAAAACTCAAATCTGGTATTTTTAAAAAATTTTTTATAGAAAATTTTTCTTTTAGAGCGTTTTCAAATCTTACGATCGCGATTCCTCGAAATTTTTCCACTAAATCGGTCGAGTTTTTTCGATGAATAACTTCTCTTAACCCTTATCTATAAAATTGACGGATCAGTTTTCCCTAATTCCGACCGAAACCGATTTTAGAGCCATTTCCATGAGGCTTACCCAGCGCGTGAATAGTGTAAAAAGCGGCGCGCTGGGCACTCGGACTCTCGGCTCCTCTTTTCCGTGAGAGTGGCGCGGTTGAGCGGAGCGCTTTGATTGGTTGCACGCGAAAAAGCACAAAAAGAAGAAAAACACGAGCAAAAAAGAGGAAAACGCTAGAATGAAAATTCGAGAGAGTTTTGAAATAAAAGCCCGTCAATTTTCTAGCTTAACATCATCGATATAAAAAACACGGTTTAGTTTTAGCGATTTAATGGAAAATTTTCGAGAAATCGAGATCGTAAGATTTGAAATCGCTCTAAAGGGAAAATTTTCTTCGAAAATTTTTTTAAAGTACAAGATTTGAGTTATGCGTGCATTTTTAGGTAGGATTGCTTTTGAAATGAAAATGATCCTACGTCGCATTTAGGCGCTACGAAAGCTCAAATTCATAGCTTATATCCTTAAGACTGTTTGCAGTCATTTTAGTGATACTTCGTAGATAAGTCTGAAATTTTAGAGGCGGCGATGGGGTCCTTCAACCACGGCAAATGTCTGGCAGCTAATCTTGAATCAATTTGACGCTCGCAAAAATAATCCATATATCTCGCTTCCATATGTGCTCTACCATCTCTTTATGCTGATGTTTTCTATAATTGGCGTTTCCACAACAATGATGATGGTGGCTGAAGCGTTTTATATTGCGTTAGGATACAACTTGGACAAGGGTTTCTGCTATCTCATCGTTATGGCGCCGGTAGTAATTTTCTGCATCGCTTGCTACTTGAGTGGCAATGGAGACTTACAGATCAAGCTTGCAAGCTGGCTCTCCCTGATGTTCAGTTTCCTTATGTTGATTGTTTTGATTGGAATCATCATGGAAGGCGTCAATTGTCCTTTTAGCCCTTCGTTTTTATTCTTTGTTGGCTTAGCAGCTGTACATATTGTCGCTGGATTGCTTCATTTTGATGTGAAATCTCTCTTCTGTGGGGTAGTTTACTTTCTCTTTATTCCCTCTTGCTTTATCTTCCTTCAAATTTACTCTATTGCCAACCTGAACGATTTCTCCTGGGGAACACGCCAGGCGCCATCAAAGGCAGCAGCTAGTGACAATAGGAGTTTCTTTCAAAAAATAATGGGCGCTGAAATCAAGGAAGAGGACCCAGTCGACCCGGTTCAAAAAGACGGATATGGCTGTCATTGTAATCTGTGTCCGACAATTGTTCCAGCAAAAAATACTAAATTCTACGCGCATAGTGATGACAATAAACCAAAGGTAGTTACAAGTGAGTTTCAGTCACAAGTTTGTGACAACGACTTTATACCCGATGCACCGGATCGCATTTCCATCGAAGAAATTCCACCTGACACTCAAGAACTTGCGTACATGATCGAAGATGAGTTTGATGAACAATTCTTACAAGAAAATATTATGAAGGAGTCTTATTACGGCGGAGAAACTGTGCACGAGCTTAAGAAAAGTGAGTTCACTCAATGGACGAAACTGATGACAAACTGCGAGAACAACACAAGTCAAAGATTGAAAATGAATCCTGAGCAGCCTTCGGATCCAAAGATGAGTTTTTCTTACGGCTGGTTGTACAACAGAGAGATTGAATCTTTCAAACGCGAAGGCAAATTCGTAAATGAATCGGAGAGGATGAAGCTTGAGAAAGCAAAACGAATAAAGACGGAAAAAGATTATTTGGGATGGGTCGTTTCTAACAAATCGCCAATTAATGATAACTGCACAGTACACGTTCTTTCAAACCCGGAATATATCTTCTGGAGGGATATGGTTGACCCCACAGATGGATACATCGGACTTAAATCAAATGGAGAAAAATATGAAGAACTCGTGGAGAATGAGAAACAACTTGTCAAGGATGTCAATGAGTTTCGAGCTGAAAAATATGGTCTTTATCTTTTCATCAATACTGTCTGGGTCGTTATCTCAACAATTGTTCTGAAATACTCCGCTGAGCTTCTACAGATTCCGATTAAAGTCCCGAATATTGCCAAGTGCGATAATGAAGTAGAGTCAGAAGGTTCATTTGGTATTCTCTTCGATGGAAATTTTTCAAGAGATTACATCGAAAATTATAATGGAGGTAAGGATGACGACTGGGCTGAGATAAAGTTACAACCTCTTTCTCTCTTCTTTTTGGCATTTTACGTCATTCTTATTATTGCGCAGTTTATCTGCATGCTCTGGTAAGATATTTTGTGTGTGTCTGTCCGTAATCCTTTTTTAAGGCATCGTGTGTCAACGTACTATCATTTCGTAGCAGATGTTGATATAAGTATGCAACGAAGAGAAATTGAACGAAAAAAACGGGCAGCATTGGAGGCCAGTTTAACAGCAGAAGGAGAAAAAATTGAAGACATAGACAAGACGGTATCAGAGAGAAAGCTGGAGGAAATCAACAGGGCGTTCTTAGACGACGAAGGTCCAGGGCCTGATTCTGATCCAGGAGCGGGTTTGAAGTTGTTAATGTGGGTCAATTACATGACTTTGATTTAGGCGGGAATATGCACGCTAAACAAAGACGAAAGTCAACCATTAGGTTTGAAAATGTGTCGTCAGACGATGACGACGATGATAACGACGAGGGTGATCGGGTGGAGATCATCCAACCAACAGAAGACGACATCCGAAAAATGATCGAGCGACGGCAAGAACGCCGTAAATCTAGCATCTTCCACGGGGAAGGCAGTATTCTTTTCGCCGCGTCAAAAGTTATCGATATTTCCTTTCTTGGTCTAACAAAATGTTTGTAGGAACAATCAAGGTTTCAGCAAAGCAGACTCAACAGCCCAATGCTCCAGAAAATTAGACAGAAATCAAGCGCTAACATGTGAGTTGAATTGAACAAAACAAGGTGATTTTTTTATTCAAGATACGGTAAGAGTCCACTTTCCGTCCAGACATCTTATGGAGACGACGACGTATTCTCCGAAGCAGGCGACTTTATCAATAAAGAACACTCTCCTATTGAACCAGCTGCTCGTCCTTCGAGTGAAAAGTAATGGATTTATTGTTACCGTAATAACCCAATAAATAGCTCGTCGACTGTCAGCAACGGCCAGGAGAAGAAATTTCTCAAGAACTACATGAGAATTTCATACACAACGACGAACAAGATCGATTTGACAGATATAACTGAGTCAGATGCAGACGATAGTTCTTATGGCTCTCAACATTCCGGAGAGGCAAGCAACGGGTCAGAAACAAATACTCCTCGTGGTGTCGGTTTCGCTTTTCCTCAAGCAACTATACCTGAGCCTCAACAAATTCCACAAACTCAGCCTCCTCTCTTGTATGCCAAAAACCCAAGAATACAGCAGCTAAGAAGTAGAAGTCCTTTCCCAAGTGTGGACTGCTAAATGTATAATAAACTGTATAAACTGTATATACTGTACATTCTGCCATATTAAAACATCTAGCAATTATAATCTCGACTATGATACTCTGCTATGATTAGCTAAAAACTGCATATTGAACTCTTGATGAAAGTATTAGAATTGAAAATCATCAACTAAATGTATAAATGATCGGGCTCATTAATCATGCCTTGCTTGATCCTTTCTCTATTGCCGATTGGCACCTGTAATATATAAAGATAGACAAAGATGTAAGCAAAGTCTAGTCTTGTTTTAAATAAAATGATGTACATGTATTGATTATGTTAAAAGGTACAACTTATCAGCCCTTGAGTGATAGTAAAGTTAAGAAAAACTCAATGGCGTCATCCTGTAAATTGTAAAGGCAACAGGCTGGGCCCGCGCTGACCGGCGTAGATACAGTTCGAGTGGCTGACTTTTTCACTCTTGAAGATTTCGGTCATTCTGTGGCCCGACTGGCTCAACTTTTGAATACTTGAATAGTAACATGTTTTTGTACAAAGCTTGAATTTAGAAGTAAGAAATGGTTTTGGCTTAGTAGAGAATGATGGAGAGAAGAGAGTAAAATTTGAGAGCAATAATTTTATGAAAATATTCATATTTTATACAGGTAGTCCTGCCACCTTGTGACGAGGGATTGAGCCTAGCTTCAATTAAAAATAAAATAAACGAGGGTGTGCGATGATTACTATTGCAGTGCTGAAAAGCGCTTGAGCCAGGCTCCTTATAGATGGTGGCAAGCTGCTGTACGAATTCAGACTGATAGCATCTGCCGAACTAACTTGAAGCTAGGCGAAGTTGCTAAGTGAAGAAATTTTAAATAGAGCCAGCAGATATTTAGTTGAACACGAACTTGATTGATGATATAGGGGTGATGTACCATGGGCAAAAGAAACAGAGAAGAAAAAAGGTCAATAAGATATTCCTTTGAAGAAGATAGATAATATTATTTAATAATACTTTCTTTAAACATTTTAAAGTAGAAACTGTCTGAGATCGCTGCCTAGAGAAGAATTTGATCTTGTACTAGTTCCTACGGGGAACTTTTACGGCGTAAGACTATCTGCACTTTGATAGTTTTGAAGGAATGAGAGCTTGTTCGCAAACTTGGAAGAGAAGGAAAGTGTACAAGACAGAGAGAAGGAGAGAAAGGATTAGAAAAAAGTTGAACTTGCAGGTTTATTCAATCAAAACTACGTCAGAGATAGGTGGAATGTTGGAACTAAGAACGTCGTTAACACATTGACTTAAGAATGCCTTCTTCGATGAAATGGAAGTTTTTTTTTTGCGAGAGGCGATTCTTAACTCCTTATACAAGCGTGAACTTATGTTATTGGATTTATGTCTAAGATAATTGTCTTATGGCGCTCCCTCTCACCTAAAGAGATCATAGCTGCCGGGAGTTGGAAGAAAGTAAGCGAAGAAGCTAAACGCTAGAAAGGAAAATTACTGGCCTTGAAGAATTTGCAATTACTGGGTATCGCTGTCAGAAAGATTGAAAAATAATAGTCGTAAAATTAAAAATATATATAAATATGTTTAGTATCTTTGGGCCGATTGATAAAATAACAGGGCCGATGCTTGAGTCCAGTGAGTGGACTCCATCTTGAAGAATAACCAAGGAATAATGTTGAAGCATCTCCAGTTTACTCGGTTTTCAGTTTTAGTCTAAAAGTTTGGTCTTTCTCATGTTTACTGAAATGGAGCTTACCTTAAACTACTACTAAAGATAAACCGTAACGTCGTCGGAAGAAATCTATAGAGGACGTATAAGACAGCAAATATTAACGCTATCGAGTCGAGCATCAAGTACTGGTACCAGTACAAGTTGTGCGCAGCTGGACGCAAGTGAAACGCGCCTTTGGTTCTTATCGTGTACTCGATCCAGAAAACTGCGGCTTCGAGCGGCGTCATCGCCTTGTCCCGATGGATGCGGCTCATCGACCGCGCGTTCTCAGTGAAGGAGTAGTCTTCGATAACCCTAGGAAGAGTTCTCTAAGTGGGATAAAATTGAAACGGGGGTACCTTGTGACAGCCTCGTAAAGATCGTCGGAGGTGAGAGAAGTGATGTCTAGGGTGACGCCTGCGCCGCGCTCGGTCACTCGAAGCATGTTGTCAAACTGATCTACGAGTAGAGGAACACCAACTACTGGCACGCCATGGTATATCGCTTGGTAGAGCCCATTAGTTCCTACAAACAGATATTAGTCTAAAAAAATTTATTTGACGTTCGATATTTACACTCGCGGTGTGATTTATCAAATAACACGACCGATCTTTAAATCCGTTATTATATGTGAACGGAGCATATAAATGCCTTTAACAGCTACTTGCCTCCGTGAGAAATGAATAGCTTGGTCTTCGGGTGTCCCATGAGTTCATTTTGGGGGATCCAATCCATGGTCTTCGTGTTCGCTCCGAGCGAGTCAGGCATCTCTCCGTCATATCGCCAGATGACCCGCTGCGGGAGCCTCGCAAGAGCGGCCGCGATTACTTCCGCTTTGGATTTGTGCATCGAGCGAACCATAGAACCCATGGAGAAAACGATGATTCCATCGTCTGCCTCGTTGATCCAGTCCACAAGGCTCTGGTCTTTGAGGGGCTCTGCTTCTTGGCAATGAAAGCCTCCAATGAATTTAACGTTTGGCATCAGTGGTCGAGGATATTCGAAGGCGAAGTCTGTTCTAAACACCAATTAGCATCTATCGTCAACTGAAATGCTTTGTAGAAAATGAGATGACCTTGCTCAGAGTCAAGTACGCTTGTTTTGGCTGTTGCCTAGGCACACGTATGTAGAATATACTGTTGCCAAGTAAGCTCTGAGAAGCGCAAGGGCATTAAGCGTGAGCAAGCACGAAGTACAATAGGGGCTTAGTAGGAAGTTGATCAAATCAAATTTGCGAAGTGAAGAAGGGACAAAGCGCAATAGATTACAGCAGGGAAGTTTATTCAGCGGCCATTCGTACCTGATGAGCCACATAGAGCTTTGACTGACAATATCCAGAAAGCTTCGGTTCGAGTCGATGTATTTGTGAACAATTGAGTCCATCATGGATAATCCAGCTCGGACGCCGATGGTTTGGTATACGTAGGTGATCATATTCATCGTTCGCTCGAAAAGATTCATCGTGTCCGAAAACTCAGTGTTAATCATAGGCACATAGCTAAGGGGCATCGGCGTCTGCGAAAGCGAAAAGTGCAGCTCGGCTGGCAGTGTGCGCACATTGTAAACGAATGGCACTCCCATCTTGGTGGCGATGAGTTCGCCGCACATCACCGTCGGATCCGCTAACACCAAGTCAAAGTCAGTAGCGTTTAACGAGTTGAGAAGGGTTGAGTTTTTCATGACCAGCTCACATTGGTTCATTCTTCGAAGGGATAACTTTGTTTAGAAAAGCCAATTGAATATAGCCTTCAGTCTACATCCTATAGAATAGAATCCTAAGGATATCATTATTCGTATTAGTTGCGTCCCTTTCCTCATAGATAACTGTTCAGCAACAAAACTAACCATCGCGTAAGCTTTCCCGAAGAAAGAGGATTCTGCCGGATCGCCGAGTTTGACTTGTGAGAGCACCTTATCCATACTCTGCAGATGGTGGCCTTCTTCGTAAGGCACATAGAAGTCGATATAGGTCGCCTCTGGAATATCGATCTTGATAAAGTCCGTGTATGCCGAGGAACGCATGATCGCCACTTCGTGATCGCGGCTGATCAGCTCTTTTATTATAATCTGAAATAAACCTTGAATGTCCGAAAATATGTGAGAGATCGAGTACTACGTGCACTTATATATTAATCGCACCTCAAAGTTTAACATGAATTTTAACTAACTCATGAGTCGAGTTGTTGTCTAAAAGACTGAAAATATCTGAAAAATACCGCAGCCCCACACTGTGATAAGATTACAATGTATATATTTTATTATAAATTGCGATATTTTGTAACACTACGATAAAAATGCGGGTTTAACTTGTGGCTCCCTGTAGACATCTTGTCTACTGAAAATTAATTTCATTTCAATTTGCTAAAAGTCACCATAAATTAAAAAGAGGTGTAATTGGGCGGGCTTTAAATGTAAACTGTGGCGCAGGTTGCATAATAACGCTTCTTTCACGGACAATAAAGTTTAAACGTTATTTAAACGCGCAGATTGAAATGGATGTACCCAGTAATCAAATCAAATATTAGTGCGTGTGAGGGGTCTGTTACCTTCATATTGATCCAGTGGCTCCATTCTGCTGGCCAAACTAAGATTTTGGAGGCATCAGCACCGACCGCGACGAGGGCGAGGAGCAAGGAAAGCTTCATTGTCGTCGTTCTTGTCGACGAAACTTGTCACCCAATTTCGATCGACCAAAAAGAAACCAGCTCTTAACAGGAAAGTGTGAAAATTTTATTTTTGTTTTGTTTTTCTCTAATTCAAATTTGCTTTTTTGAAAAAGTGAGAAAATGATTCAGCTTTTAAAGCCGATTTCGGGGAAAAAGAGGAGCTCGGACTCTTATTTTCTCTCGCGCTCTCTCTGCGGTTTTCTATCTTTCTCTCCTAAATTCATCGGGATCTCTCGGGACACACGTCTTTTAACAGAACACGCATTAATGATGCATTTAAAGTTCCTTATTATTTCCTTAGCCGCACTATGGTATTTTTTTGTTACGAGACCTTATTATTTCTCTGAAGGCAATAGCGCCGAAAATATTCAAACTCTAAGAAAAGTAATTTAACGAGCTATAGCGGTATGCGCCGTAAAGGCTCGCTATGCTTCAATTAATGAATGTAACACGGACGAATATCTCTTTGTAAACTTTAGTGAGGAGGGACTAAGAAAATTTAAGTCATGCTCTATCCGAAAGGCGTCATTTCCGAGCCTTGTCATTTACAGCGTGGCGGACATAAAAAAGAATCTATATTTGCCTCTGCTTTTGTTCAGCATTTCCTCTTTTTGGAATCGGGATTTATGTAACTCCTTTACGAGAATCTCAAATTCAAGAGAGGTGGACATCATGAACTTTTTGGAAATAAATTACTCATTAACGTTCAACGATAGACTTTTACGAGCGGTTTTCTTTTTATCACTTGACATAAACATTTGCTAGGTTCCATAACGCAATTAAAACGTTAGGGACTAAATTTAATGCTCGAACAAGAGTAATGACTTATAAGACCCCTAAGAATCGCCAGCTGATTCAAACGAATGAAGTCATTATTTCGTCATGAGGAGGTAAGACTGTTACTTGTAACAAGATTTTATGGCGCGAAATAATTAATCTCTATAAAGTCAGAGGGTTAATTTAGAAAAGAAAGAAATACAATTTCGTTTCCGATCTTGAAGGAAAACGAAAAGTAGAAAGTAAGAATGCGACAACTCTTGACGAAATTGAAAATTTCTCTTTTTCTTTCAAGTTTTTTGTTCTCCAATCTCTCACCACTTAACGAGGGGCTGGGAGAAGCAGAAGCACTTGAAATTTGTCACGTTCGTTGGTCACCACAGAAGACGAATTAACGAACAAAACGAAAAATGTCAATTGAACGAAAATTGAGCATTTAATAAAAAATGGTATATAGAGAATAAGTGAATGTAAATTATTCATCCCATTCATTTGCAAACTGACGGACATCGACAAGGCCGGGTCTAACTCGTCGTGATAAAAATGACGTGCTCGAACAGAAATGCATCGATTGAGTGCGCTCACTGTAAATATTCGCACGTATATTTATAACACTCGTGGGGCGGCTAAATCTTCAATTAAGTAATCGCGTACTAAAGTAGGTCACGCCATTCCAAAACGACACTTCTCTTCCTTGATTTCACATAGCGAGATTTCTCCTAATTTTCTCATTGCCGTAAATCAAAAGCGCGAAAATTAGATTGTTCATCTTATGCGAGTACTTCATGAGACAGGACGCGAGCACGGAGTAGATTAAGGGCCCCAACAAAAGGTTGAAGACCTTTGTCCTCCCCTTTTGTCAAATCTACGCGGGACTCGGGAGCACACGGAGAAATGAACTCATTAGGAGCAAACTTGAATTTGACCATGCCGCAGAAAAAATTCTGCAACGATCGCGCACTGATTTCCACCAGGGTGAAGACATGCAAAAGAATTTACATAATCGCATTAGAGTGCGTCTTTTAAAATTCCGCGTCTACAAGAAAATAAAACCAGAACAAATGGATTTATCAATTTCTTTATATGACAAAGATAAGTCGTGAGAAGCGACTTAATTATAATACATTGATAGTGGATTACTCTGCGCATGAATGAGTGAGTCCGCTCGGAGATGCAATGAATGACTGGGCGATAGGTTGGTAGAAAGAGGGATGAATACCTTTTCGCGCGGGGTTGATAAACTGAGAATTTCTCAGCCTTGAAAACAAGTCCAAGTCCTTCAATTCTAGAATTCTTGTTGTCTCTAAGCTTTCGTCAGTGAGGGAGACGAAAACCGCCCAGAGTGTTAAGATGGCGGATCAATAGGAAAAATTCAATTAGTCCGAGCTTGTCCGTCTAGCGGGGCGTTGGGCACATCGCCTTCTTTCTCTCCCTCTCTTTTTGCTTTTTCTCGTTCTCTTTTCTGTTTCTCGCGCTTCAAGCGAAACGAGCGCCTCCGAAAAAACCAAATTCCAATTGTTTGAATTTCCTACTGGAAAAATAGATCTCACTATTGTTTTACACTGGAAATCGTCATCCACGTTTGACCCCTATTTGAAGCGCACCGCGCGTTACTTGGCGACCTACCAATAATAAAAGCCGCACTTATCGGAACATAAATTTCATTATCTGTAATGCAATCAGATCTCCAATAAAGAGCGGGCAACGAATGCTTATTTCCTATTAGATTGCTGTCAAGTGGCCATATTCATCAAAACAGTTTCAGAATGCTATGAAGTAGGCTTGCATTTTGCGTCATTCGTTTGGCAAAAAACGAGCTGGTAAATCTGATATGATTATCAAAAGTTAACCAGTTACTCATCATTGATTGCTATCAGTTTTCAGAAATACTTTCCACGAGATAAAACACTCTTTCGCTATCGTAGGAATCGAAAACATTAGCGTAGTCTCTGATTAGGATTTACGAAATTGTATCTCAAACAAGTTCCAGCAAAAGACAGTTGAATCATAGAATAACGCAAAAAGCAGATTGGTAGATCAGGAGTGAATAATCTAACGAAACTTATTCACGCATCAAAGCATGTCCTGGCGCTCGTAAAAACTTAAGCTCTGTTTGGCTGGGTTTTCCTTACAAGAGAGTTTATAAGTTCATTTGCCGAGTTAACTTTTGCGCGGAAGAGTGCAGGATTAAACTGCTCCTTAGAGCAAATTTATTCCGCGCTGTAGATTGCAGGTGAATTCAGAATTCTTTAAGAACTAAATAATTCTGCGTGAAGCAACGAGGAGTTATCCAAATAAGCCTAGACAAGCTTGGAAGGTTATCTTCCTTGATTTCATTTCTCTGCAAGGGATGTTTAAATGTGTTCAGGCCTCGCGTTAGTCAAATCTAATACCACTTAATTATAGGTCTCAAAGGGGAATTCAGAAGACTGTCCACCCGTGCAATTGCCACGTGATAAAAGACTATATTATCGATTCGCCTTAACCGCAAACGCATTTATCCATACGGTGACTAGATTGTACAGCTTTGACTTAGAATTATTCCAAGCCGCCTAGTACCTCCTCGATTATTCGCTCTCCCATTTATGTGTTCTGTTTTTTCTAATATCGGTATTTCCGGCATAAATATATCTAGCGCCGTACACAAGGCAGTTTTCATAAATAAAATGCATACTTACAGCAGGTCAAAGTTTACTTTTAGAAAAAAAGTAAAAAATCGGTCGTTTTTTCTCTTTTGAATTCACGCGTTGGTATCGACTCTATGACGAAGCCAAGCGCGGCCAAGCAATAAGTAACTTATTTCTAAATGACTACAGTGCTCCTCTAGAATACTCATCAAGCTAAACAAAGAACGACTTTTTAGACTTTATGAAGATCAAATAGCAGGTGACGTCTTATTTTAGTAAATGACTTTCTCATTACTCAACATGGCCAATTCATCTACAAGAAAAACGAGGTTCCTCAATAAAAATTAACCTCATTGTCTATGAGAATGGTTGCTTCTTACCTGTAGTTTATCAAGCGATATTCGTCAGCCGGTTTGAACGCTGGGATTTACGATTGTGCACATAACTCTGAGGTTTAAAATGTCTGAAAGGGAAGTCTTTTGTTATTTTCGCTCCAGCGCAATCGAAGCGGAAGTGCGTGTACTGTTTAGGCTAGCGATTTAGCGATAGCTACGGAATGCCAAGGGTCCATGAAAAGGTCAGTTAAAGGAATTCGAGCTTTAACACAATATATAACATGGTCACGGGTTATCTGCTTCATTTGCATTCATAATCGACGGCAATAAAGTTTTATTGTATGGACATGTTAGTTCAAACAGAGCTAGGAAAGATCATTCTTTTTTTTGCGAGTTGCTATGCCAAAACCTTCAAATAAATAACAAAGTCAGTAAAATAAATGAGAATATTGACAGCATCAATGACAGAATACACATTCTGTATCCTACAGTGGGAGAAACGACAAATAGATACGGTAAATTATCAAGGTCGTGGTCACGGTTACTATTTGCGTTACTTTCGTGATAGAAATCCTATCTAGTATAAGAATTTAGCGAGTTAGGAAGTCTTAGGATTGAAGAATCGATTACGCAAAGTTTATATTAATAATAAATTCCTGTTATAGGAGATCCCTATTAGGAATTTAAAAGTGGTATTCGCTAGAATTTCTATCCTAGAAAGACTAAAGAGTGCAAGGTAGTGAGGTTTTAAGCACTTTTGAATTAAATTGCGGATTTCTCACTAAAGGAGTTTTAAATACGTTGAGATAATTGCGCTTTTGAAACCTCAGAGTATTTCTCTCTTGTTCGCACGACATTTGAAGAAACCGAGAAAGCCCTTTTAATGCCAGCAGTTTCCACCTACGCCAAGACTCAGCCGGAAATCATCAATTTGGACATAAATTTTAATAACTTTTCACGAGTAAAAATAGAGTAAAGACATACGAGTCCGCCAATTAGAATGAAAGAAATAGATAGAACGTTTTTTTTTTTACAAAATTAGAGTGTGACTGGTTTTTTTTCGTAATTTTCCAGTTGGCAGTGAGATGGGAGCTGGATTTTCAATGAATTTAATTCAAAAAGTCAAAAAGTCTTTTATATCAGAGTTGCTCTGGTGTGAAAAAATTTAACAAAAGCATTATAACAATCAATTGAAACAATTTTTATCATCGTTGATGAATTACGTCTTCTTATTGGTGTAGCTCATTGCCGCATACTTTTCGAAACGCTCGAGGAATGAATTCCAGTAAAGCTTCATTTCGGGTGGGGTAATATAAATGATATCGCAGGGTCTATGATGGGTTAACGAATAATAGCGTTAAAAACGCTTATTGTTCTGTAAACAAAAAACCATTAATCCATGTCCTGTCTTTGTAGATCTTGACTAAAGCCCCTTTATTCAACCCAAGCGCTGCGGCATACGCAGCGATCTGTAGCGGCTCGTCAAAGCACTGCGAGAGATTCTGAACTTATCTTCACAAAATTACTGCAGTTGAAGCGAACAAACAGTTTTACGTTTTTGGCTTGTTTTCCAGTCGATGATGCACCAGCCAAACTTGTGGATGTATCCTTTTTACGAGTTATGATCAGGTAGTAGAAAAAATTTGGAAAATTATCAAAAAGCAGCATATTGAATCTAACAGTGTTAGACTAACACTACAACAAGAAAATTCAATTCTTGGAATAAGAGTCACCTCAAACGTCTTTCATCAGAACCCTTCCTATGCTATCTGCAATGCCAGTGTATGGTAACTGCGAGTTTTGTATTCTGTACTCAGATTCCTTGATTGTAACGTCTCCACTTCTCAAAATTGGTTCAACTGACTTCCAAAAGGCTTTTACGTCGTGCCCCGCTTTTTCGAACGACTTTTCAAAAGCAGCCTCGTTTTCTTTCGCAAAACACTCGATCAGATAGTGAGTGTCCGTCCCGTGCTCCAAAAGATTTCTTTGATAAATCTTGAAGCCGCTTTCGCCCATTTCGAGTATCATCCTTTCCCTCCATCGGCGCAGAACTTCCCGCTGATTTTCTGACATAGTCTTCTGTAGAATCGAAGTTACTCCAGCAACCTTATCGCCAAAGTCTTCAGCTTCAATTTTACCAGGCTTCAAATGAGGTTCCCCGTTGAGTGTCAACCGCTCCTGGATTTTGATGCTTCTCAGCACTTCCAATATCGGCCTGAGATTTTGAAATAAACAAGATAAAATTTGAGAAACGAGTTTACGCGGTACTGCTTTCTTCTTTTCCTGGATTGGGTAATAATTGTCCGTGCCCATTCGCGTAAACGAGCTTTTCCATGTTCTGAAGAACATTCCCCCAGTCTTTCAGACTTCTCAGCGGTCTTTCCAACCCACTTATGCATCGCCTGGCGATCCTGATCATACTAAAAATGGTACCAATGAGAGAAAAGCGATTTATTCTGAATTGGAATTTAAATAGAAATGAGAGGAGAATATTTAGATCGTTTCTTGATTGACCCCGGCAAATTGGCGAAGATACTCGGCTGATACCTCTTAAATTCGTTGTATTTAGCAGTAGCGATAAATAGATCATACCAATGTAGGGTAGTTTTTGCATTGATTTCATCTCTTCTAAGATAAATTGTCTAGCCGATGCGTCGGGCGTGCCTGTTCTTTCTTTGAAAAGGCCCTTTTTGTTGTAATTGCCCGAGATCTTTGTCCAAAACGCCAGACAATTTCGCTCATTTTCCAATAAAACATCGCACTCATGAGGATAGTGTTGGTTCGGCATCACTCTAGCTCTGTTGTTGGATTGAAAATAACATGTCCAAGAGGAAATACGAATAAAGGGCTAAACTATCGGCTTTACGATAAGATAAAATTGGGAAATTAAGAGACGTTTAAACCCAATATTTTCCTCATTTGATAATGGTGCGAAGAACATTCTTTCTTTCATTTTCTGATAATTTGCTTCGCCGTAGCGCAAACAGTTTTTGTAGCTCGATTGCTCGCGCTGACAGTTTTCGGCAATAAGCTTCAAATCGAGATCATCTGGAGTCTCGTTCATTCTCATAGATAAAAACTCAATTTAAGCGAAAGAAGATATCTATTGGCTGTAATTAATTAGAAGATAAAGCTTTATTCGGAATCAAAGAAAGAATCAACAGAAAATGGAACTGACAGTGGAGCTAAAGAAGAAAAAATCAAAGAATAGAAATCGAAAATCAGGTCGTAAAGGCGCCAATCAGTAGTCTGGAAGAGGCGAGGTGATGAAAGACACAAACTCGTCGTATTTAATGTAGCCATTTGATTGGACATTTGCAGATCGGAGGAGCAAGTCACATTCTCGACTTGTGAGCTAAACATACGGATGAACATAACAACAAGGCGTTAGCGCACCTTTTCGCCCGTTCTCGTTAGTATTTGGCGCACTTCTTGGACGGTGACGAAGCCCTTCTTTTCCCAGTCCGATTGCTTGAACGCGGCGAGTATTTCCTTCGCCGCGTTTTCCTGACTCAGTTGTTGATGCCTTAGAATAAGAATTTTCAAAAGAGTCGAAATGCCCTTACATAATGTTCAAAAAGGTCGAGAACTCGACGTCGTCACCGTGCTTCTTATCATAAGTTTTGAAGTGACTTTCAATTTCCTTCTTGGTCGGATATGTTCCGAGAGATCTCATAACAGTTATGACATCCCTGTATAGCTTACAGATAACAGTTCAAAATTATATTTTCTCTATAATATCTGGAAGCTAGCCTTGTGGAAATTTTGTTTTGCTTCTTTCGATCGTAGAGGTTGAAGCACTCCCTGAACTCGTCGATTTGCTTTTGCGATAAGTATCGAGCCATGTTTCTTAAAATTCAGAACTTCACTTTTCATATCGAAGAAATGTTGAATCGGTAATTATAAAGAAGAATGATGATAAATACTGCTAGTAATGTGTCTTTCAGATTAGGTAATTCATTCGGGCTCAACGCCACAATTCAAATTCCAGGGGAGAGCTTTGTCGATCATCTTCGGATAAGCAAGACCGAGGTTTTCCATAATGTCGACGAATTCCGTTTCGGACTTGGTCAATCTTGGGTTGAATTGCTTCTCTTCATGGACAGAGCTCGAGGTCTGTCCCTTGTAATCATGAGCTGGGTAGATCTTGAAGTCCTCCGGCAGCGAGAAAATGCGATCGTGAACTGATTTGAAAAGGGTTTTCGAGCAGCCTTAAATTGCCCAATAAGAAAAGTTACTTTTAGAAGAGCTATTTTACCTTCTTGAAAATCAGTTCTTCCGCATCCTCGAATAAGTAAAGCGTCTCCTGTGAATGCGGCACCGCCATCGTGATCCACATAAGTTACGCACCCGTTTGTATGCCCTGATTAAACAATTTCAAAACAAAATGATGCAGGAGGCACACCTGGTGTGTGTCGAACTTCCAAATTGATGTCCCCAACTTCAATTTTAAAATTATCATCAAACTTCTCGTCCGACTTGGCCGTGTTCGCCGATCCGAGTCCTGTCTGAAGCCCTTCAAAGTGGGCCCGAAGAAGATGAGTGCCAGTTATATGATCTGCGTGAACATGCGTGTTCAAGGCTTTCACTAGCGTCAGTCCAAGCTCTTTCAACAATTTCGCGTCCCTCTCCACCGTAAGATCGACAGGATCTAGACGTGTCTTATCGTTAGAAATATCCGACTCCTGAGGGCTGCGTAACTTACCAATAATGATAGCTTTCTTAGTTCTCTTGCATCCCAAAATATAAGTATAGGTGGACGACTCTTTCTCGAAAAGCTGCCTGAACAGAACCTTCTGCGACATACTTCTACACGCTCTGACAATGCCTGTGTTCATTAATAATATTCCCTGATGTACGAGTCAGCAATCTAGAGATTGTACCATCACTTGTCTTTTCTTTTTCAAGTAGTGCGAGTACACAAAAAAGTCAACACAAAAAACAGAGCCTTGTTCACCCGATCACAGGAGAGCAAGTCTTTTTAAAAGAGTTTTTTAAAGCAAGTTTTGTATTCCAGTGCTAATGACATTATCATCGCAATTCATAGATGATTCTTGTTTGTAAACTGAACAATTGAATAATAATAAATGTAATTCAGTAAAAGTAGATCGAAATAGGTTTGAGAATTGTAGCTCTAACCAAGTCTCGAATGGGATCCATGCGGAATAGAAAAGTAACAGTTGAATCTCACACGAGGACAAGGTAATAGCCGGTTTATAGCAAATTGAATTTGGTTTTTATTTGACCGGGCATGATTTTTTTTAGTTTTTAGAATGTTGGACAGGGGCAGAAAGACAGGGCAGCTTCAGACAGCGGCATGATCAAAGCGCGATACTAAGTCGGTTATCACGCTAGATCTCGTTCGCACGTTCGGTATATACTGTATAATTGATAGAGTGATAGAAATATTGAAATGAATTTCGAGTGTGTAAATTTGGAGTTCAATCGTGATAAATGGGATAAATGAAATACGCGTGAGTTTTGAGGTCCGAAAGATTCGAGGTCAGTAAGAACACTAACAAAGGCGAGAGTAGGGGTGGCTGCCTTTATCTCGCCGATGTTCTTGTAGACACCAGTTGATAATGAAAGATTGTTCCGGGCCGGAAATATTGCAGGTAAATGGTATTTGAAAAGGCTAAATCGCGATGTGAAGGCTTTTAGACTACTGGCACTGATGTCCTTTTTGTAAACGGTAAACAAAAGAAGTCTACGTTGCCGGTAGTTGTTTTTCTATTGCAAAAGTTAAGGGCGCCGTGCTAAGCTGGAAAAGAGTCTGCCCGAAAAAAGTGCGGCGCATCACACGTCCCCAGCTAGGCACGCAGTACTGACGACTTTGATGGTTTCCGTTATTGTTTATTTTTGTAAGTTCACTGACTTATTGAAAATTCTACAAGGTAAGGCGTTATTATTTTTGAATACTCTAGTGGTTTCATGTGATCGACTATTAAATAGATAATGTATTTTAGCGTATACCGGTTGTTTAGTCCGCGTATGGTTCATCTGGAGCAATTCCCAGGTGGTGCAGCAGTCCTTTTCAAAAATGGATCAGATTTAGTATGGATCCAAATTGAAGAATATGTTTTTCGAATAGTGACTTAATACCCTAGAGGGCGAATATTTATAAGGATTTAGGTCGGGTTGGTTTTTGTAGTTCTCAAAAATGAGTTAAGAGATTATGTAGATAATAGAATTTGGATTTGAATTGCAGTTCAATGGTACAAACACTGTAACTGTTTTCAAAAAATAGAACACATAATTAGCTGGAAGGAGACCTTCGAATGATAACTGAAATGGTCTGAAATGGCCAATCATTATTAAATATGAATCGACATTTAGGGATACAATATTAAGATGAAGAACAATTACGGCGTGAGAACGTATAGACGTAATTGCGCTGTAGAATATGTGAAGCTTGAAAGCCTACTCGTTACGGTGAATTACTGTAACTGCTATATGATAAAATGATAGTATGAAGAGGAAGTTGAAATTGGAGAGATACGTATAATGGGGGGAGAGGGGATTAATAGAAAATAAGGAATTTGAATCAAGACTCTGAAAGTCTATAATAATAATATATCATGTAACTTGGTTATGATGGGTTGGTGATGATTCGACGGACCTCTCCGGGACGCTTCGGTGCGGTGTCGGCGAGAGTCAGCCGTTTTCGATCAGTTGACGTGAGGTTAACGATCGTTTCTAAAGAATAAATTACTCCACGTTGTATTGCGTGATTTCGTACCTGGGTTCTGTTCGTTTTCGGCGGGCGGAACGCCGTTGCTGCCCTGATCGTTTGGTTTGGGAGCGCCTTGCATTCCTTCGTGGCCGTTCTGTCGAGTACCGGTTTCGTCGACTCCGAAGTTCTTGGTCAGAGCGAGCAGTTTCTGTCTTTCTTCAGCCATCGTTTGCTTGTAGTTATCCATGTTGCCCATTTTAGACGGATTGGTTTGAGCGGCGCTGGGCTTGCCGCTAGCACGAGCTTGCCCATTCGAGCCTTGGAGATGATGGCTGTTGCCAACGCCCTTCTGAATAGGCTGCTTGAGCATCTCGTTGCCAATCACTCCTTTCTTTTCGAACGGATTTCCGAACTGTTGCTGCTGCATCATTCTTTTTCCTTGCGGTCTAATAAGAGTGATTAGGTGAAAAGTGCAAGGATAGTTGAAATCACCTGTGCTGCTGGTGAAATCCTTGGCCATTGAAATTTTGGAATGATGGTTGTTTGAAGCCAGTTTCCATGCCTTGTCGGAGAAAATGCTGGTTGAGCTGATTTTTGTCATCAAAGCCCGCAAACTGTTGTTGCTGATGGGGTTGCTGTTGCTGCTGCGGATGCTTGAGAGAGTCTTTTTGCTCGAACCCGTTCGCGAATCCTTGATTAGGATAGCCGCCCTTCGCAAACTAAAATAGTAAGGTCAAAATATGCATCACGACTGTTGTCTTACGTTAAAGTCCTTCGTCTTATGTCGACTTTGGTGGTGAGGAGGAGTTATACTCGTTGGGCGATTGCGCTCGCGGAACTGAAGCACTTGCGAAAGCTGGCCGAAAGCATTCGGATGCATTTGCTCGAATCCACCCGTGTTTGGAGGGATGATGTTCTTTGCTAACCCAGGAGATGGAGACGTTGACTTGCCGAAACCTTGCATTTGCTAAAAATAACCGACTTATAGAGCAATTGTTCAAATGATCTTACCGGAAACGATGGGAGCCCATTTTGTCTTGCTTGCTGATTAATAAGACCACTAAAGCCAGATGTTCGGTATCCTGTAGGCCCCATTGGTTGACTATCAATAAATATTATGGCGAGAAGATAATGATAATTTCACCTGAATATATTCTGCATGGTTGTGTTGGATGGCGGTCGTTGGAGGCCCATGACGTTCGTGTAGTCTTGAAAGTTATTGGGGTTGAAAATTTGGTTCCCAAGCGAAGACGATGGATCTGGAAACATGGCCTCGCTCCTGCCAGTGCCTTGATAAAGGTCAAATGAGCTTGATGTCGATGGTGAATTGTATAAAGCATTCGTATCATGGGGAAAGAAAGACTAAATTTAGATAAATATCTCATTTTAATAGCGAAAACTTACAGTCGCCTGTAGAGCTTGAGCAGATGCTTGGGCAATTTGGAGCTGGTTCTGATACATCGGTTGCTGGTAGTTGGTGAAGTTGCTTGGATTACTGATGAGCGCTTGATTGTAATTCGCGGCTAGAGTGTTCGTTGAGTTCGCCATGAGGTTACCATTGAAGTTACTAAAATGATTTTCGCTTATTCTCTAATGATTTAAATAATCTCACCTTCCGAGGTTATTCTCAATTCCCTGAGAATACGGATTCGCTTGTTGTCTCGTTATGTTCGCCTGGAAGTTCATCTGAGAGTTCTGCATACTCGCTATCGGCTGTGCCATCGAAGAGGTAGGAATAACCTGTGGGACTGCTTGCTGCTGATTGATCGCTTGTTCAGGCTTATTTGAAAATAGACTCAAAGTGTAAGGATCGAGTGTTACCTGACTGGTGGCAGTCCCAATATTCTCCTGCTTCGTAGGCGATTTCCATGAGCCGCCCTCTCTATTTTGGCTCCAGTCAGGTCCGTTCCAGATGGGTTGCTGGGCTGAGGGCTGCCACGTTGCTGAAGGCATCACGTTGGCAGGGATGTTTCGCTCAGCGGAAATCCAGGCATTGTGGACGGTTTTCCATTTGGCGCTCTCATGTTGGCCTGCAACTAACACCTCTTGCTTTGGATTAGAAATGAGTTCCTGTGGATCGTGTGGAAAGTGCTGACGATTGATCACAGCGGGCTGAAGCGGCTGAAGACCTCGGGGGCCAGGATGAATCGGTTGCTGTGGAGGTTGTGGTTGAGCTGGTGCTTGTACTGCTGGACTTTCAACCGTGATCGTCGCTGGATTCTTCTCTTCTTCTTCCGGGGTGATGAAGTTGAGTGATTGTTGGCCAAGGTTTGGATCCTTGTCAGGGAATTCGACCTCGGTCCTGCGATCATTAATCGTCTCTTTGAAGATCTCTTCATCCACTTTTTCAACTTCAAGATTTTCTATTTTCTCTGTAATCTCTTCAACATCTTCCACTTCCGACGAGTTTTGCATCGATTGCTCATTCGAAGTCTCTACAGTCTCGGACTCATCAGGCTCCTCGCTATAATCTTCACTTTTCGATTGACGGGACCCACGCATAGCTGCTGTGGAACCCGCTCGCTTCTTCGCCATGAGACCCCTGAAAGACATTCCTCCCCGTATCGCCTCAACATGTTGCGTCTCGACTTCTTTGATGTCGCTGCTTGGCTTGGGAAACTCGTATGCCGTTCTGAAATCGGCTGATTTGTATTTGCTGCTCTCACGAGGCTTCTTATCACGGCGAGTGTTCTTCCTATCAGTGGCTCTCGTAGCTCCTCCGCGTTTTGCGCGTCCGGCTGTTTGTCCGTCTCGCTCGGGACGATCATGACGATCTCTAGGCTCCTTTCTTTCTCTAGGTCTTTGTGATACGTTATCATCGTCTTGGGAGTATAGCCGAACGGATCTATCAGAATGTTTCGCGGATTCATTAACTGAGGATGCATCTCCGTCTTTTGAAGAGTTATCTAACTTTTTAGACTTTTTCTCGGGTCTAGCTTTGCGAGCTTCTTCTCGACGCTCATTACGTCTATCACTTCTGCTCGGTTTGTGATCGTTATCGTTGGATTGGTGGGCATTCTTTCGGTTTCCTCTTTCTCTAAAATTCTGAAGCGGATTCTCGTTGCTGTGGAGGCGTTGTTTGTGACTGCTGGAACTATCCTCGGACATCTTTTGGCCCTTTCGACCGTGATGATCCTTACTTGGAATGCGGTCGCGATCAGAGCGGTCACGATCTCTTCGGTCACCTCGTTCTTTATGACGATCGTTTCGATCTTTAGGCTCTCGCTGATCGCGATGCTCTCGACCATCTCGATTTTCTCGGGAATCACGGTCACGGTCTCGAAGCTCTTCACGATTTTTGATACCTTTCGGAGCTTGTAAAGAACCTTGTTCTTTGATATGTGGCTCTTCCTTATGGACATCTTCTTTCGGGGCTTGTTGGCGGGTTTCAATTCGCTTCGCCCAAACATTCTCCGTTGGAGCTGGAGCTGGCTCAATCTTAACGATTTTCTGTTCACTTTTTCCATCCTTCAGAGATTCTGATCTCGAGGCCTTTTCCGATTTTCGTGCGTTTTCTCCGCGTTTGGACTTTTCCCTTGGACCAGATTCAGGTTTTTCTTCCCGATGTCTCTGGCCTTTTTCAGGGCGTTCGCCACGTGAGTGATGCCCATCGTTTTTATCAGGCCGCTCTCGAGGATGCTTGCCTTCCTTTCCTTCGCGGGGTTCTCGTTCTCGACGGTTGTCACGTTTCTCGCGACGATTAGGGCCGCGCTCGTCTCGCTCCCTGCGTCTATCGTGTTCATCCCGCCTTGAGCTTCCCCGTTGATCGTCCTTCTTTCTATCGGCATTAGGATTAGTCTCGCCGAGCGTTTTCTTCCTATCATTCTCCGATGGAATATAAACTTCTTTATTCTTGGAATCTTGAGAGTCATCACGCTTGCTATCAAGTCGCTTGGCGATCTCCTTTTGCCTCTTTTCCCAGACGTTAGCATTCGATTTTTGCTCTTTTTCGGCATTATTCTTTTCAAGGCGACTATGCTTGCTTCCGTCAGCTGTCGGTAGCTGACCTTTTTGAGAGGAATTCCCACTTCGCGGTTTAAAATGAGCGCTCTCTTCGTCAGGGTTATCGCCCTTTTTCCATCCACGGATTTGTTTACTTTTCTCTTCTTTTTCAAACTCTTCTTCAACTTTGTCCTTTTGGTCGTCTTCGCCTTTTTCTTCGTTGGTGAAATCACGGATTTTTGCCTCCTTTTTCACCTTGATGATGCGCTTTTTAGACACCTGAACTGGTTCTGTCTCTTGGAGCTCGATGTTTTCAATATCGATGTTGTGATCAGATGATTCCGACGTCTGTCGTCGATTATTGACATTATCCGATCCTTTCCTACTGCGACGTGGGTTCACTGGAGCCGGTCTTGGCGGCTCTTCTCGTTCAAATATGTCTCGCCTTGATGAGTGTTTGGACCCATGTCTCGATTCATCCCTTCTATTTTCAATTTCAGACTCGTAAATGCCTCGTTTATGATCATCATAGAAGCCCCTGTGGATTGGTCTGCCTGACCCATAGCGAGGTCTGTACGCGTTACTTCTGCTTCCATTTTCATAGTTATTGTGGCCGCGATCGTGACGCGCGTTATACCTATCGTCTTCGTTCCTTATATCGTAGCGATCAGTCGAATCCGCTTCAGGTTGGAGAGGTGCTCTGCTCGGTCCCGCAGACGGAACCGGCGCAACTTCCGTCTTCTTTTTGTCTTGATCTTCATCTGAGAAGTCGATCTTTTCATCCCACTTGACCGGCCTATCGTCAGCCCATGACGCGGTTGAGTCGAGTTTGTCGTCTTCTGCCCAGTTGATTTCTTGAAGATTTTCTCCGGGCTTGTTCATTTCTGATTCGAAGTCAACATTCTCTTTCTCCGAAGATTGGGGTGAGTCCCTGTCTCGCGTTTGACGCCTCTTTGACGGACTCATTCGTTCTCGCTGATCTGGACTGCGCCGGCGGAAGGGCCTTCTCTCGTTAGAATCGGGCTGAGCTTCCTCCTTAACTTCATCTTGCTGTTGAACAGGCTGGTTGCTCTCCCTTTCTCCTGGAGGTGGTTTCATGTAAGAAGGTAGCATTGCTGCTTGTGCAGGGTTAGATGGTCTCTTGATCTTCGAGTCCTCCTGTTTCGCTGACTTGTCGGGCTGGTTCAGACCAGGAACGCCGCGACGCCGAGTCCACGGCAGAAGCCCGTCGATCGGAGCATCATCGCCTAAATTTTACGGTAAACGCCGACGAAAACATGAATACGAACCTCGTTTAGTTGCTTTGTCTTCAGATTTCTTCTGTCCCCACCCTGACGAGGACAGAATATTGACAGCGTCTGCATTTTCAGATTTTAAAGAAGGTAGAGGCGCGGGCCGAACGGAGGCTTTCTTTCTTGGTGGAGCTGATAGTGACGATCCTAACGGGCTGGGACGCCCATAGCCGCTGCGGGAAGAGGAGTCTTTGTACGAACGATTACTGTATCCACTGTATCCATATTGGCCTTTGTTCCGGGAAGCATATCGATCAGACATTTCTTACCAGATCCGGAATATACATTTGGAGAGTCACGCGAAGACTTTCAACTAAGAAAGTTTAGTTATTTTCTCTCACGGCGAAAAAATGCTTCTTTGATAATAAAATGAGAAAAACCTGTCTCTCGGCACCGACAGAATGGTCAATATTCTCTATTTTGGAAAAAGTCCAATAAATGGATCGCTGTAAATCAATAAAATGCTGTTCGCCTTTTCACGGCTGTGTGGCGAGCGGAGTTGCCTAAATTTGAGCACAAAAAATGGGCATCAAAGGTGCCATCGAGAGTACAAAATTGAAATTTTGTCACGCTCAGCTGCGCACACTTCTGGCGAGTTTCATCCCCACACACCGACGCGAAGTCCTCTGCGCGGCGAAAACGCCCGCGGTGCCAGAAATCTTTTTTTTTAAGATTCAACTCGAAGACTTACGCTTATAATTAATGAAAACTTTAGAGTTTCAGAGTTACTATCGATCGAAATGAAATATCATCTAGCATATTTGATAAGCAAAATGAGTGTCCCCTGAAATCAGAATGGGCCAAGAAACAGGTGAAGCAGTTCCTTCCGTACCTGGTTCGTTTTTTTTTCCACCGTTAATTTGGTAGAAAAATTGTGCGTTTTCGTTAGTCGAAAAATGTAGGGTCGCCTTCCCGATTCGATCTTCCTGATTTACGCTAAGCTGTACAAAAATCTAAATAGACAGTAGGTTAGCTAATTGTTAACAAGGTCTAGGGCGAGATGTGGGCAGAGTAGGGCTACATGCTTCCCTCAAGCGCGTCTCTACTGCGTTAACTCGACTCTACGATAGGTTAGGGCCTTGAAAAAGGGTTGATGGAGGAACTACAAATTTGACAATTTGACAAATCGGTAAAGAAGCTAAGGAGCGCGGACTGTGCCTCCGGGGCGCCGTTACAGACCTGCCCATTGGCTCATTTCCCGTCCGCCCTTTCGGAGCCTGACCAATTGAGCCGTCGAGCCATCCAACTGATTCATTCATTCACTACTCTCTACAACCGTCATCCCCTTTTCTCCTTTTCCCGGGCTGAGAAGCGCCGCGCGCCCCGCTTTTCTCTTTCTCAAATCGGCCAACTAAAGCAAACGCCGCTCCTTTTTACGTTCACAAAAACATCCTCCCAGACGTCTCTCCACTGAACAAATCCACTAATTCCAAATCCGACAAAACTTCCAAAACATAACAACACGATAACACTTCTCCTTAAATGAAACTCGGGACTTTTTCAGTTCTTCTATGTAATTGAACTAACGATATGTCTGATCGCTTACTCGCGGCAGTGGTAAGTCAGTAGTGACAGCTAGAAATCAGGGAAGAACATAAACTTCGCAGTGGAACTTGTCATTTGCAGAATTCGGCGTGGATGGCGAGGAGAAAGCGAAGAATGTCCTTTTGCAAGCTAATGTCTGTCGGCATCATTGAAATTTTGAAGCCGGGAACTTCGTTGTCGACCAAGGTCTCCTGCTGCTGTTTGACAGTTTCTTCCATATCCTTGACCAATTTCAGGTCAAACTGGCGGCGTTCCTCTTTCATCTCATCCACCATCTGCTCGTGCTCCGACTTGATTTGCCGCCGAATGCGTCTCAACTCAACCTCGTCTTTCATTCCCAACACTCTTTGTTGATGATTTTTCATTTGCGCAGACATGCGTTCTCGCTGTTTTCTCATCACTAGATTTATTTTGAAAAAGTTGAAAACGGGGATTCGGTACTTACGAACTGTTCGCTCTCCATAGAGCCCATCCAGTATCAAGACTTGGCATTTTTCGAGTTCCTTGACAACTTGAATTATCCACAGATCATCTTCATTTAACGCATCTAAAATGATATGTACAACGGTTCCCGGACGGTTATTCACGCATACCTTCGACAACCTGAACGAGTTTTTTGACGAGGTCAATTTTAAACGGGTCCTGGACATGTCTTTCAAGTTCTTTGTGTGCGATTTCTCTGACTCTTGTGCTTACAGGCACCTTATCGCTACTCACTGCCATTCCTCACACTTCTACTCGCAATGAATCACTTGCGAACAGTGAGTCATCAAACAAGCTCCGAAGCGAGAGAACAAGTTCGTCAGCTTCTGAACAGAAAGCGGCCATTTAGCGTGTTTTTATACAAAATTTCATAGATTCTGAAGTGGAAAAATAAAAACGAAGTAGTGAGGCAGGTACATTATGATCCTGATTGACGGTAGTGGAGGCTCAGAACATCTCGGTCTTTTTCATTATTCGTAAGAACTCGGCTTCGGACACTTCTCCGTCTCCGTCCATGTCCGCTTCGTCGATCATTTCCTGCACATTCGATTACAGTCGATGTGAATGGTTCTAGACGCTCACCTGTAATTCTTCGTCCGTCAGATTCTCATTCAGCTCTTTACAGACTCGTTTCAAATTCTAAAGCAAATTGCTCAGAATAGAAAAGACAAAGAAGATTACCTTGAAGGAGATTTTTCCAGTTTCGTCGTCGTCGAATAATTTGAATGCCTTTTGGATTTCTTCCTAAGCAAAGTTGGTAAGTCGATTGTCCAAAGAATAGAGCTTCTGTTACCTTTGGATCTCGCTCAGACATCTTCTGCGACATGATTTTTAGGAAGTCATTAAAGTCGATGGCGCCCGTTCCGTCGGTCTCGACTCCGGCGATCATCTGTTTCAGCTCCTCCTTTTTCGGCTCGAAGCCCAGCGCTCTCATGGCTACCTGAAAATCAATTCTCAGATGGATGAAAGAAGACAATAGTCGACCTTTATCTCCTTGACGTTGATGGTTCCAGTGCCTTCGGTATCGAACAAATCGAACGCTTCTCTGATTTCAGCCTTTTGCTCGTCCTTGAGCTCCAACTTGGTGGTTTTCTTCTTTGCTGGCTGTTTTCGGTAAGCACTCATTCTGAAATTTTCTCTTCGAAATGGCTAAAACAAAAATGAACAGAAAAGAAAAAACTCGAAGATGAGTAAGAGGGGTGCCCGAGGGCTTTCGAACAAGGGCACCATTTTCTCGTGTAATAAAGAGCACAATGGAATATTATTTTGGGCGGTTTGGATTGTTTGTCCAGAAATTCAAACTTTCTCTAATTCGCGATTCGATGCTGCGGGCGCGCGCAAAACACTCCGGAGCGCCGGTAACGCTCTAGAAATTTTCAACAAAAAGAAAATTGAACTTGGCGCCTCGGGCTATGTTTACAATTTGCGGGAAGCGTTTTGACGCCCTCAGGCGAGTGCATGGTAAACTCTGCAGCCCATGACTGGAGCGATAGTTCTACCTTGGGCACACACAAGCTTTCTTCTCCCATGGCAACGATGCGGAAATTTGGAACTTTGGAAAATCAACACCAACCGTATTGGTGACAACCTGCCATCGCTTTGGGCACATTTGCTCAAGATACTTCCTTTGCTGCGTATTCGTGCCCAAGTGAAACTTTCGAAAGAAAAAAACGAAATCGCAGAAAAAAAGAAAAACTAGGCCGGCGAGTAGATCGGGGCGTACTGTGATTGCTTTTCGTGAAACTAGAACGCGATCCATTGTCCAGTAGCGCCGGAACAAAGAGAACAACCCGACGTGTTGAGAAAGTATTTGGATCGAAATTATTTTTGACGGGCATAAATCAACCCAACTGATAATGAGAAAACGCTGACGACGAAGACACCGGCACCAGAGATGGTCAAAGTCAAGGAATACGTCCCGGATGCGCTATCCATCGAGGCCAGAGCGATTGCAGATCAGGTACTGTATACTATTAAACTACCACACAATAATAATTAATTATTATAAATCTTAATTATGTTATGCATGTCGAAAATATAAATAAAGTTGGCTCTATTAGTCTCAAGAAATATATCATCAGATGCAGGAATCGGCAATACTCGTGCGCTATTTTTGAAAAACGAGAACAGATTTTCTAGAGCTAGTTATTGAAAAAGTGACAAGCAAGCTTATTGATGAGGGAGACTTTAGTTAGCAAGTGTGCCTCATGCAGTAAGGAGGGCTTATTCAGAGCCGCTTTGATACTAGTCGTATCTAGCAATGCCGAAACGGGCATCTGAGTCGGAGAGTGGTCGTCCCAGTCCCAGTTGGGGGGACAAGATCATCGATTTGTCCTTGAAATTTGCTGAACAGAAGCCATTCGAAAAGGTTATCGATAGGAGCAAAATTTTATTCGCTCGGGGAATAGTACGGGGAATAGTACAGTAAGGAATAATTAAGGCGATCCAGCAGAAGAAAGTTTTCCGTTTGGATGGCGGGCATCGGTACATTCGAAAAGCGATGCGCGATCGGGGCTGGATCGAAAAGATAACCCCGAAAACGAAGCGTTTTCACTGTGGCGCGAAATCAGACGCCAACGACGACGACATTGACAAATCAGATGACGATCTCGATGAAGACGATCTTGATGAGCGCGAGATCCTCATCTCGCGAGCGCTGCGCGACGTGGAGCCCCACCTTCAATTCGTGCCCTTACATCGAATTGATTTCAATCACATTCCCAAGGAAATTGTGCTCAATCACTTTCCAAAGGCACAGTTCGTCACCAAAACTGGCTTGACTCTCGCTCTCAAGAACATGGCCTGGTTCAGTGATCGCCATGCGGACGAATTTTATCCACGGTAACTCTGTCTCATTCTTTCATTATTGAATTTATCTTCTCGCAGATGCTACATACTCGGAGACAAGGATGATAATGCTGCGTTTCAAGACGACTTCCGAACTTGTGCGATGACGGCCTTCCTAAAGAGTGCCGAGAGACAGAACAAAGCCGTGCATCAAGATGATTACATTGAAGTCACTCCTCCAGGAAAGTGTCGAAATTTTAGGCATTCCAAACCAGCAAGACTCTTTTCGACAGTCTAAAAAGGTTTTGTCGAGGAGTGCTTTTTAGAATTCGCCCTTGAAATCTTCCAAAAGCACTTCGAGTTCCAAGAAGAAGGAAGCATTGCTGAGTCAATCATCACGCTTGCAAAGCAAACTTCCATAAATATGGAGGAGGGTGAAAGCACGGAACAGTGGAATAAGTTCTTAGAAGCCTTTTATAAAGTCGCTTATTCTGGATATCACATCGCAGGTAAAACTCAAATAATTCCCTTTAACTCTCCACACTTTCAATGATTTCAATATTGCTTTTAGGTGCCAAAGAAAGGGCCGATGATATTTCGAATGCGCTTTCTTCGTATTATATGCGAAACCCACAAGCCGAAATTGAAGGCGAGAAGAATCTATGGATCGTCAAGCCTGGTGCAATGAGCCGAGGTCGGGGAATCGCTGTCTACAAAAACTTGAAGGAAATCACGGATATTCTTGGGCCTGATTTGACTGTAATTGCCAACAACCGCTGGGTGGCGCAAAAATACATCGAGCGCCCCTTGCTCATCAATGGTGTCAAATTTGATATTCGGCAGTGGTTTCTTATTACAGGGCAGTGATGCGCTAGAATGCTTAATATTTATATTGTTGCCGCTTATAATGCTAGTAGTAGTTCATCCCGTAAACGGATTGGAATCAGTTAAGCTGCTGGATGTACAAACGGGCTTATGTTCGCTTCGCAACAACCAAGTTTAATCTGGACTCACTTGATGCACAAGTGCACTTGACCAATAATGCCATTCAGAAGAATTACTCCATCGATGCTGATGTTCAGGAAAGGATTTCGATAATTTCGCACATAAATATCAAATTTCAAATATGAATCTAATTTTATATTAATCCGTAATAAAGGATGCCGTACCAGAAGAAAAAATGTGGTTCTCTGAAGAGCTTGATGAATACCTTCGAAGTCTGGGACATGGAAATGCTTACCAAGAAAAAATCTATGAAGACATGAAGAACATTCTTATAGAATCGTGTCTGTCGTCTCAGGAGAACTCAACGCACAGGAAGAACTCATTCGAGGTTTACGGCGCCGATTTCATGCTAGACGAGAAGCTCAATGTATGGCTGATTGAAATTAACCAGGGACCAACAATGTCCACTGCTACAAAGGTATCTGATGAGCTTGTCGGCGAAATGCTTGAGGATATGTGTAAAGTCGTCGTTGACAGACGAGCTCGTGGTGGACGCAATGCGGATACAGGGAACTTTGTGCAAGTGTACAGGCAAGGAAACGCTGACCCTCCGCCATTCACTGGAACAGCACTTTCCGTCGAAGGAAAGGTCTGTTACAAGCCGAAACCAAAACAACGCACTTTTATCAAGACAGGGATTATTTTCTTTTTATAACACGAGTATGAAATCTTAAATTCATCCTGGAACTCAGCAAATACCGATTGTAAAAAAGGATAAAGATGCCAATGAAAATGAAGAAGGCGAAGAACAAGATCAAGCGTTCGAGCAGCGAGTCTATTCTTGGGACCACGATCGAATCGAACGTCTCGCCCAGCCAAGGCACGTAAAAAAGCGACGAGACGATGTTGATCAAAAGCGAATAGAAATGCGCTTGAAGAAGCCGAACTCTGGAAAAGTAGAGAGTCCGAAGCCAATCATGACAATTACAAGTCAAACCACTGTTGTCCAAAGAAAATCTTGCCAGAACCAGTCAACAAGCCATCAGACGACGAACAAAGTGATCACACGAGCATCACATTCTGACACTTCCGCCTCTACTTGCTCTTCAAGCACGCGAAATCATGAAGAACAGCGACTGCCTAAAAAAGCAAACACGCGAAGTCGCAGGCCACCGCCAAAAAGTGCTGCGAACGAGTACCAACAGCAGAAGACGAGGTAAGTTAATTTTAAAACGCAGAATACGCTCGTGTAAGCCAGATCTCGTATAGGCCGGATGATTGCTATTCGTACTATGGTCGGTTAAGCAATAATATGGTCAATCTGAACTTGTGTCCACTTCCACCCCGTCGAGCGCGGCTGCCTACTGACATACCTCACGCGTTGCGCAATCTTTGCGATCCCAACAGAGTTGCCCAGCTCTTAAAAATTTACAAAGAATCCATAAAGTATGACACTTACCAGTTATTCTCTTCCATGTTATCACCCCATTTATCATACCTTCACATCGATGAGGGGTCATCTTTGCGCAGTGTTGCCTCGTTTTTTAGCAATACAGTTTCCTTCTAGTGGGCACAAGGTTCAAATTGACCCCTCGATGTCTTCCGAAATAAAGAACTTTTTCAGACCTACCTCTTCGCGATCTGAGTATGTCCCAACGCAGTCAGAATACCGTCTTGCCCAGAAAGAAATCGCTGCTGATGTCATGCACACGCTTGGTAAGCATAAGTCGCTTAGAAATGAGCCCGCATATTGAGAGAAATGAAGCTGATACTTGTTGCATTCAGACGAGCATCGGATTCGCAATGCGCCGTCTATTCGTTACTCAAGCTCCAACCCAGTGATTCCATCAAGAACGACCCCAAGAAAGACACCACGCGAGCGTCAATCAAATTGCGTCGAACAGAAGATCCTGTATCCTCTACGATTCACCGAGAAACGCTACAAAAATCCTCAACAGAGTCCGAACAAAAAAGACTACTGGAAATACCAGGTTCGTAGTTGGTTTATATAATTCTGGTGGAACGTTTACTAGGAAAAGAGAAAAAATATCAGGAAAACTAAGCCCCTTAACTTGCCAGGTGACAAGCACAAACACAGTAGAATCTACAGTGATTTTTAAAGGTTTTATATAGACCGGATTCTATATAAGCACTGGAGATATTAAATTTACCGGTGAATGAAAAAGTGTAAACCGGAATCCGGAAGCACCAGACAATGACGATGATTAAACTTATTCCTTGAACTTCCATGAGAAATATATTTTTAGTTATCGAGTTCTTCAACCCAAGCTATAGATGGCCGCGAAGTTACCAGAGACCTAATCCGCGCAAAAACAACTCTCAGCAAAGTAAGAATCGTTCCAGGGCCCGTTGAACTTATCATTTTAGTTATCTATTCCAAAATACTGGCCAAATCCAAACCCTCCTTCTACCCAGCCCACTCACAGGCTACCAGTCATCGTTGATTTCTCGCAATGTAAAAAGCGCTTGAAAACAATCGACAATTTTGAGCTTTTGATTTTCAAAATGATTAAATTAAATTCAACTCTAATTCAACTCTGGATAATTCTAAATTACAAATAGGATCCCTCCGGGTTATAGAATGATTTGCAACTGCAGCTGTTGAATTTTTCGTAAAATTAATTTCAGGCGTCGTTATTCCGACCCGTCTACGCACTAGACACCAACAACAAAGTAATCATCGGTGACCAGTCTTTGGCGCAGCTACCTGTGATCATGCCCCTTCGTTGCTCGCAGCGCGGTCGAGCGGTACAAACAGAGCGAATCTTCAGCGCTGCCATCACTACTGACAACCAAGCAGACAACGTCCCAATGCGGGGCGAGGTCCGCAAGGGGATTCCTGGTGAGCCTCTCTCTTTCTCGCCCTAACAGTAGCTATAAACTTCTTTAGATAAAACCGCGCGAGTTCACAAAGCAAAGCCTTACTGTATAAAGATTCCACTCTCCCTGGCGCCCAGACACTACCATCCATCAGCGACGTGATGAGAGACAGCTGCGCGAAATCTACAATTTTCTGTTCTCCTTTCGAACCATAAGTTATAATAGTAATATATATTCTAATTCAAGTTTCTTTCTTCTTCCGAAATGCTGCGCACTGCCAAATTTGTATATAAGTAACAGTAAACAGTCATTTCGGCCGTAAACGGTCGATCGAAAAGGGTGAACTTGCAAAACCTTTTGAACTTCGCAACAAACGTAATTTGGCGCCATAATCTCTTGGGTAGTTTCCATAAATTTTTGCAGGTGTTTTTCGAAAACAACGACGCTTCGTCAATTTTCCACTGCTTTCCTACAACCGCTTTCATTCGAAAACATCGCTTGATAGAGGTAAGCACAATTAGCAGAGATTATTATTTGGGGAATTATTTGTATGGGTTAGAATTTACAGTGTAGATTCCACAACAGCCATATTAATAAAGGCTCTGATTTAGGAAGGTTCTCATCCCCTGGTTAGAAAAATAATGTTAACTTTATTTCAAAATGGTGATACACAGAAAGCTACAGATTCATTAGCAGCTCGAGTTCCAAGAATATCCCCAAATGTACTCGCTGGACCCATTTTGCTTGAGAAAAATGGTTCAGACTTTTCCCAAGAATTTTAAATTCGGAGCGAAGGGCGCTCCGCCAATGAGGCGACGAGTTTCTCAGAGCGCGCGCGATTTGACGCGGCTCGTTGGCGGCCGAATCGAAATATTCGATTTTTCTCCTAGCGCTGTTTTTCCTTTTCGAGAGAAATTTATGAGAAGTTAGACGGAAAATTAAAATTCCTGCTTTTTTCTAGAACACGTGTTTTTTACTGAGGACCGTCGCGAGAGTGAATCAGTTCGGATCCGACCGGAAACCGAAATAGCACGGCAAGGTGATTTTTATGCTTTTTGATATATCATTGTTGTTATTTGTTTATATATAGTTTTTAACAATCTGACCATTTTCTTTTAGATGTCGACTAATGCGGCGATAATTCAGAGCTGCCGGACGAAGACGAGCAAAATCATTGCGGATCTTCGCGAGTTCGAGAAGTCCTGCACCGGCTCAGCGGCTCTGAACGCGTGTAAGGCGATCAAGTGCTACGACAATGCCACGAAGTTTCTCTCTTACATAATGGAGGAACTGCAGTCGGTCAGAGCCGATCCAGTCGAGAAGGTAGCGAAAGGCGCCGTCTTCATCCGACTGTGCCAACCGCTCCTCCAATCAGCCGGCCTCGAGGATGCCGTGGTAGGCGAGCAACTAGTCGAGGCTGGAATAAGTAAGTCTCTAAAATTTAGAGTCTAAATACTCTTGTCATCTGTAACGCAATGATTTTAGGGTTCGTGAGGCCGCTGATCGGCTCCGCTAGACAGAAAGTAGATCTGATCGAAAGACCCACACCGGAGCAAGAAGATGAGGCCGACGAGACACTGCAGAATACGGAAGTTGCGATCCCCGTCCCTTCTGCAGCTGAGTTTTGCTCGACTGCGCAAAAGGCGAAGAGAGATATCGATGCACCAGAGCCTCTCATTAGCCCGATCCAGAAACTGGACTGGAGCGCAGACATCGACGAGACTCCTTCGCGAACGACGCGCTCCACAGTGCTGCAGAACACGCTCCAGAAAACTGTGAGTAGTCCAGCACTGCCTGCACGGACGACTAGAGCATCAAAACGCGAATTCAACATGACACCCGTGCAGAGCCATGAAAAACGACTGAAGAAAGCGGCAAGTGCTACGCAATTGTAAGTTTTGCTTCTGTTTCCAAACAAGTAACTGATCACTAATAGGAGCCAGAGTAAGTCGTCAAAAAGCGCAAAAGCACCTCCATTGTCAAAGGCACCTCAAAAACTGCGACTGAGATCTCCCTCTCCTTCTCAATCATCGCTTTTCTCTTCAAAGGTAATTTTATTTTCTACTGCTTCTTTTTAACAAGAAATTCCAGGCGGGAACCTCTGGTTCGAGCAGCTCATTATTCGCGTCCAAAGACTCGCCAAAGAAGCCCCAAACTCGAACAAACTCTGCTAAAGAGAAGTTTGAGATAAAAAAGAAACAGGATGCGGAGAGGATGAAAAAGAAACAGGAGGAACAAAAAGAAGAGCGAGAGAAGCGAAAGCGCGAAAAAGAGGCAAAGATGCAACGGTAAGAAGCTATTTCATTTTTCCGCTTGTAAGTTGAGTATTCTAGCGCCAAAGAGCGACGAGAGGAGGATGAGAAACGCCGTAAAGAAGAGCTGATCAAAAAGCAGGAAAACAAAAAACCTGTTCCTTCTCTCAAGTCAGTGCGCGCAGGGCAATCAAAGTAAGTTTCTTCAATTACCTAAGATGTAAAGCTAACCACTTTTCAGGAAACAGAAGACGACTTCTGTCTCGAGCGAGGAGCCAATGTCGATGGACTCCGTTCCCTCAAAAGACAACATCGAAGCTTCAAAATTCGATAAGCCCAGACTGGTAAGAAGATTCGTCTTTTTGATCGCTCGCTAAAATGAATTTTAGGTAGTCGAGGATTCACCAATGGAGGCAACTTTCGTGGTGACAAAACCCAAGTCCCAAATGACGCAGTTGCCGATGCCCAGCGTGAAGCTCTTCACTCCAGGGGGAGGTTCCAATGTCTCGTCAGACTTTCCTCCTGTCAATGCTGAATCATACGAGGTATATAATTACTCATAGAAGCGGTATCTAAATCTGTTCGAAAGATGACGCCGAAGAACACAGACAAGTCGACCGCGAATAAGACGGCGGAAGATTACGGCCTCGACGACTTGTCCAGCGGGGATGAAACTGATGACGACGAAAATCCTCGAAAAAAGGTTCCCGCTTGGGCACTCAAGGAAGCGCTCAAAAACCGCCTTAAATTGCAGTATTGGGAGACTGTCCCAACCGTCGACATCTTCACGGTAGTTTCTCAAAGTTGAAATTCGTTTCTATTATTTGCCTTTCAGAGCTGCTACGCTCATCCTGATCGTCTGGTGGACATGCGAGAGTTGCTCGGCCAGCAGCTCAAGCACAAGCCCAACCGACTGAACAGAATCAATCAGCGTCGCGAGACTTCTGTTTGGAACACGCCCATGCGCAATCCGGCCCCAGTTCTCGACAGGTAGTCTCACTTTTACTCTTCCATGATTCCTAACTATAAACTTTTAGAACTCTCAACTTGGACCAGTCGTGCATGCCGTTCGAGCCGCCCAACGCACCCTGAATTCACATCTCACCCATTCCATATTCACACTTTCACATTCTTTTTACCATATTTCTCACTGCCACTTCACACATACACAAATCTCACAAAACCCTTTAAACCTGTACACAAAGCATCACCAAATATATAATAATATATTATATGACAGTACTCAATCGTCGCGCTGCTATTTTACCAATGCTAGCGACGATGTTCTTCTTTCCTAATTCTTGCAGTTGCACTTTAATATAAAATCGCAGGAAGCTTCAATAACACTAGACTGATTTTAAAATGTCCTCGCTGTCCGGAGAATTTCTATGAAAATGAATTTTGAGGTTTGTTTACGTATTCTATTGTTTGAATGGATAGTTATCGATTCGAAATTTCATGATTTAGAAGGAGTCCGTAGTGCAAAAGCCTGCAGTAAGAATAGTCATTGAAAATGGGAGAATAGAGGATCCAATTGAAAGGATGACTCATTCGCAAGTTAAAATTAGCGGCGTGAAAAAGGCGGGTCCGTAGTAGCCCTTTTTACGCGTTGGACGGCTGCCAGGAGGATGGACGAGCTCTTGGAGCATTTTTTCTTTTCAAACTTGGTGAAACTGGCTGTGATTGGCCGACAGCGCCGCGGGCTACCCGTGGCTTGACGCCATCAGGCGACGGGCCAATCAGCGCCGGCTTGGCGCGCGGCTCGAGCAACGAATTTTTGAGTCGTTTTGTTTTTTTTCGACGCGTGTTTTGAGTCGACAGAGATCTTCCGGACGATGTCCTCCTGACTCAGAGAAGAAGCAAAAGAAGCGGCGATTGAAGACGATGACTAGCGGGGTGCGACTCAGAAATTACATTTACAAAGAAGCGCTTCTCCGGGTGGCGCTTCTTCTTGGATTTCTTCTTACAGGCAAGTTATTCATCATTTATCTTAAAAATTTACCGTGGAAAAAATTCTTTCCAAATATCGAGCAAACATTTTGAAGTGAACTAAAGTGTTAAAGTTGTTGGCGAGCAACAATGAATCGCGACGATAATTTTTTGATTGATTTTTTTTTTCAGAATGGGCGGTTCCGTTTTTCCGCATTATCCAAGACGAAGAATGGTGGCTCTACAAATTCCCCACTAAGACGATGAGCCAGGACCTGCTCCCGACCTCGACCCTTTTCACTCTTGTCGTCCTTTGCCCACTGCTGGTCATCTGCGGCCGCTATCTGAAAAACAAGAAATCCCAGAAGTATGGCGAAACCGCCCGTCTTGACCTCATCGCCGGCATTCTTTCCGCTTCTCTAAGTAAGTTCCTGAAAACATGATCGACTCTGAATTTTGATTATCAGCGATGGGAATGAACGGAATCGCCACCAATCTAATCAAGAACAAATACGGCCGCCCTCGTCCCGACTTCTTTTTCCGCTGCTTTCCCGATGGGAATCCACCTGCTGGCCAGCCCAATCCGTACAATTTGGAATGCACGGGCAATTACGAGGACATCATCGAGGGACGCAAGTCCTTTCCGTCTGGCCATTCAAGCTTTTTGTTCTCTTTCTGCGTTTGGATCTCGCTCTATCTTGCCGGCAAACTTAGGTAATTAACATTTACCTTCTAATCTGTCATTATGCGTTTGCTCAGAGTTGGCAATTCCATTTCCGAAAGTGGCCGCCTTCCAAAGACGGAAAATCTAATAATCTGCCTGACGCTTCCATTGTTGGCGATTCTGAACGCGATCGGGCGAACTTGCGATTACAAGCATCATTGGCAAGATGTCACAGTTGGCTCCTGTCTCGGCACAGTAATGGCCTACATTGGCTACCGCCAGTTTTACCCGTCGCTCAAGGATCGAAGATCTGCAGTATCTTATGAACGGGTGACTTTTGAGCCAACTCAATTTAAAATAGCAGCGAGGATTGGGCCCTACTCGAAGCATTGCCCTTTCTAGGAGTCCTTTAGACCCCACGGCGCGACCAAACAAATTAATAATCAATACGATTTTTTCCGGAGAGAAGTTATCTCTTATCTACGCATCGACCATTTAATTCGACGAAAGGCGGGAAATATCGGTCAGACACATTCTTTGAAAATTGCCGATTGACCTTATTTTGTGTTTAACAGTTGAAAGGAATCAGAGTTCTTAAGGGCATTTGAAAGTTAACGTGGCACTCGTGTCCGCAAGTGTTCCTTGAGAGTGTCTCTAGTCACCCGCGCTTCTTAGATGGAACAAAAGGCACTCAACAACGATGAAAACCAGATTTACGATTTGGGCAAGCTCTCCGTCGAGACATCCTCTATCTAGACTCAAAGCGCGTTGAATTAGCTTCTTTATTATTTATACACACTAATTTATTTTACGATAAATTTCGTTGAGAATTTCGGGGCTGATATTATTTCCCTCAGAGCTCGTTTCGAAAAGATGTTTAAGAATATTGTTTTATTCTTCACATGTACCCTACTCAACCGGTGCCACTCTAGTTCCTCATTCAGTTCATTTGTCAATCTCTGCTACTCAAATTTGCAAAAGACTAAATCTATTAGTTCTAGCGCTTGAACTCGAAAATCTTAAATTGAGACTGTTTACGGAGCCCAATCAATAATACTAGCTTCTCTTTGAGTCTAAAAATGGCGATTTTCTCTGTCCTAAAGTTAGTAATCAATGAGAAACATAGAAGATATTCGCTCAAAGTCCTTTCTATACTAAAATCATTCCCTCGTCTTTTTAATCCCCTCTCTCTAAGGGTTTACGGTCGTTCATTGAACGACGTTCAAAAAATCGCGTTTTTAGATTTTGCGAAAAAGAAGCGCTCGCATACTAGTAGCTTTAGTCTTAAAATTGACCTTCAATTCAAGAACCCTTGTCTGATATTTAAATTTTCCTCTTCAGATAAATTTGAACGTAGATAGCGATTATGCCCACCCGAAAGACGGGAGACCCGGTGGTGGTTTATGTCGAGAGAGACGATGGTCGCAAAGGCGAGTACCGAAACGGGTCGGTCATCAAGCTCGTTCGCGGCTACGGCTACGAAGTCATGACCGTCGACGATAATGGTGAACAGAAGCAAGGTAACTCTCATTATCAAGTCTATCATGAAATTCCGAAAAATTGCGAATGGTTCATATTAAATTAATTTTTAGGGACCTTCACTTTTGCCCATGTGAAAGCGATTGGTTCCCGAAATCGATCCCGCTCACGTGGACGAAAGAGCACAGTCAACGTCCAAACAGTCAAACCGGTCAAGCGAGAGGAGTCCCCTTCCCCAGAACGTGAGGAGAAACCCACCGTTCGAAAGTCACGTGCCCGCGCCACCTCAAAGAAGCAAACACCATCTGCTGACATGAATCCGGTTGATTATGCCTGGGCGAATGTGGCCGGAGAAGCTGAAGGACGAGCTCGTATCCGTCGATCGCGAAGCCGATCTCGAGGTCGAAGACGAGACGATGTTCCCATCGAAGTAGAACTCCTTCAGGACAGCTACAGAGTAAGACTTTCTCGAGTCATCTATGTCTCAATTTTCTATTTCAGCGAAAGTCGACTAGGATCGCGAAGAAAAAAGAAGCAGAAGCACCAGTTAAAGCCGAACCGGTCCCAGTCGAACAGTTCTCAGCAGACGAAGACGATCAGGAACAGTCGACTGCTCCTGCCACACAATCTTGCCCATGGTTCGAGAAGTATGCCAACCCCTTTTGCAAGTTTATTGGAACGCTTCTTACGGTAATTTTACGAGTTTAGCAACATATCAGCAGAAAAATATTTCAGATTTACGTCGCCCCAGCTCTTTTCGTGTGGACATTTTATTGCTTCTACGCCTTTAAAACGTTCAATGTCCAAGAGCAGAGCACCCAAATGGCAGGCGCCCTCCTCATTGCTGTCGGCTCTGTCTTGGTAAGCATCAATATCTTTTTCTTTCCGCAAATCGTTATTTTAGCACTTGAAGCCACGATTTAAAAATCAGCAATTTTTCCTCGCCACCATTATCGCCATTGTCTCTGCCGCTGTCTTTGCCCTGCCAGCTAACTTCGTGAACGAAAACTCCAGCGCCATTGGCGAAACTGCCCTCCTCTTTATTTCAGCCTACAGCCTTGTGGGAAACTCTGCCAATTCGGGTAAGAAACGAGTAATGAATCGTCGATTTGAGATGTTCTTTAGACTTCAAACTCTCGTTCTCTTGGCTCCACAACTACCTCCAGTCATTCATGTTCGACAACTCTAAGATCTGCGCGGTAAGTCATACTTGATGGTATCATGTTCATAGCTTACGTTTCCCTTTAGCGAGGATTTGCTCGTGCTGGAGAAATAATCACTTTGATCCTGATCATGCCCTCCCTCGCCGCCTGGAACACCGACAATCTGGCCCTCTTTGCAGCTGCGCTTCTGAATGTGCTCCTGACCAGCTATAAAGTTATGACTGAAGCTGATTACTCCACCAAAATCCAAGGCAATGGCTTCATGTGGGCATTTTACCACGTGATCTATCTACCTTTCCTGGCCACCATCCCCATCCTTTCTAACCTCTCCAACACAGTGGTCGTTATCGATCCTGCGACAGCCGTCGTTGCCGCCGCTTTTGCGCTCCTCTCTGGCAAGCTCGCGACGGAAGGCAACTTCATTCAATCCAATATCTCCTCCCTCATTGCTACGGTCACATTAGCTTACACCACTATCAGCTGCCCATTCTTTTTGTTAGTTCCCTTTTTAAACGTCGTCTTCAGCTGGCACTAGATTTTAAATTAGCTTTAACACTGTTTTTTTTAGGTTGGCCCATCATTTGTCCATTATAGGCTCTTAACTGGTAAGAGATAGGACCATATGAACAATAGTAAACTTGTAGAGGAGGGTTTGGAGGTGGTGCAGAGGGGGTTGAGAATTTCCAGAGGTCACGTGGTTATGACGTAACAGGGGCCCAAAGTTGGGAAAGTCGTAAATTGAGAATTTAAGGTCATGGGGCCATTATAATTTAACATTTTAAATGAAAAATAAGTCATGTGACATCGATGACTCATTGATGGTCCTCCGGAGGATACAGCTGGTGGAAGAACTTTGCTGGAAGACCAACACAAATTTTAATTTTCTAAAAAATAATATTCATTCATATGTTAGATTTTATCATGTGACTAAAGCTAACATTCCAGAGGTCCTCCGGAGGACTCAACTACTGGAAGAAATTTGCTGGAAGAACAAAAATTCTTTTTCTTTTTTAAATTTTAGGGGCTTGACGGCCCTTCGGGCCGTTTCAGCCCCGTTCCTTGATTTTTAAATTTAAGGGGCTTGACGGCCCTTCGGGCCGTTTCAGCCCCGTTCCTTGATTTTAAATTTAAGGGCTTGACGGCCCTTCGGGCCGTTTCAGCCCCGTTCCTTGATTTTAAATTTAAGGAGCTTGACGGCCCTTCGGGCCGTTTCAGCCGTTCCTTGATTTTTAAATTTAAGGGGCTTGACGGCCCTTCGGGCCGTTTCAGCCCCGTTCCTTGATTTTTAAATTTAAGGGGCTTGACGGCCCTTCGGGCCGTTTCAGCCCCGTTCCTTGATTTTTAAATTTAAGGGCTTGACGGCCCTTCGGGCCGTTTCAGCCCCGTTCCTTGATTTTTAAATTTAAGGGGCTTGACGGCCCTTCGGGCCGTTTCAGCCCCGTTCCTTGATTTTAATTTAAGGGGCTTGACGGCCCTTCGGGCCGTTTAAGCCCCGTTCCTTGATTTTTAAATTTAAGGGGCTTGACGGCCCTTCGGGCCGTTTCAGCCCCGTTCCTTGATTTTTAAATTTAAGGGGCTTGACGGCCCTTCGGGCCGTTTCAGCCCCGTTCCTTGATTTTAAATTTAAGGGCTTGACGGCCCTTCGGGCCGTTTCAGCCCCGTTCCTTGATTTTTAAATTTAAGGGCTTGACGGCCCTTCGGGCCGTTTCAGCCCCGTTCCTTGATTTTTAAATTTAAGGGGCTTGACGGCCCTTCGGGCCGTTTCAGCCCCGTTCCTTGATTTTAATTTAAGGGGCTTGACGGCCCTTCGGGCCGTTTCAGCCCCGTTCCTTGATTTTTAATTTAAGGGGCTTGACGGCCCTTCGGGCCGTTTCAGCCCCGTTCCTTGATTTTTAATTTAAGGGGCTTGACGGCCCTTCGGGCCGTTTCAGCCCCGTTCCTTGATTTTTAATTTAAGGGGCTTGACGGCCCTTCGGGCCGTTTCAGCCCCGTTCCTTGATTTTTAATTTAAGGGGCTTGACGGCCCTTCGGGCCGTTTCAGCCCCGTTCCTTGATTTTTAATTTAAGGGGCTTGACGGCCCTTCGGGCCGTTTCAGCCCCGTTCCTTGATTTTTTAATTTAAGGGGCTTGACGGCCCTTCGGGCCGTTTCAGCCCCGTTCCTTGATTTTAAATTTAAGGGCTTGACGGCCCTTCGGGCCGTTTCAGCCCCGTTCCTTGATTTTTAAATTTAAGGGGCTTGACGGCCCTTCGGGCCGTTTCAGCCCCGTTCCTTGATTTTTAAATTTAAGGGGCTTGACGGCCCTTCGGGCCGTTTCAGCCCCGTTCCTTGATTTTTAAATTTAAGGGGCTTGACGGCCCTTCGGGCCGTTTCAGCCCCGTTCCTTGATTTTTAAATTTAAGGGCTTGACGGCCCTTCGGGCCGTTTCAGCCCCGTTCCTTGATTTTTAAATTTAAGGGGCTTGACGGCCCTTCGGGCCGTTTCAGCCCCGTTCCTTGATTTTTAAATTTAAGGGGCTTGACAAAGGCTGGGAAATCTGAGTTGATCATTCTCAGTTTCGTCCCCAACCCCACCCACACCCATGCATATAAAAATTCAGGTTATCCCTTGTTTCTTGCTTAATTATGGTTTTCATTTTTTATATTTTTTTTTGTCTTCCACCATTTGTTTTCAAGGAAAAAGTCCTACGGAGGACTTCTGTGACGTCAGATTAAGTCACATGACAAAAATTCTAATTTTTGCAATTGTTAATTGTTATACAAAAGAAAATTTTTTTTGTCTTCCAGGAACGGTCTTCCACCAGGTGAGTCCTCCGGAAGAGCTATGATGACTCATCTAAGTCACATGATTAATAATTAATAAAAACTATAAATATAAGGTTCATATGGCCTAAAATTCTCCAATTCCGACTTTACCAACTTTACCCCCATATTACGTAATAACCACGTGACCTCTAGAATTTCTAAACCCCCTCTGCACCACCTCCAAACCCTCCTCTACAAGTTTACTATTGATCATATAGTCCTATCTCTTACCAGTTAAGAGCCTATAAAGGACAAATGATGGGCCAACCTAAAAAAAACAGTGTTTTTACTAAATTAAAGTGATCTTTTACCGAATCATATTTCTGAACAAAGTTCCAACTTGAACCCCATTCCAGTCACAGTGACTACGGATCAACTTTCTGTTTTTTTTTTATTTTTTGTCTCATATGAGTTCCCCACTTATTAGCGCAGTAACTTGCAAATCTGAAATCCGTCATATTGCCATCGCGACAAAGATTTCATGGTCCATGGATTTTGTCTTTTCTGCGGGACGATTTGACGGCTTCCAGATTAAATGGATACTCCTTGACCTGTTCACATTGCTGTGCTTCAACGTGGCGTTCGACGACGTCCCGTCCGATTCAGTTCAGGGAGCGGAGGTGATCAAACACCCGGGCCAGGCCGAGCGTGCACAAACTAACTCCCTTGTTTTCTATCATTCGAATTTTACTGCGCACTTGCTGGCCCGAATGGCTGATTTGCTCTGCCACACTAACAAGCTCTTTCCCTCCATGTACTACTGCCAGTTTCAGGTTTTTGTAGCTAGATAACCTCTGGCCTCAGAAAATCACGTATTGCCTCGCCTTGTTCACATTGGAGTTCACCTCTTCCTCGAGTTTTCCAATGCTGTCAATAAACACACAATTTTTTTATTCAAAGCGGAGAGCATAAAATATGTTTTTCGGAGACTTCTCTTGTGTTCTTATAATAATGCAGGTAATCCTTTGCATCCTTTCTTTTGAGCATTTGATATTTATTCATGGCAATTGTGATTGAAAAATCTTCGATCGCCGAGGGCTTTTGCTGTCTTCCTCCTGAAAATACCAAGACGCGGTTTTTGACCGCTTCGATTACGTAGCCTAGTTGGTTTATCGAAATAACTTTTTCTTTCGTTTTATAAGCCCTTGCAATCGACCACATCTAACATTTTCAAAACAATCAAACAAAGAGGTACCTAATTCTCATGTGCTCATTATACATTATAACTCCGATTGTCTACTGATGACCCTTGCAAGACAAAGAGCATTTTTATCATATTTTCTCGAGCATGTTCAAACACAGGAAGTACTGAATTGAGGCGTGTCGCCGCGATTAGGTTGTAGCGAACCGCGATATTCAATTAATAAAATATTCGTCCGTTACTCAACGTCGTATTACCACGGTTTTACGAAGAGGGAACCACTTTTACACCACTTTTGGTTAGGCACAGTCTCGAGATCGCCCCGCTCCACGGAAATTCTACTTGATTTCCGAAAATTCCTCACATTCTCATGAAATGACGGACTCTTTTCGGCGTTAACGTGAACTAAACTTTATTTATCTGTCATCCAGCCAGCGTATAGAAGAACTTTGCAAGGTTACATGCTTTGGGCACAATTATTATCTAGTTGAAAACAGAAAAAATAATACTCAGAAGAAACTTATTAGTTTAAGAGCGTAAGTAGTATTTGTAACCCGAAAATGAAGTTATGAAAACAAAAAAGACGTGCATTTGATGTATTTCCTAGGACAATGATGAAATAGAGACGCGTTACAATTTTCAGCGCAGAAAAAGTTTATTCACCATGCCTTGTGCTTGAAGTCGTCGTAAATACAGATTCCGAGGTAAACGAGAAGACCCAGGGCTGAATAAACTTCGTCAAAAGTGTCTAATTTGAGGGCTGATGAGAGCGGCTCATCTGTGCACGTCAACTCGATTCACTCTTTTGGGAACGATCTTTCGCCGAAAACGACTCAACCCCCAATCAAAATAATGAGGATGAGGCAAGACTTGAAAAGCCGGAAAGAGTGACTTCATTGAGCGCCGATCGAAACTTCATCCAATTTCTGAATATTTCTTCGATTACAGTTTTGTACCTAAGAGCGCCAGAAAAAGACTCGTGATCGATGATTTTCCTTCCTCTTCGCTGCGTTCCTCATTCACAGAATTCATCAAATTATGAGATTGTCAAATTTCTGTTGTTCATTGAGATTTTTGAGTAATAATCGTCGTTATCAATTGGTCTCTTCCCCACGTGTCTGGGGCTCGTTTCTGTTTCTTTGTGGCAGTGAGTACGTGTTGGCATGTTTATGCTTCTGGATTGAGCGGATCATGAGCCGTTCTAGCGGATTACAACTTTTCATGGAATATCCAACTCTCGCCCATTTTCCCAACAAATCAACTTACAAACACTTATGGATCAGGCATGTGAGGCTTTCCAAGATCTCTTCAAGCTGCTTTTTGTTTATGATTTTGGTTCACACATGCATTTTTCTGCTCTCTCTGAATTCCATTTACGGTAACAGCGATCTGGAAGCAAATGCAAGATTTAGCTGGAACCCTGACGAGAGTTCCGAGAAGCATCTTAACTATTTTCGATGGTTATCAGGTGGTCTGGTCTTGTGTGTCTTTCGCCGCCCAACGGAATGCGAGTGAGATGTTGCATTTTCAGCGCTAGAACCGCCATCTCCACCACTATGCTCGGATGCCTTTCTCTGAAGCAGCATCTTGGTAGCGGGGCGATGGAATTTCCGACACGTCTCAGGGGAAATTTTTTAAGAAATCTTTCAATGCGCACATCCGTCAGTTATGAGCAAAAATAGATGAAACGTTGTGATTATGAACGCACCTCCCAGAAAGTATTCCAGAATTCGGAACCCAGATGCGATGAGTACAAATCATTTTTTAAAAATATATAAAGGAAATATTATTGTTGCGCTTTGTCTTGTTTTCAGCTGTAGTTCGCAAAACAAACTGCGAACAACATACTTTTTATGAGATTTTTCGTGGTCGTGAAAAGTGGCACTTCTGTAGTAATTCGATTTTGTGAATTGTGCCAGTGCATTTCGGAAAGTGTAGTGCTTGAGTATTGTTTTGATTTGGACTGAGCGGGAGTCGTGGCGCCTTATCACTTTTTGTCGTGGATGCATAACGGCAGGCGCATAGTAAATCGGCTTTGAAATATTGGCAAATGCTGTACTCCGCTGCTCCACCAAACCGCCTCCTCCAAGTCTCAATTTGTTTTACACACAGTTTAACTATGCATAATCGAAATAGCCCGCCTATGTCGTATGCAAACCCATGACGCGCAGATTTTTTGTAAAGCAGTTAATTATGCAATTTCCAAGTTGGATACTCGCCACTCTGAGATGGGAAGATCGTTTCCCATCAGGCTAATCGAAACCTTGCGCAGAATCATGAAACTTCTAAATGATTTCATTTGCTGGAGAAATCTTAGTTATCAAATATCATTTATATTAGTATACATCGTAGTGCGGCCTCAAAATTCAGCTCCCTGGAACCGGTTAGGGTTTGCACTTAGATATATCTCCCTGACTTTTTTAAATATAAAAGGCGGTTCTACTGTTTAGGAGTTGTATATCACCATAATAATCTTCAATTACCAGCAGCACGTTTAATGACAATTAAACTCAGTAAGTAAAGTGACGACTGTACTATAAGCGATAATGAGTGCTTGATGCTGATAAGAGATCTATTCAAAGGTTTTTCAAATGTTGAAATTTATTCATTTGAATCGATCGAGAGTTTTTTGAAAGCTGGGTTCAAGCTTGCTTGTTTGATATTTACAAGCAAGAAAATACTGAAGATGTTCGTGACTTGAAACTGATAAAAAAATTGTCCGATTTTAGGAAAGTGCGAGGGCAGTAGTAAGTACTCACGGCGCAAAAGAAAGACGCCACCTGGCGGCGCGAGAAACGCGCGCACATGCGCAACTTTCTGGCGATGATCCTAGCTTCTGACAATTTTACCGACTCTTGGGAACAAACTTGCGAACTATTTTTACTTACTTTTTTAAACACTTTTGTGAGGTTTCAAAAACATAGAGATTTTTACATTTCCTTCGATCGCGGAAGAAGAATTTCTTTGAGAACACAGTGAGTTTTTACAGTTTTTCTTTGCATGGAAAAAAAATAGTTTTAAATTTAAATATTGCTTAATAAAAATTACTTATGCAACAATTTCGTTGCTTTATAGATGCCAATAAGCAAGAGATAATGGTAATTGAGCTTTCGAGTCTTCAGCAATGACTGTGCATTAAATAGGTGTCGAAATAAAATCTATTATTTAGCCAATAACATTGTCTCGAAAATAGAAGAATCAATTAGACCGCGCTTGAAAGATATTTTCACGCTTTTCTTGTTAACTCAAAATATGTAAACACAACTGCCTTCAATTACCACCACTCAATATCAACGAATAACACTGTAAAATAATTATTGCAATTAGTGGCGTAAAACGTGTGTACATTTCTCTCCAAAGCAGAAGGTGCCGCAAATCTGGGCCACTTCCCATGCTGATATGCGCTAACGTTCCCTATCGCTAAGTACTCTTCAGCGCAGCTTTTTTGTTATCACTCAATCACTTTCGCATAAATAGCGGTAGAATGCACGTCTTTTGCTCTTTATTTTTCTATCAGTTTTGCTAATTTTGACTATAAGCTACAGTTACGCATCTAAAGAAAAAAAGGAAAGAGGGAAGGCGAATTGAATTTGAGTGCGGACCGCGCGGTTAAATTTCGCGCCAATCTGGTTTGAATAGAGTTGCTGGCCCAGCCCTGCGCGTGTGTGCTGGACACTTCGCACCGATTGCGTGAAATCGACGCGGGAAAGTGCCTCCTCGCCAAAACTGGAGACGACGCCTCATCCCATACCTGTTTAGAACTTGGCACGGAGGATCTTCGTGGCTAACGTCTGTATCCCCATTTGGGGGTAATCAATATGTTTTTTTTTTAACGCGATGATACTCCATGAACAGCTAAAAGTTGGCCACCTTTCTTAAAATAGCCTTTTTCTCTTATCATAAAAACATTTTTGTTCTAAGAGGATTTTTTGATCTTGTCCTCAAAATTTTTTCTCATATAATGAAAAACTGATAAGGCGGTTAAAAAATCCTTCCGTAAAATTATCAGTAAGAATGAAGAGTTGCGGTCGGGAAAACTAGCGAGCGAGTTCCGCTTCCCTGAAGTCACCAGTCCCTATTCAGCTCGCAAGTGGGCTTGTACGGAAGAGACAACTCATAAGTTGCTTGTCATTTAGCGGCAGTAGTCCGAATGGAGTTAGATGCAAACTCTGCAACCAAATACCTTGTTCTGGATTTTCTAAAATCCAAGCAACACGTGGAGCACCTATTCCTACTTTCCCTTCGCCGACCATGCTCATAACATGACCCGCTTGTTCTAATAAGCCGCAATGTTACAAAAATTTTTGCCCAAGAAACCAGAGTTATTATTTCATTACGAGTCAAAAAAGCGAGCCGCGATCAAACTAACCAGAACCTTGGATTATTTGAATTCAAACTAATTTTACATTCAATTTGGACCTAAAGCGTTAATTTGTTTCAAATTTCAAAATTGTCTCTATTCAAGAAGAGAGTTTTCTGAGCCTTTTTTTCTTCACTGATAAAATCCTTGTAGTTAAATTTGCGATAAAAGGGTGGTAAAAGCGCGTCTCATGAATTCTAAATCCTCATTGTTTGACACTTGCTCCTTGCGGAGACATCTACCCTAGAAGGAGTCGTGTTAATTTTGGTGACGTTATCTCCAAATAGTCCTATCAGGCGCGATAAGAATACTCTTCTGCAAGCCACCTGGAAGAGCCCGAGCTGGGCATCGTTTCCAGGTGCACAAAGCTCGACTAAAGCGCCCATTTCAACGAGCGGGATCATCGCGTCTCAAAAATCAAATCTAATTTATAGAAATTTTAGAAGCGCTGACTTTGCAAAAGAAACTTCTTTAGCTATTAAAAAAATCGAAATAGAAATTAAATGAATTTAGGAGGAAGAATGGTTTCTATCACAGAAGAGAGCACCGTCGGTCGACGAATCGTGACAGCAGCGGAGTACGACCGATGGAAGGCTGTTAACGACGAGATCCACGTCGATGTGAAGTGCTCGGCCGAAGAAGTGATCGTCACATTAGAAGGAGCGCTCCCAAACACGCCTTTTCACCTGAAAGATCCTGGCTGCCGCCTTGAGCCGATCTCGCGAAATGCCCAGCAGATTCAGGTACCATTTCGCAACAGAGAAGCGTATTAATGACCTAGACAAGGGCACTCGTCAATAACAAAGTAGCTTGCTCAAAATTGCCAGCGCAAAGACAAAGTGGGGAAAATACACTTCTAGTTAATGCGTGTTTACTCGCTGGAACCAATCGAACCAGATAATCAGCCAAAATTACCAGAAACATTCCGCCGCGAGACTTCTTTTTCGGGCAATGTCAAGGTCCGCAATCTTTGAAAATGCAAGTTAAATTTCAGAATCTAGGTCCTAGATTCTAGGATCGTCAAAATTCTTTCGCTAAATATTCATGATAAGAATTGAAAAGGACTGAAATTATCTATCGACTGTAGATCTACTTATTTCAAATCCAAAGTTACCCTGACTTAGTGGAATCGAGTGATTGATATATAAATACATTGCGCTGGTTACGTTTAATTCCAAAGCTCGAAGCTTCTTATTGAACGTTATGTTTTGCGTTTCAAACCAAGAATAAATAGAGATGACCAGTCTCAGAAGATAACGTGATTCGCCTGAAAATGAAATTCGCTTGGCTCATTTGAATGTTAATTTTAAGTGAGCATTTTTGGCATTGCTTCTGGAAGTCTTCTTGTGCTTCTAAAGACGGTTGACGCGATTGGTTCCTTTTTATAATCTGCTTTGTCGGTAATCCATCGACTTAGATTGTTGCCATTTTAAATACGCCTTTCTGTTTTCTTTTTGCTCAGATTTCATCTTTTACGAAAATGGTGGACTCTCAATTCCGAGATAATCACCATTGCGATTATCACTCATTACGTATAAGAACATATACAGTCGACCCGAGACTAACCGAAAATCTAATTCAGATTCGCCCTCCGACTGCTTGCGGAAGTTCGCTGACCATCAACTCCACTCATCTTGTTTTGATGAACGAAATCGTCCAGCCCATTGCCACAGCTCTAGGTAGTGGTCAAAACGCAACACGAATCACAGGACATTCTAATTTCTACTCGGAAAGTGGGGGAAAGGGGATAATTTCTTGGCGATCTAAAATCGAAATGATCGATATAAATTTTTAAAATCCTCTTAAACTTTATCTCCGAATTTTAGTTCTTTCGCTGTGCAAAGTGATAAGACACACTTGAAAGTGATCCGAGATACACGTACGGGCGGCCCTTACGAGACTTTATCGGTGTCGCAATTACATAATTATGCAAATCGATCACAAACGCGAGTGCTTGATTTCTCAAGCATGTAGTTTTTGCCCCACTTTCTCCATTTACAGCGCCCCATTAAACGTAACGCAAGGACAAAAAAATAAAAGGCTTTCTAAGTAGAATTTGTTTAAAGCTGCCGAAAAAGCCTCGCGCTAAAATTATCCTCCCGTTTCTCGAACAGGGCCGTTTAGTTTGGCAATCATCAAAATAAGCTATCAAAATGAAAGTCGAATTTTTTCTTTCAAAAAGTAAATTTAGCTCCATTCAGAGAAGCCCCACATCAAGTCGTTAATCAGAAGTGAATATTTACATCATTAAAGTATAATTTAAGCTTGCGCGTTGCTTCTGATTAGAAATCAAAATCAGGCGCTGGAAAAATACGTGTTCTTGGCTTTTGCGCCTGTCTGGGATGGTCGCGAGTTTTTGCTCTGCGGCGGCTCTAGATTTTCTAATTTGTCTTTTTATGAAAAAAAATTTTGATTCTGAGAAAATATTCTGCGGCCTTTCCGTCGCCAGGGAGAAAGCGGATGATATTACGTGGCCAAACCTGATTTCGACTCCTGAAAAGAGGAGCAAATTCTATTAATCAGCCTCAGTCGGCTAATTTCGTTCGCCCCAGACCTTTTGGGGCCGATTTTGAAGAATTATCTGAAAAAGTTGTTAATTGCTATTTATGAATAATTTCCTTGAAAATATGACGAGTTCGCCTTCCAACCTCGCGAATGGCGCGTAAACAAGCCTCGCTTGAGATTGTAGATTTTTACAAGAAAGTGGTATTACAACCACGTGTCAAAAATGTTCCCAGCTATTTACTTGATTATACGCGGAATTATTTTACGCGGTAGCATTTTTGAACATAAATGATTCTCGCGCTTCTCACTGCATTCAAAACGAGGAGTTATTTTGTGAATAGAACATTTGACCGAGAACAGGTTCTCTAGGCTTCACAGAAATTTAAAGAAATTAGGGGTAACACATGGACTCTTAAAGTTTTCTATGCAATTCATACATTTTGCGGGTTTTCGGATGGTCTTTCGGGTTTCGATTTTGCTTAGGTAATGTTTAATTCAGGTTAGTTATGGCATGTAAATGAAATGTTAACTTCTCAATACACGTGGTCGGTTGAACCGACCACGGCGACTTTGAGCCGCCGTAATTTCTCTTGTGATAATTCATTTGACCTGATTTTTGAAATGTGAGCTGAGATCACTAAAACGAACCACTTTGTGAAATTTTGGAAGTTTTCTCAAAAGTGGTGGCGTTTTGCACTGGATTTATCTTTCACTCTCCAGCCGTAAATCCAAAAAGTGTTTTGCAAAATCAATTGTAAATCTTGATAGGTGAGTGTTCAAGCTTTCCATCGATATGTATAGTAACTTTTTTGCTTGCCGGAAACGCAAGTTAGAGCTTAAAGTCTTGAGCGCACTTTATCACACTCCGAATTTTGCGCGCCGCGCGGGGCTGAATAATGCATTGTGGTCCCCTCACCCGACCCCGTGTTTTGAGCGCTTAGTCGCGCGCCCGTGTATTGAGAAGTTAAATTATTCCTGAAAGAACCTCACTTCTATAGTGCTAGTTCTAGGACTACTCGCAGAAATGGCCACTTGAACACAAGCGTATGGCTCTTTGTCTAAATACCAATCTAACAAGTCTCTGCTTGGGATTATCGAAAGGCCCGTTTTGACCAGCAATAAAAGCACCCGAGGTGTTCTCTGGACGAATAGGATGCATCTTCAACGAAGACGAACTGCGTACCTCGCTCTACTATGATTCTCCATCCATCCCGGTAAGTCAAACCTTTTATGCCTGCTTTGGCAACTAAGCGTTATCATTCTTTTCTGGAGACTCGCGATAAATACGAAAAAGGCGGCTCCTCGATTTATAGCCGACTATCTAGCGTTTTTTCTGCGAGGCGGTCTAATCAACCGCGGACTCCTTATCTAATGAAATTGGAACGCAATGAACACCCTTGATCACGGCCTAGCTCTGACAAAGGTACTTGATCACCGTCCGAGATATTATTTCTTGCTCACCTAAGTTCATTCATTGCCTTGACTCACTTTTCAAAACGCTAGAACATCCTTTAGCGACTACTATTCTAACGCATTAATCTTTCCCTTGCCCAAGCGTCCGGACTGGTTATCAACCTGACGGGCTTTTATCGCTTTCTGGAGCAGCCCAAGAGAACTTTTCGTTTTCATGAGCCTCGAATAAGCGTCCTGTGAACCTATTTTTACGTTTTCTCTTGATTTATTTTGAGGGCGAGAGCCTTCTTCTCGTATTCATCCGTAGACACACGGTTACGGTACTCTTCACATTGCAAGACACTTTTCCAACGTGCAACACATCCTATGTGCTAATTACGGCCTTGAATCTGTGATTTGCGGCTGTGCGCTTTGCAATGTGGCACCAGTCGAAACCATTAAAAGACGCCCGAGCTCTGGAATTATATAGTAGCAGGGGAATCAGACCTTCCAAATTTACTTCTTTTCGCAAGAAACATAATGCATTTTCACGTGTAGATTGAAGGGCCGATTTACAATGAGAATTTCTAAACTCGTTCTTGATCTCTTCTCCTTTCTTTTTCTTTTTTTTTTATTGTAGTCGAACAATCAACATCCACGTTTTGCGAATATTGCTCTCGTTCCTAGCAGCATTATCCAATATGGCTAAATTGACGTCTATAATTTCTGTGGCGGTGGCAGCGGACAGTTCTCAATCAGATTTTTTTCTCCGCTCTACTCAATTTAGTTCTATTTGCGTTTACAAAGAAATTCTACAACCTGCGACACAAATACCATTTCCCATGCTATTTCAAGAGCTTTTAAAATGTTCATATCGTTATCAGAAAGGGAGGAGAATTCAAAGTGCTTTTCTGTATAAAAGAGTAGATCTCTTTTTCGCTTTTGACAAGTTCCTAATCTGAAGGAAGACTTCTGATCTCTTCAAATCCCTTCGCCACATGGCTTACGGTAGTGGTGTCGGGTATTAATTGAGCTTTGATTTAACGCGGTTGTAGTCATCGACACCAGTAAGCGAGCGATAATAATGGAGCAGCGGGATTATATGATTAAAATCCAGCTCAGCTCCGTTACGTACCTCTTTTTTCATATTATTTTGTCGATTCAAAAGCGTTCTACAAACTCGTCGGAAATATGAATTTCCTGTTCGGCCACGTTCGCAATTAAGCTATAAGTGATCGAGTAAGCATTGTGTAAGTACTGGCAGAGTACTCAAAATACGGAACAACTTGCGCAAATGAAGAGAGTTTCAATTTCTCACAATTTTCTCGCAATTAAGTTTTTAGTGCGTCAAAGTCGACCCCACCTCCGGATATTTGACTCTTCTTTTAGATGCTGAACGATGCAATGGAGGGCCGAACATGGGAGCCCATCGAGACTTATGGGTAAAGGTTACTAAACTAAGAGTCGCTTTAATTGGATTATGCACAGTTGGTAGTGCACCTATTCCCACAAGTGGAAATCTCATTTAACAAGAGAAATCTTTCTAACCTCGCTCGAGCATTTTTTGTTGCTCGCATTGCGGTTGCATAAACGAATCATTTGCAACACCTAAGCTACACCTCTAAGCTACCCAAAGTCATACCGTTGTTGAACAATCTGACTCACTTTCAAACAAACACTACTTGCCTCATTTTGAAACTATAAGGTTCCGCAGACAGAAAAACCTTAATATCGAATTTCTGTACTGAGCACAAAATTGTATTCGAAAAAGATCTGTAATGACGACGCACGTTTTTGATTCGAAATTCGCGAGTTCTAATCTCGCCGAGGGTGAATTACGAAGGCTTAGAGAGCCATAGTCAGTATTTTTGTTCAGCGGTGTTCGCGTCTATGGCCAGGAGCATATCAGTGGCACCTTAGTTGATATTTACTCGGAGCCCAATAGTGGCCAGCTTGTCTCACCGGCGGTTGGCTCATGTTGTCACCAACGCGTTACGCTTCGTTAGATTTTAGATCGAAACTCAAAACGAATTTTCGCGGAAATAAGCCTCTTTTGGATTGCCTTCTTAAATCTAAAATTGTCAACATTAAATTTGTCAATGAAAATCGCCACGTTTAAAGTAACCTCAAAAAGCGGAGTCGGAAAAGACTTGATCTGGGCCCGGATGGACATCTTCAAAGATCGCCCCTTTGGAAACAGATTCGAATCGCTGCCTACTCTTCAAACGAACGAGAAGCTACATATTGGACTGGAGGTAAATGCAGTGTACGGAAACAAAGTTCTTCTGGCAGAACACATGTTCGCGGATTCTAGACCCTCTAATCTCTAGTTGGGTATCCCTCCATCCCCCGATCCGTTAATCTGCGGTGCGAATCCGGACATCGAGTAGCTAGAATCATCTCTTTGATAACCTGAAGAAGTGTGTGCGATTTTAAAGCGCTTGTATTCGAGCTCGAGACTCACGTTAAAACTTCTAGTTGATGCGAGCGCCTACAGAAGAAGCCTATCTCTTTGTTGATAGATGCTGGGCTGTGCCGAACGATTATTCTGACTTGCGACTTGATCTCGTCTCCGGAGGATGCATGGATGACTCTCTAAGGTAAAATCCGAGAGCAGATCATTAAAAGGGTTGAGGTTCATGCTAATTATTAAAGGGCACTCGGGAGAGTTCCATAATGCGCCGCAGCTTTTACGTTCTTTTTTAGGAAAGAAGGGATCGAGTTTTCCGTAGTCGATAATGGCGAGTCGAATAGAGTGCACTTTTCCATTCCTGTTTTCAAATTCGTCGGCTCAGAACATGTCTATCTCCAATGCCAGGTAAATGAGTCAACTTGAAAGAAATAAAGTGTTTAAAAAGAAAATGGGTGATTATTTTGGTCAGCTAACACGAGTTATCCGTTAGGATTTAATGCGCTGTAAAGGCGACAATGTGGTGATGCATATTTAGGTGAAAGCCTGTCTGAGGCGGACATGTTTGCCCTCATGCGGCCACGAAAAGGTAGTTAACGAGTACGAAGAATTCCTACTCTATGAGCAGCTAAACGGCACCGAGATCGTTTACGACGATGAGTGGGAAGAACTGATGGAAGAAAATGGCCCACAGCTCAAAGCGGCGAATTCTGCTCCACTAATGAACAATTTGCCCCAGTTCTCTCAACTCTCTAGGTCAGATACTACGTCATTCGTCGTTAGAGATCAACGATAGAATACATTTCTGTTCGTCACTGGTTTAATAGCTGTTTAACAACCATTCTAGTGTTCATATTCTCATCCACGAAGTCGAAGAAGCCCCGGAAATTATTATTGACCGGTTAGGTGCGATGATTCTAACAGGAACGGGATTAACATTCACTTGAAAAGAACATTCTCAAGTAAAGCGCTATTTGGCAAATAGCTCCAAGAGATGGAGATAAGTTCCATTTCCAAAATAAGAATAAGCAAATCTTCGAGGACTGCTTCGCTTTTCTCCTGCCAATTTAGGAGTGATAAGGACAGAGACTCCAAAAGCGGTTTCATTGTTAATAAAATAAAACCATATCTCAAGTAGCATCACTCGAAAGATGACCCTAACGGATTTCGCAGTTACCTGAACGTAAATATTAATGCTCAGTAGATAGCAATTCCAAGACCCTTTCTTTGCTCGATAAATAAATCCCTTAACAGTACTTGTTGTGTTGGTGATATTCTTTATCGTGATTGTGTGTCTATTGTTCCAGCGCCGCCGTCGCCAAACCAAGCAGTTTTCAATCTCAACCTAACTGTAAGTACTTCATCGACAGTGTATATTTAAGTTTCCTGCCCAAAAACAAACTACAGAAATATCAAATGAAGGAAGTGCTCGCGAAATTGACTCCCGTAGTAAAGAAGACCTTCGCCAAAATTGTATAAATTAACCTGTAAATAAAAATATAAGAGGATCAAACTAAAATTGATTCTCGCTAACTTATCGACCCTAAACTTGTGAGCTTTTTATAAACATGCATGAGATGTCAAAAAAATGAGTTCCTAGAAAAAACGATCATGATGAAGAAAGAAGTATCTGCTTCCTAGCAGTTATTGGGGGTCCCAATTCGGGACTATGAATAATTTATAGTATAATTTATGATTTATTAAATGGCAATTTTGAAAGTGAAACTTAGAAGTCGCCTTCCTTGAGCTTCAGCGGACTTCCCACATCCGTTTCCCAAATTGGCAATGAAATGGCTTTGGAAGCGATTATAATAATATATTCACAAAATTATATAAGTCAGACTTTCCCGCAATGAAGAAAACGCGATTTGAATTCTTGGGCTATGTAAGTGGGAAAGTGGGGCGAATCGGAAATTCAAAACCGCATTTTTGTAAATTCCGATTTTGAAAAAGTCGATTTTAGAAGGAGCACTTTCAATCTTTGGGAATACTAATGATTCTCTTTATAAATCTTGTTGCTTCATTCATAAGAACTCCTGAAGAGATTACATCTGCAATCCTGGGCTAGACTTTTGACTAGCAAAAGTGAACACACGAACGATAAAGGGTATCTCTTTCTGGAGGAAGCGGATTAGAGAGGCCGTGGTGCTGGATATCACACATGCTTATCATGTGGACGTCTCAACTTCGCAGAACGCCACACGTAACTTCTTTTAACCTTCTTCTGATTCACTCAATACAACACCTTCAATATACAACTAAAAGCAAACTCTCAACGGCTTAATGGCAAAGGGTCATTTCTAAACTGGGATTCTGTGGTAACTTGAGCTCTAGGTTCACTTATTACAAACTGTCATAACTGCTTGACAAAGGCGAGCCTTGCTTTCATCAAGATTTGGGGGAACTTTCGGCTAGGAGGCATTAGTTATAAATCAAAAATCTGTCGATTACAGTCTTTATTGAAAACTTTGTCTCGTCGCGAAATTCTTGAAATAACAAGTTTTCAAACAACAATCTTTGGTTACACTCGCCGAGGGGCGGACCCACGAGATCGATTTTCGAAAAAAATCGCGAGTATCCGGCGCTGGCGCTCGATCTCCTCAACTTGAGACGCCAGGAGTTTCAATCCCCTACTTTCCCGTGCACGCTTGTCTTCGTTTATTTTTCATGATAAGGAGTGAGTGATCGATCCAAGTCCGCATTTCTTGGATAACAACGAAAAAACGCCAATTTTCACAAACGATTTCAAGATTAACAGGTCCCTAAGAAAGAGAGAGTCAAACAATATTCAGAGCTAAAGAAAAGAGGTATGGAATTGAATTATTTTTAGTATATAGACTAGTGGAAAATAGAGAACTATTTTAAAATTGTAACAGTAATTAGCTTTCACAGTGAAAATAAATTCAAGCAGAGGTGCCAGACGAACAGAAGGAGCTACGTTTCTTGACACGAGCCGGACAAGTAGCTCAAAATGCAGCTGTTTCAGACGGTACGCTTGAAAATTTCTGTTTTTGATAAGAAGTCCGTTGTGATACGATACTGGCCCATTTTACCGCAAAATGCTGTTCGTAATCGTGAAAAATGTAATAGTTGGATTAGTACTAGGCTAAAGTCGCATTCCATCCATAATTACTTAGAATGGGAAGATACTTCTTTTGCAGAGTGAACCTTATTTGTTTAGAACTTCTAACGGGAAAACGTATTAAGGAACGCCAAAAATAGTTGGTTGGGCAGCTTGCGCGAAGCACGTCACTTTGTGGCGCGTAAATGCTTCGAACATTGCATGAAAATGGGAGGAGAGTGTCTATATTCCCGAATGAGTTGTACTTTGACTCCGAAGTCGAATCGACTGCGCAAAAAATCATCAAGCTCATTTAGAAACCCTAGAATTGTTCAACAAATTAAACCTTTTTAGAAGCAAGTATTTATTATAAAGGGCCCTTTGATAAAGGCCGTGTTTCGTGAAAACTTCATCCTTTTCTTCTAAACCAGCCACAGGGCTGGCGATATCGCTACTGCCGCGGTGGTGATATCTTCCTAGGAATTTTCTTTCGAATCTTTGAAGGTGTATTTTTTAGATCGTCGTTGCTGTTTCTTATCGTCCGGCAAAAGCCAAGGTTCATCATTTTTCATCAAACAGCCACGAGATATCCGATAATTTAACAGTTACTTTCATTTCTACTCATAGTTTAATATTTGATCAACTTGAAACAAGGCCAAAGATTGAGCTGTGAAAACCGTGCACTCATGAATGGACAACCAGGAATGGGTTCTAGTCGCATAAAGACTTTTTTATGATCAATTATGATTCAATCCCGACGAAAACCCGTACTCAGCTTGCTGCGTTGGAGCTGACAACGGCACAGGCGTGGGATCAGTCACGTGCTCTATCGGATTAGACGATGAGCGCCTCATCCCTAAAAAGGTCTTGACACACCGTTTAATTAACGCGTTTTTCTTGAGATTAATTGCCCAATGCGCAAATAATAAAAAAATGGAGTCAAGAGCTGATCTGATCAGGATGCACAGGAGTCGCGAATATTGACGAACAAAACGATCCATCTTTTGCTGGAGCAAACACACCCTCTTCGACACCATGTTTCTGCGATGATCGTTGCTTTCAGTTGGGCGATTGTTGTCACGATTTCATGCAGACTTGCAAATATCCTCAAGGTAAAAATATGAAAAATTACTTGATAAATAATAGACTATTATTAATAGTTATACGCTTTGACTTACCAGAACGCCTGCTCCACTAGTATGTCTAGAACAACTTATAAAGCATAGCATATATTTCTAAATAAATTGTAAATTGAGAGATCATTGCATTTTCCAGTAAGCAATCGTAAAGGATCATAATTTACACATGTCCCGAAAGTCACACAGTTACCAATGTTACGAGAATGGATGCTTTGATGATACAAAACATATTTTTAGATTGTGACTCGATGAGTGCGTGGAGCGATTGGAGCGAGTGTAAATTGCCATCAAAGAAGTCTTGCGGCAAAGGAGTTATGAGTGGGTTTGTTTCGCTAAATCGAAATAACAAAATTCTAGCGCGCAATCGGGAAAACACTGCAAAGGACATCAGATGCTTCACGATAGACAAGTACGGCGAGCAACAGCCGCAGCGTAAAATCACTCAAAGTCGATCCTGCAATGAGCGGTGTCCTCTCCATAAATGTAACTTCAGTTTCAAAATTATCTTTGTATGAGAACGTATGCATAGCAGATATTCTCTTACGAGAGATACAATGGCGCGTTAGTAATTAAGGTTTTTATCGAGTTTTCTACGTTAAAAAGGGCGATAACTACATGGAGCTGATAACCTCCAGTGATTTGCTCATTAGCATCGGGATGATAACGTGAAGCGATAGTGGGTTTTAACTTCCCTTTCTAGCCTCAGCAGCGTCGATAATCCCCGCTTCGGCAACCTTCCGGAAAGAGCTCAACAACGGTGACTACTGTCATCTCTACAAGGTCCGTTGCACTAGATTCAGAATGAGAAACTTAAACTTACTTAGGTGACAAGAAGAAATTCCGCCTGCATGGCCCAAAAAAGTGTTTACAAGGAAAGGATTCTAAATTTCGGGTTAATCTAGGATCTCGAACCGGCCCATCAAATAACAAGCGCCCGTGAACTTGGAATAGTGAACTGTAAATAACACACCTTGAACTGTGTGCTTTGAAATTTGTCACGTGAATATATATTTACTTTTTACAAATCGGGGAAATTTCCTAGGGGGAATCTTCTCAAGAATATCTGTGTCAAATGCCGCTCAGATGTCATGCTTGGGGATGGGAAATGTCGCGGCTCGGTCGAAGCTAGCCGGGGAAGCTGGACCATCGAAAATCTCGAAGGCATTCGCCCTTACTGCCACGGTCGATGGATCAATTTCTACAAAAAAGGAATCGGTGTCATCTTTTTAATCTTTATTAAATATTATTTTATATTTTTCGTTCATTTGTTTTTTTTTTTCATCGAACTTGAAAAGTGGACTGCTCGGTGTGCATGAAGAAAGGTGCTCCATTTCTGTACATTTAATTTTTACAAAGCTGCTTATTCTTTGCTGCTTGAAGAAGATAGATACGGTCGAGAATAAAGGACTTCGGTCTTAGAGGAGTTGTTCGAAGTGGAGTTTGAGTCTTGTGTCTCGGGCTTCTTTCGGATCGCACTGTCATATGTCTAGTGGTTTGGAATATGCTCAGATGATTTGATTAGGAATTTAGCGATCACTGCCTGTAATGTTTCAGTTGTCACATTTGAACATCTTCGGTCAGGCCTGGAATCAGAATTTTTATGCTTTTTCGTCGCAAGACCGTATAAAAACGGAGTCTTTTCATAGCTTCCTTTTCGAAAATGGCTTCTGTCGGCTAAAAAACGCTAAAGTTCAACTATTCTACTGGCATTTATTTTATTGTTCGAATTATGCAAAAGAAAAGTAACTAGTTATATAACTTTTATATAATAATTATTATCTAATTTAGTTATACAAAAGCTTTATTCTATTCGATCTATAAAAAGCAGGATGCAAAAGTTTCAGGGCTTGACGCAAATTTACACGGTTGGAGAGAAATATCCTGATTCGATTTTCCGTCGAGGATTTCCCGGCTCTTTTAAACGAGCTTTGCGGGTTGGTCGTGGTTGCGAGGTACTAAGTAGCGCAGCCGTTTAAAAAAATCTAAACTGGCAGTAACCAAATTTCGTTATTGATGATGCTCCAATACTAATACGCGCTCGTTAAAATCGCTATGATCAAAGTTTGAAAGTGATGAAGCAGTTTGCTGAGAAAGTTTTCATTGCTCGAGTGAGCTCTAATTTGAGAAGAAGCTAAAAATATTCTCGTCACAAACCAAAGCGCTTGTGTTTTGGCCATTCCAGACGTTTATGTAGCTAAATTTATGGACAGCTTTTAATACTATTTCTCATTTTACATGAGAAGGGGGGTTTGTTATCAGACAGAATTTCCAGCTGTAGAAGCTTTTCCTGATTAGAAAAGTTTTTCTTGAAGCGTTTTAATTTAGATTTGAACTCCCGAGACATAAACACAAGTAGCTAGGGTCGTACTCCTCTCCTTTTGAATTCCCTAATTAAGAATCCGTTTTACTTGATTTCTGAATTGATTCCTTGCCCTTTTTATCATTTTGGCGAAAAAACAGAACGTTAAGGAGTACGACCCTAGACAAACAGCACACAGATGATAAGCGGATAAACGAATTCCACAAACGTAGAAATAACTCATCAATAGGCTCACTCTCTCAGTCATGATTGAAAAAATTAAGGAGAAGATTCTTGAGCCCGTTCCTAGACTGTAAAAAGGCGTGCCTATATGCTTCGCCTCGACGCGGAAGAAGTTGTTGTCAGTGATTTCGAGTATATGCAAAATGTTGAACAAAGGTATGAGGTAATAAACTGCTCGCGTTACTCGCCAGATTCCTGCACGAGTATTTGAATGGATTCTTTAAACAGTTTCATAAGAACTCGCCGATTTTTTTTTTCCGGAATAATGAAACCACTTCCTGTACACTTGATACACAACAATGATGAAAAATATGGAGTTAATCGCCAAACAAATGCCTGTGAAAACATAGATAGAGTGATACTAAAATTTTTTAGATGGAGAGTATATCTATATGTACCTACGTCCGAAACGTCTTCTTTTATTCCACAGAAAACGTTGTCGTTTCTATAGTTGTACAGACGATCTTTAAAAGGATATATAGAAAAGTTAAACTTATTCTTAATCCCTGAACGCATATTAACCAATTGTTGGGCATTGCGCCTTTTTAGTGAAAAAATAATATGAGTAGCTTCGAAAAATAGCATAATATGACTACATATTCATATGTTGATATAAAACAAGGCAAAGGTCTAACAAAACCAACCATGGCTTCTGTGAGTCTATTTCATTCTTACTGTCGACGTGAGATGCACTTAAAAGCCGTGCCGAATTAAGGACCCCCCCCGTCAACAATTTTCCTCAAAAAATCGAAAATTTCTTAAAAGCCATATTTTGGCTTCTGAGTCTTCCTGAAAGTTCAATTTATCATAAAAACTTGTTCGGAGCACTTTTTGACCAAGAAAAATCTGAAATTTTAGCAAAATTGGGACTTTTTCGTCATTTTTCGTCAAAAATCCGATTTTCAAACGCGATTTTGAGGGTGTTAGAGTCGAGATAGACCCCCAAAAAATGAAGCCTCAAAATCGTTTTTTCACTCGTAGAATCCATTTCCGGGGTCATAATTTTGAAATTCCGAAAATAGATTTTTCGAAAATTGTTGACGGGGGGGTCCTTAATTGGGCGTATTTGCGTTCAGCGGAATTTGAAAATTATACGTTCAGGAGTTAAAATATTTTTCCTTAATCAAAATAAATGGACCCAGTTCCTTTTGAGAAGAAAAAATTAGACGCAAAGGCAGCGAGAAATGGGAGAGGTGTTAGCCAGCCGATCCAGATAAACATGTTGGATTGAAAAATAGAGAGTGAGTTGTATGTACATAAATTCAGCATGACTAGATAAATTGCTTGTAAGATAAACCAAGTAAACTTTGTCATCCAGAAGTACGCTTCCAGAAGGCCAAAAAAGATACAGTAATTTTCAATGGTGGATTTTTCGGCGTTGAACTCGTCCCAGCCGCAGCCGGCTTCGCGAGCAACTCGATCTAGATCTTCCAGGGTCGAGCAGTCTGCTCTCGTATAGTTTAGTCTTTTGTAAAAATGTTCATCGTTTCTGTCGCAGAAATCCGGCTTGAGAAATAAGTCGTGCTGCGTCGTCGTCAAGTTGTTTATTCCGTTTTCGCCATTGTAATTTCGTTGGAATAAAGAGTCGATGTAACCACCAAGTACTAAAATCACCGTAAATTTTGTCCAGAAGAAAAATCGTTCAAAGTTTAAAAGCTTACCATCGATAATTTTTTTTGATTCCTCTTTTCTCATATTAGCGTAAAGTCGATAAATCCAAATATTGATAACGTAGCAGAGCGAAAAGAGGGACATTGACAGGAACATGTTTATATAGACTAGTATGCGCTTGCTTCGTCGGAAAAATTTTACCAGGACTAGGGTCGTCGATAGCGTCAAAATAAAAGCAAAAGAGGGCAGTCCAATATATACCAAATCTCTGACAACTTCAGAAACAGAAGTTTCATATTCTTGTTCGAAGGACTTCTCTGTAATGCATGGATTGAAGGACCCCTGGTTTTCGTTCTTGTGATCGGGAGTTTCGCACCACTCCAAGTACATTCTGTCGGGATGAATTCTTGAGTGGGAGGTGTTTTCCCCGCACTCTCCTTTGTTCATCAGCTCGATATAATTTGTATCGTTCGCTTCCCAATGATGATGAGCGAACTGGTGATGGATCCATCCACCGTCATCGAACGGCGGATATTGTGTTGTCGAATGTGTTGGCGACTGTGTTGGCGATTGTGATTCGTATTCTTCGTAGTCATCATATGCTGGAGGCATGCATTTTGTGAGGAAACGTCGTTCTTTGTCGCAAAATGAAGCGTTTTGTGGAACTTCAGGGAAACAAACGGCGCCAAACATGCTTAAATGGGCCAAAGGAACAGTCAAACTTACAAATCATTTGAAGTTTCATTTATGAAATATTTTGTCCAATAGCCTGAATTGAATTTTGGCAGGGCAGTTCGATCTCTCCGATACCTCCTTCTTTTCTGAATCAAGGCAGTGATGAATTTTCTCGACATAATTGCTGTAATCGTGGGTTCGAGCTAGTACGTTTTTATTTGCCAAAGTGCGAGGATAGTTCACGGGAACGGGGTTGAATTTGGCCTCTACAAATAGCACAATATTTGGCGCACTGCCGAAAATTTGAACTCAGTTTGCTTCGATCTCGAACCCATGCCAATAAAAGAGAGCAGCCTCGCTTTCTCTTCCTGAGTGAACTTTTCTTGTGCGACTGTCACGTTCTCCTTTTATCTTCTTATCTTCCCTACCATATAACGTTTTTACGGACTTCGACTCTAGAGAAATTTAATAAACGAGAGCATACCAGCTTTTTTGTTCCGTTGTTGTTTTCTCATCAGCGCCCGGGCGATCTGTATGGTTCTCTGGTTCTTGGCTCATGTCTATCTCGTCGTAACGGATATCGGGTCATTCCAGAGTTAAGGCTGCGCTGCACGGAAGAGTGCCCTTTCATAAGCGCAAAGCGCCGCTCACGAGCGACGCCCCAGCCCTGCCCACAGTGTTTTCCCTCTCAAACCAGACTGTGACATAAACCGTTACCGACTGTACCTCGCTCACATTCACTGAAACGTTACATTACTGGTGCCAAATTGTTCAACTTCCCGTGAAGTTACTCTTCTTTGATTTCAATCAAATTTCTTCTTTGATTTCTAGACAGGGTCTACTTTTCGTCGTACCTTGTTTAGATGATTGATTTGTGAAACAGTGGGTTTAACAAGAGTGCACAGCTCGTCTTTAGAAGAAAAAACTTTTTCAGGTCTATGAGGAATAGACTTATTTGACTCATTGAAGCAATGTTTTCGGTAGAGATATATTGTTACTCGAAAAGAGTGCATTTCTCAGCGTCGCAGGAGTTACTCGGTGATATGAGAGGTGTCGAGTTTAGCCTACAGGCTTAGTTCTGACATTTTTTCTGGCTTAGCGCTGACACTTTCTGGGACTAGACAAGTTAATAACCTGAGGAACTGAGGAACTGAGCGACAGGTGTGGGGTGCACTGTGGACATATGCTCGATCGGACTCTTTCTTTTCCTAAGCAAACTCCGTGTAATCACTAGAGATTTATTGGAAGACACACGTGACTGCTGTGAGAAAGTTTTTCTTGTTCAGAAAGACACATGCACATCCTTGCTGATTATGATACAAGGGTAAATAGGCCATCTGTTCCCCTTAACTCAAGTAGAATAATCAAGTTGCTTGTCGATCAAGAGCTTCGTTTTTATAAGAAGGTCAAGTTCTTCCGTAGATAGATAGAGTTATATATAGACGAGAATTCCCACTTATAGATGTGCAAGATGCACGGTGCAACTTTCCTTCTGATTGACCGTTTATATGGAAAACAGCAAAAAATAACATAAAGTTGTGATCGAAAAAAAATATTTTGAGTAATTATCCCGTTCTTCAATTCTGATTCATTTCTTTTTTCGCGATTGAAAATCGAAAGAGTATTAATTTCAGACAGGAAAACAAGGAAGACTTATTTCTAATGAATCAAGAGTCGACGTTTCGAGGTTTATTGGAGCAAAGAGAAAAGGGTCAGCTGTAGTTGGAAAGCGTTTGAAATTCTTTAAGATGAATTTGAGTATGCGTTTGAGTCTGCTAATGAATCTTGGTATCCAATGTTTGTAACTTCACCTAATAAAATTTTCAAATTTCAATTTTATGGGCATTTAAAAGCTCGTCAACTTGACATTTACGACAAACTTTGGGTAGAATAAGATCTCAAACTAACCGTTTTCTTGTTCATATTCCTTTGTAAGATCAGTATTCCAGCCGTGTCCGTAGGCCTCGATTGGATACGCTGGCTCGCCGTGCTTTCCGATGTCCAAGCCACGCACTTCATCATCTCTACTCACTCGAAGCATCTTCGTTACTTTCAAGCAGTAGAAAATCAAAAAGGACAAAGAACCTGACCATAGGACTATAGAAAGGAAACCAGCCAGATTCCATGCAAAGACTTTAAATTCAAAGTAGTCACATTGAAAATTGCCTTCTGCATCAGGGTTTATCGCAGGGAAATCGGCTCTAAACAGCCTTGCTCAGTTAACAGCTCGCGGAACAGAAAATCTGTTTATATAAAAACATTGCTTACTCGTAAATATCTCTCTGAGTTTTGCAGTTTTTCCAGTGAACGATACCACCATTCATAAAAACCGGAGTGGCGAGAATTCCTACCAATCCTCCGCCAAAATGAACAGCAAAGGCATCAAGGGGATCATCAACTCGAATTCTTTTCATAACCCATGATACCCAAAGAAGAGTTATGCCAGCCATGGCTCCAATTCCAACGGCAGCGCCTAGAATTTAAAAGTTTTAGAGTCTAAAATTTAGACTATTATGATTAGTAATATTTTTATTTGAAAATAGTAAAACCTTGATTCAGACGATTGCAGCCAGCACACATTGCCACCATTCCAATTAGGCCTCCATTGATCATTTGTAGAAGGGACCAGTATTTTGGCTCGCCTTTGATCCAAGCAACGCAATAATTTAACACGACAGCGACGATCGAGCCTGCAGCTCCACCAAGCATGGTGTTGACAAAAGCAGTGGCAACAACAACTGCATGATCATCACCGACAATAGCAAGTTCAGAGCCGCCATTGAATGCAAGAAAACCCAGAAAGAGGATGAATGCACCAAGGGCTGCAAAAGGCGTTGAATGGCCAGGCTGTGGGTTCGGATCATGCGCTCCCTTCTCAAAGCGACCTATTCTTGGTCCAATAACTAGGGCTCCCATGAAGGCAGCAGCACCACCAGTACAATGTACAATAGCGGAACCAGCAAAATCAACGAACTGATCTAGTGCTCGAAATCAAATAAACTTTGAAAAGAAAAAATACGATTAATGAACGGAGATATTCAGATCTTCTAAAATGGTTTGAGGCAAGTTGTAAACCGCAAATTACTATATTGCTGATGAAAACGATAGATTTTGAACTCTTTCACTTGACAGGTTGATTGCCGTCGTAGGCTAAAGAGCCATTTGCAGTGTAAGCGTGTTTGAAGTTTGACGAAATCTTGAACGAATTAATGCAACTCATTCTCGTAAAAAAGGAGCTTACAATTTGATTCTGAAGCCAACCAGTTTCTGACCAGGCCCAATGGGTGACCACGGGATAGATGAAGCCGGTGATGAAGGTACTGTAGATCAAATAGGCGCCGAATTGTGTGCGTTCCGCCACTGCACCCGACACAATCGTTGCTGCTGTAGCAGCGAATACAAATTGAAAGAACCAAGTCGCATAAAAACCCACCCCATCATCTATGCTCAATCTATTTTAGCCTTATCGCTTGTGTCAGTGAGCAATTTACTCACGAAAAAAAGTATTTGAATCCGATGAATCTATTTGCTGATGAGTGAGGATGACTTTCATCGACATCTCCGTACGCAAATGCAAATCCAAAGGCCCAGTAGACTATTGCCCCAATGACTAAAAAATTAGTTGCTTAAATTCATATGAAAACTTTGAAATCACTTACAACAATCGAGAACGTTTTTCACCAAAATATTTACAACGTTTTTAGCGCGTACCGAGCCGGCCTCTAGAAATGCAAAGCCCGACTGCATGAGCAGCACGATTGCACCCATTATAAGCAGAAAAAACTGGTTGATGTTCTTCCTGTCATCTTCTATCAACCCTCGAAGCTCCTCAAGAGTCGACATCGATGATTTAGAGTTGAGTGTAAATTTCTCTTACTATTCAAATTTTATGAAACGGAAAAACTATCATTCAATGTAACTCTCTCGCGCCCAGTCGTGTCAAAGGTGGGCGATTAACGGTCAGAAAGGCGGATCTTACGTTTATGACCATGGATGAGCCGATTTTAAAATTTAAATCCATATGTTGATGTCCGAACAAAAATTCATCACAAAAGATTTGTAAGCAGGTCAATTTAGAACGATGAAAATCTAACGAAGAGGCCTGAGGTGAACTTGATTCAAATTTGAAATGATCACGATCAAATCCTTGACTCGTCGATGCAAGAACAGATTTTATGAGACCATTTTAAAAAATTTAACGATCCTTCGTTGGGGATATTTTCCCGCTCCAAGGCCAATCGTTCCTGCAATAAATGGCAGTGACAGTACTGTTTATACTCTTTATACAAGAATATTTGAAGTGTTTGAGAAAAGTTGAAGTAATTTTGGCGTGTTTCTTCGGTCATTTGGAATCATTCCTGTCTTCGTTTATAAAGATAGGATCGGTAGATGAAGTAAGCGGCGCCGAATAGAAGAATGACGCCCCACAATACAGCTGATTTATTAAGCGGTCAACAATTTATCAAATCAAATGAGAACTTACCGGAAATAATGAAGATTATGTAGAAAATTGCGGAAGTAACGTTCGAATCCCAGAGCATATTGTTGTCGAAAAATGAGATGTCTTGGCTAAAAGGCGGTCCTTTGTCTTCTTGCGACCAGTCCGTTCCAAATAAGACCCATCCTATCGAGGGCGACTTTTGCGGAGTTCATGTATTGCTCAAATGTGCATTTATTTTAATCTACTGAACCCGTTCCAGAACTAGCAGTGGCATAACACACATCCAGACCACTAATGCAACGATGATTCCGAGCGCGCGCGCAAAGTGCCACCAGATATGTTCGTGGCCATGCTTCCTCAGAAAGGATCGAAATGTAACCACGAAAAGCATATATCTAGGAATATTGAACTTGCGGTTAAACGTCTTGTTCTCCTACCCGGACGCGAGACTGTCGATCGCTTTTGTTAAAAACGCAAAGCTGAACCAAACGAGTTCTGGAGCTACTCGATCTTCTTGCTCGACAACGCTTGAATTATGAAACTTTAAAAACAGGGTTCAGCAAGCATTGAATTACCTTGCATTCAATTTTAAAGTTTGATAAGGATCAGGTAGAGGAGTCGTGTTTGGCGGCGGTGCAAATTGAGCATTCACTTGCTCCACGAGATCCAGAAGACATGGTATCGAAGTTTTGCCAAAAACAAAACCAGCCGCTATAGATCTGTTAGTATTGTTTCTTTTTATTTGTCACAGACTCACCTTTAACGGAAACTATGCCTGTTAGTACAGGTAAGCAACTATAGAGCATAGTAACGACGAATGCTGTAGCTGGTTGAAATAGATTGCGATTAACCGTGTGGTTTATATTTAATAATGCAACGCCAGACCTGACATGAGATGAGAATGGCCGCATCCCAGAACGACTACGCGGAAGAACATGCACTTTATGCGGTCGGAACAGGCCCTGCGCTAATTATTCTAGCAGCCGAGCTCTGACCGTTCCAATGTTGTGGAAAGCACGCATCCGATAATAAGCGCTGGTTTATAAATATTCTCAAGCAGGTGGCGAAAGCGCCGTATTTGTCCATTGATCGTCCCGCCTGTATCCTTGTCTTGAAGCTTTTCCAAAAAATTGTCACAGAATCTCCTGAGAAAGCGTTTGAGGAAATACAAGGCTAATACAAGTAATAACTTACTTGTTACTTTCAATCGAGTTTATATCGAATTCTGGTGGAAGGTTGATATGGAGCTTGGCCTTCTCCGTTGCTTTTTCGGCCAGCTCAAAAGTGAAAGTTGATTCTGTTGCGATCTCCACAGAGGACGAACTGTCAAATGGAAGGGTCTTGTTTCCATTCGTGAGTTTTTGGTTTTGGTTCTGATTTAGCAGTAGTGAACTGTTTCGTGACTTTCATTATTTTTTCATTTCGAGATCAGTAAAATGAGAAAGTCACTTTCCTTATGGCGTCAATGTAAATCTGATTGCAAGTTACATAAAAGGCAATATCGGCTGAAAATGAGCTTAATAATCCGAACGGGATAAAAAAGACCTTACCGGTAAATGATATTAAAGGCGAAAGAACACAGACGAGGAGGATTCCGGTTGTCTTTTCAGGTTAAATACCACTTATTTGAGTGGAGCAAGGTTTTTGATTTTTGGCACTGATCGAAGAAGTGCTAGTTGAATTAGGCTGAAAAGAATTTGATATTTAACCGTTCGCCAAATGAAAGCTAGCGGCCCTCGTCCTCCAATGCACCAACACAAAGGAGAAAAAGATGGCAGCTCATCACCTAAATAAATGTATTTACTGATCATGTTCTGAGTTTTCTACCACCCACTGAAACATCATTGCGATAGCTAAATTTTCATTATTAAATATTCACTCGCCTCTAGCGTGCATCCTCCCTCTTTCTTAGACAACATGATATTGTTGTCTCAATTCATTCAAAATTAAATATTTATTGTATATAGAAAACAGCTGAAAGCACTCATTTCCAAGTAACACCAAAACAATGAGCCGTCAATGGTCCCACGAGTTCGGAAGATCTCAATGTAGATTCTACATGTCATCAAATATTCTCTCGTGGGCAAATGACCCTCAGAAGCAATCTGTATTAAAATTTTCCATTATTAATTCACGTGATGCACAAATCCAAAATGCCGATAAATTATACCGATGCGCTGAGATTACACTCAGCATCTCATCTATTCTGGTGCAATGCTGTGCTAACAGCCAAATGAAGCATGAGCTAAGATGTCAAAATTTAACGCGCGGAAAAGTCAATTCGATTACATTCCTTTCCAAAAACTTTCTACTATAAATTAATGTCTGTAAATGTCTAATGGTCTATTTTGTAGATGAAAGGAACTTTCTCATGCGTTTCTGTACCAATTTGGTTGTTAAACTCGACTATTTTTTGACTATTTGAAATGCTTTGTAAAGCTTTGCTTATCATTGAGAAATTTAGGGGATACTGAAGACGGTTTTAGTTCTATTGTGTATACACTGACAGTTTGAGAAGCACCTTCAATGAGTGATCGGTCGCGTAGTGTGGAGATATCAGGCACTCCGGCTTATCGACCGGGTCATACAACTAATTCGCTATTCTCTGCTTCAAAGCTCTGGCCCTATCAATTAGAATCTAATAATTACTCTGCTCATATTGATCCAAGCGGCTATAATTAGTCAAAACAGTGTTACTAAGACGGTATTCCAGATGTAAGTCTTTTCATATCCTAAACTGGAGCTATCTCCATCCGAAGTAAGTAATTTTTGATCTCCTAACCCTATTTGAGTTATGAATCCTTTTGTATGAAAATATAGTTTTCGACATGTTTTCAGAGTACTTCGTTGATTTTCTCCGGTTTCCTTTGACAGCTTTGATTTGGTAGTTTTTCACCGAAGATATCATGAATCTCTTATCCCCATTATTCTCTTGAATGTCACGATATTTATTTTAGGGAGAAAAAAAAGGATGAAAAAGGTTTAACTAGTGCTCGAGCGCGGATGAGTGGTGCTGCGCCTCTAAAAGAAATGACATTGCCAAGTTGTTAATTATTCAACACAAGAACGAGATAGAGCCGGGCGAAAGCCGAAGCCTATCTTTAAAGAGAAAATAATCGAAAACAATTTCTTTTCTAATTGCGCCTAATGGAGCCTGCCTTGAAATTCTGATCGCTCGCGCGATAGAATGGGCCCCTTCCGGCCACGAGTTTTTCCTCCCTTCGCTATATCACTTCGATCCCATGGATAATTAACAAGTTTTATAACGTGTAATATGACGTATCGTTATGTCCGTCTTGTATAGCTGCGCTCGTCTGATCGAGGACTTCCTTGTTACTGGATTAATAAATTTTGAGTGCTCCATCGGTAATACTCTAGCGAAGTGTTGCTCCTAATAATTCATGCTACACATTTAGGCTACTTGACCACAACTATTTCTTGCTCTCGTTTAACTTGCAGACTGCGTACTGAAGCAACTAGAACGAGTGATGCCCTCAGAAGCAGCTTTGTAGTGGATTGTTACTGATTTTATTGCGAAAAAGATGACTTTGATTACTTTTTTTTGCGCGAAAATTGCATTCAGAAAGCAATCAATCTCTTATTCCAAATCCGAAGATGACTTTGAATGCAAAACAGTAAAGACGCTAAAGAAACACGGATATCTGAAAGTCCAAATGCGTGTTTCTGGTGAGGAAATGTAAGGAAGAATCTTTTAATTTATTAATAAAACCGTCAAGACTCATTGAATCAATTGTTGCTAGATTTTTGTCGAGCTAGTAATAAGTTTATCGAACTTAGGGTCAGAACAGAAGGTGATGCTTCCAACGAAAAAATAATAATATAACTAGGTTTAGTTTTTTTTGTACAATGGCGTCGGAAAGTGGGAATTAGAAACAATAACGTATTGCACGAAGGTCGGCCGAATGTAGGGAAAATTTACGAAATATTAATTAAAATTGTGAAATCGAACTAATTTTGCCACGCAGGTGGTGTGAAAATCGATGGTAGACGAGTAAATTACTCCACCTTGCGTCGGCGCGACTGGGGAGAGGTCTTCGGCGTGGTAGCGCTCTTCTTCATGTGAATGTCGGGAATCCAGCTGGCGTCGGCAGTGGCAGAGGTTCCGACCTCCACGGGAGCGGCCTTTTTCTTTGACGAGAATTTGGAAGCGAAAAGGAAGAAGCCGACAGCGGCGAAGGCAGCGAACGTCAAAAAGATAAAGAACTGCTCGGCGGCGGCATTGTCGAGGTTTTCGGCAACTTCGACCGTCTGGTTAACCACAGATGCGAACATTTGACGAGGAGGGCCTGAATGCAATCGATAAATAACTGCTTTTGGAGAAAATGAATTAAGTTTTCTGCTCTTTGGACTTACTGGAGTCGGCTTCGTAAGCGAGGTTGATCTGGAGTCCGTAAGATCGTCCTCCGGCGAGTTCGGCGGCAACAAATGGGTAAAGGAAAGTTGCTTCTTGGCCGGATCCGAGGTCACGATTGTACTTGATCGAGGAGAAATTCTGCACCTTGTAGCTCTGGTCTTGGGGAAAGTGGAAGCCACCTTCGATGATGCCGAATTGGTATCGGTTCATGGCGGTGGATGCAACCTAGTGGAACGCTTGATGCTAGTTCAACTAAGCAGATCGCTCACCTTGACGGAAACAAGCACTTCGGAAACCTTGCCGGCAGTAATTGTTGCTTCCGGCCAGTATGTATTGATTTGAACTTCCGACTCTTCCTCGAGCTCGTCGATGATTCCCATGTCATCGCCCTCATCTTCGTCCAAGACGTCATTTACTTCCACGGTGTCGTCTCCAACTTCTGACAAAAGAAGTTAAAATCATTAAATCAAAGTAATTTCCCATCTTTCTCGAATCAATAAAAATAGTTTCTCAAAAGCGAAAATTCCGTAGAATCTCCTAGTATCGATCTGCTGGCTTACCTTCATCAAACTCCTCCGCCCTAGCTACAAGAGCCAGTCCGAGAATGGCGATCGGGAGCATTCTTCTCAGGAGCTTCATTTTTTCTCAGTTTTGTCTCTCTGTCGGGCGGGAAGAAAATCTTTCCTTCAGAAATTTCGTCTTCGTATTATTTTCCTATTCAACGTGGACGGGCAGTGATGGCGGCTTACGATTGGGCGAGAGCTTCCACGCAACTTCGTGGCAACTTGGGCACGGATTCGGATCAAAACCGGACAAAAAATCATTATTACTAAATCGAAAATAATCTGATAGAAACATGTCTAATTAATTCTCATTGGAAAGCCGGAAAATAAATAAAGCTATGATCACTATGAAGCTAAATTGGAGAGCTATTTGAGTTCATTCGTGAACAAGGTCTTGAAATATTCGTAGGAGAACACTAGAATGGCAAGTTAACTGTTAGCGGTCAAGATGAGCGATTATCAAGGTCGAACTAGTCGTTTGAACACGAAGATAGAAATTCAATTGGTAGAAAAAGCCCACGCAATGGGTCTTGTTCAAAATAAAGCCTATATGGGCGATAAGAAGTACGTGTAAGTAGACAGCTGTGAATGGAATGAGTAGGAGAGGAATGGTTGTTTTGTGAGTGAAATCGGGTCACATGGTTGGCGGGTGAGGGGAGATCGCGGCCCACCTCCACAACGAAATTCGCGCGGGCGACATCTTATAGTATTTTCGGGAGTGAAGAAAAAGAAAGAAAAAAAGAGAGGGGAAGATGGGAGAAGAGGTCGTCTGCGAGGAAACGTGTGTTGAGCAGTTGGCCGAGGAAGTGGCGGACAAGGCCGCACTCTTCCACTCCAATGACGACGAAAACCACAACCAAGGCGACGGGGCGAACGAGGCCGACAAGACAGAGCAGGCTCTGCTGAACGACGACCTTCGCCACCCGCTTGACAACAGCTGGGACTTCTGGTACCTCTCCGCAGACAAGGTAGAATTATCTGAATTCGTGAATTTTAACAATGACAAATCTAGACAATTAAAAATAATTTAACAGTAGAGACACAGCCTAAACATAATTGAACATCACGTAGTAACTAATTTTGAATCTATGGGAGAGAAATTTGCTCGGAAAGTAAAAGTAGAACGCGGTGCAGCCTGCGTCGCCGATCATGAGAATCGCAGCCAGCGGGCGTTTGAACTGATAGGTCACCAATGCGTGCATTCTAAAAGGAAAGAGTTTCAGTGGCTTGATTGATTTGTTTCAGACGAAGGAATGGGATGAACGCATGACAAAGATAATGACCTTCTCCACAGTAGAAGACTTTTGGGCAGTATATCACCATGTAGCACTTCCGTCTCGTCTACACATTGGCGCTGACTACATGGTGTTCAAATCGGGCATTGCGCCCAAGTGGGAGGACGTGCGAAACGCCAAGGGAGGAAGCTGGGTGCTCGAGACGGGCAAGAAACAGAAGGAACACTTGGACGCCGGCTGGTTGGAATCGCTTCTTGCCTGCATCGGCGAGCGTGAGTGTGCCTTTGAATGCTTCAGTGAGTGAATGAGTGTGTTTAGTGTTTGGCGAGCATGGAGACTGTGTAAACGGCGTTGTCGTGCAAGTTCGCAAGCGCGCCGATCGACTGCAGTTGTGGACGGGCGAAGTCGGCACCGACGGGAAAGAGGCGCTCTCGATCGGCACCAACTTCAAGAAGGCACTAAATTTACCTGATCACTTTCGGATACGCTTCCAGTTGCACACTGACGCGATGAAGCGCCGTGGATCTACTGTCACTGCCAGGTGGCAGCTATAGTCACCTCACTCGAATCTACTCTGAAAGCGAACTAATTGGAGAAATCCTTAATTTTTCACTGCTACAGTTGGCCTCCTGTTAAGAGAGAGAACCACTGCTAGGCTTTTTAATGGCGGAGAAAATCCCATTCCTTTGGAATCGACATTTTCTGCCCATTTAGACTAATTAACGCCTTTTTGTTTTGTCTGTTGATTTCTAGCGCTCTCCTCATAGTTCAACTAATCTAGTTTAAATTGATCCCTAGACACAATTTTCCTTTTTTTCAATTGTCAAAATGCTTCTTTCCAAGTCCGTACGTTAGCAATCATTTCATCACTCCAGTAACAGTTTTACTCGATGCTTTCAAATCTGAATAGAACCCAAATAAATGCTGATCTCTCAATTCCATATTTCTTCTTTTGCACAATAAAGAAAAATAGTATCTTGTCTAATGGCAGGAAGCAAAATGAACATACGCAAGAAAGCAAGTCGCAGATTTAATCTAGAAAATGTCAGGAGCGTTCCTGCGATAATATAGCCGCTGCGAATGCAGAATTTAATGAAGCAAGCGATTCTACTACTGAAAAGAGGGGCAAGTGGGGTGCATAAGGGAACGTTATAAGTGTGGCAATGAAGTGTTATATTCCCATAAGAATCGATCAGTCCATTTTCGTGTTGTTGTTCCCATCATTTCCGCCGATCATTAAATTGGCGATTCGCTGCTGGTTCTGATCGATTTCGGCGGCTTTCTGCGCAGCCGCATCAACCTCTCGCTCGACACTTATTCAGGATGGACAAATATAATAATCCAAGTGACAGAATTTTACTGTCCATCCTTCCTTGTTCGCAAGCGACCATACATTCTTCGCTCGACCATCTTAACTTTGAGCTCCTTGATGAGGGCCATCATCTCATCGCATTTGTCCTCTAGAAATTCCCAGTCTTCCTGTTGTGGAGGGTAGAAGTTCGCGTGGAACTAAAAATGAATTGTTTTCGACGAAAAGAGAGAAAAAAAAATACCTCAAAATCCTCGTAGCCTCGCGCTTTCGCCATCTTCAGAGCCTCCACGACTCCGATCGTCTTCATGAACGTTATCTTGTGCATGCGGTCTTTGTTCAAGTTCAGCGAGCAATTACAGTCAAAATTAAACATTCGAGATTATAATGGCCGGCGAGGGCTGACGGCGGGCGTCAAATTAGTTACAGTAAGAGCTCAATTTGAATCTGTTCCTTCGCCGATCGGGTTCGGGATCATTGTTGCCTCTTGGTGCGGGAACTTGACCGAAAAGCCGTTACCAACTGGAGTCTTTAGCGGTTTCCTGCTGTCTTTTGTCACAGCCTGGGAATATCTCCCACCAAATTGAATTATGAAATTTTTCTCATGGAGATATTTTGTTAATTCCTAAAAGTTTCTGTCTCTTACCAATTTTGTTTAACCTAATCATTAAAAGAGTGCTTTCTGATATTAAATTTCAGATCTTGTAAATTATAAGAAACCGTTCCTGGTCTGCGAGTCGAGCAGCAGCGAAATAAATTTCGCAGGGTTTATCTTCGAGAGTTAATCGGTCCATTTTCGTTTTTTCTCAGTCTAAATTTAAAAATTTTAGTAAAAAAAAGATCGAAAAAGGTTCACGTGAAAATTTTACGCGGCGCGCGCCAAAATGCTAGTTCAGCAACCAGTAGGAATTAGCGCGCCAGAAGACCGTAAGTGATTCATCGTGGGAGAACTGGTCGGATGGCAAAAGTGTGCGAATCAGCTGGAAATATCTCTTTATGAATGATTTTTTGAAAGAGAATAAATCGATCCGACGAAAAGGGAAGACCTTCCAAGAAAAACATTTAAAAATGCTATCCAGAAAATTTGTCCCTTTGATCTGGTGTAGAAATTCGCCAATTATAGTTCTTCTAGAAAAGTTTTTTTTCTAGAACTATTCTATGAGCTTAATTATTTTCCTTTACCAAGCTCAGTTTGAGCCATGGGAAATTTAACCGAGGATGAAGCAGAACTGAGCCATCAAGTCGCCAAAGCACGAATGCAGGTAAATTGCTTGACACAATTTCTGCAGCTGACTGTTCGATAGGCAACGGCACACCCTTGCGACTGCGAAGTTCCTCGCCAACTTGCTCCGATGCCAGTTTTGATGATGAACGATCTGCCAGCGTACACGCCGAAAGACGGCTTATCTTCAAAAGCAAAGGACCTACGCATATTTGCCCGTAACGTAAGTCACTGCCAATCTTCTTAAATTTAAATGTGATGTTAAATATAAAGATTTTTATAAGCAAATGGCTGCGGCCTTCCAGCAAGAGGAGCTTAAGCAGAGTTATCTGCGGGAGGAGCTCCGCGTGGCGCAAGACAACAAGGACAACGCCACTCAATATTTAAACCGACAGGTCAATGAGCGAAATAAACTGGCAGGCGATGGGTCCATAGGATTGTTTGAATCAAGATAACACAACTTTCGCACTCGATATTATCATCCACCCTTGACAGAGGAAAATCGCAGCTTACGACGGCTTTTACAAAATGCAGACGAGCAGCTCTCCACTCTAAACGCCTCGATAACGAACGAGCAAGCCTTTCGAGGGAAGTCTTCGTACATAATCGACCGCTTCAAGGAGCAAAAAGAAGTTTTCAGCGAGTTAGAGAGCTCGCTCACGAACACCAACAGGATGATAAGAGAGATTGAAGCGCAAATGCAGAATCTGAGAGTCGAACAGTCGAATTTCCAAAATGAAGGACTAAAGGTGAAACTATCTCTTGTTAAAGATGACGATAACACTTGTCAGATTCGTGCTAGAATTGAAAGTACGATCGAAGATGCCCGAAAGACCAGAAAAGAACTAGACCTTATGGAGGGATCAATCAAAAAGAAGCGCACCCCTTCAAAATGCACCCATCGCTGCTAAAAAGGATGCTGTTAAATTTATCCACACTATTTAATTTAAGCATAAAATCTTTCAACTTTTTCTGAATTTAGATTGCGCAGCATGACTCGTTTGCTCAAGCAGATTTTGAGGACTCACGCACAGGAGGAAGCGCGCGAACGCGAGGAACAATCGAAGGAGGCTTCGAGGAAAAAGGGGATCCAGGCGATGGTCGAAAATCTGGCAATTCCAGTACCTAAGTTTGGAGTTGCTAACTCAACTTCTAAATTAAAGGAATAATTGAAAATATTCCATTTTTGACTTTTATATGTTTGCGTGTTTCTAACAAATAGTAAAATGAAGTGTATTTTGAATTCCGAAAAAGGTCGAAGAGCGAAAGGGAAGCTTGTGCCTCAAGGTAAACTCTCTGTTAACTTATGATCTTACAAGATATTATAAGAGCGAGCACATGCATTATGGCCCGAAAACTTTGAACAGCGATTGGCATTCCGTTCGAGAGGCTGAACCAAAGGCTCGGTTTTCCACTAGCTTAATTTGATGATAATCGTCTGGCACTAATAAGCCCATAAAAGGACTACGATGTTACAGCAGTACGCGATCGAGACAGAAATCAACATTTAGCTACGTACGTACAATTTATTTATTATTAAATTATTATTGTACATTTAGCTACAAGACCATTGGTTTCGATAAACCAACAATCCCAATTTCTACTACAAAAGAAGGCCTTGAAGAAACTTTCAAACAAAAACAATTCCATGAGCCTGTTTCGAAAACCACGGTGATAATAACTTTAATCTTACCGTAACTGTTAATGGTTTGATTCAGGGAATGGTCGACAGAACCGGCTACCGTCTTATGGCAAAAAACTACCTGCCCGAGGGAGGCGACCGCGCCAAAACCACTCTCGACCACAAATGCATTCGTTGGCAGGAAGTGCAAGCCCGTCAGCATAAACTCAAGACGCAGCGCTACGAAACAACCAATAAGGCGGACTACACTGTTCCTCATCCAGAAAAAATGGAAGGTGACCGTAGAATCTCTTCTCCCAAGATGCCTTCCATCGATACGTACGGCAGAAAGTTGACTGACCGGGTCGCCTGTGACGCTCACCGACGCAAAGGTTCCTTCAAATGGTTAGATACGTACGAGCCAAAATGATTTCTTCCCTTTTTCTCTGACAATTTTTATAAATAAACTATATTTTCATAAAAAATATTTTTGACATTTTCGTCGATATTGATTCTGTCCATATTAATTTCTTCAATTTGTAAGAACATAAATATTTTCGAGTCTTTATAAAATATTTGAACTGTAGTGGGAATGTTGTTTCAGGGTCAAATTGTGAGTTTATAGGATTGTTTTCCTCCTTGATTTCGAGATTGGGTCTATTTCGGTTCTTGGGCAGCGTGTGGATTCGGCGTACTTAGGGTAGCAGGAGGCTTTTGGAACGGTTGAGCATTCAAGGCTAAGTAGATGGACAGTGGATTGCCCGTGAAATCGCTCGGGGTGCGTTTGTTTTACTTTCCATGAAAAGTCAGTGATTCTGTCTCACAAGATCATTCCCATAGAAACTGAGACACCTCGTCTCGCGAGAAAAGAGTGCAAAATTCAAAGGAGCATCAACCCTTGCCTGTTGAACGAAAGGAACTAGAACAACTGGAATCAGAACTAAATAAAACTCATTCAGATTTCTTACGTTCGACTTACCTTGACGGGTAGTCCACGTCGATCGGATCATCCAATGAAGAGCTGTCCCACGTTGAGGACTTCTTCCTGAGTGTCGACGATCCGACATTCTTCGAAAAAAGGGCAGGGAGACGGAACCATGACCCTCTGCGACTCTTTGTGTTTGGATCCAGGTTTTCGATAACGCTAAATTATCATGTCACGAGGGAAATAGAAATGTGTGCCGTTCCGCGGCGCCAATTTTTAAAGCAAAATGGAAAACAGTAAATTCGGCGACATAATGATAGTTGAAGAATTTACGAACTTGGCTATTTAAAAAAAATGAGCAGACAAGAGTGGCTCCACTTCCGATGACGAACCGGTTCTCTATGCCATTGAATGAGAAAACTGTGCAAGTTCAAGGTAGTGAAGAGCGATTTTTCGAATATCAAGGTAAAAAAAACCCCACAGTAGCGACATGTGCGAATACAGCTGGCAGTGGCACGTCAAAGAGAGCAAACGGGATTCAAGCTGAAGCGCAAAAATTCAGACGTGCTGCACTAACATTATCGAGCCATGTGCAAATTTCCGCCTTGACAAAAACTTTGTCCTACCGTTTGGGTTCAATATTTGCGAGAAAAAGACTTTTTGGCTTAATGCGGCGCCTTCTTGACGCCCAACTTATGATTTTTTTCAAAATAGAAGTGCAAGAATGTGAAAATCGGAAAGAACTTGACTTACCCTGCGCTGATTGTGGTATTGGTGGCGGAGGGCGTCAAATTCGGCGTGATGAGAGTAGCACAGACTCTGTTTTGTTCATGTGCGCTTAGGGCCTTTTTGATTTCAGGTCCGTGTCGTCCTCCAACTGTCTAAAATGACGGATGATTTGAAGGATTAATGATTAACCGTAAGTGATTGGCTTCCGCGCAAAATCTGAAAATACAACTGATCGAAGTCTTTAGACAATATCGCTGTTTGTTGAGGGTTACCCTTGTCATAATGTAAGTAGCTAATCAGAGTGCGTTATCGGCTGGAATCCGAATTCCATGATTTGAACTTACCTGTCGGCGATTCTTTGTCGAGTTGAGTCTTGTCAAACTCTGTGGAATCTCAACAGTACTGTGCTTCCGTGCTCGTAAGCGTTTCGACACTTGTCCTAAACGAATTTTCTAATACGGTTATTTGAAAGAGTTTCCGAAGAAATTCAACAAGCGTAACCGGAAATAGTTGACTCTAGCCCAAATAGTTTCTCTGGCGAAAATAGGATGGTACTAGAGGTCATAATTATGCAAGAGTTACCTTCGGCTGTGTCGATATCCAGCAATTGGTGGTAGAGGTTGCTGAAGGCTTTGATGACGCCGTCTGTCTTCTGAATCGGATAAATGTTGAAACTGCTTTTGAGCATACCTCCTTGGCGGAAACGGTGAAGTGGTTCTGACTCTTTTCGAGCTCGACAGGCAAGCCAGCGTTCCCATCAAGGTCTCTTTTATTGCCTACTATAACATGTGGTATTCGAAGAGCATTCAGCGTCGTCACTATCTCCTGTATTCAAGGGTGTTCAATCAATCCATTCAAAAATATTTAGGGTGATTATGCTGAAATTTGTTTGAACTCCGCCTTTGAGTGAATTATGGACGTCTGTGAGGTCGTATCATAGCTAAAATAGGAGTTTGTGGATTGCGAGGAATAAAAAGGAGTTTCACGTCAAATGAAATCTCAAATTTACCACCCTTAAGATTTGTTCATCTGAATGAGCTACAAAATCAAGTGTATAACTCCAGATGGAACACTCGAACTAGACAAGCAACTGTAACTGGCCGAAAAACGGTGTTGACATCAGAATCTGGAAAAATTTATAATTTTCAAATAAGCCTCGCGCACTTAAGGATATACCAATGATTAAAATAGCTGTTGCTATTTGAAAAGAATAAATTGAAAAGTCGAGTTTTCAAATACAGATTACTTACACAACAATGACACCGTCAAGGTCACATCGTTCTATCGGGCAGAAGTTGTTTGAGTCCTCGGAGCACAGGTCGATGAATTCAGCGGCGATAGATTTTCCCATAATGTTCGCTTTATGTTTATACTTCAGCGATCTGTCTAAACGAGGATAAATATAGGAAAGCTGATGTAATGATGAAATCACTGAGCATTTCGTCAAATTTCCTCCTACGCGAGTGGGCTTTTTCGTCTATAAATGGAACGCAGATATTTCCAGCGGAAGTAATGCTGCGAAGTTTATGAAGTTTGAGCTAAGAGCAGTTACTGTCGCGGAAATCCGGTAGCGCTATTTGCGCAGCTCGCGGAAATCGAGTTTGAGTGCGGTCGACGCCATCCGAATCTGATAAAATCAAAAGTCAGTGACCGGAAATTGTCAGATAATTTGAATCGGTTATAGGGGCAATAAGAATCCACTGTTGCGAGCAGATTCTAGCCGAACTTTCACGAAACTAGTTATGTAAGCGAAGAATTTCCAAATTAAAAACGTAGCGTATCAACGTGAGTTAAAGTTCAACATTCTGATAAGGAAAATGGACGATCTAGAGCTTGCAAGTGAGCACTCGCTATTTAATCGACTTATTATGTCGACAAGAAACTGAAATGAGAAAACTCTAACATATTCAAATCCTTCTTTCCACGACAGCCCACTGATTTCTAGCCCATTTCCACAATAAAAAAGCTGTGAGTGTAAACAGCGCGAATTCTTCTTGAAGAATTTCTATCTGTTTATCTATTCGCGCAGTGCCTAACAGTTGGTTGTTTATGTTTGAACTTGGCTATCAATGTGTTGCCTTTTTGACTTCGTAATGAAGGAATTTCCTTTGACTCTTAATTGCGCTGTCAGTGTGTGCCAGAATAAACTCACGCAATACTTCTGACTTGTGACAGTGCAAAATTGGGCTGACCCAAATTGTCAACGAAAATTCAAAATGAAAGTACATTTCACGATGCATAATGCATATTTGCGATAAAAAATTTTGACCAGAGCAAGTCCGTTTCACGATTTACAATTCGAAAAGGAAGTCTCACACTATTTTTAGAGCAGAAGAGCTCTTTCGGGTTGGAGAAGTAAGGCCCATTGAGTTAGCACAGGGTGACACCAGCTGTCCAAAGGCAGCTTGATTTGACTCAGCGAGTTCTAACATTAACTACAAGATTTTTTACCCCTCGATCAAGCAATGACATTTCCAGAGCTGATTTATTTTTGCTGAAATTTGCCATTCTGGTTAATTCGAAGAACTCTTGGCCGCTATCCAAAATGCATATAATAATTGCGATTAACGAGCTGAAATATTTTTCCCACAAAAAAATATCTTGCCAAAATGTCTGAAGAAAAATCAAATGTTTTCCTCCGTTCTCCTGTCGGATTTTACTGTCCATTTAAACTTTCAAATAAGGCCTTAGAGAAGTGCAAATAATTACCTTTAACATATTCTCCAATAAAACGTCCGGTCAGGTACCGAACGAGAACAGCTGATTTGCCGCAGTTCGGCTCGCCAAGCATCGCAAATCGCAGGTTTATCTTTAAAACGGCTTAATTTTATTCTCGGGCTACCACTTGAAAAGATTAACGTTGATATTTTCGAGGTGGTTGAAAGAGTTTACTTTAACTATCAGCGAATAGGAGAATTACTGTTCATCTCGTGCAAGAAAGAACTGACGGATGCCCACGACTCCAAGTCCAGACGGGAGCGATATCGAGGCGATATCAACCCGTTCAGGAAATGTGATGTCACCAAGCGCGACGGAAGAGCTACCTTTGATCACAGAAAATAAATACACGTCCGCGCATTCCTCAATCGCCAACGCGATCGAAAAAGTCAAAGTCAAAACACACTAAAGATCTTTGACAAGTTTGTCGAAAAGTTATTTCCGACAATGTCCGGTCAGTTAATATTTGTTCATTCGCATTTAGACGCAGTGCTTTTCGCTGAACCGGTCAGTTGCGTGACGCTGACCGATCCTTTTTTAGAGAAAACAAAAGAAAAATAATCCGTCGCTTCACCTTTTGCAATTGTAAATATATAATATTTATTATATAAGCACCGATTCATAATGAAGGTTGTATTTAGAAAAAGCTTAGTATGGGAGTCCGGAAATCAATAAGGAATTTTTTAATAAAAACTTCGCCGATTCCTGTGATCCTGATATTGACGATTTTCTACTGATAATTTTCGGTCTACTGAAGGATTTCTTTCGACTCTTTTGATTTTGGCTGATATCCGGGCAGGAGAGTTTCCTTCAGATGAGATCATAAAAGAGTTCTCGTCTATGATTGAAATGGCGTTTAAAAATTACGCGATAAAATGATATCTCTCCTGGTTTTGTTCTCGTTTTTCTCTAGTTTGCTATGGTCTACGCTTGTTTTTCGAATGCTGTTATAAATTTTTGCAGGCAATTGGATGATGTCGTTCATTCTTGCTTCTTCAAGTCATCCCTCTGAAATTTTCTTCTTACGAACTCTAAAAAAATCAAAATTGCATAGGGAGTTTCGTCCTGAATACGCGGGAAGACACACACACACCTTCAGTGCAGAATAGGGCTCCGCGGCGCCGCACGAGAGCTTCTAGTTACTGGATCCATACTGTGTGCATGTTCAGGCGCCGTGCTTTGATCGATAAATTTGACCGTGGCCGGAAGTGTTTTCGCCTTCTTTTCAATTCGCTACGTTCTCGGAGCGCCACATCAAGCCAGCACGTTACGAGCGGACCGATACGGACGATTGCGAAACGCCAGTCAGAAAGGCTCCTGTCGCCGGAAATGGGCTTTTCAGAACGAATTTTTAAAATTCTGGAGAATAACGGAGGTGTAACTCATCGTTTTTTTTAGATCTCAGGATTTCTGTCATTCATGCCACTTCTTAGTATATGACACTTCTTAATTCTTATAATTTTAGACGTTAAATTTAAAATACTGAACACCTTAAAACAACTCAGATATCGGAAAACCCGAGAGGAAATTCGCAGGAGCTGCTTAATTCGCCCGGAGTAGACATTTATTGCGATCTTTGGTACCCTTGACATTTCACTCAACTGCTGAAATCGCGCAAATAACTGCCAAAATACACAGCTCATCTTCTTAATCTCAAACAAACGGAAGAATCCTATCATAAGCTACCTCTTTGGCGCTGGGAAGACATTCCGCGCCCGGGTACGAGAACATCAGGACTCGAAATTGCTTTACACGCATCCGAAAGAAGCTTCTGGTTGAGCAGTATAAATTTTCGTTGGTATGAACTAGCGGTCTTTACGTGCAGGGTTATTCCGTTTTAACGATAACTGCGGTTGCTGAGTATTTTTCTTTGTTCTTTGCGAAGGGCCGAGCCGCAGTGTTTGTTCTCGTTCTACAGATGCTTTAATTAACGGGATCTTGTTTAGTTCGCTGTCCGGAAGAGTTGCGTCCACTTGAGTGACCCCTTGTTCCCAAGGAGGTCACATGTCTCTCGTGACAGAATGTTATGTCAGATAAAGAACGCTTCCTCGATCTTTCAAGGTCCGGATTATGAAATGCGATTCTCGCAAACATAGACGACTCTCCTTAAGCTCCCCCATCCTTGAGCTCATGTTTACTGCCAATTAAAGTTTAAAGTACTGTATCGAAGTCTCTTATCGAGAGAGTCGCATCTGTGGCTTCTGCGTTCTTAGTCGATAAGGATGGCTACCTGTCCCCTTATCAGGAAATCTGTGAGCGAAGGTCAAAGTAAACATCACTAGGGCAAGGATAGTGCTTCTGGTTCGCTACTTCCCCCCCCCCATTTTTCCCATAAATGGGTCTTGTTCATACATCAATGTTATTTAATTGTTATGGTTTAAACCGTTTTGGAAACCGTTTTGGAAACCTTTTAGAATACTATAATTATTAAAACTTGTACATAAAAATTATTTTGCGAGAAAAACAGCACGGAATTGAAAGTTCATGCATAAAAATACGTTATTTTGATCGCGCTCATCAGATAACTGAAAAGTGGCGCGGAAGCGACACTAGTCTGAATTAATGCCAGTCTGCACAAACCGCCTCGCCTAGAGAAGAGAGAACTTTGCCTTTTTTGCGATGTCAAAATCTGACGACAAAAATCGCTCGTGGTGTCTGACAGATACGCCGACTTCTTTCAAGCCTGCAGGATTGCCCAGGCCGAGGAGGCTGTCTTCTGATTTTACAAATTTGCTGAGCAAACGATCTGAAAATGAGGTTAGTATTGTCAGCTGAAGTGATTTTATGCTCTTTTCACAAAATATAAAAGTCTGAATATATTTCAGAAAAACAATGTTATTCTTTTCAGTAGTAAGCTTAGTTAACTTGGTTTCCTTATTATATTCAATTTATTAAGTTGTTAAAGATATTTTATAGGCGAAAATGCGATTAGCAGCAAGTTCGGAGACGCTGTCGGGGGAGAAAATGCCGTTACTTGCAACGCCTAGACCGAGCGGCTCGGTGAACTCAATCGCCGATCACTGCTCGTGCACAGCTGGCCAGATCGCGCGCTGGGCGATTTCGCTAGACGGTGTACTAGGTTGCGCGCTTGGGCGAACGGCATTTTCATATCACCTGAAAAAGGAGCACTCCGAAGAAAATCTCCAGTTTTGGATCGACTGCGAAGTTTTCAAGAATGCGCTTGGGGAGGAAGAACGGCGGCGAATCGCCTTCAAGCTTGTGAAAAAGTACATTGGCGATAGCGCGGAAATTCCAGTCAATCTTCCTCATAAGCTAGAGAGTAGCGTCAAAATGTGCAGCTCGTGGCACCGCGATTCCTTCCGGCTCCAACAGAATCATATTTACGATCTCATGCGGCGTGATTCGTACCCCAGATTCATCAAGTCGGAGCAGTACCGCAGATTAGTCCAACTCGGTAAAAATCAACTGCGCTGCAAATTGTTGTGATCGTACTTTTAGAGCTGACGCATAAGTCAGTGAGCGAGGAGGATATCTGTGATGCCTACGAAAAACGACGCGATACTGCAAAGCCAAAAAAATCCGCGTTTCAGATCTTGAAGAAGGCGGTGAACGTGCGGCCAAAAAAAGAGCGGCGTAAGTCTGTAGACGCCGGACAGCTACTCCGTTGGGGCTTCGATCCCGACAAGGAGAACAAACCAAGGAGAGATGGTTCCAGAACCGGCAAATGCTACGTTCAGTTCAGCGACGGACGCAATTTGTCGGTGAATTTGGCCGACGATCGAACAGTACAGGATGTTCTCGATAGCCTTGTCCAGCGACTAGACATCGATAAAAATCACGTTGACTGGATGTTGATTGGCGAAAGTCGCGAGAATCGACTTTTGATGGACCAGAACTCGATGGAGCTTGAGAATTGTCACTTGCGGGCGGAATTGCGCTGTTCTTTCAAGCTTGATCTAATTGATTTAAAGAAAAGGATTGCCATCAGGTACATTGAGATTAAAATTATGCAGAAAAACATGACATTTAGAGTAAAACCGCAAAAACCACTTCGCGACATAATATTGCCGATTCTGGAAAAGTATTCCGGCGAAGACCCAAACAACTTTCGTCTGTATACAAACTCTCAGAATGGCTCAGAGAATACTGTTGACATTGATGATCACGCGTTTAAAGTCGATAACAAGAGACTTTTTCTTGTCAGGAAAAACGATATTGGCGACTCTCTCTTCGACGAAGTCAAAAATGAAAGTTCAAAGAGTCTAAACGTGGACCGCCCTTTTCTCGAGAGGCGACCTGGATTTCGAACAGCTAAGAAAAAGAGGAAGCGAAGAGAAAGTTTCGGACTCCGACGAATGCTCACGAAATCAAAGGTCACACCAGAATTGTCACCGTTTCAACCTCAGTAAGTAGAGAGCGCTCATAAATGCTTATTGTCTCTTTTAGACGAGCATCTGATGCGTATTTGCCTTTTCGTCGCTGCGAGGCGATACCACTTCAGTTTCTTCTGACCCTTCTTCGGAGCCGAATAGTGGCAGACTACGTCCACCTCAAGGACGAATCGACACACAGCGCGGACTGCTAAACAAGGAAGAACTTAGTTTGCCAAAGTTTCTTCAAGAAAGACAAGAGTTTGACGACGAGATCAGACAGCACACACCATCTGACGCCTTCGGAGGCGATCTCCAAGGAGTGATGCCTTCTGCAGCGGCTGGTTACGCTCTTTTCGGAAGTGCAACCAAGGGCTTCCCTCAGACCAGCTTCAACTCGATGATGGGTGAAAGTGGAAACATAAGCAGTTTAAACAGCTTGTTCGACAACTTTCGGTCAGAAGAGATTGGCTCACATGAATTCACCTCTCACGAGTCGATGGAAAACCTATTCATGCCCGTTGAAACTTGCGAGACTGTAACAGACTGGGAAGAATCCTCAAGGAACGTGAAAAGACATATTTTTACTTGGTTAGTTTGGCAACTAGACCCGTACTTCTTCACACCAATAAGGGATTCATCTCGATACAATGAGGAAGACACCTACGAGTCTCTGAATGAGAAGTTCCATCGACATCCGTTGTTCAAGGCCACATTACACGAAAGTCTGGAAAGTGCAAATCTTCCGAAAAGTCACTCAAGTCCAGCTTCATTAAGAAACGGTTACTAAGATTAGAAATTAATTTTGTTAAAAATAATCTGTGATATTAACCGATGCAAGTCGACTGCATTCACCTACTAATCACCGACGATTGACGAACACTGTGTACAGAAAGAAGCACAAAGCAACATTCGTCTAATCAGCCACTCATCAATATCACATTATCACTGACACTGTAAATAAAACTCACAAATACCTTATTAATCAAATAAATCACAAGACGAATATGAAAGAAAATATTGGTTTGATCTATTTCATAACTATTTTAAGGAATAATGTGCTTCATCAGGCTGTCAGGTGAACGATTAAATTTCAGTCGCCCGTAACAGGGATTTTTGAGCTCGCTGAAGCGCAAGACAGAGGCTGTGTGTATTCTAAAAATAGCCTTTTCAAAAGTCCCGAATTTCCGTAATAATGATAAATCACCACCCAGTGGTGAATATAAAACGAACTTTCTCCTCTGGAATAGGCAATCAGTAAAAATCTCACCATGAGGTCGGTTTTTCTAGCAGGAGTTGTCTCCAGTTGTATGATATTCAAAGAGAATGGGCTTTCATGGGACGAAGAGAAAAATGGAATCTCCAAAGGAAAGTATTACACTTATCTACGCGGAGAAGCAGCGAAGGACTTCCAAAAGTATGACGAGCTCAATGTTAAAGAATAATATAATTTTAACATAGAATGAATGGGAAGAAACCCAAGAATTACCGGCCCTTTGTCCGGGGTGATATCATTCCGATTTTGGGCTTCTATCGGGAAGGTTCAAAGTTCGCAAAGAGAACCGGCGATTTGGTCGTCCTCAATGGCGATATGAATTTACCAAACCAAAAGTACAATAAAGTCCGCTTCTTGGTTAACGAGATCAAGAACATTCTCGAGAACAGAGAGAAGATGTCTCAACTCACTGTACTGGACAACGATCTCGTCTGTCCCGAAGGAACATGGAAGGTATCCAATCAAACTACGCAAATGTCCCAATGTCTTGGTAAGTTGACATCAAGAGTAATAAAAGATAATTGAGTAAAATCATTCAAATATTTTAAGATATTAATGAATGCGATTGGACGATTCGTTCAACACTTCAGGACGTAGGGGCTTATAGATGTCACAAATCCGCAAATTGTGATAATCTTGAGGTAAATCATTTATCCCATCATAAAACTCATGTAATTATAGAACGGAGAAGGATATGCTTGTTCCTGTCGAGATGGTTTTGTAGACAAGTCTCCCGAAGGAGAGGAAGGAACAGTTTGCGAAGGTTAACTAGATATCTCATCTTTTGATTTCTCTATTTTGGTAGATATCGACGAATGCGCAACCGGAACACACGATTGTGACTTTGATCCTGACTTTGAATGCGTTAATGGAAATGGTTACTATACTTGCCAATGTGCTGAAGGTAAAAATCTTCGTTGATTCCAACAGCTAAATAAAAGAAAATAGGAAAAGGTGAGCGATCGTATGATGAGGATAACAACATGTACTGCGATCGATTCACATTTTTTAATTCGCCTTGCAAGGTAATGTGTATCTTGGAAAAATGTATCCTAACTCCTAGTAGCAAGGCTACATTCTGTCCACGAAGATTTATGAGTGCGTTACTGACTGGTGGTCTGGCAAAAGCTATGAAGAGTGCAAGGAAGAAGCGCTTGGATATTTTGGTAATACTATAAAATGTTCTTTGCTTACGTTTTTAAGACGATCAGGGACGATACAATATTACTCGAATGGAATGTTTTTTGAGCATGTTCCCGTTCGGCTGTTCAGATGGTAGAAAAATTAGGCTCGTTGCTTTCTTTTAACTCTCCTTAGATTCGAAAGTGGACCGACATACAGGAATGATTCCTGATTTCCAGATTTCCGATGTTTGCAGCGAGGATATTCTCCGAGCGGACTTCCGCCCAGGCGGATACAGGGATGATTACGTGATTGACTTGGCCGATCAGACGACATACAGGCCTCCATTTTTCAAGCGAGAAGTGACACAACCACCAACGCCTGACCCAATGATGTAATTTTATAAAAAAAATATCATAATTTACTGATCATTAATAAGCTTCACGGGCAGTGTTCCTGTCTGGAATATTACTCGACCGGCAAACTGGAATCAAACTTCTCCTGAGACAACCGTTACAACAACAACAACAACTGAAGCCTTTTTTCCTCCCAAAGGAGGAAGATTCCCGTTTCCCGGAAGAGGATAAATCTTGAAACGCTTAATGTACTGTCATAGCTCGTACAATAAAAAAATGCTAATAAAATGAGTTCTATAAGATAATCTTTAAGATTATAGTGAGACTTGAATAAATAAAGATGGAAACTAACGAAAAATAGGAAATATCGGTAATCGACGTTGAAACACGGTTCTTTCAACGATACTCGAAGTGTGAATCCCTTTGTCAGCTGGTCAAAGGTCACGATGAAATCTCTTCGTTTATTTAGAAAAAAAAGAGAAATAAAATGGATACCGTAACTGTCCGTCTTCGACAGGGAAAAGAATAGGGATCGTCACAAAAAAATATGACGCGTTGAAGCGCTTATTGCGATCTCTCCTGACAGATATACTGAGAGAGTTGCGAACATTTCTCACGGAAAATGAAATTCATGCAGGCGTAGTTCTTTCCGGCACGGGGCATCTAACGCGAGCAAATATCAAATTTGCGAGTGGAATGATCGATATTTTGCGGGGAAACTTTACATTATTGTCACTAACTGGACCAGTATCAGATAATTTCGGTGCGGATTTGAAGGTAAGTTAGGTTAATTTAACATATTCTATCTAAAACAAGATAACACTCGCAAATGAAGAGGGAGCAGTAGCAGGTGGCGATCTTTTTGGCGATACAACAGTGGGGAACACTGTTGTTTTAGTGATTGGAATTCTCAAAGAAGAAGAATACACCAAAGCTGTTGATCCGTATACGGGCACCGAAGAACTCAAAGTTAAATATCTTTAGACTGCAAATACATCACAATCACTTCGAATTTCATCGAAATTATTTATTTAACTTTGGAGGTTGAATGACAGTGATTTGAACAGTGAAGAAAACATAGTAAACGAGCATATTACTGTGCTACCGTGACTGCGGCTTTAGAAAGGTTGAAGAGAATTTAGAGTTCCAATTCGTCCGGATATTGATTTTTGAGGTTGTCCTCAGGACCTTCGTCTATGGCTGCAAGATAGATCAATTTTAGTTATAAAAAATATGAACCATTTTTGTTGTCTTCGACTCTTCCATGTTCGCAAGCGTTGTTTGTTGTGGAATCAGAAACGAAGGACTCGACGCACGTTACTCCAGGAATGTTTGGCATGTCTCGTGGAGGTGTCTTGTAGCTTTGTTTTAAATACGTTAAGATGCTTCCGTTACCTGCGACACGACGTGATCCCGCATTCGAAGGAGATAAAGGCGATCATAAATGATTTTCGTGCCTCCAGGGGTCGTTCCATAGATTGTCCCGCCTAAGAGTGGGTATTTTTAACCACAACTAGCTAAAAATATTCTGACCTGGAGTTCCACTGCAATCACTTGGCAAATCCTGGGCTTTTCGAACTGGAATTCTCTTGATCGGCTTCTCAGTGCTCATTTCAACTTTTCTTAAAGTATAGAAAAAGTCAGAAGTGGAATAGATCAGGAATTGATTGTCGGATGAAGAATGAATCAGTCAGGGGAATTAGAGAAGGAATTATAGATAGTCGGCCATTTACAGACCAAAGATGAGCTTGATGGCGATCCAGATGTTGTAAAGTAGCATGCCAAGGAAACCGATGTAGCCGAAAACGCCCCGCATACGCTTTTCCGGATCGCCAGTGTAGTAACCATGGGCGTAAACGAATCTAGTCTCATATAAAGAATGCATTTCACAAGAGAGATTACCTAGAGGTGACCCAGATCGCCTGGCAGATACTAGCAAACAAGGGCCAGGCGATGGCGCAAGGGATGAACAGGATTATAACATACGGGATGTACTCAAGAGTGTTTTGATGAGCGCGCTGAGAGACGTTTTCAGAACGTTAAATAACTTTATAGTTACCTGATAGCAGTTGAAGCGGTCATCGCTGGAGTACATCGTGGGATACTTGACATCAAACTTCTTTCTTGCTTTCATCACGTTATGAGAAAGGTAGAAGTTCATGAGTACAGTGTATACCACCGCCAAATAAACATACCCAGCGTTGGGTACTTCGTTTAGCTGGATCAACATGCGTGACTCTCTAAAAAGGGTGAATTAGCGAAGAGTGGCTCGGCCGGTTACCCGAAAAATGACAAACTGAAAGAGGAGTTCGAGTTTACGTCCATTGACGAAAAGTTGTAATTTTCTGGCTGAAAATAATTTTTGGTTTATTTTTGACTGAGGTCGTCCAGTTTAACCACTAGACCGTGTGGACACGAGCGGTTAAGCGTAGATACAGCTTCAGCACCCAATAATGTCGAAAATTCTAGCTCAATTAAATTCTTACTAGGGCGGGATCCGTATTTAGTAAAAAAAACCTTCTCTTGCTGCCGAAGCGTACCAAGAATTGGCAATGGTGACGAAGCAGGGTTCGAAAGGTAAAGGCTCAGATAGCAAGACATAAATAGCAAGTTCAATTTTATAAATACGAAATCGACCTGAGCGAAATGGGGGAGAGAGAGGCCCCACAAGGACGCGTTTAATAATCAGACGTTCAGTAATAATTTGACCAGTAAACGGCGTTGGGAGCAGTGTTTTGACTATAATGGGAATTTCATGTAAAGGCAGATGAAGTAAATCCAGGTCCTAATATAGGTTCGGTTACAAGTAGACCGATCTATCAAATGTACAGTGTAAATAATTTTAGCAAGTCTCTCTCCTACAAAACACGTCAGTAAGCGAACAATCTTCAGTAATCCTCGATGCCGTCAATCTCGCCATCGTCGGAATCGTCGTCGAGGTCATCAAAGTCAGTCATAGACTGTTTGTTGCCGTCCTTATCAACGCGTAATCCCGAGAGCATGTCATTCAGCTCAAAATCGGCACCAGCCTTATCCTCGTCATCGGAATCGTCCTCATCCTAAAAATGTAGAATAAAGTTGCACCACCGGATTACTTTTTATATAAGATAATTTTTTCCAAATCCTAACAAGTTAACTTGACCTCTTACCTTCCATCGACCAAAGTCAACTTTGAGCCAGTGAATTCGAATTTTCTCTTTGGTCAATCGAGGCCAGTACTCGCCCTCTTCTGCGCGGGTCATCACGCAACGGACAACCCGGCCGGTGTTTACGTATCTGGATTGCTAAAATGACAAAGGCATTGGCGATGGACGGGAGCGATAAGCATTCTTACGTCAGGGTCGATCGCGCCGAAAAGTTCGATCTCATTGCAGTAGTGCTTCTCTTTGTTTTCTTCTTCAGCGACACTCCTGAAGGTCATTCGGTTTTTTTCGAATACGACCTGTTCGTTCTTGGCATCGCGAACCTATTTTTATCGATTAAAACGATTACCGCTATAAATAGCTGAAGCTTGGACTAAATAAAGCTCCCTCGATTCACCTGAAAGGTCAAGTGGACCTTATCCTTTCGGATAGCCCATTCGGTTTGAGCTGGTACTTCCTTTGCCATTCTGAAAATAAAATCACTTAGTTAACAAATAGGCGCTCTTTGGAAGTGAATCCGGTACGAAAAGAGCCAAGACACGATTCGGCGTAGGCAAGAGACAACTTTTTTCCAAAAGCTATCCGTGTGTCACAAGAGCTATCATTTTTAATACGATCGATATTTTCAAAACAGCTCCGATAGCACTGGATATCATCGGAATTATCAGATCTTTCAGATTAAATCGTCATGCTTGAATAGGGCAGAACATTTATTTGAAGAAAGTTTAATGAGTTAAGGTTGAGAATTTTTAATCGGAGTAGAGGGGAATCAACTCCAACTGCTTGGATCTCTCATGGCAGCTTCTATTCGCAGCCGTATTGCTTTTGTCTCCTCAGAAGGCGGAATTGTAGAAAAGTGACGTTTTAATCCGTCGATGTCTTTTGTCTTTTTAAAACACTATAAAATACGCGTAAGGAAAACCGACCAATGAATAGATTCGCTGCAGCTTTTAACTACCTCAAGAGCAGTAGTATGGTCATTCCACTTTTTCGCAGCTTGTTTTCTATCATCGATATCCTCAATCGCAACAATGAACTTTCTCAGCCTATCTATAGGCATTTCGTTTTGACCACAGAGGTTCACCAAGTTAGGTAGCTTGATGGATGTCTGATATTTCGGGCCCGTGGAGAAGGAGCCTAGAAGTCCTCCAGACTTACGGACCAAGAGCTCAATCTGATCCCAGTTCTGCTGTTTGGCTAGAGCCGTCAACGCTATCCAATCTTTTTCTAGTGATTTATTTAGGAAATTCACTTTGCTTTAGTATGGTACGAACCTGCGTCTCTGACGTTAAAATCAGCAGCCAGTGTGTCGGGAGACGAAAGGGTGTTCTTATCGCCAGCACTATACATATTCGCATACCAGAGCGTAGAACCTAATGTATTCAAGAAATAAAGCAATATAATTTGAAGTCGGTTACATAAAGTGTCGTCAACTTTGAGTTGTGCCTCGGCTGGGATCATCTTATTTGACTTGTCCTTTTCGGCAATGACAAGTTGTTTTTCGATCAGGCGGATTTGCTCGTCAATCAATTCAGATTCAACTTGCAGTTCGCGCTGAGATTGAAACTGGAATTTTAGCGTGTCCTGAAGTTTTATTACAACCACGTTCTTTATAACCTTTAGATTACTTTGAGTTTTTCGGCGCGCATCTTGCCAGGTCGGCTTTGTTCAAGCTTGCGCTGATAATCGAGAAAGGCCTCCTCTTCAGGGCGATTTAAGATACCCAGCAAGTCGGATAGCTCGTCGAACTCCTTCATCTCGCGCAAATACGATATGTAGTGGTTCATTGCATCAGGCCGCGCTCGAAGCTCATTGAGGTAAGACTCGTCTCGGCCAAGACTGTGCTTGATCCAAATGACGATGCGAGTCATAGCTGCTCCATCGTAGTTCTCGATCGCTGCCAGGTCAAGATTACTACTAATTGAATGCGAGTACCTTTATCTAACAGTGCGAATTTCTCCTTTCTCGACGTGAACGGCTCTAATGTGGGATATGACGATGAGTCCTCTAGCATAAATGCACGAGCCGTCGCGTCGACGGAAAGAGCTTTGGCACCCGAGGACTTGTCTCGCAAGAGCAACTTCAGTCTGCTCACCTCTGCTTCGAGTCGCGCAACTTCAGCTTTGCTTTCCGGTGAGGCATGTGGAGAGGATCCTCTTGGTAATGTTAGGCGGTTAGTGCTGGTCATTCCCTAATAAAACAAGTTTTTAAATGAGAATTTAGATTAAAGAACTTCTTCAATTATGTTTACATATTGCTTATGTTGTTATTGTTATTTTCGCTACTTTTCACGAGTTATCGTCTCCATTTTAAGTAAAAATTTTTAACTACGATGTATACAAGATCCTTCGATTTGAAAAAAGGGTGAAATCAATTTTATTACGTGATTAGATTGAGCTGCATCCGCTCCTTGTGGTCTCTTTCTTGCTGACTGGGCCACAGTTCGTGCAGATTGGGCTACAGGTCTCTGATGAACTTTTTCCATTGGATCGCTTTCAGTGCAGATAAAATCAGATTGACTTGTATCGTTAGGATCCTCGTCAAAGACATGATTCCATTTAGGCTTTTCATCCCAGTAATCATCTCCTTCTATCGTCGGTGCTTTCTTATCTTTTTTCTTCTCTCTCGGTAATGTCAGCTTACCCATCTTTTTTAGAGCCTTCGCCATCGCCTTGCCACTCTTAATGCTCATATTCAAAAGTAGGTAAAAATCTTTTTGGTTCTTGCTTTGTGTACTTAATCAGCTTTATTGACTCATTGCAATGTACGATGATGCAGAGGCGTAGAGAAAGAAATATTATGACTTGTTAAATAGACTGGTCTTATAAACGCTCACATACGACAAAAGGATAGATTTTTCTAACTTTTAAAGCCTGACTTTAAAAGACTTGACGATTCGGAATTTAACCCTGTAAGACCACTTATTGTAATCATCTTACTTTTTCGGACATGCAGGTTTCCTCATTTGAATACAGCGCTGCTCTCGATTTTTTTCTCTGTAAATCTGGACGCATGCAAGACATTTTTAAGTGATGAAAGGCATTCTGCTCCTTGCGCCTCGAAAATCGTAGATAATTGATTTTCATGGAAGTAATGCGAACAACTTCAACTGCGGTCATTTGTAAAATTTATTTCCACTGGCAAAAGAAAGTGTATACTTTGAATGATCAGAAAATGAAGTTATCTTGAATGAAGTTCAATGATAGGTGGTTGCATCAGGTAAAGCAAGAATATAATTGCAAAAGAAGAATAGTAAAAACAAAAGGGAAAAGGGGATGGGAACTTTTTAGGCTAAAGGATCGAATTCCGATAAATCGTGGCGGTTGCTTGAAGATCTGAATACTACACTTAGAAGTCAGTTTGACGAAGTTTCAGCTTACGAGTTTGTCTGGCACGTCGTCATTTGCGTTCTCGGTGCTGGAACTGGGGGCTGTGCAGCAGAATTATGATTTTGTGAAATATGAAGGTTATCGAAGTCGATTAAGCTGGGAATATGCATTGGCACGTTATTGCGTTCTGGTTTTGTAGGAACCGGATTCGTATTTGTAAGAGTTGCGGGCGCAGGAGGTGGTGGTCTGCTTGGCTTTTGTGGTTTGACTTGTTCTGCCGCGGCGTCTGTTGGAGAAAAGTCGAACACAAGCTCCTAGATAAAATTATAGAGCTAGGTTAACAATTATTGACAAACCTCAGCTTGGACAACTCGTGGTGTTCGGTTCGACATGGGTCCTTTAATACTGCCAACCCGTCTAGGTGTTTCTGACACGATCTGTTTCGTTTTTGACATAGTCTTATCAAAGAGCTTGTTCACCATGCTCTGGCTGTTCTGACCAAGCTGCTTGAAGTCGGGCATTTTCAATCCTAGATCTTCTAGTGATGCAATTCGCTCATCGAGAGCGTTCCGTTTCGATGTGTTTTTAGTGTTGACTTCGTCAAGTCGCTGCTGGCTGAATTGCTCAAACATTTGGACGCCGATGATCGCCTCTGCAAAAGAACTGAATTAATTCATAAATTGAGAGTAAAAAGAGTCATAGCTTACCGGTGAGATTTATCATTGTGCGCAGCTACAAACAAATCCTTCGAATATACAATCTTGTCATCTTTGATCTGGAATCCTTGGCGGTAGTAGTACAAAAGCCTAGCTTGAAGCGTCAGAAAAGCACTTTGTATCTCATTTCCAGTAAACTGCTCCCAAGATTTGAAAGTTTTCTCAAGCTCTTTCATGAACTTCTTCGGGATAAGCTCAAGGTCTCTATCCTTCTCGATGGAGTAGAACGCTTGCTGGTCAAGGTCTAGCACACAGACGCCATCTTCTACAATAGAAGAGCCGACTTTATCCAGCAGAGATTGATAAAGCGACGAGTGCACGCCTATCATATATGGAGTCGGTGCACTAGCGTAATCCATTAGATCTTCCGGCAGTGGCATGATATAGATTCCTGTCCACTTAATTACTCTGTTAAATTTGGGAAAAGGAGATGGGTTTACTTTGAAAGGATAAAGTAACTCTTCGAGCGCAGAAGTGGTATCCGTCAGAGTGGACAAACTCGTACTTTTGAAGATCACCCGCCGCTCGAAAAGCAACGCCACCCAAATTTCTATCACTAGTCTGGGTGTAAGGGACGAGCGTAGCACCATTGTAGAAACATTGCCGAAGATATCTGGAAACATGGTTTCTGGTGGCTTGAGTATAATGCGGTTTGGAATCACTTCGAGTGGGCATTCCGCCGTCGGAATATTTGAAGTTTTCAAAATTTGTAGAATTTGCGCTTGGACACTGGGATTGCTATTCTGACTTTCAATGAACCGCAAAATGTCGTAGAATGAAGATCGCCAAGACAGCGAACTAAACAGAATGAGCCAAGACGTTGACTTTGAATCGATACCTTAGAATGCAATAAACAATACACGAGTCTGGATTTGAGTTGTCTAGCAAGCAATACCCAAAAATATGCGCACCAGATATATCAGTCATTATAAAAGTAAACGTCTCTTTCTTCGGCAGATACTGAACTCCAGTTTTGTCGTCAAAGGGGAAACAATATTTCTTTGCCATGTTGATCTTGTCTGGCGGGTATTCCAGAGGCGTTCTTGCTAGATTTACTTATAGAACTAAGGCTGACTTATTCAGATTCACCTCTAATTTTGACTTCAGCATTGCCCCTGATTTTCTGAAGTTTCAGGAAACACAAAAGAGGATTTTGCTTTTCGACTTGATTGTCCATCTATTCATCTTAAAAGAACTAAGTGCTAGGGCGAAGCTGATAGGATAAGTTTATGCCTGTACAGAAATTCCGTAAAGAACATATCCGCGATTTCCAGGCATGTGGACTTCGGGGTGTGTTCTTTTAGGCAACACTTGCACAGTTCGTTCAAAAATGCTGTTAATTGACAACATAACAGCCCTTTTACTCTCGTGAAGCTTGTTGAAAATTTCTAAAAAGAGATTCTTACTAAATAATTGAAGCTGCATTCCTTACCCATAAGAGGTTCCTTCTTATCACAATAAACAACGAATGGGCAGCTAGGTTTTAAAAAAGAGAGCAGCATAAAAAGCCACGGCAGTGGGTGATGCTTCGCTGCAATCACTAGACATTCTAGCTGTTCTTTTAGTAGTTCTGCCGCTCTGGAGTATTTTTTGAGACGTTTCTCCTGCCTCTCACGTCGGGAAATCCTTCCTTTATCTTCTGCCTCTTCAACTTTCTGTTTCTTCGGTTGGGGCTCTTCATCTTCATCCTTCAATTCTGGTAGTAAAAAAACTTTGCTGATTACAGCCTTCCCCAAATTTTTCGCAGGATAATAAGAGAGCTTGTCCCACACTTCATCTGGGAAGTCATAATTTTGAAGGGGTACATGAGGAGGACTATCGCCGAGCTGCCCTTGAAAAATTGAGACGAGTTCCCCTCTTCCTCCATTCAATTTCGCTACAGAATTTATTCATTTGAATTAAATTGTCGCTAGAAATCCCTTAGATGAAATTAAAAAAGTCGACTTGAGGCAAAATTTTTTGAAAAATATTTTATTGGCTTATCTGAAAGAAGATGAAATTCTGAGTCGAATGGTCTACTTCCGGCTCTATAATTCCATCAAATGACGTCATTATGACTCATTTTCCCTAAAAATCGTTTGGGGAGCTTTTGAAGGGGTTTCCGATGGAATTTTTCGGCGTTCTTGGGCTCAAAAGAATCGCCGTCGAAAATTGAGGGGGGGTTTTCCTGAATTTTGAAAAATTCCAAGAGAAACACCTTCAAACCGACCGGTCGAAAAATGGTCAAAATTTTTTTCTTGGTTTTTTTCAAAACCCTTTAAAACCCCCCCTCAATTTTCGACGGCGATTCTTTTGAGCTATAGAACGTCGAATAAGTCCAACGGAAACCTCCTTAAAAGTTCCCCAAAAGTTTACCAAAAATGCCCTAATCTGGACTTTGTTACGCAATTTTTGACGTCATAAAGTCAAAATTTTCGGGTCAAATCTAGCCCATTCGACTCAGAATTTTCTGGTCTTTCTTCTGAGCACGAAAAAAAATTTTATGAAAATTTGCCTCAAGTGAAGTTTTTTAATTTCATCTTACATAATATTGCTCCAGTCATGAAACACGATGAGTGGTCAGCAAGCAGAACTTTCGAATTTGCATGGATATTTGCCATCGCCATAATTGTAGCGAACTCCTGTACATCCAAGTAAGCTCCTTTCGTCCTTTCTGTTGCGAGTTTCTGATGCACGATCAATTTCATTGACGGCTTCAAGATCTATAAAATCATTCAAAAAGATGCACCTACAACTTCCTTCTTACCTCAATTCGTCCACCGTGCTTCTTCTGCTTGTGCCTGACAAACTTCTCTTGGGTAAATCGTGTCTTGCTTTCGAAATCGGCATTTCCTCTTGCGATCTTTTCAATAAGTTCTTCGCCCTTCTGTTCTTCTCGCATCTCCATGATGCGCTCTCTTTCTAAGTTCTGGCCCTTCTGCGACAAATCTGCAGCGTTTCGGTTGTCCGCTCCTGATTGAATATTCCCAAGGACCTTCGAGACGACATTTTCTTATCGATACAGTAAATTGTACATATCAAAACTGTGTGATACCTCCACAGGCCTCAGCAATATCTAGCTTCTCCAAATGTCCTTGTTGTATTTGCCAGGTATGTCCCCAACTACTTCCAATGCAGGCGTCCCATGAAAATTTATGCTTTGCAAACGAGGCATGTTTGCCCTTCTTCACTACCATGATTTTATATATTCCATCGTGGCCAATAACTGCTCGATCTCCGTCAGCGATCACTTCCATCTTTACCTAAAAAAATAATATGAAGTTGATTACAAAGAGCATATATTTTTCAGGCAGTTATGTGAATCCCACATGTAAATAGAATAGTGCGAAAAGGGAAAGAGAAAGGTCAATAATAGTAGAACTTCTACTGTAGAAGGAAATAATTCAATAATTCAAACTGGATCAATCCGAATCTTAAATGATATATTATTATAAGATTGAATTTAGCGGTTACCGGAATCCAATCCAGGTCGGCTAGTATTCTTCTTCTCCGTATCGGAATTCATATCCTCATCACTTGAACTATCCAACATGGCAGTTTTGTTCGATGGCGCTGGAGGGGCGTCTTCATCGCTTGAACTAGCCAAGGTGTCTTTCTGTGGCTTTGGTGGGCCGGCTTCCTCGTCACTGCTTGACGAAAGCATCGCTTGCTGTTGTACATGGGCCTTAATCATCACGTTATCTCTATTTCATATTCTTTTGCTACCTTTGCGTTGAAGTCCTCGTCGGAAGACGAGTCGTCGTCGATGACTTCTCTACTTTTGTGCTTGGGATTGAAACGCGATGGCGCTGGTCGCTCATCATCCGAGTCTCGTTGTTTCTTCTTCTTCTTTCTTCCTCGAAGGGCAGATCCGGCCTCAGCATCAGATTCGTTGTCATTAATGAGACCATCGTCGCCTTCGTTTCGTCGACGTTGCTCTGAATTATAATAAATATCGTTTTGAATAAAACCAGTTACTTTTCGAGCCCTTCGGTTTCGGCGTGCTGTCCTTGAACTTTTCGGATGGCTTGTAGACTTTCTCCAAGACGGCACCAGTTTTTTCTCGATACTCGTTTCGTTTTACTTCGAGCGCACGCTGTCTGGCTTCTGCCGCAGCGATTCTCTCTTGCTCCTTTTGCTTTCTTTTCAACGTCGCTTGATTGACGCTTTCTTTAGTTCGTTCACGATGAGCACGTTCCTCATCATCAGCTAATTTGGCTCGATTGACGTACTGAACAAAATTAGTTTTTGAAGAAGACTATTTTATTTACGATATGAGCTTGAGTAAGGATATCCTTGCACTTGCGTGCTTCATTGCTCGCCCCAACCAAAGCGAATTTATGCTTGTCTCCAGCAACACTGAGCCATTCGAAATACCGCTCACTCAATTCCAGATCTCTTACAGCGCAAACGACCTAAATAGTAAAGTGAATGCAAATAAATAGAACGATAAAGTCATTACCTCTTTGAGATTGCTCTTAGACGCGATGAGCTTTCTCTCGGCTAGCTGTTGCATAACCAACGCCAAGTTATAGAGAACAACAGTATCCTGCGGCGCAACCCTTCTTGCTTTTATGAGACATTGCTTGCATTCTTCCATCAAATTGTTCTTGAACAGTGCTCGGGCAAGATATGTGAGGCAATCTTCAATAATCGTTATTCTTTATTCAAGTCTGGACCTTACCAGGATCCGATTGCAAGTTGAATGTTCGCATCGCATTTTTGTACATCTGAATTGCACTTGAAAATTGCTTCTGCTCAACGTAGATATGCGCCAGATTGAACCACACATCTTTCATTTCAGATGTTGCCTCTCGGACGTGTGAGAAAATGTCTCTTGCTAAAAGTAACCGTGAGTCGAAACATATTTCTCATCTTAAACTTACCTTCGCTGGTATATCCTCTGTGAGCGAGAACAGCTCCAAGGCCGTTGGCAGCGTAGATGTTCTTTGGATCCTGACGCAATACATTCTTGTACAAGGTCAACGCTCTTTCTTGATGTCGTTTGAGTCTCATTTGATCCCTCGCTGGTGCATGTATCATATTGAGCCATACATTTCCAAGCGCAACATTCGCATACGCATCATTTGCCGTCCTTTCAGCTTTCAGAATTCTTTCAAACTTTTTCTGTCCGGTCCCCCACTCTCCCTTTTCTAAGTGGAGATTTCCAATCAAGCTCCAGGCATCCGGACTTTCTGGGTCAATGTTCAAGCCTTCCTTGAACAAGTCCGAAGCGTCGAAGATTTGGCCCTTGTCACGATGCATACACCCTAGTCTTAGAATAGCATCGATGTACTTGGGGTTATTGTTAACGATTTCTTTGTAGAGCCAGATCGCCTTGTCGAAGTTGTACATCTTTTCCATCAATCGAGCGGAGTTATACTTTACTGTATTATGAAGGCTCCTGTAGTACATGTAATCAGGACCATCGACAAGTATCTTGATTTTATCTTCAGCATACTGCAGATTCGTTTTAGCATCTTCGAGATTCCCAAGGCGCATTTGGAGTGTACCAATATTATTGTAGATTTCTGCACGCACATCAACTCCCATGCACTCCATCAGTTCGATCACCTTTCGATACGTTTCAAGAGATTTCTCTGGAGTGAACTGCTCCAGCACCTGAGCGTAGTCAATGAGCGCTTCCCAATCTTTTGGATTATTAGCAACCACTTTCTCTAGGTGAGTTTTTGCAAGGGCACATTTTTCTGGATCAGTCGAGTCGGCGTATAAGTGACCAAGAACTTTCATAGTGTCATGCTCGTTAGGGTACTCCTTGAGGATCTTCTCGAAAAGAATGATTGCCTGTTCAATGTCAGAGGGAGAACCGCGTTGAAGATACATGCAACCGAGATAATAATACGGCAGTGCATACTTAGGCGTTGAAAAGTTCGCGGCTTGGTTGTAGTAACGAAACGCTTGTTCGTAATCGCCACTCTTATGATGGCACCGGCCGAGCTGATAGCACGCTTCCGCACGAATTTGCTGATGTTCGGTGTGATGCAAAGCGTGAAATGCGAGTTGCTGCGCTTTATCTATTGCGTTTCGGAAAAAGAAATGGTTCGCAAGATGAATATGAACCAAGGCGTTCTTCTTGTCGATTTTATATGCAGAAGAAAAGAGAGTAATTGCATCTTTGACAGAGGTCATATCCCTTTGGTTCAAGTTGATGACGGCAAGACCAACAAGGGCTCCAACGCATCTCTTGTTGATTGTAAGCGCCCGTGTGAAAGCATCGACGGCTTTACCAAGCTTGTTCATTCGATAGAAGCAAAGACCCATTCCGAGACGAATATCAGCTGGACAGCCAGGATTCAGTCGCAGACATTTTTTGTAATGCCCAAGTGCGCCTTTGAAGTCGCGTTTGTTGAAGGCAATGCAGGCTTTTCCCAGGAGCGCTGGAATGGAGTTGGGATCTTGATCGAGAACGAAATTGAACTGATTATCGGCCTGGTCAAGTTGATCGCCTTTATCGAGGAGGCAGAAGCAGGCGCGCCCGAGGAGATGGCTTTGGTCGTACATAATGACTTTATCGGCGAGAGTATACAAAGTTGTAGCTTCCATGAAAAACTTGGTTTGTTTTTCCTTGTCGATTTCCTGCTTTCCACAGATGACGTTGTATGCTGCTAGAGTATCGAGGCATCTCATTGTATCCTTTTCGTGGCCCATGTAGTCCTTTCCTGCTTTCGTGCGGGCCTCCTCCAACACTTGCTGAAATTCGTCTCGACGATCTTGGCGCCAGAATTCAAGAGCAAGTTCGAGCCAGACGCGCATGGGGGCGGCCTCATTGCTCAAAATGTTGAGCACCTCTCCAGCATCAGGAATACTGGAGCATTCCAATTCGATAACTTCCTCCGAGTTTCGAATTGGTATTTCGATCGTTTTAGGGCCGCCATGATCCATAGTGGAGTACCGCCCACTCCAATCCCCACTGAACAAAAACGCATTAGAATATGTTATAACAGTTGATGTTAAGATTTACTTCGTTTAAATATATAAGTGGGGCTGGTGTTTGTGTAACAGAAATGATAAAATTCATACAATTATGACGATTGCACAGACAAAAGGTACTTTGGCTAAAAAATAGGAATGAAGAAACTGCATTGATATATAAAAAGGATAAAAATAGCCGGAAACAAAGTTCGAAATGAATGAAGAAAAGTAGACAAGAAGCAATAATGGTAAATATTTCGCTAAACGAGATTTTCAAGCTTGCATGCTGTTTAGCAAAAAACATTGCGGATAATTAAATAACTTAATATGGCGATAAAATGGGAATAGCTGGTTCAGTTAGCGGACTGATCAAACGAGATAGGATTTTCAAATTCAGCCGGAGGTTCGGGGCGTTTCTGAGATTTATTTTTCTGTGTGGAGGTAACATCCTTTAGGTCACGGCCCTTCGTTTCAATCGGTAACAGGATGGAGGCAAGAGAGGCTACCTTCACGAAGGTTCAACTTCTGTCAGTAAAAAGACGCTTTATAGTATTTATAAATTTACTTTTTAAGCGGAAATTTAATAAACGGGAGTTTTCTGTGTCTCAGTTTTGAACCTAAACAAAGCCACGATGCCATATGTAGATGCAGCGGCGACTTGACTCTGCCGGATGAGAACTTGCGCGATGAAAGGCGTTATAAGAGCACCAACTCTTGCAAAGCCGCTAATACAAGTTGGAAAAAGCTTTAAGATTGAGAGCACATACCTGCATGTTCCTAGCCCAACCGCACGCATTGATGTAGGGTATACTTCTGGTGTATAAACATATGCCGCTTGGAATGAGCCAGATATGAAAGCGCGGGCAGCAAATAGACAAAAAATAGTGGCTTTCTCTGATGTGGCATGCGGGGTTATAAATGTGAAGATAGCGAAGCCAAAAATCGTAACTGCAAGCGTGGCTTTTCTGCCCACATACTCAAGGATGAGAAGAGTAACGATTAATCCGGGAAATTCTGCAAGAGTAGTCCACAAAAGTTCGATATAATCACCCTGAAAAGATGTTAGCGAAATTAATTTTTCTGGACATTACCGTGTCTAAATCGCGGCAATTAAAACTGCACTGATCCTTTGCGTCACAAGTTCCTTCCTTGAGTTCTTGAAGAATTTCCGTTGTCATCAAGACGATTCCATAATAACTAAAAGCGCATGCGAACCAAATGAGCCACAAAAGAAGAGTCGTATTCTTCATTTGCGGGCTAAGCAAGTCGCTTATGCTTCCGCGAGATTCAACAGATCCAGTCGTAAGGAGCCTTCCTTTAGGAAGCTGCTTTCCGTTCGTCTTGCAAACAGACTCAAGCGTCTAAAAAGGTCATTGGAATTTGTCCAGTTCAAAAAAGAACATACAAGCAGCGCCTTATCCGGATTTCCAGAAAGCATGTGGTATCGGGGCGATTCAGGAAGCCATCTGCAGGAAATTGTAAAAAGAATCAGTGGAATCGCGCTAACTCCTAACAAAGCACGCCAACCGTACTTTGGCATTATCAGAATCGCTAGAATCAAACTGTTAGACAAAGACAGAATTACCATCTTACCGAGGATAACTTCCACACAAGTGCCAATCGCCCAAAATACTTCGATCATCATTATACACCTCCCTCTTGCTTTCTTCGGCAGGAATTCGGAGTATAACTAATTGAAGCTTGATTCAAACTAAAACGAGCAAAGGATGCTTACTGTAACAGATTGAGGCACCCCGCCGACTCCAAACCCGACACAGCCTCGAAGAATCAAAATCCACGGATAGGTTGGTGCGAAAGCCGACAAAACTCCAACATATGAGACAAATGCAACCGCTAATACCAATCCTGAGCGCCGTCTGACAGAAGAAACATAATCTCAAGCGACGAATTTTTATGTCTTACCCGTGTCGATCGCAAAGTTTTCCCCAAAAAGCGCTTGAACACATCATTCCTACAAAAACCACAGTCGAAACCAAAGCTTCCTTCCACGAGTCTAACTTCCACTCACAACGAAGAGCCGGCGCGATTATTGATAGAATCATGAGCTCCATAGCGTCTGCCATCCATGCCATGCCAGTTAAGATACTCAATCTCCACTGAAATCGACCAAAACCAGCTTTTTCGACAGCTTCTTCAACAGAAAAACGAGCTTCATTCTCGTCTGGCGCATCCCTAGCGAAAGTTTTAAAAGTTTATTCTTTAGAACATCAAAAATCTTTTTTCAAACGTGCCTGATCGCATATTGCGCCCTTCCTCTGGAATCCGTTTCGTCCGATTCGACAGCCATGTCACCAGAATCTATAAAAAGCGATCGTTAGATATATGAATTCAATGTGTACAGATTTCACCTATTAAAGTTTTATATAATATGAGGGATTATTGCACTGGAGGAACTTTTAATATTCTAACGGACTTAGGTGGCCCGAAACGGCCTTTAAATTTGTATTATCTTAATAAGTATGAATTGAATAACGGCTTGTTGAAATTTTAGGCAAAGAAAATAACGAAAACGATGAAGAAAATGATCATAGTGGCGAAGACCTTGACCATTAGCCAGCGGTTCGATGTTACGGAACGGAAGTACTTTAGGAGCTCGGTATGCGCAGACTCGATGTTCATCTCCGACTCCTCGACGTTCGAGTCTATTCTCATGATGGTTTCTTCTTGCGCTAAAAAGACACAATTTACGTACGAGCCGAGCCATAGAATCGTTACCTTTCACCATTCCAGCTAACTGAACGAACATATCTCCCAGCTCGACGATGGTTGATTCGACTTGTTCCATCGCTTTCGATCGATCTTGTAAATACTGATCTTGCTCTTCATACATTTGTCCTAAATCCAGTTAAAAGAGCGTTTGATGAGAAAAAATGGACCTTGAAATTGCTGATTGAGAGGAATCAAACTGGAATCGTTATTCTGTGCTCTTTGGTCGTCATTGAACAGGACGGTGGAACGCATAAAGCTGCTTTGCGAGTCTCCAGGAATGCCCTTTCCGGAGAATTGACTTCTCCTATCGCTCTGTGCTTTCATGTTTTCTCGCCGCGCCTCGAGAGTCGATTTAAAATTGCTACTCATTGCGGCCAATTTCGTTTGCAAGCTCCGGACCTAATTATTCAAAATAATAAATAGCAAAGGCAAAACGGCTACCATGGATTTGTTATGTTTTTCCCCGTCTTTCGAGTTGGGCGTTCCAGATTGCATTCTGTCCAACTCAGCCAGTGACTGTCTAAAACGTGTGTCTACCACACAGCGTTCAAAAAACGATTGAATACCTCATTTGGTCCATGTCTTGTTTGATGATATAAGTGAGTTCTTGAATTTCGACGGGCTTGTCATTGAAGAGCGTGGTACTCTTGCAAAGCTGTGTTAATCTTCCTAGTTTGTCCCATGTGTTGGTGATGTCTTTGCCGACTGCCTTGCACCGCGCCGCAATTTGCGATCGTTGACGGTTTCGACCAGCGCCCTTGCCTGCCATGGCGTTCGTCCCCATCGATCGACAAATCGACAGGAACTCATTCGTCCGATCTTTGCTCATATCCTCGGGGAGAACAGGACGATTCTAGGCAAATGACAAAATAGTATAAGTAATCATATTTGCAACACATTTTAATCAAGCAGCAGAATTTGAAAAAGAAAGCCATTTTAAAATTTTAGAAGAGCAGCACGCGGCTCAGCGATGCAATTTTGTACGTTCGAATTAAGGCGTACCTGTAATTCAGGATTAACAGAGGTAGGCTCAGATTTAGCCCAGGCAGGAGTTGCCGAAGATGTAAACGCGCTGCTACCGGCTGAGTGATTGATAGAATAAGTTGGCTTCCTTGAATCCCCTCCCCGCCTCCTATGCGCGTGCATTCACTCTAGAAGCGACCGTACTGATTTACTGATGCATTTTGGAACGTACTGCTTTATTATTTCATTAATGACAATCATCAAGACTACAATTTGAAGTTATGTAATGAGAGTTTTTAAGAAATTCGTATTTTATTTTTTTGATTATCGAAAAAACGTGCAAAAGAGTGAGCGAAGTTCAACAGGCACAATTTAATTTTTGTATGTTTCGTGAGAATTGAAATATGTATTCGTGCGAAGGCAGAGTGAAAGAAAAGGTTGAGACGAATAAGAAGAGGGTTTCAGAGCGTTGCTGTTTTCATTCGAGCTTGACCATCTCCAATTTATTCGCGTCTGGGTCCACTTTGCCGTGTTTTAGGATTTTGACGAACTAAAGAGCTCGTTAGACTCAATTCTGCTTGTGCGCGTTTTACCTCAATGTAATCGAAGTCGCCGTTGGCGTCGATCGGCGCTTCTCGTAAAAGCTCGTCCACCTGGTCTTCGGTGTAGCGGTCGCCCGTCGTCATTAGCAACTCTCGCAGATATTCCTCGCTTAGTTTTCCTGAAAGCGTTAACAAGCGCCATCTGACGTCTTGCCCACCTGAGTTGTTGTCGTCGAAGCATGCAAAGGCGTTGCGTATCACATCCTCGGGATCAGTTCCGTTAAGCTTTTCGCCAAACATCGTCAAGAACATTGTGAAATTGATCGGCCCTGGCGCTTCAGCCATCATTTTTTCCAGGTAATCATCAGTTGGGTCTAGAAGTTTTCGATTAAGATTAAGGATGCTTTTTTGAAGTGGCTTCAAAATTCATATTTTAGCTTTCTGGGGACAATTTTCAAAATAAGCTCAAGATCTTTTTGAGCGGTATTTTACGAGTAGTAAAATAAATCATAATGATAGTTGATCACCTTTGCCGAGAGATGCAAGCATATCGTGAAGATCGTCTTTGTCGACGAAGCCATCCCGGTTTTGGTCAATCATGGTGAAGGCTTCTTTGAACTCCTAAACGAAACATGAGCTATCTGTTGGAATAGCGCGCACCTGCGACTACGAGCTCTATGTAAATTTACAATTACGTCAAAATGTCTGTTTCATCTACCAGTTTCATTTCGCTAAAGAAAAGTTACTAAAATCACTAACATCTAAGGAACCGTTCTGAATTTTGAACAAGAAGTCTGGGCTATTGAGTCTTTACAAAAAATCAAAGCTAAGATTTCATCAATAAAGAAAAATCATTTTTTTTATTATTCAACATTATTGTTGGAGTTTTAAAATAAATGCAAGTGATTGCCCAGGCTTTTGCATTCGCGAGTCTTCAAAAAAGAGAAGATCGTCGGCGCAAATGGTAAGCAGACAGTGTCAATATTGGAAATTCCATTCTCAAAGAGGGAAAAAGAAGAACGTACCTGGATCTGGTCCTGGCCGAACATGGCGAAGACATTGGAGGTGGCTCGTTGCGCTCGCTTCTTTGGCTTCTTGGTTTTTCGGCTGGCCATTTTGGATGTGTTTTGGAGGTCGGCTTGGCTCTCTTTCTAAACTTACTCGGTCTTAGCCCGGCTCTATGTCAATGAGAGTGATTCAGAAATAAAAATGGCCACAGCAGCGCGCAAGAGCAAATATTTGAACAAATAGACTGAATTAGAAAATTCAAAATTTTTTAATCGAAAAACTTCGCAGCAGCATGTGAAAAAAACACAGTAGACTCTCTCTCTCAATATGTTTCTCTCTTTCTAAGTCTGTCAAAATTCGCGCTAGGGTATGAACGGCGCATTAAAAAATACAATGGGAGCTACTTTGGTGGATCAAAGAAAGGTTTGACCTTTTATGATTGACTACAAAAGAAAATCGTTCGCGAATCGCGTGTATATCAAATCGACAAGAATAACTTTACGAAAACCGTGAGTGATCTTTTATTCTTGGCGTGAATAATTTACTACTCGCTTGGTGAATAGACGGCAATTATTAATTTAATCAATCGACAATAGTAAAAATGTTGACAGTACCTTCGTGTTGTTCATTTCGAATGGATTCATGGTCGTCTTGCTTATTTAAAGAATGAACACGAAAAAATAGGTACATCACTGGGCGCTCTTTCGATCTAGAAACTCTTCGGAAACGACTGTAAACTCTCCTTTTTGAGATTGATTCTAGATTTGATCGAATATGCAAAAATCAATCTACTATAGATTAGTTCTCTCTTTATTTCTGATTTCCCTTGTCCCTTTTGAAAGAAAATAAATGAACACATGAAAGATGACTTTGAATGAAGCTGAAGTCGGCAGTTATAAAGCAAAAAAGCTGAGATTCACTAAAATTGTATTTTGGCACATTTTTCGGTTTCGAAATCGTTTTTTCTCGACCAATTGGATATCTCTACGGCTGCCCGGCGAGCTATTAACTTTTCTCGGCTGGCTGCTCAGAAAGACAAAACAGAAGAAGCATCGAAAAGGCGAGTTTTAGTTTCTCAGTTGAAAAAAATGCGCCGCAGATGATGATTGGGCGACCTACACCGCGAAGAAAAAGAGAGGTCCTACCGAGATTCGAACTCGGATTGGTGGATTCAAAGTCCACAGTGATAGCCATTACACCATAGGACCATCTGACCCAGTCCATAAAATAGCGCAATATATTTAATTCTTTCTATAACTTCTCTGGAAAGTCGCTTATTAAAAAAAACACGAATAAGTTACTCACCTTTCCGTTTCTGTTCATCGCTCTATCTGTTGCCATTTGGTACAAAATGAGTGCAATCGTTTCTTTAAATATCGTGGATTTCGTTGAAGGTTGTTTTTGTATTTACAAGAAGATACGACTTATACTGTACTGTACAGTCTGGCATGAAGTGGAGGCAGGATGGTTCATAAATCGCTATTTTACTTATTGAATAATCATGAATCAAGGTTCTTTTAAATTTAAAAGCAAGTTGAACTACCGAAAGTTTGGGTCCCGAATTGATTTCCTTTGATCGGATCATATGATTGCTATTAATCCATCTGTGGCACTGTCTTAGTTTCGAACGCAACCAACTATCGTGGATAGACTATCCAGGATATTCTGCTAATCACTGTGTCAAGCTCACGCCCCAAAACGGACTAGAACGCAAAACCTATCTGATCAACGCAGCGGGCTACTGCTTCAAAGATTATCCACCTGATAGCAAGAGCGCCCTCTGTTGGATTCTCATGCTTATAAGCGGTCAGTTTGAACCAAATTTACAAAATGAGTCGAAAACGAAAATTCTCGGAAGCAAACAGATCACCACCAAAACAGCCACTATCCCTCAAAGCGATAGCAACATTGTCTGTGAAGGAACTGATTCTCGAAGCCTTAGACGATGATCCCGCAGCAGTCGGCCATATCAAAGTCGATCACGTCTTCTCAACCGAGTTCAACATCTACAGAATTCTGCTGCCCGATGGAACTCCGACACCCTATGTATTCTGCGATCACCCGTCTTGCCTTGATAAGCCTAATAGAGATAAGGTAAACATCATTTATTTTAGTTTTTCTCTAATTATTCTCTTAGATCTTCCTTGGGATGGGAGGACGAGTCACATCCGACAAAGCAGTCACTTCACTGATCAGAAGTCACGAGAAGACACACCTCAATTTAGAACGCCTCGGTCGATTACTAGCAGAGATCTGCGTCGAGTTGAACTTGGACCCTTCGTACTGGTGGCGTCTTCCAACAATGGGCTTCAGTGTCGTCCAATTGCTTGGGGCGAGCCACGGATTCAACATTCATGACATTCATGAAGATATCCAGAAATACATGACAAGCCATCTAGAGTAAGTTATAGCGCGAATGATAAATTTTACCTTCGATTCAAAGGCGTGTGGGCATGGAATGGGATGAAGAGGAACGACAATTTATTGAACTCGTCACGGAGCACGAAGACATGGATTACGACGAACCTGGAATGTAAAACTAATATCACTCTGTCATGATTTGTGCAGATTTTCTAAGCTCTTTTTCGCATCTTTAAGGACACTGACTCAGGATTTCTGCACAGGTTGCCGACCCATTTCTTTGACAAATAAGGCAACTACTATTTTCTGGAGTTTGAAAAATTTGGAGTAAAATTTCTGTAGTCAATTTTCATTTTAATTTTAAAACTGGAGATTTTTTTTTCTGGACCTGTTTCTCAAAAAATTTCATCGATTCCATTTGGACCAAAAATAGCACCTTGTTCAGATCGATTTTTAAGGGTGTTAGTGTAATAATTAAGGGTATCTGACTGGGGCAAACGAAAGCCCGGGCCCCGAGCCAGGTTTTCATCAGGGTTTTAGGGGGCCGGGAGGCCCTTAACACCCTTAAAAATGGGCTTGAACAAGGTGTAATTTTTGGTCCAAATGGAATCGACGAAATTTTTTGGGAAACAGGTCCAGAAAAAAAAATCTCCAGTTTTAAAATTAAAATGAAAATTGACTACAGAAATTTTACTCCAAATTTTTCAAACTCCAGAAAATAGTAGCAGCCCAAATAAAGGGAAATCCTCCAAAACTTGTCTCTGATATCAACAATAACTACAGTTAAGAGATTCGATTGTGAGCATCAATTTATCAGGAATAAATCCTTTATATGAAAATCTTCGAGGTTGATAAGAAACCGTATTCGGGGTTACCACATTCGGGATATAATAATCTCGGAAATGAAAACGCATTTGCCCTTATAAATCACGCGCATTTGTTTACGCTGGTCTTGATAGGAAAGTTTGATTTGTTAGTTTGGCCCGTTAGTCAAGCACGCGGCGAAGTGGTAGAAAGTTTCCAGCTTGCGAGAAAATGATAGTTTTTATGCTCGGCACTGATGACCCTGTCCACACTTCTGAAAAAGGTCTGTGTAGTAACCATTAATTATATTAAGGATAAACCTAGACGCGATAACTGAGTTTCGAGTTCTCTTCGATACAATCGCCGGTCTCAGCATGGACCCACTCCATATTTCTCCACAGAACATAGTCGAGCATTTCTGCTCTGTTGGATTGATACGCGCTCACGACGGAACCCAGCACGATTTCGCGCGCACTTTGGCTAAGTTTACAAAGAAGTTTGACGCCAAAGGAAAGCTTATGCGCCCTGGCTTTTACAACGAGGAGGAATTCGTCAAGTTTTGGTTCAATACACATAAGTTCTACAACAAATACGACGTCAGTAAGTCAAGTCTCTTCCATGTCTCCAAGATCTGCATTTTCATCTTAAGACAACTCTGGAGCGATTACCCGAGCTGATTTCCTTCAATCACTCAAAGACTCTGATCGATCAGACGCGGATACCGACGAGAAAGTCTCAGAGATCTTCAACATTGCCGATCGTAACCGCGACGGTGTGATTGACTTCATCGAGTTTTTCTGTCGACTACCTCAGATTCTCAACTGGAATTAACGAATAAACATTGACTTGCATTGGAAACTTTGCATTGGAAACTTTGCTGGGAGATATATGATATTATTATTGATATATAATATATTTTCAAGAATAGTCTATCTAAAGAGAATCAGTTGCATATCGATTGCCACTTTGAGCAGAACTCGGCCTCTCTATCTGAGCATTTGTCTGTAACTTGAATAACCACAAGGGACAGGGCAATCACAATAGCACCGAATACCCACGCTCGAGAAACAATTTTATCCCCTTAAATTCGATGATTATTTGATTTTATAAACGATTATCTAACCTGGGTCGTATCTAGCAGCTTCTAAAAGAAGTGAAGAAATTGAAACTTGGGTCATTATTCCAGCTGTTATTCCAAATAACCATCCGAATATTTTGTGATTTGAACTTTCATCGCTTAGGTTAATAAATAGATAACCTATCAGAGCACCGAGGGGCTCGGCAAATCCAGTAATTGCTGCGTAACACATTCCCTAATAATATGAGCTGCTTGTTTGTGGACTGTTATTACCTTGAGTTTACTTCCAGTCGCAATCATGATGGGAAACGCTACTGCGAAGCCTTCCGGAATATTGTGCATGCCAATGGCAACCGCGATTCCTAAGCCGATCGTTGGATTTGCAGACTTAAAGATAATCCCTTTTAACTATTTTTCATTGTTTACCTGAGCAGATACATACGTAAGTAGACCTTCCGGAATGTTGTGAACAGTGAGGGCTAAAGCAGTGAACCAGCCAACTCGCATAAGTCTGAATGTATCAGCTTCGAACCGTCGTTGGGCCATTTCTTCTTCATTTTCGGGATGCCCTTTTTCGAGAAAGGCACTTGGACAAGAGTTGTCCACTTCAGGATCCAGGTATTTATGAAGCAGGTGGTCCATGGCGAGAGCAACGCCCCACCCAACGAAGAAAGAGAGGCAAGCGTAGATTAGTCCCCAGTCGCCTTTGTAAACCTCCTCAAAGTGTTCTTTTGCTTCGTGGAACACCTCCACGAGGGAAACAAATGCCATCACTCCGGAGGCTGAAGCTAGACAGAAACAAGACGTCAGCCGCATGTGCTGCTTTGGAATAGGAAAATAGACAGTCATTGCGCCAAGAAAAGTCATCATTCCCGCCATCGTAGAAAGAATGAAGCCATATAGAGGCTTTGATGTAGTCGAACTTGAACAATCATCTTCACCCTGCCCGGAAGTCAAAAAATGTCTAATCTCTCCTTTCGGAAAATAAAGCAATAAAAGAAAAATGTTATCCGGTGCCTGTGCGCGATTGGAAAATGAGGAAAGTGAGAAGAAAAAAATAGAAACAAGCCCAGCACCGACAATACATAAAAACGTTTGGCTCTTCATAATCTATTCGTACTTCTCTAATTTTATCATGCACAGCGTTATCCGAGGGAGCCGGAGGACACTTCAAGGAGCAGCGCTTATTGGTTCAATCTGGTGGAAGAGTTTTACTTAGGAAACTCGTAATTCTTTATTTGATTGTTTTTCAACTCTTGCGTCTTTCCAGGGTTGGGTTAGGGTTTACCCAATTTTTTATGAAGGAAATGGAATTATATTGTGGTAAAAATAACAACAATGGAAGCTTCTGCTGAAAACGGAAGTCGAGTTGAGAGTCAAACTTTCTGATAATATTTATTTCTGCTGATGGTAGAGGCCGCTTATCCAGCTGATGAAACTGTGATTAGTAGAGGGGTTAGCAAAGGAGTACATGTATTTTGGCATTGGAGAGGTTTTGTATTCGGCACTAGAATGTCGAAAAATCGAAGCTGATTTAGAGCGCCTTGAAGTCGGCCTTGCCGCGGGGCGGAGTACCAAGACGGGTTTCGTAAAATTCGAGAATCCTTCCCGAGCTCAACCGGCGGCTATTACCATTATTAAAATCAACTTCCGGAGAAGAGAAAACACAACCCTCGGACAATCGAAGGAGAGACTAAAACCCCCGAAAACATCCAACTTCGTCAATTTTTAGGTTAGTCCCGCTCTCACACGAGCCAGCCCTAATGTCTTACTACCGATCGCCCGGTGGCTTCATCAATCTCAGAATTTTTCTTCTTCATTTTTTTTATATTATTGGCCTTTATTTTGTATAAAAAGGAGGACCTACGTCGATGAAGTCGTTGTAATAAAGATCTGGCGCTATTTTTGAAGTTTCAGAAAACGTTATGTTTATTCTTCAGCAATTCTGACGAACTTGATGAGTTTATTCTATTTTCGAGCTTTAATTTGAAATAATTCTTGGTTCTTTTATTAAAAAGGTTTTGGAGATAAAGTTCCAACTGTAATTATATCAACTTTATTAGCGAAAAGGTTCGCTTCAGATTAGCAATGTTTTTCTTAAGTCAGACTTAGCTTGATTTGGGTTTATTTGTAAATTGCAAGGAGTGAAAGTTAGATTGGTGTTGAGTTGAGTTTTCCGTTGTTGGAGCTTTTATTGTGGCGTGTGTGGAGATACGAGCGTGTTCTTGGGAGCTGAGTCGGACGTGCCTGGATGATCCGCCCGAGTTGCCCAATCAGCTGTCCAGTTCGCAGTTGTCGTAGCCAATTAGACGCGCGAATCGATTACAGACTGGGGAACTGTCAGATCCACACGTTCGAAAAGTCAACCTTTTTCTAGCTTTAGATAACGTTGCACGAAAATCGAAAATTTCATACGACTTTCAAAAAGAAAACTTGGCTTAGGTTCACCTAATTTCTTAATTAATAATCTGATCTAGCATTAATAGCGTTTTCGTTCATTCCAACCGTCTATTACTCGGAAAAAAGCGCTAAACTCATCTTAACGAAAATTACAATTATCAAAGTTCGACTTGAACTTTTTCACAAAATTAAATTGAGCGAAGATCATCCTTGGTCTAATTAATATCACGTACTAGCATTGTCAATTAGAATTTCAAATTCAAGCTCAAAGAGTCTTCTCACCGGCGTTCATCTTTTTGTTGTTTTTTGAGTTGCGCTCGGCTTCGAAGAATAAAAACGAAAAAGCCATCTTGTTTTGATGCTTTTACTTTTCTGGCTTGTAGTGTGTGGGTTACTAGGTCAAACTGTGCGCTGGATTGTGATTTTACGATTAAAAAGAGTGAAAAACTGATTAATGCCTTTCGAGCTGCTTGGAAAGTGATTCAACAAGGCCGTAAATATTTGCAGATTCCGAATTACTACGCTCCAAGCCACTACAATATGCGTTTTATTCTAGCAGAGAAAGAAAAAATACGACTGCTATCAGACACGCTAAGAAATAACGATCAATTTTCTTTTAATGCGTAACATGTTTTATTTATCAAATTTTTGTTTTGAAAAATCGAGTCGGAAAGTTAAAAATACTATTCTCGTTATTTGTCGAATCACGGGATAAATCATATTATTATAGTACTAATTTTAAAATTGTCTCGGGAAAGGGATTAATTTATGGAAGAGAGGGACTGCTCAAGACAGGGGCACTATACTGGGATGTATTCTAAAGACGTCGCGCATTAGAATCGATTTGTATGGCGTGGGTAGGAATAGTAACCCTAAGAAGGTGCAGGTGTGAATTCTTTTGAAGATTTTTTTCGTACGAGTAGAAGTGATGGCTGTAGATCGGAGAGCAACAGCGCCGCTACGGTTAAATGTGGGAACTTGACACTGTGAGCTGCCCCCGCAGGCGTAATGCTGCTATGATTGTTTATTTTTTTTTAATTTTCTGTGCTTTTTCTTAACTGTATCTGGTAGTAGCCTCAGCTGTGTTTCCCTTGAAAATTTCGCCAGAAACGCCCGCGCGCCCGTATCTAGCCTAATAGAGAATTCCTTTTTTTCAGAAATCGATTGTCAGGGAATCGGAGAATCGCTCAATATCACACAAAACTAAGGACGACATTTTCAAAACCTTGCGTGAGTCACTTTTTGAGCGGATTAATTTTTCTAAATAGATTTTATTTTAGCGCTCCCTTCTCTGAGTGATAGTACTCTCAAAGTCTTGGATTTTAGAAATAAAAGTAATTCTAGATCGGCGATGAAATTTCTGTGCGAGCCACCAGACCCGTGAACGCTCTTCACTGAAACGCGTGCGTAGTTTGGATACCTCTGTGTCTCCATTACGAGCGTACAGCGAGTTCAACCATCGCCAAGTCATCGGGCTTTATGCTTCCTGATGCGCACACCAATGTGTTCAAGCTTGTCGATCTGCCGGGCATCAAATGGACGAAGTATAGCTTCGCGAATACGCTCCCCTGTCTTCCAGGGGATGATGCGATCCTCTCCGCCTTCGCCAAATGCATGCGCGAGGGAATCCTCTGCACCTGGCGCCGGCCCATGGAGGGCGGGCGAGAAAAGGAAACACCGTCGAGCGAACACAAGAAAGAGCTTTGGTGCTTCTGGTGGGGCGACAAGCCAGCTTTGCTAGGTAGTACTTTCTATAAATGCTGAATGAAAACTGGGTTTAGAATCCTTCAAAGAGAAGGGTCTGGAGAACTCGGACGAGAAAATCTTCGAGTACTCGGGAACGAACAGCGATGGAATGCCTTATGTTCAACGCACCCTTTTATTCAAGGCTCTGCACAACTCTGTCGAGCGCAAGTTGTGCGCCGAAGGATGGACACGAATGGGTCGCTGGTTCTTCAGAACGCCAGAAGGAGACAATATCTCCAAATCAGCGTTTTCGATTAGCTTCTTTCTCAATGGATCGAACGTTTGTTGCTCGATAGAGCCTGGCCAGGCACCGGCTGTGAAGCGATTACGTCCCTCGAACTCGTCTCTGCAGTCTGAGATCCATCCGATAGAAGTAATCTGCGCGCCCTGGGGTCTGCGCGGCTTTTTCTCTGGGAAGTTTCTTCGCAAGCACCATCACGATGTGAGTTTGGCGAATGACTCCTGGAGCTCTTGGCTCGAGTTTTATCCTTATGCATTCCCTGCTACAACACGCGATGACGATGAAGAAGAGCCATTCGCCGTCGAACTGGCACTAGGCAGTACCGTCTCTGCCTTTCGAGTTGTCTACCCAGCACGGCTGGTCTTTGTCCCACAGGATCCAGAGGAGCTTAATCTTCCAAAATTGAAGCCCGAGAAGGCAAAGATTGAGAATGTCGTGCGTGAGGTTGCAAAGAGTGCGGCGATCGACCTCTTCCCCCGTCCAATGGCAAATGGTAACATTCCGACGTCCGTCAACCAGTCAAACATGGTAGAGGTCGTCCCTTCCTTCGTTGATCGGCGCTGCCGACGCTCTGAAAAGTCCTCCGTCAAGAGAACCACTCGCTGGCCAAAGCATAAGTCTCCATTCCACAAGCGCAATAACGAAGGCCAGCGTCGCTCCGAATTCATCATGGATGAGGTCGTTAACGCCGACTCACTTACTGCACCCGAATCAAATCCTCCAACCAATTCAACGACGCAATCCTCAAACTCGCCCGCGACGCCGACAGAAGTCGATGACGTGAAGGATGTTATGGGTGATTCTCCCTCTCCAATTTATTATCGACCAACGGTGCCCTGTTGGAACGGGCTCAAGCTTCCCGTCGAACCGAATGGCTTGACCCTCAAGAGCGACCGTTGTCGCCCAAAGCTTGAGGTCGACGACATCGCCGATGACGACACTCTTTACTTCTCCACTAATCGTTCAAATAATGAGATATTTCCAGAGTTCAAGCCGCGTAAAAGATTGAAGAAAGCTCGAATTAGCGAGTCCAATGACATTTTGCCGGCAAAAAAGGCGCCCAAGGAAACCCTTTACGAGCCATCACCAACCAAAACCGAACCTAATCCCTTCGATTCGAATGGAAGTATGATGGATCACCATAATCCCATTTCGCTTACTAACGCTATAAATAATGGATATTCCGAAAAACGACTTAGTGTCAAAGAAAACGACCCAGACGAGAATACGTACGAGCTAAATATCCTCACGCCGAGTCCTGACGATCGTCCAGGATTAAGCAAATCTAGATATTATACTTCGAAATTGAGCCATCCGAGTCCAAGTCATGTAACGCAACGCATAAAAAAGGATCCCTCTGAAGTCTCGACCTTTCTTCTTGATTCGTCGACAATGTTAACGCCTGATCCTGACCCAGAGCCTGGCACGAAGACAGACGAAGAAGGAGTCTTCGCAGCCATAAGACTAGACGATGAATCAATCACACACTCTCACTCTAATGCTCCTAACTACAAGCCTAGTTGGAAAGACGGATCAATCAGTCACAAGTTTAAGCAAAGAATGAAAGAAAAAGAGCTGAACGCGCAAGGACAAGAAGCCTACAGGCGACAGATTCAAGTGCACATTCAGCAGCCGACAAGTGTGCGTCCCCCGAATACTCCTGGAGCTCCACGAACGCCTGGTATCTCTGGTGGCCCTGGCACTCCGGGTCACGCGCCACAGACTCCGGGGCAACCGACGACCCCTGGCTATCAGAACCCACATTCGGTTGGTGGTCCGCCGTCCGTGGGAACCTATCCGCACACGCCAGGATCTACGCGACTTTCCATGAACCATCGATCTCCTGGCGTCGTTCCTCCAAGTCCCGCGAGCCATGCAAGTCATTCACGCGATTTCAATGCCCCTCGAACTCCGAAAACTCCCCGCACACCTCGAAGCTGTCTTACACCGGGCAAATCGGGCCCTGGCTCTGTTGGCATTCGCGGTGTAGCAAGTCTACCAGAAGCCAGCGCACTGTTGCTGAATCTTATTTTGAGCGACTCTGTGTTAGACGCTCACCGTGATAGAAACTTTATACAAGCGCCTTTATGCAGTTGCAAGTCAAATTATTTGGGATCTGATGGACACCTGATAGGTAAGCATAAATCGATAATGCTGCTTTATAAATGCATCAATCTATTTATAAAGAATTTCTCGCAAGAATGTTTTTTATCGCCCTGTCTTTCTGGTTTATTCTTACTTATTACTTCAGGAATGAAAATAAAAGGCGCCACGAATATGGATGAAGACGACATTTGTAGCTGTGGATTCTCAGCAATAGCGATGCGATCATCTGCGATCGGCACCTGGGGTGGGCTTTTCTTAGAGGACGAGATCAAAATGGCTGGCGAAAAGATAGAAGACGATGTTGTTCTCGCAAACCAACGCTGTTTCCTCGACGACAGTTTAAGAACAACACCTGAGATACTTGGAAAGGGCGGCAATGTTGGTGTTAACAAGCCCAAGCTCAATGTCGTTGCAAAAATGCTTCGAGTTATCATAGAAACAACCAAAAGCGTAAGTAGCGACAACGAAATTTCCTGACTACCCCCGATTCTTTTAGAGAAACATGACAACAGCCGATGCCAACGAATTTCCTCATCCTTATATTCTCAATTATGCGTTATTCTGGGACGCGTGCAATGCAACGGGCGACGCTCTGAAGAATGCTCGGTCGGCTGTGCAGCAGGCAGCGTCTGACCGTGACAACTCTCTTCATTTCGGACACGATGTGTCGCAAGACGTCGTCACAAGATACTCACTGCCTTATCAAGACGCACTGCAGCAAGCTCCGACATCCGAAGTTGTTCGCCTTCTAGGGTTAGTCAAAATAATTTAAGTACGAGAGGCATAAACATAATTAAAGATATCTCCGGCCGATTTTACAAGAAGCAATCCAAAAGCCTGGCGTAGAAGGACCGCTAAACTGGTCTGGCTTAGTTCGCGCCGGGCGAAGGACCGCTAGTGACGAGACAGAGGCACTTCCAGTCCCGCAGCTCCAGTCGATGTCGTCATCTGTGCACAATGAGCTTTTCCACGCTGCGCCGAACTCTATCCAATTCAGCCGAGAACTCTCGCTCGCGCCCGTGGGAATGAAGAAAAACGTCTATTATCTCGTCATTTTGCCAAATTCAGACGTCATCCTGAGCAAAGCGAAAAGGTAGGTTGAACTATCATTTCTCAGGAGTCATTTGGTTATTTAGATGGTTCCAAGAGCTATCTTCGGCTTACACGCGGAACAACTTCGGCACTCACAAGCCGCTTCCACTGCCGATATCTCATTCACGCAAAACGCGCAAAGTGTCCGACAATTTTATCCGCCTTGTGCAGGACACCACTTCTTTTTCTGACCGGTACCGAAAGACATTCACGAATCAGGTGTCGCCGATCCTTCAAAGTCTCCATTTTAAAAAGCAGTATGGCCTTGACTGGTCGAAGCACGCTGCGCAGCTGGACCAGGACCGCCATGGACCGGGCTATGATCAGAGTAGACAAAGGGCTGAGCTGATGAATCCAGGTAAGCAAGAATAAAACTCGGCATCAAATTTCCTTGAATCAAGATCACCCGAAGAACAAAACTCTTATCGACGGAGATATCAGTCAACTTATCGTGTATGTATTCGAGCCTTCGCAAGCGAAAGACGCCGAGCACCCCAAGGATCTCCTAGAGGTACGCGATCGTGAAAACATGATGCGCGCGTTGCCTGAGCAATGGAAGTCTCGTACCCAGTTCAAATTCATTCCAGCGAGCTTCTTAGCGACGGCCGACACCCAGTTCTTGGAAAAAATCTCGCTTGAGACGTTTAATCAGGTTTGTCAGATTACACGTGTGTTTTTTCAATGCTTCTAGTGTTTAACTCCGCTTGATAAAGCACTCAAACCGGAAAAGTCTTTCACTGGTTTCGGTCCTACGAAAGACAGAATCGAGAAGAAGGCTGTGATCTACACGGAGAGCAATGAAAATCCATCAATAACATTACGAGAACCTGAGCCCGACTTCTCGGCTGAAACTGAGAGCTACCAGCAAGTTATTTATTGCTCTTACTTTCCGTCTCAGGATCAACGGTAACCATCATTCGGAAAGCATGATTAATATGTCTCCTCTTTAGATGGGTACTGGTTTCATGCACTGATAGTTTTGGAAAACATCTGGAGACAAATGTTATCGCGATTGACGTCCCAGCAAGGTAGCGGACGAATATTTTCGCGGCATATATTTATCATTTGAATAGAAATTATGATAGAAAAAAGCTAATCATGAAGCTTAAATACGATTTAGATATTTGACAAGCAGGCGCCAGAAAAATACTGTCTGATTCAACAAGCGCTGAGCAAAGTCTGGGAATTCACGAAAGAGTTCGCAGACAGGACGTTCAGCGAGGGCCAGCTACGAGTCGTCGTCTCTCGTATAGGCCGACTTGGTTTCGGCGAAACCAATGAATGGGCAAAGCTGATGCAAGTATCTGCCAGATGGTCCAATTGGACACAACGAGCGAACAAGTCGAGTTTGAGCTCTCACAAGCTCTCTCTTGTTTCTGGTAAGATAGAAATGTTTTTGCTTAGTCAAACTGTTAATTAAGCGTACCTTACGTCGATCGAGCCGGATGCAACAATCAGAATCGTTCAAGACCCAAAGAAAACTTACAAAGCGATCAGCCAGTCAAAACTAGCCACCTTGAAACCCGAAGAAGTTCAATCAGCACATATAGCCGTTTTCGCAACAACACCTAGTGCCAGAGAAAGTACTGGCGATGAGAAAAACAATGCAAATCAAAACGATGATTTCGGACTCGACCTTGGATGGACAGATGCAATGAATGACGATGAAAATGAAGACCGTGAGTAACCATAGAAGCAATTTTGAAATGCTTTCTTATCGAGTTTCCAACTAGAATGTAACGAACAGGGGATCTAATGTTTTTTTCAGTGAAAGGACTGGCTGACGAAATCGTCGGTGAAAATATGGGTGGAGCAGCTGGAAGCGAAGATGGAGAAAACTGCATCGAGCTGATGCACCAGCCACTTTCCGTCGCGCTCTGGATCAGTCAAGCTCTTATGCCAATCGGCATGCCTCAATGGTTCGGGCCTCTAAACAAGAACGAGCCTACTACCCTCAGAGTCGCTCTTCACATCCAAGTAAGCACCGTTCCTTATTGACCTTTATCTGACCCTTGCTTGAAGGCGAAATCGTCGGACATACAAGAAAGTCTGCATGCATTAGACAAGTCCTGCACGCAAATCTGTCTGCGCTACATTGTCGAGAACCTGGAGCGCCTCTCATGGCTTTCGATGAAACCGGCGGGGCGTGTGATGAGTCGGAGCGCGCTGCCGCACCATATTTCCGCGCTCGCCGAGCTGCACCGCTCGCTCATCTTGCTCACCTCGCGTGTTGGACAGCTAAACTCCCAACTGCCTAGTTCACAACAGCTGTAAATACGAAAACAATTCTTAAATTAAAAAATTCTAAACAAACCATCGCCGTCTTAAACCCTTATTCTATTTCCATTCTACAAACATATTCTTTCAGTTTGCGACCCTCACTCCCTTAAAGTTGAGCCCGAGCTATGTGATCACAAACCGAGATTGCAGGGCCTATCAGATAATCGGGTCCGAATAGTCGTTATTTTTTAAGTTATAATTCATTTCGCATTCACCTCAAGAATCTACCTTCTGGCAGACATTCTAGGATCATTCACCTTTCTCTTCGTTACCGGATCATTTCCTGATTCAGATTCCCCCTTTTTCGCCATTTGCTCTTGTCTCACCAAAAGAAACCGTGCTTTGGCTAGAGAAGAACAACTCGACGAAGCTAATTTCCAAAAACTTGTCTTATGTGTGCCTGATCTTCTTGGCCTGAAAAACACATGTACCAACTAAACGACCAATTAAATATAATGTTATAGAACTTCTTGTCAAGTTCAATTGCCAAACCTTTTGCGCAAACGTATACTGAGAAGAATAAAAGCGCCTAAGAAAAAAAACAAATATCTGTTGAGTATGGAAAACCATTTTTCAACAGACGCACTTGGACTCAATCAGATTATGTACTGTTTCAAGACACTAGAGTTTTTTTCAGGGGCAGTTTTAAAGACAGGGATTTATGACTTAATTATGATTTATTTGCAGGGCAAATTTTAAAGGAAATTCAGTGATTTTTAAGTAAAGGGGCGATAGAAGGGCAATAATGGAAGAGATATGACCATGAGTACTGCGCCACTTGAGCTAATTAAATAAATATTGGTCCAGAACGTTAGTTTTAGTCTAGTGGCGCCTTTTGTAATTTAATTATTACTCATAATCCTGTAACAACAATCCGTTAATCAAACTCTTTTCATTCCGGAAAGAGCACGCCAGACATGGAAAACGCAGAGAACAAACTACCGCGATTGGCATTTCTGACTGACTGATTCTGATTTTCGAGTGAAATAGCTAATCAACCAATTAAAATTTGACTCTAGTGTCTCTTCTTTGAGAGTTCAGTCAAACCAGTGACGCCTACGCAATCTACGTTACAAATCTCCTATGTTTTTAGCATGGAGAATTGTAACGTCAATGTGCATCTTTCAAAAATCAGTCAGTCAGGACTGCCAATCGCGGTACAAGAAGAGTGCCAGAAGTGCCTGAAACTCGAGAGTCACTGGCAACATAAAATTAAAGAACAAATAGTAGTCGCAGAAGTCGCGCAAAAGTCAGGGCAAAAGTCTAGTTTCAAGTTAAGTTTAAAGAATACAAAAAAACTATTCGAAATTGACTTCATTACAGACGAGTGACAATGACAAAGAAAATTATTCTTTTGAAAACTTAATTGAGGAGTTACTGGAAAGTTTAGAACTTGTTCAAGCAAAAATATATTTTACAAAAAAATTAAGTAAGCCGATTATCGGCATATATAATATCAGTCTATATTGTAATATCAATCTTGGTGATATTGGAGTCGGATATCTAGTTTGAATTCAAGTTATCCAAAAAACAACTTCATTGTATTTGAACATAAAAAAGAAAGACCTCGAAAGTGAAAGAGAACAAAATTGTATTTTGCGAAACGCGGTGATAGAGCTTCAGCTAGATCAAAGATGCTTGGAAGAGCAAGTTGGCTACGCACGTCGGTATGTATTTGGAAAATATTCGAACGTCAGGCCAAGTGATTTTCTGGCTACCTGACATACGTCTATTGAGTTTGCAAACTTTCAATCCAGCTGACTCAAACAGTTCGAAGCTCTGGATTGGAATCCAGACTTAGAATACAGCAACTCGGATTGTAAGATACGGTAACAGAAATCTTCAGTGTCATTCGTAATTCCTCTCGAGAGCAAGAAAAAACGCGTACTGAAAATGAGAAACTTCGGAGAAAACTTAAATCAGCAGAAGAACGAGCCGAATCTTTACGTCAGAATATCATGTCAGTCAAGAAGGACAAAGACTCTTATCAGGAGAAGAACGAAGGATTACAGCTCAAGCTTAGCAGAAAGAGAGAGGAGGTCAGTTTTTAAACTCCATCCTATTGTGAATTGTCCTTATAGGTGGATTTTTACAGAACAGACAATCGAAATCTTGTAGAAGAAATAGAATCATTCGAAACAGACCGAAAACGATTAGAAAATGAGCTAGCTGACGCTAAGTATGATAATTGATTAGATCAAATGCTGACTGAAAATATAACGTTAAGGCGAGAAATCGAACACATAAAATCTGAAGAGTACCAGATGAGTATCGCTCTCCCCTACACTCTGGAAATACAGAACAAGCAGGAACGAATCAACGAGTTAGAACAATGCCTATCAAGTCAATCCAATAAGCCTCCACTGGAAAAACAGTAAGAGCTAAAGAGCTGAACTTAAATTTAAACTTTTTAGAATTAAAAATGCTCCTCCTCCGCTAGTACTCGAGTATGTTTTTGAGTGATTTTTTTAAGAGTGCTTTTCTCTGTGTGAATGTTTTGCGGGATATTTTTTCTAATGAAAACCTAGAAAATCCATCGCTACAACTAAGAAGACTCTTTGCCGAACGAAATCTGCAGAACCAAGCAACCACGGACATCGAAAGGCTCTTGCTTCCTCAATGGCAAACATATTAGAAAAGCAAGAATCAATATCAGAGCCCTCAACTCCAAGGTAAAAACTCGAAAACCGCTAGTTGACGAAATTCTAGTAGGGAGGACGTTGACATGACAGAATGGCCAATGACAGTGTTACCAACGCCACAAGTTAGCCGACACACGAAGTTCTGACTAACACAGCAATTGGTTTTCATGTAAAAAGTCTAAAATAAAATACGAAAGAGTGTCTTCTGCAATCAATAAGATAAATTCTTCTGTATCTTCTTTAGGAGATGTAGCTTTGTAGATGAAAAAGAAGAAGGTATAGTAATAATTTGGAACGTAATTTAATTCGGACTGTTCCATTATACGTGCTTGATATAGGCATATTTCGTTGAGTACGCTTCTCCTCTTCTCCTGATAGGCTCTTCATTCGTCTCAGTAAATTAGAATCTGTTGAAAATTTCAACTTGAAATAGTGAAATTTCCAGCCGTTCTATTTAGTGTTGTAGGCGAATTATAAGATGAAGCGCAGCGCGGAGTTTTATTCAACTTAGAGTTCAAAGACCGTATTCCGACCGTATATTGAAAAGGAGCCTCAATGAGCATGATGCGTTTCTGCTCTTCGAATTGAATCAATTATCGGGACACAAAGAAGAATTATCTACCTCGAACGGCTATCAGGGTCTCCTGCAGCCTCTTATCGAACTCAAACTGACCTTCGAAGTCTGCGGGATTATGTCGATTTCGACATTCTAACACAACGAGAAAAACAAAAGTCTTGTCGGCCCGCACTGCGCTCATGAAATCAAGGAAGAGTCCCTTTCTGAAATCGCGCGATAATCTACGTTCTTGTAATTCTATTTTTAACGAATTCGGTCGGTTTTCGCTGAATTCGCAATCTTAGATCAAGTCGGCGGGAAGGAAAAATCTATGAAAAAACTCCCATTGAGGAGAACTAGCCGCAAAGGCGAGTTTTTATTTTTGCGAATACGATTCTTTTTATCCGCATATTTAATATCAGATCATAGTCAGTATCAGATCATAGCGTTTCAGATCGGAGTAGAATGGCGTCCGTGACGCGCTTCCTGTCCGAGATTCGATCATTCAACAATCATCGTTCAACGCGACTGCGATAAACGCTGGGAGCCTGAAGATTCGAACTCGCGGCTTTGAGATTTGTTACGTTGGGAACTTGGGAAGTGCACAACGGGCCATCCATGACCGTGTGTCGGGCGAGAAAACGCTTGTTTTGTGCTCGGGCGAGGCTTCGCGCCAGTCGCGATGAAAAATATTTTTATCTTATAATTTATGCTACCGCGATTATCATTCCTGACTGACGGAATTTCCAGTCAGTCAAATTATGTCACATTTTCAATGTTAAAAACATAGGGCGAACGCGTTGCGTTGTGACATAAATTGCTGAGTGACGGGGGTCCTTTCAGTAATCGGACTCTGATTGGCTAATTAGCGGAGAACAATAGAAATTAAATTTAGTCAGTCAGAAATGAGAATCATGGTATATGAGTTAAATGACAGTTTATTAGTAATTGCTTATTTGCTCACGAAAAAACATGTTGTTAATGTGACCATACATTGTGAAAGACGAAAAACTCAGGGGTTTCCCTGAGAAACTCCACACGAGGCTACCCGAGCGAGTTTTTTAGAGGGCGCTCGCCCAGGGAGAAGTCGGGTTTCCCCGAGAAGACATTGCTTCAAGCGTGATACGATCTCGTACGTTCACGAGCCGCAGCGTTGGGCGCTAACCAACGGGCCACCCGGGTGCCAACAAAAGAACTTAAAAACAGGTATTTATACTGCCAAATTACTGTATTCTAGAGAAATTTTCTCGTTTATTTCAAAGTTAAATCCCTTCAATCAAAGGTTTTTCTGTGTATACAGTTTTCGCGTTTATATCGAATACAAGATCGTAGAAACAGTCTAAAATTCAGATAACCTTTAATGGGAAAAATATAAACTTACTGTAATTGACGCAAGGGGATCTACTGTTATTACTGATATATCGACTGTAAAAGAACCAAGTTTAGAACCTCCCTCGGCTTTGTTGAAATCAAGGAGGTCATAAACAGTTCCACCGGCTGAAAATTTCAAATCACTGATTCGCATCAGGGTTCCATGTCTTGTATCCATGATTAATCGATCAGAAGCAAAATTCATCGCTGGAAATTCCAACTGATGATTTCAAAAAACTTTTGTGGGGCCGGAAATCGTAAAAACTGCTAGTGCAGTTTTCTTCAGCTCATCGAGACAAGTCGAATGATGGGTCTAACTCCTGATAACTCTAATGATTTACCGGTTTACCGGCCGGTTACCGGAAAATACGTTGTCACCGGCCGTTTTTGTTCTAGAAGTGATAAACAGATGATTGACCCCGAAAAATGTTCCTTATAGTTAGTTCTACTGCAGGCTAAAAGATGAGAGTCGTATCATTACTCCGAAGAGAGTTATCACTAAAAACAGTAAATTTTGCATAAATTCCGTTGTCGCTGCACGTTCCTGATTTCTAGTCCCATTTGCGCCAGAAATAGTATTCTAGTGATAACTCTCTTCGGAGTAATGATACGACTCTCATCTTTTAGCCTGCAGTAGAACTGACTATAAGGAACATTTTTCGGGGTCAATCATCTGTTTATCACTTCTAGAACAAAAACGGCCGGTGACAACGTATTTTCCGGTAACCGGCCGGTAAACCGGTAAATCATTAGAGTTATCATGAGTTAGACCCATCATTCGACTCGTCTCGATGAGCTGAAGAAAACTGCACTAGCAGTTTTTACGATTTCCGGCCCCGCAAAAGTTTTTGAAATTATCAACTCGTATGTTGTATTTCTGGCAGTTGGTTGGATTTCACCAGCCTTGACGTACTCACAAGAGTCAGAATCACAATTGAAGGCATGGTAGAAATTCAGTTTGGCGCCTCGGTAAGTCTCTGCATCGGTTTCACTAGTTTTCAGACTGATTTTAGAGCCTCCCGATACTCCACCCTAGAATAGTTTTTGCGTCTTTATGTCTTCCATCGAAACTTACAGAAGTCGTCGAACCATCCTTCCCAGAGATCAGAGAAGCCGAGTAACTCATTGTTTTCGCGCCAAGGTCGAATGTAACGTCCCAAACACAACGAGTGCCTCTTGGATACCAAGATGCACAAACATAGTTTCTTGCATCGTAGTCAAAGACTAAATACTTACAGAATTTATTAAAACGTAATCAAAAATTTCCTACTTTATCAGCACTCACGGGAGACTGAGTGAATCCGGACTTTGTATTGAAGAGCTCGATGATATCAGTTTGCTCAAGAATTCCGGTTTGGAGGAGAAGTCAACCAGAGAGTGTGAACTTTAGTAGACCGAGGATACCAAAAATTTTCCTACTAACGGTAAAAAACGGGCGAATTTTCGAAGGCGCAACTTGAGTTTTCACTGTAACTGCTTTGAAAATACATATCCGCCGGCATCACAGTAGAAAGAACCATATCTGTCGCACTCTTTCCTTATTCCACGAAAAATAGCTTCGTCAGAGTCACGGTAAGTAAAGATGATCAAGTCGTCATCCTCAACAAGATCTGGAAGCTGGTAAAAATGACCTCGATTGATTGTTAACCCGACATTTTGAGGATACGTAACATTTCCTTGATAAAGGTAATCACAAGTTCTTCCTGACTGAACATTTGTTTCACAATTTCGGCCAATATAAATCTTCAGCTCGCCAGCAAAATTTGCGACACTCTTAAAGGGTCGCAAAACGTTTTAATTCGGCGATAAAGCAAACTTATAAAAAGTAACCCTTTCCTCAAGTTGGCCAGCTGAAATTCAAGGGTTGCGTTTCTCTGGGCAATCACCAGTGAGATAAAGAAAATCCAGACTCTCATGACAATGACAGCATTAGTCTGATTCTTTCTGGTAAAAAATCTGTTTGAATAGGATTTGTGCACGGATTGTCTTCATTTTCCTTTGCCAGCTATTTGACAAGCTTTACAACTTCCTGGATACAGGAATAAAGAACACAACACCCTCCCACGAAAGCACTGATTCTGGGCGGATAAGTTTTTAATTGGACTTTTAATTTTCATTCAAATTTATTGATCAGCAAAGAGCAGATGTTTAGCAAGGAATGAAATGTCGAGTTCATTTTTATTCAAGATTACTGATCTGAGACTTTTTCTTCTTACTCTTCTTTTTCTTCGGAGTCGAGACTTGTTCGTCAACGGTATTTACCTTGAAAAAAGTAAACTAGAATAATTGTTTCCAACAAACTTCTGATTTCTTTGATTTTTTCTTTGGTTTCTCGGTTGGCGGGTCATTATCTTCTAAGGGGGTCTTTTTCTTTTTATTCTTCTTTTTCTTTGGAGGAGAAACTTCTTCTTCTTTATCTGCATTTACCTAGATAAAATTTAACCAAGAAAATTATCTCCAAAGTACTTCCTCTTTCTTTGATTTTTTCCGAGGTTTCTGAATAGGCAAATCATCATCTTCTAAGAAATCTTCTTCTTGCAATTCTTCGTCGTCCCCATTATCGTCGTCTTTAGTAGTAGCGATTATAGCTAATCTGTAAGTCTCTAACATTAACACGAGTCCATTTTTAATGGTGAAAAACAAGATTGTCGGGTGAACAACATTTCTTCCAATGATGATGTACATTCTCATCGCCCAAAAAGGGCCATCCTTATAAAATATTAAATTCTTAATTTTTCCTAAGAACAGAATAACCTGAAGAACTACGGTGGTAAGAATACTCCAAACTTCAGGATTTGCCCAAAAGCTTCCCATGCAGTCATTTCTACTTCTTCTTCAATAATCTTAAATTGCTGTTTGTCCTTACTTTTTCATTGGAAACGTACCATAACAGGACTTCCACTCTCTGAGCCGTAAATCTCTGACACTTTTGTCTTCGTCTTAGAGGTTCCTGCAACGACAAGAATAAACTGTACCAAGCAGTGTTGGAAAAAACCCGCCCGCGAACCCCGCGGGGGCGGCGGGCGGGGGCTGCGGGCGCCCGCGCCCCCGTACCCGCAAAAATTTCGGATCTGGCCCCGCGCCCGCCCGCGACCGCAAAAAATTTCTGATTTGGCCCCCGCGCCCGCCCGCGCCCGTACAAATTTTTTTTAGCCGCCCGGGGCCCCCGGGCGTTGTTATAATTCCCTTTCCTCGCCTTGAATTTTAATTGAGCTTGACGGCCCAACTGGCCGATTCCCCCCTTTTTCTCCCTCCTTGTTTTTTGAAGGTATTTCCTTACACCGACCATATCCTTACACCGACCAAATCCTTACACCGACCAATTCCTTACACCGACCAAATTCTGAAAATGGTCGAGATAGACCCCCACAAAATGAAGCCTCAAAATAGTTTTCCGACCTGTAGAATCCTTTTCCGGGGTCAAAATTTTAAAATTCCGAAAATTGATTTTTCGAAAATTGTTGACGGGGGGGTCCGTCTCAGCCCTGTTCCATGATTTTTGAATTTAAGGGCTTGACGGCCCTTCGGGCCGTCTCAGCCCTGTTCCATGATTTTTGAATTTAAGGGCTTGACGGCCCTTCGGGCCGTCTCAGCCCTGTTCCATGATATTTGAATTTAAGGGGCTTGACGGCCCTTCGGGCCGTCTCAGCCCTGTTCCATGATTTTTGAATTTAAGGGCTTGACGGCCCTTCGGGCCGTCTCAGCCCTGTTCCATGATTTTGAATTTAAGGGGCTTGACGGCCCTTCGGGCCGTCTCAGCCCTGTTCCATGATTTTTGAATTTAGGGGCTTGACGGCCCTTCGGGCCGTCTCAGCCCTGTTCCATGATTTTGAATTTAAGGGCTTGACGGCCCTTCGGGCCGTCTCAGCCCTGTTCCATGATTTTTGAATTTAAGGGGCTTGACGGCCCTTCGGGCCGTCTCAGCCCTGTTCCATGATTTTTGAATTTAAGGGCTTGACGGCCCTTCGGGCCGTCTCAGCCCTGTTCCATGATTTTGAATTTAAGGGCTTGACGGCCCTTCGGGCCGTCTCAGCCCTGTTCCATGATTTTTGAATTTAAGGGCTTGACGGCCCTTCGGGCCGTCTCAGCCCTGTTCCATGATTTTTGAATTTAAGGGGCTTGACGGCCCTTCGGGCCGTCTCAGCCCTGTTCCATGATTTTGAATTTAAGGGCTTGACGGCCCTTCGGGCCGTCTCAGCCCTGTTCCATGATTTTTGAATTTAAGGGGCTTGACGGCCCTTCGGGCCGTCTCAGCCCTGTTCCATGATTTTTGAATTTAAGGGGCTTGACGGCCCTTCGGGCCGTCTCAGCCCTGTTCCATGATTTTTGAATTTAAGGGGCTTGACGGCCCTTCGGGCCGTCTCAGCCCTGTTCCATGATTTTTGAATTTAAGGGGCTTGACGGCCCTTCGGGCCGTCTCAGCCCTGTTCCATGATTTTTGAATTTAAGGGGCTTGACGGCCCTTCGGGCCGTCTCAGCCCTGTTCCATGATTTTTGAATTTAAGGGGCTTGACGGCCCTTCGGGCCGTCTCAGCCCTGTTCCATGATTTTGAATTTAAGGGCTTGACGGCCCTTCGGGCCGTCTCAGCCCTGTTCCATGATTTTTGAATTTAAGGGCTTGACGGCCCTTCGGGCCGTCTCAGCCCTGTTCCATGATTTTGAATTTAAGGGCTTGACGGCCCTTCGGGCCGTCTCAGCCCTGTTCCATGATTTTTGAATTTAAGGGGCTTGACAATGGCTGGGAACTCTAAGTTGATCAATCTCAGTTTTGTCCCCAACCCCACCCACACCCATCGTTTGAAAAATTATAATTATCTTAGTTTATAGCTCTATTATGGTTTTTATCAAAAATTTTTTATTTTCCGATTTCTGAGCCCGCGGGGCTTGCGGACGCGAGGGTTACGGGCGCCCTTCACCCCCCGGGCGCCCGCGGGCGCGAAAATCTGCGGGGCCCCCGCCCGCGCCCGCCCGGATCCGCACGTAATTTTTGAGTTGGCCCCCGCGCCCGCCCGGACCCGCAGGAAATTTTGGAATTCGCCCCCGCGCCCGCCCGCACCCGCGGAAAATTTTGAAATCGGCCCCCGCGCCCGCCCGCGCCCGCGGGAAATGTTGCGGGTTTTCCAACACTGGTACCAAGGACCATGTCCAAAGCCCAAGCATAATAAGAATGACACTAAATGAGCAGCGCACTTCCATTTCCTAAGCAAAATTAAGTCTTTGAGAATAAATAACTCATTTCATCAAGTTCCGAACCTTGATTGTCTCAGTCACAAATTCAAGAATATCCGCACCGACGCCAATGAAGATAAGTAGAACTTGCGACAGCTGATCACGAGTGACACCCTGTGCTTTAGGCAACATCCAACGACCGACGATAATGATGAACAAAATCAATTGATGAAGAATGTTAATCCAGTCGTCATCCGAGTTGAAGATTGGTATGTTTTTCTTGATCTTAAATTAGGAATGAATATTTGATGCTTAATTTATATACAAAAGTACCCATTCATCAATGATATCGGATATAATGTTCGCCTGTGAGTCGTCTGCTTGATCGGCGTCAAGTAAACTGTTTTGCTGTGTCTCTGTTTTGTTATTCTCTTCTTCTGTTTTCCTTTTTATTTCTTCGTTCTCATCGAAACAGCTGGAGTTCTGGTTCTTTTCACAGTCAAACTGAAGATCACAGGCTCGTTCCAGAACGAGCCGTTGCCATTGAAATGTGGATTTCAGCGCTGAAAAATAGTTGTTCCTTACTAAGCGATCTCTCGAATTTGAAACCAAGTCTATTTACCCGCATCGTTGTATGTTTCATTCCCCATACATTTTGTATATTTCCCCTCTTCGACCGCCGCAATGTTCCAAACTGTTTCTCCTGTACTATCATCTGTTATACTCAAACCACCTTCCATAGATTCATCGCAGCTCGAGTCGACTAGTTTATTCAAATGCTTCCTGAGATCTTCCTCCGCATCTTCTCTCTCACGATTGGAAAACGAGCCATTAGTTTTCACGTTATAAGTGTCTATTACTTTTGTAAAAGTATCATTGACCTCTGTGAGAGTTGTTTCTACCGCGAAGTCATGTCGCACAAAACTGGTAAAGCGAAATTCACAGCCAGCGCTGGACGATGCATTCATTGGAAGGTTCCTGAGCCAAGCTCTCGTATCCTGGCAGACATGCCGCTCCTGCCTATCAAAGTACGATTTTATCTCCAGGAACCAAATAGCTGGGACGACAGAGCCAAGATAAAGCGCAATACAAGGAGAGATGAATTTATATTCTCGGCCCCCGCGAATGGCAATCGTGAAAAGAGCTTCGAAGAAAAGAGTCATCACCGGGACAAGGAGAATGAACATGAATGAAGTTTTGTAACGATGCTGACACTTCCAGACAGCAAGTAGACCGTGGGCTTCACTAAGAGTTCAGAATAAGGATAAAAATACCTTACTTACCCAAAAACATTGCTCTTGCACCAAGTGCCAAAACAGCATCTTTCATCTATCAAGGCTCTCCTTTTAAAAACTCTTGGATTTTCGACAAATAAGAGAGACGCACCTCAAGATTTTGGCGCTTTTCTATTATTATATGTATAAGGCTAGGAGACTAATAGAGTTGTTAGAGGAATATTCGAACAGTACTTGTGAATACATTAGTGTTTTTCACAAGTCAATAAGCGTTTACCGATTGAACCCTCTTTGTATACGAGCCTGAATATAAGCGCGTGTGCCGAAACTGTGGAAGCACAATTGGCATTTGGGTAGACGGAAAGACGGATGCATATTTCGGAAATAATTACAAAATGAACTATATGATATAGTCTGTATCGTATAGACGCTATATAGACTATTATTATAGTCTATACGTTTCGTAATATAAGAATTGTGAGATAAGAATATAAAAATATGGATCATTTTTAATGTGTAGGCCTAGTGTTTATGTAGCGTACGGAAACCATAGCAACAATGACGAACGTAGTTTACCTTCTTACCATTGAAAAAGTGGAATTTTCATCTTCAAAGGATCATCTTTTTTATAAAAAAACTACATCCAGAACATATTCGCTTCGCGGGGAAGCAAAATTTAGAAGGAATTTTTACTGGTCATAGAAATAAGTCTTGGTTCGTAAAGACGGAAGGATAGAGACTTGAGCACAATGGATAGCTCAAATAGTAGCTATTGGAAGATTGAGAACGAAGTACCAGCCGCAGAGGAACGAAAGACGGAGAGTAATTCGGAAATTGACTCCATCATGTCATATTATTCGGTAATGAACGCGTTGATGGCCAAAACTAGCAATTTTTAGGCGAAAAGCCGACTTTCGCAAACGCTTCCTGACAATTTATCCGAAACTAGTTCGCACACGATCACTGGCAACGCCTCCCACGTCGGTGCTTTTGTCGAGAGCGTTTCTGGAGAATCCTTACGCTATACGGCCAAAGACATGCAAGTGATAAGAAAAGAAGCCCGGATCTCAGAAGAAAAAGCAAGGGATGAACTGAGAACGATGGAAATGATATGAAACGGTTTTAAGCTAACTTTTAACTTATAACAGTTTTACGGCAAGAAAAAATAATGAAAGCCTAAAACCATTCGCTAGTCGAAAGTACGAGAGTCTGATGGTCGAGTTGCAGGAGAAACACGAAAAAGAAGTCGAGAAATTTAAAGCGTCTTACTCAAGAGCACTTGTCGAGAAATCAGCTGTGCAGGCAGAGCTTGATGGTTACAAATACTTCCACTATATTTTTTAAACAATCTTTAGCGGTTGACAAACAGGTTTTCGAACTGCACGCTCGTTTCGGAAAATTGAGGGGCATCGTTGAAAACGTCAAGCGAAATGAACAAGCCCTAAGGTTGTCAATAATAAATGAAAGCAAATTAGAAATTATCCGTTAAGAAATACGGTAGCTGAGCACGAACAGCGATTACTGGAGGAACAAGAGCGCTTTGGACAGCTGAAGGACTGGAGCCAAAAATTCGTCAACCAGTAAACAACGATCCCATTTGAAAACAATGCCTATCAATGTTCCTTTAGAGCAAACGAAACAATTGCTGAGACAGAAGCGTCTGTCAATCATCGGCTTCTTGCGCTGGAGACAGAGAATAGAAGACTTAAGATCAAGCAAGAGGTATTAGAGTTCCTATTTTTGAGAGAGGTCTAAATAGTTCAGTCGCTCACTGCCGAACTGCAGCGCAAAAGCGAAGAGGTGAGCGAACTTACAGGCATCTGCGACGAGCTAATCACATCTGCTTCCGCCAACTACTGACCTCAAACGCTTCTGCTGTCTTTCCAATGGTTACACCATGACTTTTGCTAGAATAAATCCAAACAAGTGTTTCTTCGCATTTTCTGTGAATATTTATTTTCCCGTTGACAATTAGAAAAAAAGGTGCAAAAACTCTCCTTACGAAAAGTCGAGCATCACCTTGACATGAACTTTGCGAGCACGATTATTTGTGGCTGAATTGGGTGAGACGTAGATGAAGAATTGAGTGCTTGCGAAAGCACAGTAACCTTTGTAGTACAGGTAAACGGCGACGCGCTCAGACGCGAGTGACTGAGCTAGAACTTTCTCCGGCCAGCGCAGCTTGTTCGTCTTCCTTCGATGTTCTAAACGCGTGTAAAAGGGTGCCCGCTAGTTTCGAGATTACGTTGGGGCCCGCGATTGCACTCTTACGGCTCTGCTCACAGCTGTGCGGTAAAGTTTGAAGCCGCTAGTTCCAATGAAACGGAAAAGAGCATACTCTGAAAAGGTCGCTTTTAATCGCACCCGAATTTACACTCTTACCAATAAAACAACACAAAACAACAGCCGCGGATTTGATGAGCGTGTGATGTTTCTCGAAGCTCGATATTCGGTATTCGTCGACTTGCCGGCAGAGCAAGTAAGTACCGTACGGGGCGAAAAGGATCGTCACGAAAGAGGGGACCACCATGAACCAGTGGATCTTCTTCAAAGTATCGTCGAAGTCGATCTAGCAATTAGAAATTATATTTTGAACTGTTTACTCTTTTCAACCTTTTCGATGTAAATCAAGTATTCTTGCTTGCAGACTTGGCAGCAAGGCTTGTCTCCTTGGCTCTTCTCGGCGATCCACCGCTGCAAGCACTTTTGATGCACCCATTTCACGTCGCCCTGCGAGACAGATAAATAACTTTTCTTTTTTTTTAGTTAACGGGCTGTTTTCGCAACGTCACTTATTTTATTGGTGAAAGAAATCTCAAGCTAATTCGCTGCTGTTGTATTGAGTGTACCTTGCAGTCGCAGGGCTGAATGAGATCATCCTCCTTGGCGTCGTAGCAAATCCAGCATTCAGCGTCGTGCGGGCTCTGGACGAGCAGCTGATCCGTGCGCAAATCGAGCGCCTCTCGCTTGGCAGGTTTGAGAAGCTTGCGCGGATTCAACGCCCAGAGCTCTTCTGGATTCGTCGAGTTCCAGAGAATGCAGGGAAACCAAAGCACGACGCCCAGTTCCATCAGGCGGAAGGTGACCTCAAAGGCATCGCGATAAAAGATGTCTTGGATGACGTCACTGCCGCCGAAAACGTCAGCAAGAATGAAAACGACGAGCAGAACTGTTAGCCCACACTAGACAATAATCCGATTTGAGAAAGTGTGAGAAAAGACGCAGCTCTGACCTGGAAAAACAAACCAACGCGAGAATGCGCCGCCTGGACAACGTCGATCTTCTCTTTTGTCTCGCTCTTCGTATTCATCACGAACTCGCCGCGGATCTTGCAAAACATTTCGATCCCGATAATGAGGAACAACACGTGGACGATAAACAGTACTAAAATTTTGATAATGAAAACTGACTGCTTTAAACTGTGGCCTCGGCAATCTGTAAAGATAACCTAAGTTAGGTTCTGAAGGGCATAAATGAAAAGCCGCAAAGTTCGCCAGCTTTTGATCATAGACTATAATGGTTATGTTGTGAAGCCGCTTCGCTCTTCAGAACCTGACTCAGTTTTTCTTTACAGATTGCCGACCTCAGTTCTAATTGTCTCACCAATAGCAAAGAGCGTGGGGAACACTAGATTCGGCGAGTGAGCGGAGTGTTCTTGGAAGTGGGAGGCGGTAAAATTGATGAAAAGCACTCCGATCAAACACGCATTGAAAATCGTAAATGCCAGCCGGGACTTTGTCAAAAACCGAGGGCAACTAAACAACTTAATGCAACTCGAGTAAATCAACTGTGGAATTTACTGTTTCTGGACACCAATGGCAGCTTCTCTGCTGAAGAGCAATTCGGACCAGTAGCAGACCACCAGCGCCAGGGACGAAATGATAAGTGCGTAGTAAATAGAAAGGAGGGGCTTTTTATTGGATTTCAAAGAATTACAAGAATTACATAACCCTACGCCGCCAAATGTGCCATATATGGCACAAGGGCTTTCCAACACCCATTTTTCTCTCCGTCATCATTTCGGGTTCTTCCATTTTTACTCATTTTCGGGCAATAGTCTGGGCTTGGGTTTGGGTTCATTTTTGAGCTCGGGTTCTGGTTCGAGTTCGGATCTTGGTTAAGGTTCGGGTTCGGCCATTGTATGGGGCCTAGGACGACGGAAAAGATGATGTGCCATATATGGCACATTTGGCGGCGGGGGGTGAAATTTAAGTTTGGCGGCGTAAGGATAAGAAATTGATTGCTATTTCAATTTAACTTCGAGTTCCGGTGCGCGTAATTAAGTTAGTTGTAAAAACGCAGCACTTTCGCGGCATAAAAAGGCAACGGTCTATTTTGAGCGCTTTGATCTTGGATGATTGTCAAATCATTGTAATCCTGTTTTCCTTTTCGTACTTTTCATATTGCTCCGTGTCGAGGGAATCGTTGCCGAGACTAAAGAGCAGGCCACGGATGAGACAGGCGATCTAAAGTGACAGTGGCTGCCTGTTGCCGTTAATTTGTGGGCGCTTACCGCCGAGCAGCTATAGAGAAACTTCTGGACAGTAATTCGACAAGCCTGGTTGAGGGACTTTTGCTTCTGCTTGGCGTACTCCGATCGGATACAAATGCCAAGCTGGATAAAGCAGCATAGTGTAATGCAGTAGAAAATCACGGAAAACGACGTGAAGTAAATTAAATTGTGCTTGGTGCAGTCAGGACCAGACCAATGGACTAAAAAAGGGGTTTTGAGAATTACTTTGAAGCTAAACAGTACCTGAGCAGCGACATTGGCCACTGTAGCACTGTCCGTCATTTGAACAGAAGGAATCGTCAATGCACTAAATTCTCATTTGAATCGAATTGTAATTATTCTCCAGTTCAATGTTTGAGCTGAGCGTATTGAAAGCCCGCGGAATAGATTCTAGCAAAATCCAAGTTCAAATAAATCGTGCTTACCTTGTCCATCAATCTCCGGCCTAGTTCATTCTCTCTTAAATATTTCTTAACAGGGTTGATAGTATTTAATTTAAATTTATAGATTAAATCTTCAATTTGAATTCATAAAAAAAGGTTAATTTCTTAATTAACAAACATTACACCACCATCGTCCTGTAAGCTCATTAGAAACAGGAAACAGCAAAGACTGACAAAAAATGGAGAAGACTGGCAGTACCTCGATGAGTTACGAAATGAGTAACGCCTCGTGGAGTGGTTAATCGTAAATTCTCATTATTTTAAAGTTTAGTGTTGTTTGGATGAAAATGAATGGACTCAGCGCGATTCGGAGATGAGCTGCTCTCTCGAGATCGCCCTCCCCCTCGCCAAAGCAACCTACGCAACCAAGAGAAAACTCACACGAACTCAGTTTTCCTTTTTCCCCAAGCATTCAATATTCCCACGACTCCGCAAAAACATCGCGTTTACTTCACGTTATTATTTGGATAACCTTTTCAAAAGAATACGAGAGGATAAAGAAACCAGAAGCTCTTTTACATAATCTTAATTTTTGAGGATGAAAATTTATCATTATCATTATGATAAAGGTTATTTAGCATCGGGTTACTGTTTTTAGCGAAATGTCCGGAGCCTCTAGAATGTTTCCATCTCAATTTCAGCTGTGTCCAGATTTAATAACTTATATTTGATGTTCTAATCGATGCAGAATTTTAAGGCTTCGCCTGTCAACAACAGTGGTTAGTTTTCAAGCGATACCTTTTTGTGCAGAACTAGGCTTAACTCAGATGGAGTGCCCTTTATTACTTCTAATTCTAGAAGTAAAAATCCACCTGTATTATTTTCTTTTATAATGTCTCATTGTGACCGACATATGCGTCTATTCTTCGGGATCCTTACCCCGAAGATTGACCACGTATGAAGATTGTGACTTTAATATGGCGACTTTAAGAGAATGCGGGCTGAGCATGCAGGACTGCCAGTAACTGGCCTGGCAGTGATGCCTGCATGGGAGACCTTCCGAGAGGGCAATAGGCACAGAAAAAGGGGTGGCGCTCCGCTCGAAAATTTGATCATTTGCTGTAAGTCTCTTCATTCATTCATGAAACAAAACTGACTATTTCTAATTGCAGGCAGGGGAAGCTACATTATCTTCTACGATTGCGACAGCATGACCGAGGTTTATTCAAGAAAGACGAAGAGCGAGACGAGTATTTCCGGTTTGAAAGTGTTCGATGGATATTTGGCCGTTTGGTCGGACAAGGAAGTTTTCAATTTCAAGTTCGGAAACGTCCATCCGTCGTGGCTGGTGCCAGGCCAGTGTTACAAATTACCGAGATTTGCACTCGAGTACTCATCATTTGTAACCCTAGAATCAGCACGTGGCAGAGAGTATCCTAGCGAAGTTTGTGCATTTTCGGAAAACCACGCTTTTCTTCGCAACAATTCGATCGTCCCTGATCTTAGCGAGGCTGAGCATCGACTCCTTTATTCGGCATGTTTTGCGATGTTTGAGAGCAGACTTGTAGCTTTATCTGGAACTATCTTTAATACCGTAGAAGCACGGTTCGTAGGCGATTCTGATAACTTTGCTGTTGCGAAGGAAAGAGAAAAATAATTCCACAAATCTTCAATGAACTCTCTCAGGAATATTACAGTAATCTGATTAGCGTGAATTGAAGGGTCGTTGGATTTTTATTATGCTTTATCTTGAACTAGAAGTTCAGAGATGATGAATTTCTTTTATAAAAATTAGCAAAACTCTTGAAAGGGCCACACTGGGTCAATTTTTTGTCTTATCGCCAGTGAGCAATTTGTCTTTTCCGGCTCCGACGACCGAACTATCCGACAATGGAAAACGAGGTAGTAGGAACGCCCTTAGAATCACCAATGGAATTCTATTACTAGTGGTGGACTGGAATCTGTGAAGATTTATCTTGGCCACACTGCGCGAATTTGGTCGCTGGATTATAATGAAAGTGGATTATTGGCGTCTGGAGGGGAAAATGAGGTCTGCCTCTGGAATTACAAGCTTGAGGCAGGGAACATGCCGTTGCGCATGATAAAGAACGACAGTATGGGCGCTGTGTGGCACGTTGTACTTACCGGCGAGTCGTTTATCTGCGGCCACCAGACAGGAGCTGTGAGCAAGCGTCGTACCAAATGCTCTCAACCGGATGAGATGGACTCGACGGGCGCTTCGGGCAGCGTCTACCGAAGCGAGGCATCGGTCCTTACAGAAATCGAAGAATCGATCGACAAGGTGCTTACCCTGACGTACGGTACTAGGGATGGAAACCTCATCGAAAGAATCTATATAGGCGCTGGCTAGCATATCTCTTTGGAATTATAAATTATCTAATTGACTTCGTCATTGCACTTTTATCAAAAATAGCGAAAATTATACATCAGCCATGTAACAGCGGAGTCTGGCTCCATTTACCAAGGTACTTCTAAGCTAGGTCTAGGATTTGGGGTGACCGTTGGTGATCCAAAATAATTTGCTCAGGATGGATCACCAAAAAATGGTGATCGGGTTCTCCGATCACCAGAGGTTGGTGATCGAGGCCAGATGTGAAAATCAGTGCCTGTTATTTCTTCGATCAGCTTAATTGATAGGCTTATTTTGCCCAATATATAATAATATGACCTTTTGCGTTAAAACTAGCAAATCTGCAAAAATTTTCTGCTAACAATCACCAGCGGATCACCAGGATCGAGTCTCGATCACCAAGCTCTGGTGATCCGAGAAACCCGATCACCACCTTTTGGTGATTCATCCCGAGCAACTTTTTTTGGATCACCATCTGTCACCCCCAATCCTAGACCTAGCTTCTAAGGCAAATGTACTTCCACTCAATCGCCACCATTTCGTCGCAGCTAATCGCCATCTCGTCCTTGTTGCTGAAAATGAGACGCGCCACGAAAATGGGGAAAGTATTCAAAGAAACTCCTGCATTTTTCGCCTGTTGTGTCTATCAAAATCCACAAAACAGAAACGAAGGCTTGAATCGATCAAGTTTCCATCGAATCGGTTGATGTCGCACGCAAAGGTTCTTATTCCGGTGAAAATAAGTGATGAAGTGCTCAACAGACGGCACGGATGGATCGAATTTATTTGCGTGACAGATGACCTCAGGATGTGGCTGATCCTCGTGGATCATGAGGAGCGAACTCATCCTGATATCACAGTCACGGATTTACATGTCAGTCTTCGAAAAGCCAAGAACCCGATGCCTACTGCTGCTTTATGGCTCCAAAATGATTTTCTAGCTGTAGGAACCTGTCAGGGTTATCTTTATGTATTCTGGGGCTTTCAAAGAAAGGAGTCCGAAGGAACGAAACCAACACCACGAAAAATAGCAAGGTCCTGGCGCACAGTGGGAAAAATGGACGCAACGGTGTAGCAAGCATCCTCTACGACGGAGATCATATCATCACCTGTGGTAACGATGGGACAATTAAGAAATGGGAAATGGACGACGGGCAGTTGAGGCAGACTAGCAGCATCCGCTTGAAGATTGAGAGTCCAATCGCATTCCTAGAGAGGGTCGAAGAGATAATCTACTTTGGCCACACGGGCGCCGATTTCGTGCTTTTCCAAGGAGATCACGAGCTATTCAGATGCAATACTGGTGGTCGCCATCGTCAGGCGAGCTTTGTCTACTCCACAGCGAATGACAGGCCACATTCACTTGTATATCTAAATAAAGGTCGCGTGCATCTGCTGGAATTGGCGGCAGAGTCGATCGAAACGAAAACTGTTGACGGATGCGGGCATTTTGGACTAATTAACTCGATCGAAGTAAGACCCTGGAAAAACGACTGGAAACTCCAACCACTGAAAGTAACTACGAGTGATGACTGCTCAATCCGAATCGGTAAAACGAAATTTCCGAGGCCAGTAACTATGTGTGGCTCGGCTACCATAAATGTTGCTGGGACAGCACTTCACTACTTAGTTGCTGGGTTTGGATCCAAAGGACACGTTTCAGTTTTTACTTACAAACGAAGAGATGGCATCGATATCATAGTTGAGCTCTTACCGAAGTTGCCGAGCTTTCAAGAGGCCAAGAAAAGAAAGCATGAAGATACTCTTGGGAAAATCACCTGTGGCGCCTTCTGGGTAGCAGATAAAAAGACTTTTCTTATTGTATTTTCTTCCACGCAACATGCTACTGTCTATAATGTGGATATAGATAACCGTTTCTTCGAGGAGTACTTTTCTTTCGATTTGAACGGGTAATTGAAGAAGAAATAAAAACCTTGAGATTAATAAATTTATTTTCAGTTCGCATTGCCCACTCTCTGTGGCTGTTTACAACAATCAGAGGCTTGCGATGACAGATTCAGGTGGCTTCTTCAAAGTTTATTTCCTCAAGGAACTCGAGGAGAAAATAAGCAATTCATCAGATCATAGAGTAGATGACGCAGCAATACAGACCTTTTCGACGACGAATGGAAAGTCGTTCGTTTTGGGAGGCGATGCTGGAAAATTACTTACTGTGGAGCCGCAGCCAGAGCTGAAAATCAAGGAACTACCACTGTCTGCTTGCGGTATCGTAAGATTGCGATTCCGAAGAAATCAGCTTTGGGCACTGACGATCGATCAACGAATTCATCACTACGACGAGCACCTTAAATTCGTCGAAGCATTCTACACCCACGTCGCCGACCCGAGCGACTTTGCCTTTGACAGTGAGTGTTCTCTCTGCATCGTCGGTCAAGGAATGCAAACCATTCGTTTCTAATTTGATTATGCTACGCTTATTCATTTATCTTACAGTGCTTTATCTTCGCTCCCTTTCCTCCATTAATTTATCGCCTAGCACTTGCCAAACAAATATAAAGCCATAAACTGCCTCTTCGCTTGGCGCATTCCGTCCAGTTCAAACCTATTGTACGTGTTGGTGCTAAATTATAACTGATGGTCCAGCGGATTTAATAGTTCTCCCTGTTTGTAACGTAAATTTCGTTACCAAATGACGATTCCCTCTCTCTGGCCAATTGCTCGGCTTTTCTTCACGTGCCCGTATACACTATGTTTTCTTTTATTTAATTAATAAAATCGAGAACATCTTTCATTCACAGAGAATATTATTAAAGAATTGATTGAGAGATGTCCCGATTCGTAGCCTCTAGATATCGCCAAGCCGCCGAGAAGAAGGTGGCTAGTGCGAACGCCACGCTCTTGAGCGATAAAACACTCAACGAGTCCAAGTTTGAGCCTGGATCGGCCTCTTCGCCGTTGAAGGCCCCTAGAGGTTAGACATATTTGCTTACTGACTGTTTCATTTATTATTTTAGCGGATTCTGGGAAGACCAAACGACCGGTTTCAAAAAGGTCGCTGGCCTCTTCGAAATCGGATAACGCACTCTCCTCGAAGGCTGGAAAGACTCCAGGTAAACTGATTAATAAGAGGGATATTTTAATCATTTTGTAAAGGGACAAACATGCGGCCGAGCTCCAGCACTGGCAGTCTTGCTTCCAAGGCGAGGGCGAAAGATGCCACAACGACGCTTCCCGAGAAGGCCCCTTTCGCCGCTGGCATCACCAGCTGGCCTAATGGGGCCCTGATGACGAAGATTGAGATCAGCGCGGTTCACAGTAAGTTCTTTTTAGTATTTAAATATATGTTCTGAGTAATAATGGCTGACAGTGAAGTAAAATATTTTTAGTGGTGAACAGCCTCCAGCCGATGATGGAGGCGATCCGCGACCCGGAAAGGCTCAAGAACATTGACCCTCTCCAGCTACAGCGGATCGTCTCCTATCAACGCTGGTTCAACCAGCTGTTCCGTGATAAGGGACCGAAGCAGCGAAAGGCGCTGAACAAAAGGCAGCGCACGAAGTTCGAGAAGTTGATCGCAGAACTGCAAGAAGTCAACGCGATCTATCAAGAGAAAAAAGCGAGAGTAGAGGAAGCTGAAAGCGCTGAGAAGACCCGAGAGGAGCTTACTCATTTAGAAGCACTCGTCACCCAGCTGGGTAATTAATTTGAACCAGGAAATCAGAAAGTAACAGAACTATTTTAGATCCGTTGAAAGAAGCTGTCGAAGAAGCTAGAAAATCTCTCAAGGCTGACGAAGCGCAGGTGTCTTCTCAGACCGGCCAAAATCTCCTTGATGTTTCGGCCGAGATCGAGACGGCCCGGGACCGTATCGTTCACAAGCTCGAATCCTGCGGGTAGGTCTAGATCAGCTTTAAAAATATATTCAATAAAAATTATAGCGGGGACGTCAACGAAATCATCCGGCTCATCAACTTGAAGAGTGAAGAGGCCGAATTGAAAATCAAGGTCGAAGAGATGAAGAAGAAACTCGCCATACAAAAAGAAAAAGAGGCCGCTGTTCGTCGCCAACAAGCGCTCGAGGAGTTTGCCGAGTGGGCGGAAGCAACAAAAGACAAGAAGGGAATCTCTCTTTGGGATTGATTCTTCTTTTGTTTGAAAATTATTCTTTCACATCTGTGCGGTTCATTATTTCACTCACATTCCTTGCTGTTCACTTCCAAACATGATATCCACTTTCATTGCCAAATCTTGTTTTCGATTTCTTGCAATTGCATACTTTATCGTCGAGATTTGCAGAATGGACGCCGATCAGGCCTTCGAAATCGTCACTAATGGGAAATCACTAGGATGGTACTCCTACTACACATTTGGGCTTCAATGTAATATTCAGCAGGAAACACACATGCATCAACCCTTTATTTAGTGACAACGCAGGTTCTTGTCGCTTTTCAAATGTGTCTCATGGTCATCCTAACGCCGATTTTGAAAAATGAAGAATGGCCCTGGCACCTGAGCGAGTTGCAAGTGTCTTTGGCAAGTTCAATCTATATGCTTGGTGTCATGGGTGGCAACTTTGTGATGGGGATCGTCGCTGATACTTATGGCCGCAAGCGCCCATATTTTGCAGTGCTTCCTTTGTTGATTATCCTTCAAGTATTCGGAACGCTTTGCTGGTCTGTCAACTCTTTTCTTGGTAAACTTTCTTTCTTGTTTTTCAGATATAGATTATAGAAAATTTCATTTCGCATTATTATACTTGTAGCATTTCGCCTTGTTTCCGGCTTTTTGACAGGCGGTCTTGGCCTCGTCGGTTTCGTTTACCAGCAAGAGTTGCTGCCATCAAACGTCTGGGCCATTTCTGGCAACATTTCGCCAGGTGTATTTGCAATCGGAATCGCTTTCCTCGCTCTTATCGGACAATTATTTGACTCCTACTCTACGATCCTCCTCATTTCCAGTCTTCCTTTTATTTTCTCGCTCTTGCCCTTATTTATTGGAATCCCTGAATCGCCGCGGTGGCTGCTTTCTCAAAACCGCATTGATGAAAGTGCTGCTGCTTTTGTCTTGCTCGCTAACAAGAATGGCATCAAGATGGACCCACCTGAGTTAAAGTCCCCGCCTGCTGGTGAAGCCGCTGGATGTATGATGATTTTTAACAGTAAGAAAAATGAGCGAACCTTCAGCTTGATTAATTTCTTCTCATAGAAGCAGTAATTTCCCGTGTAACGATCATGGGCATTCTATGGTTTTCCGCTTCTCTTTGCTATTATGGTTTGACTCTCAACCTATCAGGACTTCATCCTAATCCAAACGTTTCTCTTTGCCTTTCTGGACTGGTCGAAATTCCTTCCTACATTATTGCATTTTACCTCATGGAGTCCGAATTCTTCGGCCGCCGTCGCTCAACTTCCCTTTCTTTCTTTGGCGTCTTTCTAGGCTGTTTCTCGACAATCTTCGCACTCATTCATCACGCCGGTCAGGAAGGCTCTTCTTCCGCTGTCTTGGGATCGGCGATGTTTGGCAAGCTCTGCGTGGCAGCAGCATTCTCCTGATTTACATTTACGGCGGGGAGCTTTTCCCAAGCGATGTTCGCTCTGTCGGTCTAGCCATTTCATCGTGCTGTGCCCGTATTGGAGGAATCATAGGAAATGATGTTACACTTGCTTTTGTGAAAATGAAGGATAGTTATTATTTACTGTGACTAGCTCGTCTAGTCATTTTCGCAACTTATTTCGTAACAACTCGTTGCTTAAAATTAATAACATCATTGGCAAGCTCCGCTACTTCCGAATATGTTTACCGAAGATCGTTCCTATTTCGTTTACGTGATACTTTCAGCGGCTGGCTTGATAAGCGCGTTAGCTGCCCTTTTCCTCGCTGAAACTCGCGGTACTCAGTTGCCCTCTACTGTCGCCGAGCTTGAGCGAGCTCAACGAAATGGCAACAGGACGAGAATCGGCAGTTCCGATCGCCAACCTCTTTTAGCTAACGATGCCTAATCCAACGTTTCAATCGTAATCTGTTACCAAGTTCTTTATTTTATTTCAATGCCCAATGCTATTTTCTGTAGAATATACTTCCTTCCTTTTCGAATCGGTTCAAATCAAGATGGTTCGCTTTTTTTCTTGCAATTTCACGCTCCAAATGCGTTTCTAAAGACAAAGCCGCGCTATCAGCTGCAGAGAATCATCCAATGTGAACTTCACCGTCTGTTTTACGCTTGGCGTCTTTATTCACTATTGTTTGGAAATCATAAATGGGCGCTCTTGACACCCACTCGAACGTTCCCCTTATTCTATATTTTCAAACCACGGAGTAGAAATTTATTTCGAATTCAATCGCGTCATCGACCAGTTTTGAGGGCTTTTCGTTTTTTTAACGCGAAGAGAGAAATTGATTGTTCTCCCACGGCGCACTGGCAGGGAGCCAAGAATATGAATTTTACACAAATACAAGTGTCGCTGTTGCGGAATGAAGGAGCTTCGTTTCAAGCCTCACTCTTTCCGAGTTTTGAGGAAACACGCGTGCGAAGACAACCATACGGCACGGCGATGACACGTGTCACCGAGACTACCAGTGAAATCAAACTCACCGAGAAGGACATTGCCAATGCTCTTGAGCACATCCGAATTCTTATCAAAGCCAAAATGAAGAAAGAAAAGGACCGTCGTGCCCTACTCAAGCTGCAGTCCAGCCTCGCGGCTGTCGGTAAGCATGTTCTCTTCCTTGATTTCAATTCGTTATCCGTTGTATTTGCTCCAGAAAGTACTTTGATAATTACTTGATCATAAAATAACTGATCAATAGCGAACGAGCAAAAATCAGACGAGAGTAGATCTAAACAAATGTTCTAGGATGCATGGAAGATGATTTCAAAAACAAACAAGCTTCCCATCAGCGCCTCCGGGTCGAGTTCTACCAGCGCATTCGTAACATCGTCACTGAAGACGTCATTCTCAGCGACTTAGAAAACGCCGCGGAAGCAATGCACACGGAGCTTACCAATAAATTATCAGACTTCACTGCCATCCACAATGACCTGCAATTTATCCTTGTCACTCTTTTGCAATGCAGAAAATAAAACAAACAATTCATTCATTCGCGAAGCTGTTTGCTACGATAGTTTGACAAATTTTTTTATTAGAATTTTAATTTCGTTGTTCTAAAAATCCATTACCAACTCGATTGCTACTTCCTAAGTGATATCGTATGACTCATACGCTAAGTTTTTTTGAGGACTCTCAAGTTGATCCTATTTTTCATCAATAGATTATTCCCGAGCTGATTAGAAGTTCGTTTATTTTTGAAAAGCTTGCAAGATAGAACGGCTGTGTCAGCAAAAACTTGGGTGTCTTGAAAAAATAACGAATAGAGATTTATATTGAGGAATTTCTCGCGCTCTGCCAAGTCCACTCCGGGAACACGAACTCAAGCGTTCGCCAAGTGTTTTGATTTCACTTGAGTTGAGCTTGAAAAAGTTCCAGTAGTCGTAAATGGCGTCGTAATAAGTTCATGGCTCCCCTTGGGCGGGGTCGGTGGGTCGTGTTCCCTACCGGTCCCGCTGATAACAAACCGCAGCTAAGTTACAATGTTGTGCTCTAGCCCTCGCTCTAGGCGCCGTAAAACGCGAAAAAAATACCGCCTGATGTTACGAATACGGAAATGCTAACACTTAATTAAACAACCCCTTTTTATCGCCTGCGTCAGCTTTAGAATGGACGCTCTGGACGCGTTGCAGTTGAGAGATCAGGAAATAAATAAAGCCTTATCGCTCGCCAATGAGATTCTCAACGAAGAACCAAAGCAAAATGAAAACATCGAAAAGGACACAACACAATCGGATGAGGATATGGACACGCTCATAGGTAATTTGCGGAGTTTTCCTTTCTTTAGATTTATTCTTTGAAATTTTAAAACAATTAGTAGTCTTAAGCTATTTTAAACAGATTTATGCTCATAATTGCATAAAACATCATGATTCCTATTCATTTCATTATTGAATTTTCCCACGTCTTGTAAACATCGTAATGATGATTTATTAGTAAAATCCTTTTGTCTTGGCCACAATCGAAATGGTCACTTACCTCATCCTCAATTTTACGAGTCCGCCTTTTTATTTTCCCGGCACAAAAAAAGGAAATCCTGGTATTGTCTAATTCCCAATTAGGCATAAAGATAGCTGTTTCGCTAGTGGGCCGATTGTTTTGGCTATTGCCAAGATGCGACGCTTGCAAGTTTTATTTTTGTTCTGGCCCAAGGATAATCGACAGAATACCAATCAACAACTTAGAGCTCGTGAAAAGTGTCGATGTTGAGCCGGCAAGCAACCTTGGAAAGCTGGTTGACCTTGACGATCGAACGCAATTCGCAGCGAACCTTGACGAGATTAAATCCAGAATCGACCTGAACGACTACAACGGTTAGTGAAAGAATTTTCATAGAGAGATTATCGTCTAATAATTGAAATCATGATTTTTTGAGGACTTATTTAGAACATGCCCAAATCAACGTAGACCAACGAGTGCCTGCAGAGGGCCGCGAACGATTCCTCAAAGCCCGCGTCACCGTGCTCGAAGAAGAAGTGAAAAAATTGACCAAAGAACTTCAAAAAACAGGCGACAAGCTACACAAAGCCAAGCGAGAGGCACAGACCAACGGCGAAAGCACCGAATTCCTCACGAAACAAAATGAAAAGCTGAAGAAAGATCTCATCAAGTCTAAAAATGGTAAGATATTTGGAACAAGGAGTTTTGAATTTCGATCTAACGCGAATAAATAGCCGCCACAGACGCAAGCAAGGAAAAAGAAGAGGCGCAGCGCGAGCTGAAACTTATCCGAAGAGAACTTGATGATCTTAAACGAGCCAAGAAAACTGTGAAGCCCAAACAACAGCAGAATGATGTGCGGCTGCAGAGAGCTCTTGAAGAGGTAAAATACATTTTTACTTATCTGGTAGCTTTTTGAACTTATCGAAGAAAGATTCAATTTCTTGTTTATATTTTTGATAATTCAAATATCTAATAATTTTGCTAGGCTCAAAAATACAAACTCGAAATGGCGGAGATGACACGCAAACACAAAGACGACGGCGTCGTTGCCAAGGCCCAATACAACGAAGCAACGGCTGAGACTGCGCGCCAAAAAAAGCTAGTAAGCGAGTACAAGTCCGTTATTCAGAAGCAGTCGAAGCTGATTGAGGTGCTGCGCAACAAGTGCACGCATTTGGAGGCGGCGCGCGTCCTCGACTTCTCCGAGCAAGAGTTCATGCGCGTTCTCGACTGGAAATAATCCGTTCTTCGCTTTTGAAGAGCCAGACACCTTCCCTTTTCACTTCCAATTTATACCTTTCCTTTTATTTTCTTACAAATCTTGACCTCTTCATTTTTATAAAGAGTTCCTCTCCTTACGATTTCGATTTTAGACTAAATGCCATCAGTTGACCGCTCTAAAATGACGTTCGAGGAGGCACTCAAAAAGTTGATGAAAGAAAAAGATGATTTGGAAGAATTACTTGCAGTTCACTACGCTAATGCTAAATACGACGAGCAACTGGTTGACGCTCATGGATTCCCCCGTGCTGACCTAAACATAGAAGAAATCAGGTAACCTTACTTGATTTATCGGCCAAACTAACTTAAACTTACTGAAGATTCGCTCGGAACCGCTTTGTTTGCGCGCAAAATGATCACAAAGATATCATGAAAAGAATCGAAGCCGCGCTTCACGACCTCCACAAGTTCAAAAAAGGGCCGTCATTGCCTCGAAAGTTCCAAGAAGTTCCTCTTGAAACCACTTATAAAAACTACAAACAAATTTGCTACATAAAAGTGATTCAGGTTAACCATTTCTTTTCGAGTATTTCTGATAACGAAATAATTGCAGCCCGGAAGCCCAGCTGATTTGGCGGGACTGATGGAAGGAGACGCGGTTCTACGGGTGGAGAATTTGATTGAAAAAGACTACACACATGCTCGGGAAATGATGAATATCATCAAATCGAAAGCGAATAGCTCCGTGGAATTCGTCATCCGCCGCAAGTTTCCTACCGAAGAGACAAAGATCGTCATCGTTCATCCAAAAAGTGGAACGGTCCCGGTCTCACTGGCTGCACTTTCACCGATAATATCACAAACCTTACCGAAGCCCAAGAACATCAACAAATGAACAATAACCCAACGACCTCAACCTAATGGGAATACAATTTCGCAGTCCTTTCCACCCTCAGTTATTCGCCATTTAAAATAAGAATTCAGCAAGTCCCCAAACTCAGGAATGGCTCGATCTCGATATTTTACATTCACTTTTATCTCCTGTATTCCGTCAATCTCCGCTGGGCCCCCACTTTCTTCATCACATTCGTAATTACTGATACGACAATTATTTTTTATACACTAATGGGCCTCGAACGCGCGCTATTTCCCCTCAACTGTTACGGGCGAAAGATCCATTTATCGAAAACCGGTTTGCTAATAATTTACTTATTTTAAGAAAGGAAATGTCGGATACTAAGTATGCCCCACTGGGTAAACTCTCCGCTTTGCAAAAGCTTCAGGTGAGCAAAAATTCGCTGCTTTATTTAGATTTAATCACGGGTGAAACTGCCCAGTTGGACTTTTTCGCAAAATGAAACCTCTTCTTGACCCTTTTTAGGAGGTAAATCATGTTCTATCCTTCCGGTGTTCATTTTCTTGATTTTCTCGAAAGTCTTTGTTTCCTACTTTTCAAATTAAACTAAATTTAGTTCGCCCGCAAACATTTTCGCTATGTGAGTCTAAGATGTCACCTCGATGTCAGTGTCTAAAATGTTCTCGAATAATAAAAATAATTGCGATTTTTTATATAATTGACCTTTCAAATAATTAAGGTGCAATCATTCCATGTTCAATTACTTGTTGGACAGTTATTGAGTATGTCTTTTTAGGTGAGACTTGGTAACACCGGCGTCAGAATTTCCCCTCTTGGTCTTCTCGTTGGATTCTTCTCTATGATTGCACTCTGTTACTACATCCTGGTGCCCGCACCAGTGCCCCTTCAGTCCACTGCAACTCAAGTTTCCATGAAAGGTACCATCTTTACCCGTTAATTCGCTTTATTATCATCATTCTAGAGCTGATCAAGGCTTCAATCGAATTCGCCGAACGAGGTGGCAAGATCCTCGTCGACATTCGAAACTCCCCCGACATTGGACAGGCTTCAAAGGGCACTCACGACGATGTCGCCGCTGGCGATATTGGCGCTGACGATCCAGTCACAAACGGAGACAAAGTAAATCTATCTTCAATCTTTCACTTTAATTATCTTGACCATTCTAGGAATCACACAAGGCAATGACCTTCGGTTTTACCAAGTACTTCCCAACCATTCACGTTGTCTCTGAAGAACACACCGCCAAGCCCGATTTGGACGCTGTTGCCGCTCCTTCCAACCGAAACCGAGAGGTGAGATTTGTTGTATATTCTAACGATTCAATATATTCTTATCAGGTCGACAGAATTCTCACTTCTGACGAATTCCTCGACCCCAACCGAATCACAGTCTGGATCGATCCCCTCGACGCCACTCAAGAATACACTGAAGATCTTCGTCAGTACGTCACCACTATGGTCTGCATTGTTTACGGTAAGCTCCTAACAATTATTATTCTGTGATGAAAATTGCATTTATAGACGAAAAGCCAATCGCTGGTATCATCCATAAACCATTCGAAAAGTCTACTTCTTGGGCTTGGGTTGGCCACGGTGGAAACATGGTTGACAACTCTGCCAGCGTAAGTCAACACAGTCTCTTAAAAATATCGACACGCTTTTTAGGCTCCCAAGAACTCTGTCATCGTTTCTCGATCTCACGCTGGTGGTGTCAAGGATGTCGCCAAGGCCAGTCTCGGTGAAGATGTCACTGTCGTCCCTGCTGGCGGCGCTGGTATAGTTTTGAAACATGCATCAGGGGTTTATCGATATATGTAGGTTATAAAGCGGTCAGTCTCTTCGAAGGTGTCGCAGAAGCTTACATCCACACTACTCTGATCAAAAAGTGGGATCTCTGTCCTGGTCACGCCATTATCAAGGCCTACGGAGGCAACATGTCCAAATTGGATGGATCGGAGATCAACTACAAGTATGCTCGTTTCTCCCCGATCTAGTTACATAGCTCGACTTTAGATATGACGCTGATCCAAAGAACGAAGGTGGAATGGTCTCCTCGCTGCATCACTACCCAGAAATGCAAGCTGCTTTTAAGGACGCTATGAACGCGTAAATGCTCGACCTGTTTGCAACAGACCCTGTGGATAAATTGTATTCGAAACATTATAAAACAACAACAGCCGCAGTGTTAAACTCAACGAACTAGGCTAAACAACAAATTTCATTCAGTACGTTCTCTTATATTTATCTAAGTAAGCAAACATGACAGCAACAGACAATCCTTATATTATTATAATCGCTTCCTTTCTGTAATTACACTTATAACCTATCTCGTTTCATCTTTCCTCCCTATGGTTACTCTCAGTAGTTCGGGATGTCATGTGGGGCAAAGATCGAAAAAGCATTTACTTCTTTTTCTGTATTCTGCCAAAGGGGTTTCCAGCTAACTTAGCAATAATTAAACCCTTGTATGAAAATCCTGAAAAACATAATAAAAATGAAATATCATGTATCTAGTGTTTACTAACGAAACGATAACGAAAAGTACAAGCTACTATTTATATATTAAATATATTATTATTAATAAACAAAAAGAAGGTTGCAGTGAAAGTAATTTCTTGGAAGCTTCTCCGTTTTTCGCGTCATTCGTTCACTTCGCATTTCATTCAGCGAAAATCAATCAGGTCATGTTTCCAGCAGAATTCCTTAATCAATGTTTGCTCCTATTGTAAGTGCAATTTCTTTCAAAAATATTATCTTTATTTATCTGTCAAACCCTGAAGAACAACCAAGCCTATATATTCCTGAACAAAAAAAAACCAGTCAACAGCACTTTTTATTTTGCATTTTAAGATAGTCGAAATGGCAGACAATCCATATGCTTATGTCTCTGGCGGTGCGTTAAAATTGAAAACAGACGGATCAGGGAAAATCTCAAAGGTAATTCAGTACGATGACCTGAACCAATTTTACTGTCCGATTAGCGCAAAGAGAAGAAAAGTAAGAAGAAAAAGAAGAAGCGTGATCGAAGCGCCTCGCCGGAGCCGGGGAAGGGGCTCGATAAACTCTCAGGCGCACCCAACTACAGATTCGCCAAGCCAGTTGACAACAGAGAGCCGTGGAATCCAGGCGATGTTCCTGGCTCAACAAGAACAGAGGTGCCAGTAGTGGAACCAGATGAATACCGCCCTATGCTCACGTCAACCGAGCGAAAATTCCTCGAAAAACAACGCGAACGAGAAATGGATCGTATTCTAAAAAAGGTAATGTTCTATTTCACTTATCCATTAAACGATTACTTCAGGCTGGCAAAAGCCACAAAGAAAAAGTTGAAGACTACAACCGAAAACTCGCCGACATCGCTGAACTGCACTTTGATATTCCCAAAATTTCGTGGACAAAATAAACTCTTTCTCTGTCACCGTTTCATGTACCCAATAAATACTCTAAATAAACTCACTTCCATTAAAGAATGTCATCGCTAGAAAAATGGGTAGAGAGGAACTTGTACTCAGCACTCGGGTACTCGGAGCGAGATGTCGTCAGCATGGTTATTGGCATGGCAAAGGGTAGCATAGATTTAAAAAAACGATGTTTATGAACTATTTCAGAGTCTAAAACGCCAGAGAAATGTTTTAAGAAAATACAGAAACTAGATATTGGTCTTGACGACACTTTTACGGATGAGCTTTTCAACAAAGTTAAGGGGATTACCAAAACTGGCAAAAAGCGTCCTCAACAAGCACCGAAAGCGCCTTCTCCTAAAGTAACCCTGAAACTATTTATTAAAGCTGATCAATTGATTATTAGAGAGCAACAAGACCTGCTCAATCTTCCAAAGCAGAGGATGGATCCGACTCAGACGAGTGGGAGCGTGAGGAACGGCAACGTATGGCCGATCAGAACGAAAAGAAAGAATTTGAAAAGCGGTTAAAGGCTCGCGATGAAGCGCGAACGAAGAAAAAAGTTCAAGAGCCAGACTATAATGAAGCAAAAAGAATCATGGCCGAGGATGAGGCGTTGAAGAAGCTTCAGATTGAGACTTTGCGTGAAAAGTCTCGTCGGGAGTATTTAGAGAAGCGAGAAGGTGACCAGCTCAAGCTGTTGGAAGGTGACTTGAAGGACGAAGAATATCTTTTCGACGATGAAGACCTGACGTCAAAGGAAAAAGCTGACTTCGCGCGGAGGAAAGAACTCCTTAGAATCGCCAAGCAATATCGACAGCTGAATGAAAACGACGATGTTATGCGCTACAAAATGCCAGAGGAGAAGCGAGGTGCGAACGTAAAGCAGAACTACAAGGAAGTTGACGAGACCTATCTGAACGGCGCAAAAAGCGAGCATGAGAAGTGGGAAAAGGATCATTACAAGTCGACAATGTTTGATGTCGGCGCAAAGGACAAGATGAAGAAGAAGAAAAAGGATTATGATCTCGTCGTTGATGATGACATGATCGATTTCGTCCAGGCGTTTACCATTGCGGGCAAAGATCTGAAGAGCAAGGAACCAGAGCTTTCGGCGAAGGAGCGAAAGAAGCAATCCATCAAAGAGTGTCGAGAATCGTTGCCTATTTTCTACTACAGAGATGATTTAATTCAAGCCATCAAAGATCACCAGGATAGTAACAAAATTATCAGAGATTCTCTGTCTTGGCTTTTTGATGATAATTTAATTTTGTAACTGAAAACAGGTGCTGATTATTGAAGGAGAAACCGGCTCTGGTAAAACCACTCAAATTCCCCAATACTTATACGAAAGTGGTTTCTGCGAAGACGGTATGCGTGTCGGCTGTACTCAACCTCGTCGAGTTGCTGCGATGAGTGTGGCCGCCCGTGTAGCTGAAGAAATCGGCGTCAAGCTCGGACAAGAGGTTGGTTACTCGATTCGTTTCGAAGATTGTACTTCGGATCGTACTGTGCTCAAGTACATGACTGATGGTATGCTCCTTCGGGAGTTCCTCAACGAGCCGGATTTGGCTAGCTACTCGGTTATTATCGTCGATGAAGCTCACGAGAGGACCCTCCATACGGACATCCTTTTCGGCCTTGTCAAAGATATTGCTCGCTTCAGGCCTGATCTGAAAGTATTGATCGCCTCAGCGACACTCGACGCAGAAAAATTTTCAACATTCTTCGATGATGCACCGATCTTCCGAATTCCTGGCCGAAGATATCCTGTTACAACTTATTATACGAAAGCCCCTGAAGGTTAAATTTATCAAGTTCTCATTTATCCTAGCATTTATTTTAGCCGACTATATTGAAGCAACTGTTGTCTCGGTAATGCAAATTCACGTTACACAGCCGCTTGGAGACATTCTTGTGTTTCTAACCGGTCAAGAAGAAATCGAGAAAGTCTGTGAAGAGTTATCTGAGCGCGTTCGCAAGCTTGGAACGAAAATCAAGGAGCTCATTGTTCTACCGATTTATGCAAACTTGCCGTCTGATCAGCAAGCGCGTATCTTCGAACCTACTCCTCCTAAAGCTCGAAAAGTGGTCGTCGCTACCAATATTGCTGAAACCTCGCTGACAATTGATGGCATCACCTATGTAATTGATCCCGGCTTTTCAAAGCAGAAAACGTTCAATGCTAGAACGGGAATGGAATCACTGGTAGTTCAACCAGCGTCGCAAGCATCTGCGAACCAGCGAGCCGGTCGTGCTGGACGTGTCGCCCCGGGCAAATGCTTTAGGTAAAATGCTTCAGGTTCTTATTCAATAACTTTCCTCATCACTTTCCAGATTATACACCGCCTATGCGTACAAACACGAGCTGGAGGAAAATACGATCCCTGAAATTCAGCGCACCAATCTCTCAAATGTCGTCTTGATGCTCAAGTCGTTGGGTATCAATGATCTCATTAACTTCGATTTCATGGATCCACCGCCGCACGAGTGTCTCGCTCTCGCTTTGGAGCAACTTTACGCTCTCGGCGCGTTGAATCACATGGGAGAGTTGACAAAGGTATTGCTTTTGAGAGTTTAGCATTGAATAAACATTTACTTTTAGCTTGGGCGACGAATGGCCGAGTTTCCAGCCGATCCGATGCTCTCCAAGTCACTCATCGCTTCCGAGAAGTACAAATGCTCAGAGGACGTTCTAACTATCATCTCCATGCTCTCAGCTGGGGTGCGATCTTCCACAGGCCCAAAGATCGCCAAGTTCACGCCGACAATGCACATAAGAACTTTTGGGCTCCGTCGGGTGACCACTTGACGCTAAAAACGTTTACGATCAGTGGGTTGAGTCTGACTATAGTGTGCAGTGGTGCTTCGAAAACTACGTTCAGCACAGGATGATGAAAAGAGCGCGAGACATCAGAGATCAGCTTGAAGGACTTATGGACCGGGTTGAAATCGAAATGCACAAGTCCGAAGACGACATTGCAATCAGAAAGGCAATTACTTCTGGATTTTTCTACCACACGGCTAGGTGAGCTCTTTTCTTCTAGGATATATTTCGGAAGCTTTATTTTAGACTCGGAAAAGGAGGATACAAGACTGTGAAGCATCAGCAACAAGTGCATGTTCATCCGAATTCGTGTCTTTTCGAGGAAACGCCGAAGTGGGTGATTTACCACGAACTCTGTTTCACTTCCAAAGAGTATATGCGCCAATTGATAGAGATCGAGGGCAAGTGGCTGCTCGAAGTGGCACCCCATTACTACAAAGAAAAAGAGATCGAGGATTCGTCAATGAAGAAAATGCCGAAGAAAGCTGGCAAGGCCGCCGGGTCGAGATAATAATAAAGTCCAAGGCTTCTTCTTCTATCTATTCCTGCTACATGTCTTTCCTGTAGCTTCAAAATGCTAATGATCGCTGCCGTTCAAATCAATGATCACGGGGACTTTTAGATTGAGTGATGTTCAAGAAATTGAAAGACAAGACGAAATCGGAGGGCGGGTCGAGCGCTCAGGGTAGTCCTCTGAAGCGATCCGACTCGCAGACCTCGCTAAACTCGACACATTCCACGTCTTCGGCGGTCTCTCACTCGAGCAGCACCCCGCAGAATCGAAACAGAATGCGCATGGCCTCAAATCTGCAAGGGAGTGCCACCGAAAACGACGTGCGAGTTCGACAGCTGGAGGCAAAACTCGCTGGTACAGTAGATTCTCATTCCATTTCATTTGATTCGAACATCATCACACTCAACGAGATCGCATGATTCGAATTCTCAATCATTCCTAATCGCTTCCGCATTCTGGTGAAATTAACGCAAAAGATAGAAAACAGCATGTTTCAAATTCTAGGACAATAATTCTTGGTGTCAAAAACTCTCGCTGGTGTACAAAGTGTCAATATGGATATGGCGAAAATCCTGAAGCTGATTAAAATGTAGCTTCAAGATTGTGTCACCATTGTAAACAAAACGTAAGCGGTGCAAAAATACAGTACGGGTACGACTGTTATTTAGTTATTTTAGTTAGCGAGTAAGTTTTCTATACTCATTTTAAGGACTCGCTGGTAGCCCTCTTAAATACTTACTTATCAACAAAAGTACCAAAGAAATGGACTATTTTCTCGACGACTTCGATGTCTTTGACAAATTTTACCATCGTTTGGCAAGTAAGAGTCCTTAAAAATATTGAAATTCTTTTGCATGAATGAATTAAGCTTGTCGCAGAAAGATTTTTTTTCAGTAGGAGCTATTTCCGTCTTGACCAGTTAAAGATTAAATTGGAACTGGGAAAAGAAGCAAAGGAATGTCTCCGTATGGCTTAGAATTGTCAGGAAAGATCTTCATTCATGTTTCCTGACAATTAAGGGTGTGCTAGCATAGTTAAGGGTAGCCGATGATTATATTTATTCGCTCGCGCACCTCGCCAACAATATCCGCCAGTAAAAAGCATTCAGCTCTACGTCGAAACAATAATAGTAAATATATCCCAAATGTACTCCAAAAATTAACTTACCTTCATCTAACCTGAATCGTCTTGTTTTCACCCAATTTGCGGAACCTCTTGATCTTGCAAATTTCAATTATCTAATTAGAACGCGCGGTGATGATACGAAAGCTAGAACACGAGAGGGAAAAACTTTCTGGCCAACTGGAAGTCAGGTTTGCAGCAAAAACTGGAATGAGTTTGTTTATCCTTTATAGCCAAGAAGCGGCATCACAAGCGAAAAAGATCGCAAAAGAGTCCGAAAACTCAGTTCGCCTGGCGCAAGACAGAGTCAGAGATCTCGAACGAGAGCTTTCTAAAGTTGTTACTCATCGAGACGAGCTAGAAGAAACGGGCGATTTTGCTAACCAAGAGTCAGCGAAGATCAAGCACATGCTTCTCTTAGGTAGGTAATTTTTCTTGAAATCAAGGAAGAGTACTATTCTTGTGCCTTTTTTAACTCTGCTTCAGCGGAGTCACAGCTGGAAGAAGCAAGGAGCCAACTTAAAGAAAACTCTAGTGAAGATGCGATCGCCTTAAAAATCGAACTTGATAATACTCGTGAAGAACTCAACAGTGCACTAGCAAATGTGGAGTCGCTCAAGACTGACAAACTTCAAACTGACGATGCGCTCTCTAGGTATAAAATTCACTCAAATTGCTAGTAACAAATCTTTAGGCTAAAATATGAGCTCGAGTCTGCACACTCCGAAGCATCACGACTACGAGACGAACACTCTGAGTTGACACAAGAGCGACGCAAGCTTGTCGACGAAGGTGAAAAACTACGACTCCAGCTTTCGGAGAAAATTGTCGAAAGCGGCAAATTTGAAGCTGCGCTCGCTAACCGAGAGAAGCATCTTGCCTCTTCATCGGAAGAAAATGAGCGGCTTTCTTTGGAGAACCAAGCTTACACAGAAAAATTTGTCGAGCAGGAAGCGGTCAATGCGCGTCTCAAAGAGGGAAACTACAAGTTGCAAGACGCACACAAGAAGATGACCGACGAGCACAGCCAAATGTCTTCCAAATACGAAGAAATGCAGCGCGAAAACGAACGCTGCAAACGCGAAACGGCCGACGCCAAAAGCACCGCCACCGATATTTATAAAGAAAACCAAAGATTCACCTCTGAAGCTGAAAAAATTGAAGCTCAACTGACAGCTAATTCAAACGAGCTCGCCAATTATCGAGACCTACTTGAGCAAGCTCTGGGGATCCGAAAAGATTTGGAGTCAAAGTTGAGCTCGTTGGAGACTGAGAAAAGTAAAGGTAGAGAATTGAAATTGAATCTATTTCAAATACATACAGTTATTATTTCAACAGATTTCATACAAATTCAAAAGTCTCGGGTAAAATTTAGCGCGTGAAAATTTTCCGCGGCGGTGAGCCCTTGCGCGGTGCTCCGAACGAACCAAGCTCGACATTTTTGCTTGTTTCAATATTTGAAAATGAGCCACCTAGCTGCGATTGTAAAATAAATACAGTTCTCCAAGAAACATAATGGACGAAACTCTTTATAAACTTTTTTCTCTCTCTGTGGACTATCTTTCTCACGAGTGGAATTTAGCTCTCGAAGAGTCTGAAGAGACTGCCAAGAAATCTCAAAGGCTGCAAGAAGAAATCGATCTGCTTCAGAGCAAGTTGCAGCAGCTGCAAAGCGAAAACTCGGAGATCAAGGCGTCATTGAGCACGAGCGAGAATCAAAATGAAACACTCCAAAACGATCTCAAGTACGTCATCTCGCCATGATTTGGAGACTAACCGGATTTTCAGAAACCTACACGGCCGCCTTGCCGATTTGGAAGAAACAACTTCAATCAACGCGGAGAACTCGGCGCTGGGAGAGGCGGAACGCAAAAGTCTCATGGAGAGAATCGAACAGGCCGAAGATCGAGCAACGACGGTAAGACTCGATTTCATAAATGCAATTCCTATGATTCCATTAGTTGTCCGGCGATCTTGAAGAGCTCCGAGACAAGTTTGAGAAAACCGAGAGCAAACTTGCCGAAGAAGTTCGAATCCACAATCAGACCAAGGAAGACTTAGAAACGAATATCAACAGAGTGAAAAACTGCGAGCAAAAGTTCAACGAAAAAGACAAGTCACTCAAACAAGGTAAAATGGACAGCATATTTTCAAGTTAAATGCGTTTTCTAGCGCATGACAAGTTAAAGAAAGTCGTGAACAAATGCAAAGCTGACGCAAGTACGATCGAAAACTTGACGAAACAACTCGCGTCTTCCGATGAAGCTGCTCAAAACTTGAAGGAAAAGTTTTCAACTGCACATGACTCCCAAAAGCTAGCAGAAGTAAAAGTAATGGAGCTCGAACAGCGCCTATCCGTCGTCTCATCGAAGCACCAAACTGCTGAAGAAAGTCTTGATGAAATCGAGAAGAAATTTGGCGAATGTCAAAAGCGCGAAACGGAGCAAAGTAAGAAGGTGAAAGATTTGGAAAAGGAAAACAAAAATCTCGAGAAGAAATCAAGAGAGATTGAAACTGTAAGCTTAACTCGTAAGCTCGTTCCCCCATCTTTTCTTCAGAAAATAGAAATGTTCAAAGGCGAGAACGAAAAACTCCAAGCAGAGATGAACGAAAAAGAAAAGAGGTGTACCGCCCTTTCAAACAAAATAGAGTCGATAGATCAAGCGAAAAGGTATTTTTTCATTAACTTCCTTTCAAATTATTGCTTTTCGTAAGATCACTGGAGTTGATCGTCACCGATAACAAGAACTCGTTTGCTGCTTCGTCTGAAGAGAACACTCGCCTGATTGCAGAAAAGAGTCGTCTCGAAGAGAAACTCGCAAGTCTCAAAGAATCTCAAGCGCAGACGATGAACGAGCTTTCTTCGACAAAATCGAAGGTTGAAGAACTAGAAAAACAAAATACAATCGTCGGTATCAAGCTCGAAACTGCTCTGAATGAGCACACTACCTTGAGCGAAGAAAACGCGACACTCAACAGTAGACTCGATGCAATTCAAAAGAACATTGGGAACGCAGAGAATCGCTCCGAGAAGGCGGCAAATGAAGTGAAGGAGATGGAGGAAAAACTCGTTGTGGCGCAAAAGTCGGAAAGTGACGCGACTGGTGCTTTGAAAAACGTCGAGGACGAACTGAAATCAACGAAGAAAAAGCTCGCTCAAGTTGAGAGCTTGTCCGAGAGTCAATCCGCCGAGCTCAAATGCATCAGCAGCGAGCTAAAAGAACTACGTGGCGAGCTTGAATCAGTAAATCAGAAGTCAGCCGACTTTGGGAAAGAGAAAACTTCGTTGCTGGAGCAAATTCGCGATTTACGCGAAGAGAAAGAGTCTCAAAAGGGCTCGTTGCTGGAGAAAGCTGAGGAAGAGCGGTCTAAACTGATTGGCATATCTACAGAGCTCGAGGCCAAATGTGCTAAAATCGAACAAAATGTGGCCGCAGCCGAGGAACTTGCCGCTGAAAGATTGGGAAAGATCGCCGATCTCGAAACTGAAGCATTGAAGCAACAGGAAATTGCGGAAGAGCTTCAGTCCAGGCTTCGCAGTAAAGAAGAAGAGCTCCACAAGACGCTTGAGAGCGTCTCTAGTCAAAAAGCAGACTCTGAAAAAACGGCGAAGATGTCGCAAAAGCAGGTGCAAGAGTTGAAAAAAGAGCTGCAAAAAGTAATGGACAGGGAAAAAGAAGTTCTTGAGAAGCAAAACGAGCTTGAGATAGAAAAAGCACGAGTGATAGAAGAGGCGAGCAACAACGGCCCAGAGGTCGATCTAGACTATTTGAAGCATATCGTCTTGCGGTACATCACTGCGCCCAGCCATGACAGGGAGCACATTCTCAAGGCGCTCGGCCAGGCGCTGGCCTTCTCAAGTGACGACAAAAAGCTAGTGAGCGATACGCTAGAATACAAAAAGAGCTGGTTCGGCGCGAAACCGCCCGCCCCCAGAGGCTCAATCGCGCCTTCCATTCAAAGTAGCAAAAAGTAAAACAAGTTTCGTGCAATCTGCAGCATTTCTATTTTCGAATAGTGTCAATTAATTTAATCCAAGCTTTACCTCTCTTCAAACTGTGACTGATTTTTGCATTTAACAATTTCCAGTTTACTAAACTCGGTCACTTCATTATCATCTAAGAAATTTCGCTTGCCAACCTTCTTTTTTTTTACATATTTCTGTTTCCTCTTTTTCTTTTACATTTGCAAAAACAAACAACTGTATGAAAATATCAACAAAAGTGCAATTAAGTAGCTTCTACTATACAACAAAAAATACATGAAAATATATTTATTTAAATTGAACCGCGTTTTTCGATGCATACTCAAGACAGGAAATTACTCTTCAAGAACAAGGTTTTTTTTCACGATGTTTAAATTGAGAAGAAGAACGAGGTATATAATATACCGTATATTTCATAATGCAATATTTGTCTGTTTGCAAAAGAACGAAATCCAGACAGTGGATTTTTAGTTCAGTCGCAATCCTTGACTTTGCGGTCATGTTATTTCTAGATTGCCGAACTTATGATAATTTTTTCTGAATGAGGTCATCTGCTTTTAGTTTGTGCTATAAAAGGTAGTTAGAATAAAAAGGGTGTATGCTTGAGAAAGAGATTGCACTGACCTGAGTCAATAATCACGCCTCTCCGTAGAGAGCAGTTGCATAACCATCACGATTTTTTGGCAATATTTAAACTCTCGCCCGTTTATTTTACTATTTATCCCACAAATTCAGAAGGAGCCCGAAGAGAAGACAGAACAGAGATAATTTTGAAATGTCGTTTTTCGGAAATGTGCAGTTGGCCCCACCAGTCGCCGTCTTCAAGCTCTCCGCCGACTTCCGCGCTGACGAGAACCCACAAAAGATCAACCTCGGTGTCGGTGCCTACAGAGACGATGATGGCAAGCCCTGGGTCCTCCCTGTTGTTAGCAAGGTCGAGAAGCAGATTGCTTCTGACTCTTCACTAAATCACGAATATCTACCCATTAAGGTACCATTAACGTTTCTTTGCTTGTCAATAGAGAGAATTTTTAGGGTCTTCCGGAATTCTGCGAGGCCGCTACTAAACTCGCCCTTGGAGACAGCAAGACGATCTCCGAGGGTCGCGCCGCTGGAGTGCAGACTCTTTCTGGCACTGGAGCTCTTCGCCTCGCCGCAGACTTCCTCTTCCAGACCTTTCCTGCCGAAACTACCGTGCTCTACTCGAACCCAACCTGGGGCAACCACTTGGACATTTTCAAACGAGCCGGTTTTAAGAATCTAGCCCCATACTCGTACTGGTCCGGAGATATCAAAGCCGCCGATATTTCGAAGTTCGTTTCTGATCTCCAGTCCGCGCCCGACCGCTCGATCATTCTCTTCCATTCGTGCGCGCACAATCCCACTGGTGCTGATCCCTCTGCTGAGCAGTGGAACCAACTCGCCGAGGTCGTCCGCGCCAAGAACCACTTTCCCATCTTCGACACCGCTTACCAGGGCTTCGCATCTGGCGACCCAGACAAGGACGCAGCCGCGCTCCGATCTTTTGCCGATGCTGGCTTCGAGATGATGATTTGTCAATCTTTTGCCAAGAACTTCGGCCTCTACAACGAAAGATGCGGTAACTTGGTCACCATTACTCAGACTTCACAGATTCTCGATAACGTTCGATCGCAACAGGAGCTTATTGTCAGGTATTCACCGCTGAATGATAATGGCTGACATGTTTTTATCTAAGAGCTAACTACTCGAATCCACCCGCTCACGGCGCTAGGATCGTCGCCAATGTGTTGAACACCCCCGATCTTGCTTCCGAATGGCGACAGAACATCAAACAAATGTCCGATCGAATTGATCTGATGAGAAACGAGCTCAGAGGCCGCCTCGAGAAATTAGGCACTCCCGGCCAATGGAATCACATCACCGATCAAATTGGCATGTTCTCCTTTACCGGATTGAATCCCGACCAGTGCAACTTCCTGAAGAATGAACGATCGTGTTATCTTATGTCTAATGGTCGTATAAGTGTAAGTAGCACATCCTCTCGAAAATTGATTATCTACGCTTTGACTTGAAAATGTATTGATTCGTTTGTTTCAGATGGCCGGCCTCAACTCCAAAAATATCGACTACTTCGCTCAGTGCGTCGACGAAGCCGTCCGAAAGATCCAATAATAATTTATCCACCCGCCGACAGATTAATTCACTCAGTGACTCTCACCGAGTTTCTGAGCTTCTGACATTCAGTTCGTTAAAAACATCTTCCAATCAAAAAACTACTGTAAATCTTCAATGAATCGAAAAAAAGAATCCTATCAAAAAGTTTGTCTTCATTTCGAATCGTTCAACATGCATTTCATTACAGTTCCTTATTTTTGTTCATTTTTTCGTTCTAGTGCCATCAAGATTAATTTACTTCGTTCATTAAACTAAAAAGCATTCGGAGTTGATCCAAAATCAGTTTGAGTGAAAAGTTCTACTTCAGCATGGCACAGAACCCCTACGATTACTGCTATGGATTTAACGGTTTCGATGCGTCCGGCGGCTATTCGGAGCAAGGCGCGTCAGGTAAGATAAGAGACTCCACTTTTGATAGATTATGCCAATCCCTCATTTTGTGTCCGTTATCTTTGTCTACCACGCCAGTTCGATTCGCTCAGTACAACCGCTATCCTAAATTATGCCGTTTTTACAAAAAAATGAAGAGAATCGACACTTTAATGAGTGTTTTATGATTTTATTGCCTGGCGTAAGAATTGCTGCTCATACAAGCATTCATGATTTTTTTGAAGGCGACTAGTACAAGAGAGATTGAAAAGAATTTTAAGGAAACTACGGCGGTTATGATCCTAATGCTGGCTACGGTGGCTACGGCGGAGGCAGTGTCCCTCCAGCCGGAAGTACCGGCGCAGGCTTGCCACAAGACGACGCGAATCGTCTCCAGTTGAAGAGCGATGAAAAACACGGTCAAATACTCAAAAAGCACATGGGCTCCTCGGATCGAAAAATGTTCGTCGGGGGACTGGCGCACGAGACGACGACGGCCAACTTATGGGAATATTTCGAGCAGTTCGGGGAACTTGAAGATGTTGACATCAAAACGGATGTCTACACTGGTTGCTCTCGGGGCTTTGGTTTCATCCTATTCAAGGTAATTGACCCTCTTCGATCTCTTGAGATGACATTTGCTCTCTAGGATGCTGCCTCAGTGGAGAAAGTTAAGGCTCAGGAGGCCCATAATCTAGTTAAGGTCACAAATTTCCCACTAGCCACAGTATAACCACGTGACAGGGCCGAAAAGAAAAGAAATACTTCCGAAGCCATGGGGTCTAATGAAAATCTCTTTCATTGTTTTCCTCTTAGGGCGTTTTCTCTTACTTTTTTCGAGTTTTTGATTTTCAAGGCCAGTTTTGTAAGTAACGATGCTCTGGTTAGACCCCGGTCCCTTGTAAAACAACGAGAAAGTGGAAATAGCTGGCGAAATTTGTTACCACCGGTAAGATGGAAAGCGCATTGATCCCAAGGGCGCATCGAAAAACTCTAAGATCTTTGTTGGCGGCTTGAAGCCCGAAACCGACGACGAAACAATCAAAACTTTTTTCACGGACTTATACGGTGAAATCGTTTCCTTTGAGCGTGGAATCGACAAACACTCCGAAATGCCCAGGTAACGGCTAGAGATTAATAACCACAGCGCAAATTTGGAGTTCAGGCCATTCGCCTTCATGACGCTGAAAGATGAAGATCTAGCGGGTGAGTTCAATTCACAACATTCTATCTCCGCGACCGAAAACAGAGAGAATAATTCCTCTTTCAGCCAAATGCGTCAAAGAAAAGTGGCACACGATCGACGATAAACAAGTAGAGTGCAAATCGGCGGTAGACAACTACCAGTACAAGCAGCAGCGAAACTTTCATTACCAAAACAACTATAGATACGACTGTAAGTTTCCGTGGAAGAGATACCTAAACTTAGATTCTAAATTTACTAACTGGATCGAGCATCATCGCAAACTCCACCCACACTTGCACAGCGTGAGGAGCCCACAGTGGCTGTAACTTGCACTGTAACAACTCAAAATTCGTAACTTGCACAATGTATAAAACCCACACAAGCTCTGAAATAAGCGTCATTGAAATATCGCCACGATATTTAGAAAGAGACAAGTTTTCGTTTGTTTGATCGCACGTGAAAACGAAAACGGAACAAATTCGAAATGGAAAATCAAAAAAAAATATACTAACCAGAAATTCTTGACCCCACGCATCCAAGTCTATCAAGGTTTATTTATGAAAAAGAGGAATAAAGAAAGTTGTCTTCCTTGATTTCAATTTCTTTGAGAGAATCTGCTCGCTACGGTTATCTGATTAACAAATGCGAGATAGCGACTTACCGGAATTTATAGCTTATGGTGGGCCCAGCTTTGGCTCCTCGTACGGTCATTTCGCTGGTGGCGGTCCCGCTCGACAGAACAAGGGGATGAACAGGTCTAATCCTTACTAGAGCTAAATTACTCCGACCGTTTTTGGAGGAGGAATGCCGTATCCTCTTGCTGAACGATCGAAAGCCACTTCGCTCAACAATCTTCAAACACTTGTAAATTTAACTAGACCCACTTTTAGCTTTATAATTAGTCTGTTTCCCATTAACTCATCCTTCTTTGAGAAGCCCATAATCTGTCAGCCTTGTCGAATCAAAACGCACATCTCAGAACCTTTCTAGCCACCTATCTTTTTGAATCGTTATCCTGGCTCACTACTGATGAATAATTGTTTTGCGATTCGCCTGGCGTTTTCCACTTAATTCAGCCAACATAGAGCTCGTTTTTTCGAACTTAGCTTCGAATCAATCCTCAATCAAAAGCTGTTATACACCTCAACTGTTCCAATTAGTAATATTACCCACCACTGTGGTTTTTGCCGAGTCTGTGGCGCTCCCTTGTAAAATTAACTTTCCGATTTACTCTATAACTATTGCTTTATTTGTCAGAGCAGAGATTTCATCGAAAATCAGCTAGTTTATTCTTCTTTTGCCGCAGCTTTTAACAATTACAAATTTTATATTACTTTTGCTTTACTGTACCTGCCAGAAGTGTTTCTATTTTTTTTAAATTTTTTGGCAATGCTTAGAAATAATTTTCTTTATCTTCACCAATTATGAAAGCAAAGCTTTTTTACTAGATTTATCTTGTTCTTTTTTGTTTCTGTATTTCGACTAATTCTTTTTCGTTTTTACCTTTTCCGTTTTTAGGTTTATTTATCAGCATTTTAAGTTTTCTCCCTAGCTTTCTAGTCCATTAAGATATTGTCTGTTTTCTCCATTTATCATTAGCAAGGCCTACAGATCAACTTTCTTCCGGATTTTCTCTGCTCTTCGTCTACTTTTTACGTCAATTGAGCTCGCGCCCAGCTCACGGCCCGATCATCTTATTAATTGTTTTCGCATTGTGCGCAAACCTCACTTACGACAATAATAAAAACTAGTCCGTAAAAGGGACACTTTTGTTCTGACCCAATTCAATTTAGTTTGAAGTCGATCGCGAGAGTTATTTTTGAAAGAGAAATTTGTGAATATGGACCACTCCAATATGGATCATTCAAACATGGATCATTCAAACATGGACCACTCGAACATGAACCACGGGAATATGGACCACTCACAACACAAGTAAACGCCGCTAGAGTCTATCTATCTACATCTCAATAGAATAACACTTGAGTTTTAGAGACAGAAAATATTCTCACTATAAGTTGGACTACTTTCTGTTTATATTTACTTCGCTGTTTTTCTGCATTTTGTCTGACAATGGCACTTTTTCAAATCAAAATTAGACATAGAGATAGATAGAGAGTCGATATATCAACCATAATGTGTCAATTTTCTTCACTCCTACTTAGTTCCTATGGGAAATGCAGCTATTGAAGTTTTTATTGATTTTTTAGTAATATGATGATGATGAGCCACGACGAAATGATGAAGATGTATTTTTACTTTGGAGTAGAAGACGTTCAGATGATCTTCAAAGCCTGGGTTGTCAATTCCCCTAAAGAGATGATCCTCAGTTGCTTGGTGCTCTTCCTCGTTACGTTGTTCCACGAGTGGCTTCGTGTTTGGAGGGACAATCTCGTAACAAGTAAGTTTCACGCCTAGAATGTCGCTGGCGCAACTCAGTCCCAGAGTTCGAAATCCCGCGTTTGCCCGGGGGAAGATACGGGCACGGGCAAGAAAGTGAAGATTCCCGAGGGCAAAAGGGGTCACGGGCAAAAAAACGAATTTTCCCGCGGGACAAGCGGGCACGGGCACAATAAAAAATATTCCCGCGGGCAAATTCGGGCACGGGCAAGATTCCCGCGAGCTTAAACGGGCACGGGCAGATTCAATGCACCTTATGAAAAAGTGTTTAAACTATTTAAATAGCGTGGAAATAGACACCAAATACTTGAGGGAGTATATTGAAAACTAATCTGCATACAGAACTGTTATGACGTGCTTTTTTAAGGTTAACGAAGTTTTCCAGCCCATTTCCGCCTTATAGACCCCCTAACATTATACCTAGGTGTAATGGTAGAAAAATCGACCCCATGATCGCCTTTTCTAAACTTATTTTTTGATGCAGAATCTTGAGGTCGAGGCGATCATTATGATACCAAATTCACCGAAATCCAACTTGGTTTTCGGCATAAAGATACCATTAGAAGTTCAAAAATGAGCACTAGAAATTTTCTAGCGCCCGGAAAAGGATGATTACTCCAGCCTATCAGCACGTGCCTAATTCCAGATTGTAGAGCAGGTTCTATTCTATCAGAATCTATTCTCAGAAGTTGTGAACAGGGACTCTAGTGAGAACCAGCGCCCGAAGAAGCTCAAAAAATCGGGTAAAATCAAGGCCAAAAATGGCTGCCGTGAACTCAGACAAACGATTTCAGTGAAATTTTCACTTCAATTTTGCTTCATTTTTCGAGCTTCTTCGGGCGCTGGTTCTCGCTAGAGTCCCTGTTCACAACTTCTGAGAATAGATTCTGATAGAATATAACCTGCTTTACAATCTGGAATGAGGCACGTGCTGATAGGCTGGAGTAATCATCCTTTTCCGGGCGCTAGAAAATTTCTAGTGCTCATTTTCGAACTTCAAATGGTACTTTTATGTCGAAAACCAAGTCGGATTTCGATGAATTTGGTATCAAAATGATCGCCGCGACCTAAAGATTCTTATTCTGCATCAAAAAAGAAGTTTAGAAGAGGTGATCGTGGGGTTGATTTTTCTACCATTACACCTAATTATACCTTTACAAATCAACAGAAAATTTTAAGAACTTTAACGGTTCAAAATTCTAGAAAACTCCACTTCCGGTCGGTTCTAGAGCCGGAAGTTGACGTAATTTAGGTGTTATGGTGAAGTGTGACCTATCAAATTGATGCTTAGACGATTTCATATCATTTTAGACCAAGAATCAAGACCAACCGCGGTAATATAAACCGGAAAAAAGTGAAAAAAAATTCATCACTTTATGCCTTTTTTACATAATTTTAACGGTCGGTTTGACCAGGTTTGGGACTGTTTCTTCTGAAATATTGATTTAAGGATGACTCGAAATCTTCTTAGCATCAATTTGATAGGTCACACTCTACCATTTTAACTAAATTTCGTCAACTTCCGGCTCTAGAATCGACAGAGACTAGAATTCTCTAGAATTTTAAACCGCCAAAGTTTTTGAAATTTTCTGCTGATTCTAAAAAAGTATGGTGTTCGGGGGTCTATAAGGCGGAAGTGGGCTGGAAAACTTCGTTAACCTTAAAAAAGCACGTCTATATGCAAAAATAAACTCATGGACGATGTACAATGCACATTGTGCATGCAGAATAGTTCTGCAAAATGCAGAATTGTTTCGATCAGAAATCGGACTGGTCTGGGGATCTCAAATGAAAATTTTCAAAAATCACATTTTTAGTGAATTTAAATTATTTTATATTTCAATTAATTCTTAAGACAACATCGAACTTTTCTAACCAGCCCGATTTCAAAATAAGGCGCTAGAAGCTGAGAAAATGAGAGTTAAAGTTTAAATTTGGGAAATTTTGTCAAGCCGTTTGCGGCTAAGTGTGACGTCATACGACTGTAATGATGTAATTTTCTGATAGAGTATATCTGAAACTATCGTAAAAACTAAAAACATCATTTAAAAGTATGAACCTAAGCGTTCTATGAGCTAGAAATGTGAAAAAGGAGCGGAGGACCTAAATCTGGTCTTCCAGCAAAAAGAGGCTCCTCTTCTGCGAAAATGATGTTTTGAAGCTCTCTAGAACCGCAGGTTGATAAATTTTTGAAAATTTTTGATTTTTTAGATAGAAGAGACTCTACTCTATCAGTACATACCATCATGATATCTCTACGACATCACAAATAGACGTGAGAAGCTTGACAAATTTTCATGGATTTTAGTGCATTTTACAAATCTTCATTTAATATCCCCTCTCCGTTGGCCCAAATCGCCGTTTGCCCAACTTGGAGAAACGGCGATCTGAAAAAAGTTCATTAGACATTATCAAATCATTAGACATTATTTGGCTTTTTTAATGTCAATCCTGGCTTCTTCAACGCCAATCCTGGCTTCACCAACATCAATCATGTTTTCTCCAATATCATCTTCCATATCAATTATGGCTTCTCCATCGCCAATTCTCGCTTCACCGAGTTCAAATATGGCTTCTCCATTGTCTCTCTCTCATTTTCTTTCTTCGACGTCAATCCCGATTTCTCCATCGTCGATCCCGACTTCTCCAACGTCGATTCCGGCTTCATCCATCTCCATCTCGGCTTTTTCAACGCCATTTTTATCTTGAAGAAGCCATGATCGACATTCAAGAAGCGATGATTGACAATTGAGAAGCCGGGAGTGACGTTTGAGAAGCTTGGATTGAAGTAAGTGATCAACATTGATAACGGATCAGCATTGAAGAAGCCGGGATTGACGCTGGAGATGCCAGGACTCAAGTTTGAGCCACCAAGATTGACGTCTGAAAAGCTAGGATCGAAGTTTTTGAAGCCGGGATTGAAATAAGTGAAGCCAGGATTGACTGTGAAGAAGACAATAAAAGTTATATGATTAATCAATTTAAATTAATTCACATCGCCGTTTGCCCAAGTCGCCGTTTCCCCAAACGGAGACCATTCGGTCGTAGTTTCAACTAGCTCCTAAAACTTGCGATTTAAAAATCCGAATTGATTCAGGGTCGTTTTTATTTTATTTTCTTATTTTGAAAAATAGGCTTGAGATTTAGCAGTAGAAAAAAATGTTCCCCCGGGCTGCCCTCGGGAATATTTCGTGCGGGAACGCGGGCAAATCGCCCGTGCCCGTTTATGCCCGCGGGAATCTTCTCATTCATGCCCGTGCCCGTATCTGCCCGCGGGAAAATTTGTTATAGTGCCCGTGCCCGCTTGGCTCGCGGGAAAATTCGTTTTTGTGCCCGTGACCGTTTTTGCCCCCGGGAATCTTAAATATTCTGCCCGTGCCCGCCCGCCCGCCGCCCCCTTGCCCGGGAGCCGCAAAAATTTCGAACTCTGCTCAGTCCTCAACGATGTAAGACAATAAAAGATGTCCTTTGATTTATTGACGAGTTAAACTGGAACAGGGTTCGTTTTTGTTGGTTAAATTTTTGTTCAGAGCTCATCTGTTCCTTCCACAACAAGTACGAAGCTGTCCAAGACGAGAGTCAATCTGACAGTGGCGAGCCAGAGCGACCTGGCTCGCGTACACCCCTCGTCACTAGACAGCTGGCCCCAAGCTACCGCCACGGACTTAAATCATCAACCCACATTCTTCTCAGCGTTTCTTATGTGCTGCAGCAGTTTATCAGCCTTTGTCTGATGCTTGTTTTTATGACGTTCAATCTATACTTGTGTCTTACTGTTGTGTTTTCGGCTGGCCTCGGTTTTTACTTGTTCGCTTGGAAGCGGATCATCCTCTCTGGCAACATGATCCAGACTACTCCCGATTGTCACTGACACTGACACAATTGACGTTGATTTTTAACTGTACTTCCTGTAGTTTGCCAGTTCGCAAACCAGATTTTTTCAATGCGTGTGTATTTATTTTATAGCCTTAGGCTGTATTCCCGACTGTGCCCTTCGAATTTCTTTTTATCTCGCAAAATCTTTACCTAGCATTAATTTTGAACTTATTTCTCCTTATTTTCTCAATCCGAAATAAAGCTATGGTGCTCACAGGCTCAACTCTCAGAAAGCAAAATTAAGTAGCTGCTGGTGTTCTTCATTTTTTTCTTTATCCGTGCTAAATACCCACTTGAAAAGCTAAAATTACGACTAATCTTCAGGAGTTCAAGCATTTTCGAGCAATTATCTTTCATCGTAAGTAATAAATACTAAAACTTATGATGCCCTATCCGATTCTTGAGTCTTGAGTTTGTGAGCGTCATCCAATTGTTCCTCCATTCAAAAAAAAACCATATTCAACAATGAACTTCAAAACCTATTAAAAATTCGTTTTCGATCCTTATCTACGATCTCAAAAATCTCACAATAACAAGGGTCAAATGAAACTGGGTCGAAATTTCCGCCACACTGGGTAGATTCTCATCCGACCGTTTTACTTTTTCGCCGGCTGATTTGCCTATTCTTGGCTATTATTCAAATTTGCGTATTTTTTTGAAAGAGACATTTTTCTTTAAAAAATATCATGGCTAGAACGCGTTTTATCGGAAGAAGTGCAACTACAAAAAGGTATAAATCATCCTATTCGAGTTGGTGTATTTTATAGGGCATTGACTTGCTTAAATCGATGAGCATTTTTATGACGTGAATAACCTTTTAACTGAAATGATGAATATGAGTTATTGTTTCCCCTGGTCCATTTTGACATTAACGTTGCCCATCAAGTAGATATCTAGCATGAGTTTTCATAGGAAAGCCCGATCTATAGCCAGATAAAACGGCGGTCGTTAATTAAATTTCCGTCTGATAAGCAAAAGTTTCGTGAAAGGAGCCTAGCTAGTGAAAAATTAACCTGACCACGTCATGAGAAATAAATCATGTAGCCGTTTTACTACTTTTGAGATGATTCAATTTGCTTTTTTGGCCTGCTGAACATTTTTTTTCGAAATGTGTGATTTCGCGATTCGCGTCCGGGATAAAAGAGAGAGAGAGACACAACCGTTGACAAACAAACGGCCAAGCGCGTTTTTCTTTGATCAGCGCGGAAATTTTTCAATTTTAAAAAAGAAATTTCATATGCTCATAAAAATGATTAAGAAATGAAAAGAGAACTGTAGTCGGAAATGGATAAACATAAAGACAAAGATAGAGGCCTCTCTAGGATAACTAGGTACAGTGACAATCGCTATCGGAAAAGAGTGTATGAAACATAACACTTGTTTAGTTACATATCCGGAGAGAAGCCAGAGAAACACAAAATGAGATCGACCAAATCGGGAGTAGATAGCGGCTTTGGTGGAAACATGACCATGGACCAGACAAAAGCGTTTTGCCAAGCGATATCAGATAAAAAGGTAATTTCTTGAAAATCTTGTTGTCACAGTCTCTTCCTTGATTTTTTTCAAATCCTTTCTCTTCCTTGATTTGTGAAAAATTCTGACAAAAATACCTTTAGCTCGATGAGTTACTTGAGAAAATGATGAACGATACGGACATCAAAGAAGCATCGAGAGGTCCAATTCGAAAAAATATAAGACCAATAAAAGAGCAAATGTAAGTTGTAATCTGAAACCGAGTTGTTTTCATTCCATTTCTAGGGTCGTCATGTGGATGTTTAATTCGAACAAAGCGCTTGCAAGCGACTCGAGGAATCACTCGCAAGATCTTCTTTCGTGGAAAACGATGAAAAAGAGCGAATTGAGGGCTACTCTTGAGGCCGTAAAGGTAGTTTTTTCTGACCGCGAGGGACTTTTCTATCATTTTTAGGTCGGAGCGAGCTCAAATACGGTCAACTGGTTGAAAGAGTTCTGCAGTCCTGTGGACCGCGGTGGAGACGATGCTGGCCAGAAAACAGATGGACTGTCTACCCTCGTCGAAATTATGAGAGCACAAACAGTTGAGTATCTCGAAACGAAGAGGAAACTGAGATACTCGATCGACATGTTTGGGATGACACAGGACGCGACGCGGCTTGACGCAGAACTGAGAAGAGTGGAATTTAACATAAAAAACCTTGTTCTAAGGTGAGTCATTATCTCTCTCTTGCTTTCATATCCCTTTGATTCTCGCAGTATTTGCAAAATTGGAAACGTTGGCTTCGGTTACAAGCGGCTCGTGAAGGAGTTCCGCGCTATCAAGGCACTATGCCTGACGCTCAATCCTGACATACCACTTTCTGTGATTCATCAATCGTCGAAGCTACTGGCAGTCGTCGCCATTGATGCCGACGGGCAGAGTCACATCATCCGTGCGCTGACAGAAAATGCGGAAGAGTTTACCGACGAAAATGGCTTTCCGAAATCACGATTCAAAAATCTAGTCAATATTTTGCGTCTCAAAATTCCTGAAGATCATGAGGCAAGTTCTTTCAAATGAATTCTAGTTTCTTATGTCTGATTCCAGGCTGATTCCGTTACTCAACGACAAAACCAGATATTTACGAGGCAGTACGTGCTTATTTTGATCAATGAAATTTTAAAAAACAAAAATGATAACGACGAGGAATCGGACGGCGACATCGACGTGAGAATATCCCTGAGAAATGAGTTTATCCGCAACGGGCTGAAAGATACGCTTATCAGCAGGATACGATCCGAAGCGGTCGACGACAAGCAAGATCTGCTTATACGACAGTGCGACGATTATATAAAAGAGCGAGAAGACGATCAGCAGGAGCTTCATGATAGACTTAGGTAAGTCTTACCAACTACGCATAAATCTAGCCATCGTTCAGCGCAATCCGAGAAGATCTCAAACTCTCGTCCGAACTTTTCAAATATCTTTATCATTCGACGAAAGGCACCGAAGCCGAGCAGTACTTTGTCTCTATTCTACAGCACTTACTATTCGTTCGCGATGACCCTGTCACCAAATCACAGCACTATCGTCTGATCGAGGACTGCGTCGCGCAGCTTGTCATTACGCCCAACGGCACCGATCCAGACTTCCGTGTTCAAAAGAGCTCAAATAAATTGCCTGTGAATGTCGATGGCCTTCTCACCGAGCTGGTCAACGATGCTGATTTACAAAGTCTAAGAGTGAACAATGAAGAGCTATCCGCAGAACTAGAGAAAGAAAGAGTCGAGAAAAATGTTGAAATATCAAATTTGCAAAAAGAAATTGTCGCCTTGAAAGCGGCGAAAACAATTGTTGGCCCCGCTCCACCTGGTCCTCCAGCACCCCCTGGAATGGGAGGGCCTCCTCCCCTCCGCCTCCTCCTGGTATGGCCGTTCCCGGCGGTCCTCCACCTCCACCCCCACCCCCTGGAATGGGTGGGCCGCCTCCTCCTCCTCCACCTCCTGGAATGGCTGGCACTGGTGGTCCACCCCCTCCGCCCCCACCTCCGGGAATGGCTGGTCCAGGTGGTCCACCCCCTCCGCCTCCACCTCCTGGAATGACTGGCCCTGGTGGTCCACCACCTCCGCCGCCACCTCCTGGAATGGTTGGCCCTGGTGGTCCTCCCCCTCCTCCACCTCCCGGTATGCGCGGTCCCCCTGGACCACCAGGTCCTCCTGGAATGGGTGGCCTGCCTCCTCCACCAGGCGGCATGATCGGTGGGGCTCGGCCTCTTCCTTTTGGTCTTACAATGAAGAAAAAATACGAGTCCGCCCAGACTAAACGACTTAATTGGCAAAAAATAGAACCCGTTAAGTTGAAGGAGGGCTCAATCTGGACAAAGGCGAATGAACAAAAATTCGCGAATGAATCCCTCATGTCTGAAATCGCCTCCGTCTTTGCTACTAAGGCTCCTAAAAACACAAGATCAGACGGACCGGCTGTTGAAAAGAAACGACAAAAGGAGAATAAGATTCTTGACGCAAAGAAGGCCCAGAACTTGTCAATTTTCCTTGGCCGAGTCAAGGTTCCATACCAGACCGTACGCAAACAGATCCTTCAATGCTCTCCAGAACTAGAAACATCATTCGTTGTCGGTTTACTCAATCAGTTGCCGGATGCTGAGCAGATTTCTATGTTTAAAGAGCTCAAAGACGAATACAACGAGTTAGTCGAAGCGGAAAAATTCTGCGTCGTCGTTTCCGACATGCACAGAGTTCACATGCGTCTGGAAACGATAAAATTCCAGCGTGAATTCGAAGAGATCGTTGACCGAAACATCAAACCAGATATCGTCAGCGTAACAGAAGCGTCGAGAAAGATTTCAAAGTCGAAGCCTTTCAGGCTGTTCCTTGAATTGGTTCTGTTCATTGGAAACGTCATGAATGCTGGTGGACGAAACCAGCAGAGTTTTGGTTTTGATATAGAATACTTGCCAAAACTTCGCGATTCTAAAACCGCCGATAACTCAATGACGATGCTGCATTTTATTGCCCAGCTTATCGAAACCGACCCCAAATACGAAGAAATACGAGGCTTCGATAAAGACCTGCATGCAGCTGATCGAGCGCGCCGCGTTGCTCAAGACGATCTCAACAAGAGCATCAACAACCTGACGAAAGAGGTGAAGAACTTGGAGAAGAATGTCGAGCAAGTCAGTAAGCTGTTGAACAAGGACCAAGACGATCAATTTGATGAGACGATGAATGAATTCCTGATCACTGCCACGGAACAACACAAATTGTGCCTTGATCTGAAAGCGACTCTTGATCAAGAGTACGAGTCATTAGCAGATTACCTATGTTTTAACACCAAGAAAACACCTATTGAAGGTAAACATATGTTTTTAGTGGAAATTTTATAGTATTAATTTAGCATTCTTCTCGATGATGAATCAATTCCGGGAGGATTACGCGGCTGCCGTTCGCGAGAATCAAATGAGGAAAGAGGAGGAAGAGAAGAAATCACGACGAGAAATGGCTAAAGTCGCAGCGGAGCAGGTAAATATAAAACTGATTTTTATTCATTCCGTTACTTCCATTTATGAATTCATTTAACGCTCTTATCTAGGCCAAAATAAAGAAGAAGCAAAAACTTCAAAGCTCTGCGTCAAAAACACAGATCATCGACGATGAATCTGAAAATGTCATCGATGATATGCTCAAGGCTCTTCAGTCCGGCGAGGGGAATAAGGTAACACGCCCGTTCCGGATAAAGTTCCTCGTGAATTTTATCGCCGTCATTTTGCGAATTTGATTGATCAGTTCAAGTATCCAGGCTCGAATGTGATTGATTCAGGGTCTTACGTCGCTACAGCATAACCTTTCTGCGGGATATTTTTTAAATATCCCTACGAAATTGTATAAACAGCATTCATTTTCAGGCCACACGTATAAAGTGCCGGTTGTAATTGATACCGAAAGATTTCTTCATCAGCATTCATTTCACTCAAGACATTTTACGCAAAAGAGATTCTTTTTTGCGAGGGCTTACCAGAGGAATCGTCAGATGTTTTCGCTCTTCCAGCGAAAAGTGGGGAAGAGCAAGATCGTTAAAGTGCGATTTCTTCATTCATTCTCTAACGCATTCTATGAACACAGTTAGCAGTAGCGAGGTCGTAACATGCGAATTATAGCTGAGGGGCGACAAACGCCGAAGACGCAAGCCAAGATGGTAACATTTAAGACATTAAAGACAAACACACGAGCTCTTAAGGACACAATGGCATGCTGCATGAAAAACCATTTAGCAACTTTACAGATCTTTAGGGTAGCCCATTAACTAAATATATGTTTTCAGAAGCGACGACGGGCTCGCCGCAGTGGAGTTCCTACCGACGGAGGAGGAGACAACCGAACAAGATCACGAAGGGGTGGACGTCAAGTGTTCGCCTCGCTTGAAGAGGCAATTGCCGCTTCCTGATCATCCACCTCCGCCTTTCCTTCCACTCTTTGTCCAATCCAAAGTGTATTATCTGCAGTTCATCTTCACACACGTCTCAGGAGACAAAAACCCTTCAACCCTTCACATTGTCGCCACCAGCATTCCAGGAACAAGAAGAAAAAACTACGTCAGTTCCAGTTTATTCCTAATAAAATAAGATAATGTTTCATTTGTGTTGTATCATTTTTGCGCGCATTCTACTGTCTTGGCCTTGGGAGAGGATGAAAATCCTTATTTTGTAATTCATAAATTAAACTGAACATTTTTTCAACTGTTAATTTTTTCGATCTTTAATGCACATTCATGTATGACTGCTTTTGACTGTACAAATAAATATTTCATCGTCGAATATCATAGGGTTAGTTAGCAGATTAAGTTGACAAGCAAACGATCCACCGTTTGTATCAGACCTACTTATAGCAAATGATATCGTTGCTGGGCTATTTTCAAATTCAGTCATATACAGTTCTTTTCCTCTTTTGTGGACACTCTTTGTCCCAAATATTCGGAAAAATGTCCACAAAAGTGGGCAAGGGTTCCCAAAAAAATGTCCCGCCGTAGTGTATTAAAATTTTTTCAAACATAAGTTTTTATAGAAAAATGACAAATTTCATTCTTGAAACGCCTTTCTCTTGCTTATGTTTATGTTTTTTCGACAAATTTAACAGCTTTAGCCCTTCATTTCTCAAAAATAACCCTTGATTTTTGAAAAAAAATATGCTATTATTGCCTCTAAAATTTTCTTATCAGGAAAAATGTCCACAAAAGTGGAACATTATCTTTGCAATAGTGTCCCACGTAAACCCCTTAAAATCAAGAAAATGTCCACAAACTTGGGGTCCACAAAAGAGGAAAAAAACTGTACATGTATATCACGTCATTATTTTGGTTAGTCCATCTTCTCATAACTTATGAGTCATAGCATCGAAGTAATAGGCTATTACTAATAGCATCTAGTAAAATAATGAAAATTAGTTTCTCCCTTAGATTAGTATCAACAGCATGCGCAAACATTATGCAACAAATTTGAGACACTATTTTATAATGTAAAACTTTGTCTGTGCAACAAAACTCCTTTTGTAAGTGTGTACCCTAGTGACAAAAATAGTCAAAAACTAAAAAATGCATTTCAGTTCAGCATGTAACAGAACTTTTCTTTCTCCTAAAATAAACTTTACATACTCTGATGTTAAATAGATGCCTAGAGAAAAGTGAATGGAAGTAGGAATTAGGCAAAAATTATTTTGGGTAGTCTTCGTTGATCTTAGCTTTTAAGCTTTGATAGTCCTGTTATCTCAGATTAGGCAGCTCTCTAACAGCAGTGTGTGGTAGTTCCCCCCAGTTGTGCTTGTTAACCTACAATTTGCTCCTCCAGACTCTGGAGACTTCAGATGCATTCTGCGATTTTCAAGTGTTTCCTTGCTTACAAATATTGCTTTACTATTGAGCCATTTTTGCTGAAACCTTACAAAGTTCCTTCAAAGTCATCTTTTCCAATTTATGTACCTTTCTGTATTTTAATTCAGAAGATAATTCCACGCGTTTAGATTTTGAAATGGCTGGTGAGCCAAATATCTGGGCAATCGCTCGGAGACAGACCTTACTAAAATCGAGCAGATATCGACTTAATATAAAGCCAGCCGAGAATATAGAAAACTTCAAAAACATCCTTTTCGCGTTCGCTTTTATTATCGATTCGTGAAGCGACCCACAATCAAGTTTGTTTATACTCCGGCAAGAAATCTCGTGCTAGGTTCGTCATGTTATGATTTATCTTCTAAAGTTCTCTTAGACTACTACGAAGTTGGCAAGGATCTGAAAAAATATGCAAGAACAAATCCTTTTTGGGCGACTTTGTCCTGGGCGAGCTTCTTCCTTGCAGTTGCCTCCTACTGGACGCGGCCGGTGTTAGAAGACTACCGCTGCGATTTCCGGCGACTTGCTGCAAAAGCGTCGCCGATCTCAGAATCCTCAATGAACAGTTCAGCACATAATTTTGTCAAGTGCAATTCTGAGGCTCTTGGTCGTGGTCAAATAAAAGAAATGAACTTTTTCTTTTTCACATTATTCTATATGGACAAATATTCTGAAAGAAACTGGAATCCCCTGGCAACTTGTGATGAAATGCAGCTCTCGTTCTCAGATAAATTTAGATGTAAGTCTCTAGTAGAGACTCTCTACTTTTCGTTTTTCTCTTTCAGCGTAATTTTAGCAATGGTTGACATTGGCTGGCTTGGCACGATGTGGATGAATCGATGGCACTTGTCTGACATTGACATTCCATCCTACAATGAAGACAACAAAGAGTTAAAAGACGATGAGAGTCGACTTTCTTCATTCTTTAGGTGAAATAAAAATCAATTATCTTGATTTATTGAAACTTTAGGCGAATTCGACTTATCCCCAAATTCGAAAATTTAACAGTTGAGGAAAGAATACCGAGGAACGCACGAGCAGAAGGCCTCAACGACCTGCTGCCGCAAAACTAGACTATTTGACTTATTTAACGCCGTGTACAAAATAAATCTATCTCAAGGATACCAAAGAATTCGAAGTTTGTGTGACTTTATCCCAAAAATTTCTCTGTCGAGTTTTATTATCGCAGCAGTTGTTAGAGACTTTTAACAGGAGTTAGAAAGAGCTTTTCTCTGCGCCAGCTGATCTTTGTTTGCGACGCGATTCTCATCCTCCCTGTGAATTCCTCAGAAGGGCTAAGAATCTTTCCAGCATCGGGCACTTTTGAAATGTAGTCAATTACGTTTGAACCCTGAATCGAGAAGCGGTTGTCGCGGCAGTGTCCTCCAACATTTTCTCTGCCCGACGTCGTCATCTGAGTGAGGCACCATAGAAAGCCCTTCGGCATCGTCATCAAACGACTAGTGATGGTCTCTTGCGTCAGCACATAACTTCCATCAAGTACGACAATAACTGCCTTATCAAGCTTTGTAGGTCTCTAAATTGAAGTCAAAGAGTCTAGGTCTCTTTATCGAGACCATCCTTTTTCGGATTCATTCTGTTCACTTTGAGTGCGATCTCTTTTCCTAGTGACTTAATCATCACTCTCTCCTCGTAGCAATTTCTTCCCTCGCATTCAGCTTCAGAGGATTCAAACTCTGGATAGGGAGTTACCATGTGGAACTCGAACCCAGTTAGCATGTCCATATCTGTATAGTAATCTTTTATTTTTGTCCTTGTTGACTTTAGATCGCTTTCTTGTTTGAACTCCAAGCTAGAGAGTATTGCAATCGATGGAGTATGTCGTTGTCTTTTACCTGGATAGATAATGAAATACCATCAAGTACTCGGGCGGACTTCCATTTATTTGCATCTCGGCTTCCGTCATATTCTGCTTCGCGACACGAACATGCTCCCTCTTTTTCGCGTTTTCTTTTCTTCTCTCTTGCTTTAGTATATTCTCATTCTTGCCCTCGTTTTTTTGCAGCGCAAAATAAATCAAAGCGCCTAGAAGTAATGCGAAGCCAATTGGAACGAATCGACCCATCCTTTTTAGCAAATATTTTCTGCTCTGTTTTTTTCACCAAACTGAACCGGTAAGAAAAGCCGCGGGTGGGTACGATTTCAACGTAATCCCCCAGCCCGTCTTTTCTCCCCTGCGGTGATAAATAAGCACTTCTTTTTCAAATCATGAACTTTTATTTTGTCTGTTGCACCTTATTATACGCAAAGAAAGTAAAATTTCACGAGATGACATTTTCTTTATTCGCGAGGTCACTTGCTGATGGACTGGGCGTACCGCTTCAGCATCTCATCCTTGAATTTGATATTTGATAGACTCTGACTCGACATTGGGTTCGTGATTTTTGAAGAAAACGGTGAGAGCTGAGACGGCGATGCTGTCGACGATTTGGGCATGTTTTCGTTGCTACCTGGATGTTGTCGGGCAAAGTGTTTCTCCAGCGCTGTCTTATCTCGGAACCTTATTTTCTTGACTTAGATTTTTTGACTGAGAAAAGATGGTACCTCTTATCGCAGACAGAGCAGTCGACCCGTTTGGAGTGCACCTCCCGCAGATGCTGGCGAAACTTGGACTTGGACCTGAAACACTCGCCACAGTGGGTGCATTGCTTGACTCGTTCGTGCACGCGCGCGTGGTACTCCAACTGATGCTCTTGCGCAAATCTCTTGGAGCACACTTTACACTCGTACTCCTCTTATCGCGGGATTAATTTTATTACTGTTGATTTTATCTTTCGATTTCGCACTATCCCGCCTATTTTCTAACGCAAGATGGAATATTCCAGAGCCACAACAGTAAATGGATAATTAGAATCATTGTTTCTAATTGATGAGATTTAAACCTACACCTTTACTTTAAAATTATTTCCATATGAAAATCAATAACATATTTTTGAAAGAAGCATATAAAAAAATCCGCTCCTGTTTTATTTTCTTTGAATTCTAGCTTCGGAATGAGCTTAGGTATCGTAGGCATTTCTTCGTCGAGCCCTAGAATTTCGGCGATTAAAAAGCTCTTCATGTTGCTTTCTTTCTCGTGTGCTTTTCTCTGTTTCTCTTTGTTTCTTTGTGCTGATGGATGCCTATGCTTGGCGTTGTTGTTTTGGTGGAAGAAATTTGTATTGCGCGTGCGTCTTCGCTCGATCGGACGGATCCGCCGTTGGTTGGAGTTGGAGTTGATTTCGACGGACGATTCGAGCTCTCTTTATAAAGGACCAGGGGCGAGTAAAGAGGCAGCGATCTCTTCCGCGCTCGCTATCGCCAAATCAATGAGGTCAACAACAAACTGCTGCACGGGTCTCTCTCACTTCCAAAGGTGCTACTAACTAAACTTAGTTTACAAAGGAAGGAAGAGTTTGCGCTTCAGCGAGCCGCCCGGGGTCACTCCGACCCTGAGATTACAAACAGATGCTATCTTCCGCTGTCCATAGCTATATATGATTAAACTCTTGGCTACCCAAGCAGTAAACATTAACTCAGCAGAGCTGATTTTTGAGGCTCACTGTTTGTAGGCCTGAGAACGCATCACTCGCTAATCCAAAAACAATTATTTTGTCTTTCGTGATAGGGCCAGGAATTCATGCAAATAAACGTCTTTTATATAGTTTTGCCTTATCAGTGGAATGTCAAGACGTGGGTGTTGTGTTTCCCGACGCAGCTGTCCGTCTTGTTGCATTTAGGAACAAGATCTCCATTAAGAGAAAAACCTGTTCCATGCTGCAAACATTGCTTTGCGCCGTTTAATGCGGTATCAAATAGTTACCCATTTTTTTATGTTTAAAAAGAAGGCAATTGTGATGGTAGCACTGTTAATTTTACTATTTACAAGAGACAGTGTTCAGAAGGGGCAGTTTAAAAAAAGTCCTCAATGTCGCTTGGATTGACATCGAAGTTGCCGATTTTCTTAGGCGTCTTCGGTGCCTTCTTTGGAGTACTCTTCGGAGTCTTGGTATTCGAAAAACTAACTCTTCGCCTTTTTCATATTCGAAAAACAATTTCCTAGGCATTAACGATTGTCAAAAGAACAGCAAATTTCGAACATTTCCTAGAGGCGGAAGGCGCCGATTTTGGCGTCTTCAAGATTGGCTTCGGCGATTTCGTTGGAGTTTTTGGTCCTATCTTCGACGAAACCGATCTCGCTCGGTCAGTTTTTGGCGTCTGCACGTATTTATGATTCTCCTTGATCTGGATGCGGGGAGGAGATTCGTGGTTTCGTAGGCCTCGAGAGAGAGGCGACAAGGAAGAAGCGTTGGACTCCTGGGAGCTTGCATTTCGAGCTTTCTTCGGTTCTCGGAAGGATTGGCGTGATTGGCTCTTTCGGGAACCTCTACGAAATAATATAAATCCCGAATATGAAGCAAAAAAACTAACCCGAGAATCGGCTTCTGTGTTTTCGGCTTGACAACAGCTACCGGTGGAATTTTTGGTCTAGAGAAGATGATTGTAATGAGTTTCAAGCGTTCAATTTGTTACGTACGTGGTTAGGAATCCAAGCAGAGAGTCGTCGCCAATAGATTCGGTTTCGGTTGGCGCTGCTGCTTCTTCGCCAACAAAGAGGACTGACGGCGGGCTTGACATGTTTTCAGCCTCCTTCGGCGTCGACTTCTTTCTGTTGAGCTCCCACAAGTTGGTTGGAGGATGCTGGCCGATAGGAGTCGCGTAACTTTCCTCTGACATTTGCGACTGATTATCAGGTGCTCGCGCAGCTAAAAAGTTTTGAGAATAAAATATTTTAAACGAATAATATCTCTTTACGTTTCATGAGGGAAGTTGTTCGAGCGAGCTCTGCTTCATCATAAAGCTTAATGACTTCATCGTCTTCGGACAAAATGGGCTGAGAGTTGAGTTTTCGCTCCTGGGGCGAACGTCGATTCCGCTGATGTCTTGGCTTGAGAATAATCGCCTTCTGAGCCTTTCCACTCGCCATTTCTTTTTGAGCCGGGGGAGATGCCATTAGTTCAATGGTCGTGTCGATGCTCGATTGTGCAGAAGGAGCAGCCTCTTCTTCGCTAAGAAGATTTGTTTCCTGCTCTGGTAACACAGGTGGAGATATATGCGAAAGAACGGGCGTTGGAGCAGACATGATAGCCTGTTCGGACTCTTTTTCTTGCACTGGGAGAGAAACAAGGGTCTGATGATTAGGTGCAGCTGTTGAATTCTTCTCCTCCTCTTTTTTGCGAAGTTGCTCCTTTAGCTCCACAAGATCGGCTTCTTTCTTTTCCAGCTCTATATTTGAGTCATTTTTAGATCTCTTATTTACGGGAGAATGCTAACCTTCTTGAGTTTTTGCGAGGCGCTGTTTCATGATCGCCTCCTTTCGTCCATGATCGAGGACTTTTTCCAAAATACTCTCGAGGACTTTTTGCTCTTTTGCTTTTCGTTCGAGAAGCTCTTCTCTTGCCGTGGCTCCCTTCGCCAGTTTTTCCTTGAATCCTTCCTTTTTTTCTTCAAACTCTTGAAGTCTCTCGTTTTCAGCCTCGAGCAAAAGCTAAAAGTGGATTAAGAGTCGCCAACACTCATCGACAGGACGCATGAAAACGGTACCTTGATTGAGGCATTTTCAGCAGCAAGCTCGTTGAATTTTGCTTGCTTCTCGTCATCCTTCTTAGTAAGTTCGCCGATTTGAGCTTGCTTCTCTTCTTTTTGCTTTTTGGCCTGCTCGATTTTTGCAAGAAATCCCTCTTTTTCAACCTGAATTGCCGCAAACTTCGCTTCCAAATCCTTGATTTCCTAATTTGCTTGGTTAAAAATATAAAGGAACTGATGAAAATTACCGCGAAGATTGGATCATTCATGACAGAGTCGATGGTCATCCTCTTTCTTTGAATCGCATTGGCTACCGGCTCGAGGTCTTCTCGTTTGAGCATGTTCAATTTACCCGCTCGTTCAACTTTTCTTTTCAAGTCTGTCGCACCCTCCTTGAGCTCGCGCACCTTCCCGGTTTTATCTTCATTCATTTGCTTCATGAAAGCGACCCTTTTCTTGCCTTTCTCGAGTTCGGCCTTCTTTTCTCCACAGGCTACCTCTCTGCCGACTCGTTGATCACCAAGTTCCTTGAATTTCTTTTGCAGTCGATCGCGTGTGCCAGCTCCAGTGGAAGAAGAGGAGTCGAGCTTGGCACACTCAGCCATCGCAGTAGTGTATTTCTGTTCGTTCTCTTCGCAGAAGGCTTTCGACTTTTTAATCAGTCCTAAAATGCGAATTTTTTATTAAATATCATATTTGAAATCTCACCATTTTTCTCTACATCCTTCTTCTGCATCCACTCGCCATGAGCCTTCGCTTCGACTTCCCGAACATGGATTTCCTTAGCGATTTGTTCTTCAAGGTTTTTCGCGAAGTCCTCGTATCGAACAAGTTTTTCCTCGTCTCCAACTGGTTGTTGGTACTTCTTCATTTCTTCTTGAAAGATGCGCTCCTGCTCGATCGCCTTTGCCTCGAAGTTTGGGTCTTCATAAGTTGGCACATCTTCCAGCTCTAAAAAAAGAAGTTATTTTCAATATTAATTTTGAAAAATTGTTTCAATTGATTAACTCCGTGACTTACTCTGCTCAAGGAACTGCTCGATCTTCTCATTCTTCGCTTCCCACGCGGCTTGAAGCTCATCGACTTCCTTGCAAATCGCATCATGGACCGATTTCGTCGTTTTGCAAGTTTCCAACGCTTTTTCCAACATGGCGTCTTCTCTTAATAATTTTTTGAACACACGATTCATCTTCTTCCTTGCTAAATTCTTACTTGATTAGGTCGTCGTTGATTTCCTCAACTTTTTTCGAAAAGTCTTGAATTCGACCCAGCTCGTTTACGATCCCTTCTTGCTTTACTTGCTGCGATTGGAGCTCGTTGCAAATCAAGATCGCATGTTCTTGCTCTAAATTCAGTATTTCACAGCCTTTTTGATGGACTAAGATTACTTACGTTTAGCCTCGGCGATTTCATTCTTCTCCTTGCTCTCCTGGAAAGAATCCTTGAGATCATCTTTCTTCGCAGCAGTTTTCTTTTGCTGATCCTCGACAGCTTTCGTGAGCATTTGATACTCTTGTCGTCGCTCTTCATTGTGCCGTTTTAGCCGGTAGTTGATAAGGTCGATGTTTTCCATCTCCGTAGTTGCCGGTCTCTTGCTGAGCTCTGGTTTTGACTTTTACGAATTGCCAAGTGAAGAAATGAACGCTGGTATGGGCCTTAAATTGTCAAGGAGAAGCACGTGGAGAGTACCAACCAATCACTCCAGAGAAAAAATGTCGGAGGCAAAACCGAGCGGCTCGAAAAACTCGACGAAGAGGTTTCTGGAAAGCAAAGCGCTGGGTCAGTGGCAGCGCGCCTCTAAAAAAAATGGAAATGCCGCAGAGGCGAGCACAAAAGCTCGGTCTTGCGATTATGCGATTATATCATATAGTCTTTATCATATATAGACTATATGTCATAGAGCCTATAGATCTTAGGCTATAATTCGGTAAATATGCTGATGTGCTTTGTCTAAAAACTACGTTACAGAGCACTTCCGGTAAGCAACTACAAACACCAATGCGTGTGGCGCGGCGTTTGGTTTCCTCTTCATTCACATTATTTTTAGTTCATCGAATTTTTCCAAATGTCAAAAGTATGAAAAGAGATAAGGTCCTTATTTAACATAAAACATTAAGGCCAATCCAGAGCCGGAAACACTGGCGGAAATCAAAGATAGATTTCAGAAGAACGGCGGCAAGGTGAGAGAAGTTACTATTCATTGCGTTTTTATAATATCTCTAAGACGACCATCAAAAACGCGGATATGGCAACGGCAGAACAGATTTTCCTCATCGACTGTGCGATAAAAGGAAAAGGGTCGAACATATTTGAAAAGCAGCTTCAGTAAGTTATTAAAATAGCCCAAAATAAAGCGGTTGACCGATTCTCGCTGGAGAAGGATATTGCTGCGTCGATAAAGAAAGAAGCCGACAAAAAATATGGGTGAGTTTGACTCCCATACTTTGAATCATATTTTAGCCCTACATGGCATTGTATCGTTGGGCGTAATTTCGGCTCTTACGTGACGCACGAGTCCAAGCACTTTCTTTATTTCTACATTAACACTTTTGCAGTGCTCCTATTCAAAGCCGGATAGAGTTCTTTATTTACAGTTATAATACATCTCAGTCGTAAATAAACGAATCATAGTCTACGCCGTGTGACCAAGACCTGAAGAAAAGATTTTTCTTTTCCCCGTTTGGCCACAGTTTGCGCAAGAGTTCCAAGTGTTCTTCTTTTGAAACAGCATCACGGTCCAGAACCTCTCTTGCTACGAAAACTATAAAACGAGAAAAGCTGAGAGAAAAAACCTGTTCCTCCTCTTCCAAACTCGATAGCTTGAACGGAATGCAGGATTCGCACGACTGCGTAAACAAGCAAGTAAATTCCCGTGGCCACAGCTTATTTCTCATTATTTCTCAACATGTGAAATTATCAACTCATACCTACGGCCATGAAAAACCCCTCAATAATTGCATCTTTGTCCTGATAGTTTGTTTTATGTGCAAAGCCAGCAGAGGCGTAATCAATTTTAGATACTTTTTAGTCGTTTTAGAAAATGAGTCTTCCTTGATATCATCGGCAAAAATAATTCTCTAAAACCGTTCCGTATTCACCACCTGAAACAAGTCCATTGTTGGCATTATTTCCGCCTCCTCCTTTTCCAGACGATCTGAAAGCTTACTTCGAAGGCCAGTTGCTAGAATTGATCCTTACCCTCTTCTGCTTTCCACAAGTGCTAGGAATAATGAAGAAAATAGAGTCCACGATACTGTTTTTTCATTTCGTCTCTTATTTATCGCTTTCCCAAAGGAAATCGGCTCGAAGCAAAAGGAGGATTAGAGAAGTCATTCGAAAGGTCAGCTTATTGAAAACCGTGTTGAAAGAAACAATGCGTAATTAGCATACATATTCAAGCGCCATGGCGAGGAATTTCAACCCTCCCCAGGAGAAGAGTCCGGAATTTCAGAGAAAATGGACAGAACTGGATTCGTGATAAGAGATGGCATGCGTCTCAAGTCAGAGAAGTTTAAAGGCATTTTATTGAAAGACTACGGCCCAGCAAGCTCGATGCAGTGGTCCGGCTTGGACGAGCTAGACTTCCGTTTGATGGCCACTGACGTATTGATCAAAATACGCGCTACTTCTGTCAATCACTTTGATGTGCTTCTACGCTCGGGCTATTTTTCGCAAGGGCGTAAGCTCCAGAAGCCGTTTATCTTAGGCAAGGACAATTAAAATCATTTTTGGAAAATAATTATTTTCAGGAAGTGATGCGGCGGGAATAATTGTACAAAAAGGACGCCAAGGTGAGGTTTAATTTTAGTCAGTAATTGGCAATTATTCAGTGACGGAGTTTGATTTGGGGGATCGAGTTTATACTGTCATTTCGACGAAAACAGGGACTTACGCTAAGTACTGCGTTGCTTCTGTTTTGAATGGAAGTGTTCATGCCCTTCCAGGTAAAAGAGTTTGACGGCAATTATTTAACTTCAGCGTAAGATAGCGTATCATTCGCCGAGGGAGCCTGCTACGGCCTTCCTTACTTTGTAGCGCATCGAATTCTCGCAAAGATCTCGCGTCTTCCTCCTCGTGGTTCGCTTCTCGTCAAGGGAGCAAGCGGGGCAGTCGGAAATGCGCTCTCCCAAATCGGAAGGGCTCTCAACCTGCGCGTATATGGCACTGCAGGTTCATTCAATGGTCAAAAAGCTGCTAAAGAATGTGGTTGCTTGCAAGTGTTTAACCATGCCGATAACACGAATGAAGAGCTAGTCAAAATGGTTAAATCGCGAATTGGAGGGATCGACCTCTTAGTCGAGTCCAAACCGGAAAATCTTCAAACAGACCTGGCTATGATGAATCCAGGTGGACGGGTCATTCTCCTTGGCCCTCACGAGCAAAAAGTACAGCTCTATCTTAGGCCATTTTTGGCCAAAGAAGTGTATCTTTCTGGAATCAACCTAGCGAATGCAAAAGTAAACGACTTATACGAGGCAATGCGATTATGATTTATAAGATATCTATTTAATGAATTTAAGGCAGCTGGATTTCTAGCAAGAAACAAGATAGTCCCCAAGATCGAGACTAAGTTCAATATAAAAGATGCCTCAATCGCACATCTCTACAAAGAAGATGAAACGCGGAAACGAAGCGGCCAGATTGTCTTGCTAATAGGAGATTCTGAGAAATAAAGACATCTTAGTGATTTGTGATATGTATTATCGTAATTGGTGCATTGATTGTTTTCTTCGGAAAATTGAAAATTGTGAAAGTTACAATGGCAGAGATCGATTTTACTAATAATAACAATGAGTGAAATGGATGAAGTGGGATCACAATGTTGTATAATTAGGCTTACCGCGGCATTTTCTATTTTCCAAGTTCTCTTGAAAAATCTCACCAAACTACGAATACATATACTTCAAGACACGCTTGGAAAAGTTGATCAATTAGATTTTTCAAAATGGATCTTCTTGTTGCTTTTTTTGACAGATTTTTGTGGAGAAAATTGGCACTCATATCAGTTGAAGCCAATTTTGAGCACCTGCTAGTTTGATTTTGATAATTTTGTGCATACCAAGTGAAAGTTGAGGTCAGCCTGAATCGATAGAGCCAAAAAAATTTTATGCCAACTTCGTTTTTCACACTTTCCCAGGGCTCCAAAGTTGACCAAGACTGTCAGATCTGAAATTTCAGAAATATCAACTTCTGATATAGGGGTGCTATGATGACGTTCTATAGCTTAAATGAAAGCTTATGATTCACTTGATTCAGTGAGGCGGTATTTTTTCAACCAGCCGGTCATTCTCGCGGTTCATCGTGGTTCACTTCGATTTTTGCATTTTTTCACGTTGTAACCAAATTTTAACTAATAAAAACTCGGCCAGTTAATGGCCACTTATAGTCACCTTTGGTCTAGTTCGCCCGGAGGACCCCGGAGGACCTCCCTGCTGGAAGACCATCCGCTGGAAGACCAATATTAAAATATTCAATATATGGCCGCGCTCGGCCAGTAAATGGCCACCTATGGCCAACAGTGGTCTAGTTCGGCCGGAGGAACCCCGGAGGACCTCCCAGGTGGAAGACTATCAGCTAAAAGACCAAAATTATATAATCCTATGGAATGCCTTGCTGGGCTAAGAATTGAAACTTTAGGCAAACTTTGGTCACTTTTTGCCGGAGGACCCCCGGAGGACCCCTTTTGCCGGATGACAATCTACTAAAAGAGGTCCGTTTATTCTTTTAAATCAGAGTCAGGGCGAAGCCGACCCGAAGGGAAGCAACGCCCGTTTATTATTTTAAATCAGAAGCAGGGCGAAGCCGACCCGAAGGTGAGGCCACGCCCGATTATTCTTTTCAATCAGAGTCAGGGCGAAGCCGACCCGAAGGAGGCCACGCCCGATTATTCTTTCAATCAGAGTCAGGGCGAAGCCGACCCGAAGGGAGGCCACGCCCGATTATTCTTTTCAATCAGAGTCAGGGCGAAGCCGACCCGAAGGAGGCCACGCCCGTTTATTCTTTTAAATCAGAGTCAGGGCGAAGCCGACCCGAAGGGGATGCCACGTCCGTTTATTCTTTTAAATCAGAGGCGCCCTGACTCTGATTGAAAAAAAAAATCGGGCGTGGCTTCCCCTTTGGGTCGGCTTTGTCCTGACTCTGATTGAAAAGAATAATCGGGCGTGGCCTCCCCTTCGGGTCGGCTTCGACCTGCTTCTGATTTAAAATAATTAATGGGCGTTGCCTCCCTTTCGGGTCGGCTTCGCCCTTACTCTGATTGAAAGAATAATCGGGCGTGGCCTCCCTTCGGGTCGGCTTCGCCCCGACTCTGATTGAAAAGAATAATCGGGCGTGGCCTCCTTCAGGTCGGCTTCGCCCTGACTCTGATTGAAAGTATAAACGGGCGTGGCCTCCCTTCGGGTCGGCTTCGCCCTGACTCTGATTGAAAAGTATAAACGGGCGTGGCCTCCCCTTCGGGTCGGCTTCGCCCTGCTTCTGATTTTAAATAATAAACGGGCGTTGCTTCCCCTTCGGGTCGGCTTCGCCCTGACTCTGATTTAAAAGAATAAACGGACGTGGCATCCCCTTCGGGTCGGCTTCGCCCTGACTCTGATTTAAAAGAATAAACGGGCGTGGCCTCCCCTTCGGGTCGGCTTCGCCCTGACTCTGATTGAAAAGAATAATCGGGCGTGGCCTCACCTTCGGGTCGGCTTCGCCCTGCTTCTGATTTAAAATAATAAACGGGCGTTGCTTCCCCTTCGGGTCGGCTTCGCCCTGACTCTGATTTAAAAGAATAAACGGACCTCTTTTAGTAGATTGTCATCCGGCAAAAGGGGTCCTCCGGGGGTCCTCCGGCAAAAAGTGACCAAAGTTTGCCTAAAGTTTCAATTCTTAGCCCAGCAAGGCATTCCATAGGATTATATAATTTTGGTCTTTTAGCTGATAGTCTTCCACCTGGGAAGTCCTCCGGGGTTCCTCCGGCCGAACTAGACCACTGTTGGCCATAGGTGGCCATTTACTGGCCGAGCGCGGCCATATATTGAATATTTTAATATTGGTCTTCCAGCGGATGGACGATTTTCAATAAGGATTTCTGAGTGAAATCCTGACCTCCCTTTTATTAGCTCATTGAAAAGAGCGTAAAAGTTATCCCAGATTTCCCAGGAAAAGGATGAAATTTTCGAAAGAATGATGCGATGGCACGTGACTGAAGTCCCAAAAACTCAAACTTTCCCGCTCGAGCATTTTCGACTCGTCTGAGCTGATAAGGCTTGTAATAGCTCAAAATAATCGTCTCTGCGAGCTCTTGGTGGGCATTAAGTTTTCATCCCTTTTCAACGCATTTTTTAAATTTCTTTTTTCGAGCAATAGATAAAGGGATGAAAAAGGGTTGAAGAGGGATGAAAATATGATGCCCACCAAGAGCTCGCCAAGACGATCATTTTGAGCTATTACAAGCTCTTGTATCTCAGACGAGTCGAAAATGCCCGGGCGGGAAAGTTTTGGTACTTTTGGGACTTCAGTCACGTGTCATGAAGCTATTTCTTCGGAATTTCATCCTTTTCCTGGGAAATCTGGGATAACTTTTACGCTCTTTTCAATTAGCTCATAAAAAGGAGGGTCAGAAGTCACTCAGAAATCCTTATTGAAAATCGTCATGGTCTTCCAGCAGGGAGGTCCTCCGGGGTCCTCCGGCCGAACTAGACCAAAGGTGACTATAAGTGGCCATTAACTGGCCGAGTTTTTATTAGTTAAAATTTGGTTACAACGTGAAAAAATGCAAAAATCGAAGTGAACCGCGATGAACCGCGAGAATGACCGGCTGGTTGAAAAATACCGCCTCACTGAATCAAGTGAATCATAAGCTTTCATTTAAGCTATAGAACGTCATCATAGCACCCCTATATCAGAATTTGATATTTCTGAAATTTCAGATCTGACAGTCTTGGTCAACTTTGGAGCCCTGGGAAAGTGTGAAAAACTAAGTTGGCATAAAATTTTTGACTCTATCGATTCAGGCTGACCTCAACTTTCACTTGGTATGCACAAAATTATCAAAATCAAACTAGCAGGTGCTCAAAATTGGCTTCAACTGATATGAGTGCCAATTTTCTCCACAAAAATCTGTCAAAAAAAGCAACAAGAAGATCCATTTTGAAAAATCTAATTGATCAACTTTTCCAAGCGTGTCTTGAAGTATATGTATTCGTAGTTTGGTGAGATTATTCAAAAGAACCTGGAAAATAGCTTCTAGCCGCGGTAAGCCTATGTATAATAAGATAATAGAGGTGAATGAGGACTTTATAATTCTTGCGTATTTACAGTACAGTGCATGTTCGTGAGTTGAAAATAAAATGAATGAATAAATAGCTGATTGTCTGTCTGTCAAAGTCACAATGATTTTTGAACTTGGGAATTGCGAGAGGGTCGTATTATTATCAGTTCTCCGATTCGTTCACTTCGCAAACTGTGGCAGAAGAGGGGAGCTCGCTTGTTAGTGGGTTGACGAGCGGGGCAGGGTTAACGCCAGTTGCGGCGAGCCCATGCGACGCCATGATGCGCTGGATATTGGCGAATATCGTGAAGTTTGCCATTGCCTGGCTGTTCTGTCCTCCGAGTATATTGCCCAACAAATTATTACTTTCCAGTCCGCCATCCACGGTGACGGAAGAAGGGGGACTTGGGTTGTTTGTGATTCCCTGCGTGATCTTTAGCTGGTTGATGTGAGCAGCGGAGAAAAGATGTTCACGGAGCTCCTTGAAAAATTGTATATATACTTTTTTTTTATATTGTATCATACCGTATGGCCTTCAATTGGAACGTTGCAAATAGAGCACACCTTCGGCGGCTCCGGAGAAGGTGGTTCCGGAGTTTCTCCTCTGGCGGCACGGTTTCGGCGCTCCTTTGCGCGGTGATTCTGGAACCAAACCTGAAACATGGTGATGAGTAAGAGTCTAATGTGAGTACTGCGATGGGAGGCTCAATCAACCACGCGCGGCTCATTTGATGAATATCGAATATATAATTATAATTCCAGAAATGACTATAATTTAACGGCGGAATTATGGGGTCTTACTGCCGATATAGTCTGCCCGGCCGGCGCTGGGCATGCAACTCATTAGGCTAACTAGGCGACTTATATCGAGCTCCTAGCGCACGCACCATTGCGGCCAAAATTAAGGGTTTAGCGGTAGCTTTTCCCGAAGACGTATTTTACTAGTAATTTTTGTCGGTGATTGGGGTTTAACTGGTCCCGGTAATCCCTCGCTGCGTCCATTAATCACCGTGTGGTCGCACTGAATTGAGAGGAGAGTGTTGCGCGGTCCTAGGGTGGCCCAGAATATTTTCTTCTCATTGCGCAAATTTTCATATGTCAAATCTTTGCTAGAAACATTAAACGTCACATACGAAAGGTCTGTTAGTTACAGTAACTCATTCGTGTAATTCAAGATACTATCTCTAGACAAGCTCAATTATCTTTCCTAAGCTATTTGCTCAGAACAAAAATGCATAAAGAAACAATCTCTGAACATAGATTTCTTGCTTTATTATAATTATAATTATGCCATGCCATAAAACAAAAGTGTCACCATATGCGAGAAAAAAGGTATTCTAGAGCGTGCACCCTTGATGCATCAGTTGCTAGCGGGCGCCGTTTAACCGGCGGCGGTAATCTTGCGAGATTAAGTCTAATGCACAAATCACCACAATTCCTTTACCGCGACGAATTCTCTTTACGAATATTTGGAAGCAGCGTATTTAATCGTAAAAACCTTTAAATGAGTTAATGATAGGGTTTGCGCGCACTCACGGCAAAGCCCCAGCATTAATTAAACAGTGCGCAAGGGGTAACTTATGCACTCAGCCAGAGCAGCTGCGAGTTCTAGCGGACGGGGGAAATACAAAGTTCCGATCCGACAATGCCCGACTCACAGGTATTCATTAAATTCAAGCGCTGCCAAAATCTAAGTCTGTAGAGGCATCTAACGAGATTAGCTTGCAAAACATCAATGTTTCAGTGCTCAGCGCACAACACAAAACTCTCCCACCGTTCCCAAGCTAAGCCTAATACGATATTTCATATAAACTAATTAGCAAGACTTGATTACGTTCATCCGCAACTAAAAACACCCCCGCAGTTACTTATTCGATTAGCCGCTTTGATTTTTTCTTCAGCTAAATTTTACTGTAAATACCTGTACAACGCGTCTAGCAAGGCCAATTCCATTGCCAAGAATTTCGCATTCGGCCAAACTAGGGCTTCTGTACATTTCGAAGGTGCTCTGCATTGCCATCACCTGGCCTTGGGAAAGCTGAGTTCGAGAACGTTTCTGGCCTGATTCTGATCCATCCGCACTCAGTCTTCCTGTCGCTTGGCTGCCCGGACTGGGTGTTTTCACGTAGTTGTTGTTGGCGAAGGTTTTCTTTTGCGAGAGCTTCAGCATTGTAGGCAGTGCAGAGTCATCGTCGAGCGAGGAAAGGCCAAATCCTTCAGGTGAAGCAGGATAGCTCTTAGAGCCAGATTCAGATACTTGAATAAATTTTTAGATAAGTACTAATTTCTGATTGGCTGGGATAAAACAGCGCCATCAGCGGACACTTACGATCAAGATCTTTTTCGTTCTGTTGACTTCTAGCGCTCATTCCAGCCAAGCTGAGTAGCGAGTTACTGCTTATGGGATTGACGCCCTGTTTCTTGGCGCTGGCGAAGTGTGAGACTGAGCGATACTGTCCCTTTCGTTCTCTAGCACGTGTGTTTTGGAACCAGACCTGAACCACTCGTCGTTTAAGACCGGTGCTTTGCGCGATATCTTCCAAACGATGGCGAGGAGGGCAATTGTCCTAGAATACAAATTGAAAAGTTAGCTCGGAACGTTTAGGCGGTTGCCCATCACAAGCGTTCGCGGAAGGGCACGGCTGAGGATGATTAATTGGTGATTTTTGCCCTTGCCGGGTGCGAAAATGGATAATTATGGTCGGCACGCCGTAAACCGATGCTGCCATGAGTTAATTTGCGGTAAATTATACACTTGTTTCAAAGGCTCAGCAATTAGAACTGTTTCGGTAGCACCTTGCAGGCTGAACCTTTTGGAACCAAATAAGCTGCAATTAGGTCATTTTCGCGAAGGGAGAAGAGAAATAGCAAACGCTACGTTGACTAATAGCCCGGGCAATTATTCGATGATGCTTCATTACTGTCGGCTTAAGACGCTAGAGTTACCTTCAAATACTCCTGGTAGAGGATCTCCGCTTGCTCGGGAGAGATCAAAGTGCGCATTCGTCGATTCCCCTCCTCTTTTGTGGAATTTCCGTTCTCTGAGTTTGCTGCGGAATTATTGCTCCTAGACTCAGAGTTGTTCTCCGACTTCTTTGTCTCTTCATTTTCCATTTCGACGATCTGAAGCGGATTTTGATTCTCTTCATCCGAAAACTCCGCCGTATCCTGGTTGTTGTCGATAGAGGATTTGCGCGACGCCTCATTTTCCTCTTCCTTCTTTACTTTCTGCTCATTCTGACTTGTGTCGCTGGCGGATTGAAACTGGTTTAGAATGAGCTGGGCAAGGATAGGATTCATCGCAGCTCCGGCGCTCGCCGATAAACGCTGTGCCCAGTCCATTTGTAGTTGATTTGCAACGGGCGGAGGAGTGGCTTTGGCGTTGAGCTGCTGGATGAGTTGTTGAACCGATGGTGGCTGTGCGGGTGGAGTTGGGGCCATTTGGTGCAGTTGGCGTTGGAGCTCGTTGTCGAAAGTTGTTGTTGAGGCTCGCTGCACAAGTTTGTTGAGTAGGCCGTTGAAGGGTTGCGCCGCCATCTTGGGAGCGCAGTAAGGGTTGAACTGATTGGACTGTTGGAAGACGAGACGCTGAGCGACTTCTGGGCAGACCTGGTGAGTGTGGCGCAGGTGGAGCTCGAGTTTCTTCTCCGAGATCGCCTCCTGAACAAGAAGGCATTAATTCGCTGGCTATTTGGCGGAGGTGATGTCAGTCAGTTGTAATTAGGCGTCCATTAACGGGATGAGTTTAATGGATCAACTTGCGGGTGTCGGACGGAGCCACAAATGCCGCCCCGGCTGACTTTTTGGGTACATCACTTAATCATCATTAATTATTAATCGATCGAATTTCACACATAATGAAATTATCCAAAGCGATCAAATTTTAATTCAGACAGGCGGGATACTCGAAACCTGCCCCACGAAATGCGAATAAAATTAACCAGATCCACTTTCTACAGGATCAAGTACTAAGCCACGCAATCGCCCGCGCCCGACTAAATTAGCGCAATCCGCGCACATCCAAATTGCCTCAATTGATTCACAATAACAACAACCGCCAACATGGCTAATTGTTGTCTTCCTCACAAAAATGCGGGAAAATCCGGGGTGAGCCTCTTCCGCTCAAGCGCCAACAGTAAACACAAACCCGAGCGAAGTGATAGAACGACTTACCAGGCAAAGTGGGCAGGGATGCTCGTCGCTTGCTCCATTTTGAAAGTTCGGAGCGTCTCCATCTAATTACTGTTAGTTACGGGATTTACACTTATATACATGCGTTTTATAACAGAACCACAGGAAAATAGAGAAAACAAAGCAGAGCTTCTCGGAGAAATCTCCACTAGAATCTTTCGTTTCCGAGTAGCCATTTAAAATAGCCAGGTTCAAGCAGTTCATACCTTTAGTTTGGGGCAGTTTCAGTGGGTGGTTGCTGTCCATAGCGTGTCGAACTTGTTCCAGCTTCGATTTGAAGACTTGGCCGCACGCGGAACACTCGGGCGAGAGTTGATGCTCCTTTACTTTCTAAACGAATATCTCAAGATTCATTCAATTCAAAGTATTCATTTTTATTTGCGCACTGCTCGGTCCTCTCTGTTGAAAAGAAAAGTGTTAGTTCAAATGAGTGAGCAACGCTGCAATTACTCTTTTCTGGTTGAATAGCAGGCGTATTGATTCTCTGATTAATGACTTGAATTAATGAGTGATTAATATATAACAATTGCGCGAAATTATCCGCGAATCTGGTTTGACAAAAGTAGAAAGGCAGCTGAGGATCATCTCGTCGACAGTGGATCATCTCCTCCGCACCTCATCAGGAGAAGATCGATCTCCCTTCCTCGCCACCGAATATAGCTTGCTACTTTCTATCACTTCTAATTTTGCATTTCCAATCAACTCATTTTAATCCTCTAACAACCAACATAGCAAATTTATCAAATGGTTTCGAGTGCCTTGTTTTGATTATTTTCACCCAAGTCGCTAAATGCCAAAACGAGGTTGAGTACAGTTAGCATTTTCTAATCAATGACTGAAATTCGAGAAAAACTCCATGGCGGATAAAATCGAGATAGGGGAGAAACTATATAATCTGATGTTCATTTTTGCTTTCGCCGCGTTCTGTATAATTTGGAGCTCGGCAGGTTATAATCAGTGCGACCCGACGGGGTGCGATGTGATGATAAGGGGCCACCCGACGATTAAAATGTTTCGCCCGCGCCGGGCCAGGATCTCGGCCTATCTCCTGATAACAGCCCGTCGAGAGTAATTATTAGGTGTAATGGTAGAAAAATGGACCCCATGATCGCCCTTGTAAAACTCCAATTATGATGCAGATTTAGAATCCCCAGGTCGCGGCGATCATTTTGATACCAAGATCACCGGAATCAGACTAGATTTTCGACCGATAATGAGCATCTGAAGTCCCAAAATGAGCGCTAGAAATCTTCGAGCGCCAGGAAAGGGATGAATACTCCATCTAGTCATTCAACCAATAGTCTCAGTTTGTAGAGCAGGTTCAATTCTCCTAGAATCAATTCACAGAAGTTGTGAACAGGGACTCTAGTGAGAATGAGCGCCAGAAGAAGCCGAAAAATGGGGAAATCAATGCCAAATTTGGTTTCCGAGAACTCGCACTCACGATTTCACCTCGATTTTGCACCTTTTGGGGGCCTCTTTCGGCGCTGGTCCTTACAAGAGTCCCTGTTCACAACTTCTGTGAATTGATTCTAGTAGAATAGAACCTGCTCTACAAACTGGGACTATTGGTTAAATGACTGGATGGAGTATTCATGCCTTTCCGGCCGCTCGAAAATTTCTAGCGCTCATTTGGGGACTTCAGATGCTCATTATCGGTCGAAAATCAAGTCTGATTCCGGTGACCTTGGTATCAAAATGTTCGCCGCGACCTGGGGATTCTAAATCTGCATCATAATTGGAGTTTTACAAGTGCGATCATGGGGTCCATTTTTCTACAATTACACCTAGTAATTATGGACTAAAACATTTGGTTCCGCAGCGGCTCTTCCTCTGCAAATGTCCCTCCACCTTTATGGGAAAACTGAGCAAATACCGCCCCATTCTCAATCACAAAAACGAACACGTCAATATTTTCCTACATTTTGAAAGTAACGAAAATCAATGAAAAAACTCTTGAATGGATCTCAACTGCTCGATTTACCTGGTAAAGTTGAACGTGATGAATGTGCTTCTCACTGGCAGCATGTAGCTTTAACCCGTCCCAACTGGCGGCGGTGAACTGACAGAGCTGGCAGACCAGTTGCAAGCCCTGTGGAAGATACCTACATTACGTAATTACGGGTAAATGGAAAGGAAAGCAAACCTGAGTCTCCACTCGTTCTGAGGACCTCCTTCTCGAATGTGCGCGGCTAGCTGCTGTCTACTGATGTGCTTGTCGGTTTTGCAGTGAATCGTAAAGTTCGACTTCAGCTGAAAAAATGAAAAAGTTAATTTTAATTTTCGCTTTTTTGGTCTCTTTAAAAACAAGATTGAAAAGTGGATTCGCGATTCGATCAGAAATAAAATGCCCAATCAAATTTGCAATGCACTTATTGTCACGCAGACGTAAAAACACATCCTGGCAGCGATAATTGAACAGTAACTGTTGTATCACTACTGTGCCACAGTAACTGGCGTCAGGGGCCTTAACTATTTATAATCAGTACAAGGAAAGACAGGTCGCTACAGTCAGGGGAGGAGAATTAGACACCTCAGCCTGAATTGGTCATTTTGATCGAATTAATTGGCTTCAAGAAGTTTTTGGCTAGAAAAGATATTCTATGAAAAGATCTTTTTATAGACATAGCATATTCAGTCGCCTCGGTCTTATTTTATCCCAAGGTGTAGTGTTTCTTATTTTCTCTCGTGTTCTTGTCTAACTTTTGAGAAATCTAGAGTGAGTGTAAAAAGCGTAATTTCGTGTCGGGCCTGGAATGGTCTTGGCCATTTGATTGGGCATAATCAGCTTTCGTGCAAATTGCAAATTAAATATTTGATTAAAATGAATAGCTGATTAAATGCACTTCGACGCTGGCAGCGAGGACGCCGAATAAATACAATAAACAAAGTGCAAATACGCGGAGGGCAGTGCGCGCATTCCTTCCAGCGTGTACTATTGTTCTCTTGCTCGAATCAGTGTCTCGGGCGACTGAAGGAGTTAGTGCTGGGACTAATTGCACTTAGCCACTCAATTATTTAATGTGATGCCGAATTGGTGCCGAAACGGCTTCGGCGCAAGTCGCATTCGCTCCAGCCCAGAGCCCCAACCAGTAAAAACCAATCGATCATTTTTACGCACAATTTTACGTCCAAACTTATTATTAATATATCAAACAATTATTAATTGTAAGATCGAATTCTACCTTTTCCTCTAAAATCGATGAAGATAATTGGGATAACGTTAAAATGTATTAATTTTGGTTGTAATTGTTAGCTTTTGGTTTCCAAAGTGGCTAGAGATGATTTCCCGCGGCGCTGGCCTTTGAAGATGGCGGTGGTGCTGGCGCCAAGCACAGCGCGGTGGGAGCTTTTCATCCTCGCCAGCAATTTTTTAATTAATTAACATGGAGAGCACCCTAACGCCTAATTAGCCTTCTGATGTGGGACTGCGACCGGAAAGCAACTCCAAAAATGGCTTTTTGATTGCTTACCTGCGTTTGGTAGGAGCACAGCGTGCACACGAAGTTGTCGTCTTGCTGTGCCAGAGCTACCTCTTCCTCGATCTGACGCCAGCTGTTCACGTGTGCCTCGAGCGACTCCAGTGAATCGCTCATAAACTTCGAGCAGATTCCGCAGAAAAAGATGCTGTCCAGCACTGCTACTGTTGATTGATGTTTCCCTAAATCTGCTTAACGCAAAGATCAATTTACGAAAGAACAGTTTAGTTGCTATTTTTTATCGTGAATAACTACTTTCCTCCTCTTTTCAACCACTAATATAGACACTGTTGATTTTTACCTGAGCTGAGGTGAATCCTTAAATTTGACGCGACAGCGGTAGAGTATCCACAAGGAGGACACTTCCAGGGTCGGGAAGATTCTTCGCTCGCTTCGGGGAGAATCTTAAAAAATCGTAAACTTCCACCGTTGTAGTCGCGAATGTCGATCTACTACTAGGGAGGCAACGAAGTTATCCTCGAGGAGAGAAATAAGAAATCTCTCAACCGTTGAATTGATTAGCAGGATCATCAATGTACCTCAAATTATATAGCCACTTTGGTTTTAATTAGCTATCATTACTGGCTGCGATAGAAAAAGCGACTCTTTCAAGTCGGCAAGAGCTATCGGCCTTCATTAAATCGAGTGATACTAAACGTTGGCCAATGCATTACTGTATTCATCTTTGACTGACCGAATTCTAGCTTCCTTACCGTTCTCAGATGAAGTTGCGACTCCGGCATGACGGTTATTCGCTTTGGCAGTTTTCCGGCTGCTTGTAGGACTCGAACGTTGTTGCTGTGCTTGTCTGATTGAAGGTGGATTGTGAGGTTGCCCTTGGTGGTGGTGCTGTAGCCACAGACCTCGCAGCGGTAGGGTTTGTATCCACAAGGGTAGGACTCTCCGCGAGCTAGACGGGGGTGACTCCGGACCACAAGATTCACCATTACGTTTTTATTCATTATTACGGTATTGATTCGTAAAACTTATTTGATTGAGTGTTAATTAGGAGAATAATCATACTCTCATCTCTTTATATAAACCCGTCTTTTTCTTAACAATTATCAAATTAAATTCGAATGAAAAATGAATATTCATAATGGATTCATAAATAATGGATCATAAATTCTGATAATTGAAAAATTGAAGGTGCGATTTCCTAACGAAAAGTTCCGTGGAAAAAGCCCTCGCATCTTGGATTTTGCAAGCCGGTAAGAAAGCGATTGCTTTCTATTTATAGATCTTACTCTAATTTATAGAAAAAATTTATGTAAAAAGATCTATCAAAAGACTATCCTAAGCATTCGTTAAGTTTTTTATTGATATCAAAACTAGTGTGTGAAAATAAAATTAGCCATTCAAGTTCTTGTAAAGAAATTCATTTCTCAGCAATATCTACATTCCAGACTCGAACCATCTTAACTTAATTAACCAATTAAACTTGAACCCCAATATTTATGAAATGCAAAATAAAAAACACACAGTAAGATGTCTCTTTAGTGAACCTTTCCTTCCTTCGCGGCAAAAGCGGCAATTCGAGTTGTTCGCATCTTGGCGCGGCTGCATAAATTACACTATTTTTTCTGAAACTTGCCCGCGGCGGGTGAGCCCGGCGGTGGCGAATTAATGATCCAATTAAAAATTGAGCAAATTTCAATTAACACGCTTTTCACAATTTCGTCGTTAAATATTGATCTTGGTACGTTTCTTTCCGCCGTCGAGCCAGGCTCGCATTACTTAACTTAATAAATTAATCATTATCTAATTATCGTCTCTCTAAGTTGCCTAATTAATCAATTAGCCAAGCTCGCATTCACCTTGGAAAGGAAATACGACTTTTTCAATAATTTCATCTACGATCGAGTTCGAGTATTCAGCGAAAAAGTTATCGTACGAATACATATAATATCCTTTTAATTATTGTCTATTTCATGAAACTAAGCAGAATAGACTTTCGAGATTCCTAGAATAAGTTCACGAAAAAGCGTCAAAAATAATGATTTTCTTCAAAAATAATCACTGTAAATTCTGATCAATTGAAAATATGAATTGAAAATATGCTTCTATGTCGACTTTTTAAGAAAAAGCTTATGCAATAATAGAAAATAGAGAAAAATCGTAAAAATCTTAGCGGCCGTTCCCTGGAAGAAGATCTTCTGAGTGTTTCTCCCTAATATGGGCTTCTAGCGTCTCGATGTATTTGTAATGCCAGTTGCACTTTGGACATTTGAGGGTCTTGTCTGCGTTCTTCTGACTCTGCAGAATGCTGAAAAAGCCAATCATCATCACAAAACATGAGTAAAAGTAAAATTAGACGCAAAATGATCGTGTGGTCGATTTTAACCAACTCCGGAATCCACAAACGCATTTTGGACTTTTGTGGTCGAATACACTTTTACATATGGCATTTGAAAGGGCGAATCTTAAGAATGGCATTGTAAGATTCCTATTAGTAAGTAAAATTTTCAATCAATTTTGTTATAACTTATAAGCAAGATGAGCTTAAATTATTGATTTCAAAAGTGGTGCGAGAACTGAAATAATGATGAAGGTATAGTATTTTTAGTTGTGTAGAACTATCATTTGTCAACAAACAGCTCCACCAGAGAAGTATATTTTTGGTGTTGAGAGCTTTTCTCGGCGGAGTACGACTCAACGTTGCTGATTAGATCATCCAATTAGCCGTAACTTGATTAGCTGCTCGGCAGAAACGAGCTCGCCAGTTGAGTTCTAGTCGAGCTCATTCTTTTTCTCTCTACAGGTTTATCTGTTGTAATTGGCGCGGAATTAAGATAATTGCGCGAGTATTAATCAACTAATTGCCAAAGTGCTTCTAATTATTTTAATTTGGATTAATCACCGCCCTGCCAGTGCTCTGCCACTGATCGATCTGCCCTTCTTAGAGTTTACTCCGACAATAACACGCAAATCGTAACCGAATCGTAATCAATAGAGTCCGAAGATGAGTTAGTACTACATACGTATTACTGTTTTGGAGGGAGCTACTTGCTGGGGTCGCCGGAGACTGCTCTAGAACTGAAGAAGGGGGCATGCCGCTAAGGAGAGATTCTGTCTGCGTCTCTGTCTGTATGTCTCCCTCAGCGGGAGCTACAGTAGGCTCGAGCGGGCGAGGTTGCTCTTCCAGCGCGGCGTTCTCCATCATCCTTCCCCCATGGGACTGGCGCGCTCTGTCTCTCTTTCTGTCTCTCTGACTGAATGTATATCTCTGGAGCAGTGATAAGATCCTTTATCACTGGATCGTTAACGAGCTACTACCACGGTCATTTTTAATTTTTTTCATTTTTTCGAAAACGAAGAATTTTGTGGCGCGCGCGGAGGAATAAGAGGGCGCCCGAGACCACCGCGCCGCCAAATCCTCCCCAATTAGCGCCGGAAATCAACATCAAGCCAGTCCGACTCTTTAGCCAATGGTATCCACAACATTCCACCAGGCACTGATTACACTCTTCATCTAAAACGACGAACTTCAAATTGAACAGGTAACTCGTTTATAGGCGAAACCACTTTCTCCAAAATGATTTGAGACTTCCGGTATTGACACCCTTCAGATATTTGGAGTTTTCCGGAGCTGCTGAGTTGTTATCTGTTGAATGAATGACACGTGTATCGAAAGTAGAAGTTGAAGTGGCTGCGCCGGAAGAAAGTACTAATTATCCCTTAATTGCACATTCTACGGACGACTAATTACCCTTTCCGACCGCAGTACAGCAACATCAATCGGCCGAGAAGCAAAGCAGTACTCCCGCAAGGCTGAGCAGCGCTTAGAGAATTAATAACCCGTGGCAAGCACCAAACATACGCTTTATTCTCCCGTCCGGCACGTGGGTACAGTGCAGGGCACAGGAAGAGCTGAGAAAACAATTATTTGCAAAATTAAATAATTTTTGTTTCGCAAAGCCGATTGATAACATTCAATTATTCCCGCAAAATTATACCAACTTTCAGGGTGCGTTTTTTTTGTTGCTAATTATCAGTCTAAATTTTAGACTCTAAAAAGAGCTTCTTGTGCAATATTCTTTCATCAAAAATATTCTTTGAGGCTATCTTTTTATTTATAACATTTATCGAGCTTATTAACTGAAGAATTACGTCGGGCAACTTTTTTTTAATTTTGACTAGAATTTAACTTTTTTAATATTAAAATTCAAAAATGTCGGGCCTGGGAATTCTGGTTTTTGTCCGCTTGGCTTCGGAGATTAAAAAGACACGCAGCTGTTGGTAATTATTAATCTATCCCATTATAATATATTATATTTGCACGATTGGAGGTGTCTTGCGCTGCGCCCGCAATCAAATTAAGCGACAATCATCAGTCTGGACGGAATAGGGAGAGTTAAAACGAATTAACGCGGCGGCTGCACCTGGACAAATTCACTGCGCAAACTCCACCGCGCACCACCAACGTTATTACGCATCAGAGCCGAGTGCGGTATAATTTCCGCCATTAATTCGAATCTCCCCAATCAAGCTTGCCACGATCTTTTCAGTGATTGTGAATGGCTTTTAATAGCCTCGGCCTTATGAGTTCCAACGGAGCATCGCGTCGCCCATTGTCTTCTGATCCGGCCTTTTTAGCGCTAATTCGGTTATTTTAATTTCAATTGTGTTTTAATTTTTCGAAATTAATTATCTTTGCCCACCCGAGCAAACAAAACCAAAACACTCTTAATCCGCGAAGCTCAATGGTACCGGTGTGCGTATTTACCGATATGACCTATTTTTTTAACTTCATAGGAGGATGAATGTCTGATTTTCAAGATGTAATATTTAAAATTCTTTGATTGACACAAGTTTGATCAAAAGTATGACTCATGTATAATCTAATCGTAATTAATGATTGCCAAGGCTTGGTTTGACACGCCCAAGGCTTTCGTAAAATTCATCAAAATAAATAAAAGAGACAATTGAGAAATGACGAGGAAAGAAATTTCAGAAGGAGACCAAAACGTGCTCTCCCTCTTGTTGGACCCGTCTCAGGTTTGAGTTTTGAGTTTTCTCTTCCTTGATTTCAATTGATAGCCGTTCGACGCAATCAAGTCTCGTGCGGCGCAACGAGCCGAGGCCAAGCGAACCTTGTTACAGTTTGAGTCCCAGTTTGATGCTGACGAGCTGAGAACTTACAAAAATCTTCTGGTTGAGGGGATTCGGAAGATAGAAGCCATCAATTTCGCGGTGGGCATGGACGATTCTCAAATTTCGGCGGTGGCGGCGGATGCGCTCGTTGTTTTTGAGCGCGCAAAAGGTGCGTTAATCATGTGCCCCTCATTAATTCAATTAAACGTACAGAACTGCTGCCAGTCCATCCCGGAGCTTTCAACGATACTGCGCAGGCTTACCGCCTTCTGAAGAAGGACCAACTCGCCTTCCGCTCGCTCGACAAAGCAATAGAGCTCAGCCAAGGAAAAGGGAGCGTCGCTTGCCAGGCATTTCTTCAACGAGCGCTGTTAAAACAACTCAAGCTCGACGAGAAAGGAGCGCTTGCTGACTTCGAAAAGGCTGCTGCACTTGGTTCTGAGTTCGCAGCTTCCCAGGTTTGTAGAGAATTTTTATATATGGTAATTTCCTTTATATTTTAATTCTTGCAAATTGCATTATGCAGGATTCGCACGAAATTTTTACTTATAGTTTTACTCTTTTTGAATTTACGACTTTTCGTTTCTTGAAAATAGAATTTTTTAGATGGTGAAACTGAACCCTATCGCAAAGCTATGCGATAAGATGGTTTCCATGATGATCAACGAAGTTCAGAACTCTCCAGCTAAACCATCATAGACCGACTTATGGAAAACTGAGAGAGAATTAAAAAAAAATGGCACAAAGAAAAATTTCAATAATCAAAAAAATATCCGAGAAAAATCTTCTAAAAAGTGATTTAGAAGAGTATCTTCTTTTCCAAAGTAGCTACAAGAAATCAGCGAAGAGTTTTTGTTTTATTAATAATTCAAGAAAGCGGTAGCTGAGGAAGAACGCACGCAGGGCATTGTATAAAAAGTCAGACATCAGCAACGGAAACCTTCGTGCCGTTATTGGTGATGACCTTAGATATCGTTCTCACTGGCTGCGAGCTCGTTTACCTCGACGACGCCCGACTCTGCCAGTTTGCTTTGTCTCCGTGCTTCCCAGTTGAACCTGCACAGCATGCATATGATTATCACCATCTGAGTAGAAATCATTTCTTGCGCTTTTCAAATTTACTTACGGGAATAAGCGGCATCATAAAGAAGAAGAGACTGAAAGAAGCTCAGGTTTACGCTTTCTTACAAATATTCTGAGCTTCGATTTAGATTCAAGTATATTTTCGCTCCCTGTTGCCTATCATCTTTCCATCTCGGGTCAAGATAAGACGGAAGATCGTCTGGGTAATGCTCCGAACAGGCGTATGCAAAAGAATTCTGGAAAAAATACCAACGAATTTGGCGATCCTTTAACGTTAGAAACTTGTCAAAAGACTTTTGAATACCGCCCTGTATAAGTTTTGCTTGACCCTTCAATTTGTGTTCGTTTTGAATGAGGCCCATGATTTCTCTCTTTCCAGGAATGAGGATCATCGTTTTTCGTACGAAGTGTTCGAGAAAAAAGGCACGGGGATGTGGTTAATCGCGCGGTAGATCCATGTCAGAGTGCGAAAAGAAAAAGAACAAAGCAAAGACAACTGTATCTCATTTATTCTGAATTCGTTCATCTTGATCCCTCGTGCGGGTCTATAATTCAGAAAGAAAACAGCTACGTCTCTCACAAAAGCACTCTAGAGCTCAATTTCGAGGTTTATTCGAAAAACACACACGCGTTTTTCTGTTCACTGCGGCTTGCACGTCTTCTTTTATTAAAATCATAAACACTTAAAAAAATATTCCTGAATTGCAAATTCTATGACATACGGTATTAGTAATACTCCTCCTAAGAGTCCTTAAGTAACTTGCGGCTGATGAATGCGAGTAATTAACTAACATTATGAGCCCGTAAAAACGTTTCCCCCGACCTGTCTTTTATGATCTGGGAAAATAAGCTTTGTAGAATCATCAAAACGTAAAACAGGTTCGTCTATTTTCTATTATTCTTAGTTCTTCGAAATATGTTTTTCTTTATTTTTCTAACAGCTACAAATGCACAACAAAGTATTATTGATAGTTGCTCGGCATGCGTTGCGGGAGAAGTATGCCATACTTTAAGAGAGGATAATGTTTTGAAGTACCAACTGCAGTGCGAAAAAAGTAAGTTGAGTTAACCGCAAGAATGAAGAATTCCTCTTATAAATCGTAAAATTTAAGAGATGATAACTGTGCATTTGTAGATGACGAAACATCCTGTAGACATGAGATTAATTCGCAGACATTGACCGGTTGCCCATTATCAAATTATTGCGAGGAATCGATTTTTGCTTCAGGAAAGCGTTTCCTTGACTAAATTTTCCTTCCAAACTTTGAAAATGATGTTCTAACGCGTAAGAGGAAGTAATGATTGGGACTGCGTGCCTTATCGTTCATGGGCGACCTGGTCCACATGGAGCACTTGCTCCGTAAGCTGTGGACTGGGAAGTCAGATAAGACAACGAGTCTGTCAAAATGGCGTGCCTGGGGAAGACGGATGCTCAGGCCAAGCTCAAGAATCAAAACAATGCAACCCACCTTGTTCATTTCCTGTAGAAACATGCCAAGAATGGCAGGAATGGAGTACCTGCAGCGATTCAAGTTGCCAAGCAAATCAACGAGAACGATGCCGTCAATGTACAGGGCAAACACAGTGCGAGAACGACGACGGCAATCCGACAACAACGAGCACTCAAGCTCCAACAACAAAGACTGATTTTTCAACGATCAGCCTCAATTTTAATACCGACAATAATAATGTTGAATCTGGGTTCTTTGACACAGCAGACACAACTCCACGACAAGTCTCAACAACGACAACAAATAAAGTCACCACCACAACAACAAGAATAATAACAACCACGTCGACAACGACAACAAAATCGACGACAACAGCAGCAACCGTATGCATAATTTCTTATACAAAATCTCAAATCACAAAATTCCTAAAGTTAAAGACTTTTATAAACTCTAGGCCTCACCTGAAGTGATTTTTCCGTCAACTACAGTAAATACCGCTGGTTTGGGACGCTCAAAAATCGTGCTAGTTTGGGACGGTCGGGCAAAATAAGGATCAAAGGCAAGCGCCCACGGCGAGTGTTTTTAAACTGACCGCTTTACCCGGAAAGCGAAAGTGGCGCCCGAGAGTCGAAAGCGAAAATCCTGCTGGTTTGGGACGCTTTCGTGAATTAGGACCGTCCCAGACCAGCGGTATTTACTGTATCTAATAAAATATGAATTCAGACAAACAGCTCTTCAAGTGATTCGTGTCCATTTGGCCAGGTTCTCAATGAATCCACCGGAAACTGCGACCTGGGTGAGTACAGAATAATTCTTTATGAAATTTGACGCATTTTTCTACCGTAGCGACTGGCTCGATAGCAGCTATCGCTGTGGTACTATCGCTGCTCGTGCTCTCAGTCATTTGGATCTTAATATGCTTTCTCTGCGGTTGTTGCGGATGTGTGGCGAAGCCATGCTCCAGTTGCTAAACTTGGCATCTTATACTTTTTTAATTTTCTGAAGTCATTTATAAAAAAACTGTAACACGCAGCCGAACTTATATTTTTAATGTAAATAAAACATATTCGTGGCTGAAGATTAATTTTTTTGAGTTTCATTTAGAATTTTACGCGAAAGTTACGGACGTCAGAATTTGAAGAATCTCTATGCTTACCTGTAGTTTTGTTATTCAAGTTAGTCTTGATGAAAAAAGCTCAAGATTAAATGCAAACACAAGGAGTCTACATAAATATACACGTAACAAAGTAAATTCGTTATTATTGAAAGTAAGAGGCGCTAGATTTGGCAGTTCGATGGCCAATGTCCAGCATACAGTTTTAATTAACAGGTTCATGAGAAGAGCGGGGACAGTTTTTATCGGCTAGCATCTGACACATCAGAGGATTAATAAATATAATAAATCGAGCTATCGGCTCCGCGGTGGACTATATAATTCGCAAATCTCCATTCCCCACAAGCAGTTTTCCTGATCAAGAGAATCTCAAACGAACTATGCAGTCGAACAGGTAACTTTACCAAATTCCAGTATTGCGTGAAGCACGTGAGTAAGAGAAGTGAGCTGGGATGAGTTGTGACTCGCTGGGCGGCACACTGGGGTAACTGAGTCACATTTACCTAATCTGCTAAAATTGGAGTGACCAATTGGCCTGAACAGCATAGGTGGCCCCTACGGAGCTCGCGACTTAGCTCTTTCTGCCCTTTTGAATACTACTCGCCTGGCTCCGTTTACTATCACCAAGTTACTAAAATCACGGAGGAAGTTGACCCCCCTTCTATTCATTAAAAATCAGACACCTCGCTCAGAGACCTCAAAAAATAACTAGAGATAGCTAGAAGAATAAGAATCAACTGAAAGTCAAGAAAACGGCAGCTTCGTCAAACAAAAGGCTCAGACAAAAAATAGGAAGCTGATCATAAACGCTCGCTTTTATTAAAGATACATCGAGGCCTACCTATAAGAGGATTTATAATATTTTAATATTTGGAAATTTCATTTTATATTCGCTCCGTTTATATATATATAACAACAATTTTTAAGACTTTTTTAGAATCAGTGAGTGCTTTTGAAAATCTCATACTTCTGGCGAGCTGCATGCGGCTATTTACTTATAAAACTTAATTATAAAATGGGCAGAGAATAACGATAGCGCTGGAATGGCTTGGCTCGGGCTTGACTCTAGCTCCCAAATTAGCCTTTTCCATGACGGCCAGCGATGACGCTTGCCCGACTGGGCTGACGTTGATTTCTTCCTGGGGAAAATTGAAAGTGGAAAAAATTTGCAGGAGTATCACTCGCTCACTATAAATAACGTGCTGTGACCGTGCAAATGGCCAGCTCACTAATTTTTACGGCTGGAGTTAGAGCCAGAGCGTGTAAGTGACGTTTTTTCTGTAGCCAAGTTGCCGCCGCGCGGGCTACTGTTCTTCTACTGCTGAATTATTCATCGCTGGAGAGACAGAGAAATGTCACTGCCAGTTATTGCTTCGGTTGACGGACGGAGAAGACCTTGCCCTAGGCGAGTCGTTGCCAGGTTAGCCAAAACCAAGTCCACGCCAGCGTCAAGTCCTACCTCGAATTTCTTTGTCGCAAGTTACAGTTACTTCAATCCCATATCTACAATTATGATTAGGCGTCAGAATACTCTCTCTTTCTCTCGCACAATTAGCTCTATCTTTGCTTTTAATATATACTGAGAGGTATTTTAAACATAAAGATTGAGCAATCTAAAAAAGAGAAAGTGACGTTTCAGAATCGATTTTTTGAAGAAGTCGAAAGCGACCACGCGGAAGATTTGCTCGTTTTACTATTGTAGAGATCGAGTACGGACAGCCGCATAAAACTGTAATATAAAGAAGTAATGAAGTTAAAGTAGGAACATCGGCCAAAAAAATTATTCTGATTGCTGAGAAATATTAACATTTATTTCTTAGAGATTTATATAATAATTGTGTTGGAAAAGGTCGTTCGGAATCGGGAAAGGAGGAGGATGAGAGTAAGTTCCATTCATCATTAAAGTTGTTAGCTTATTGAATTTCATCACTTGAGGCAGACCCGCGGTTCACGAGAGCCAGGCCAAGTTTGGGAGTCGAATCGCTTTGAAATCGCAGAGACAGAGTCTGCACCAGGCTGCACCTGCGCGAAACACATAGAGCACGAAGCACTTCACAGACTTTTAAATTTTTTTGAATTGAAATCCAAGTCTAACTAATTGGCGCATTGTTCAGAGTTGAATCGGCTAAATTGGGAAGAATTGATTTTCGCCCCGCATCATCGCCCTCGCCACAAGGAAATCGATCTACCAAACAACAAAAGAAAGGAACTCTCAAGAGACCCCATCCGGGAGGAATGGGCCGGCAGGAAGACGCCACAGAGCCGCCACTACTGCCCGGAAGTAAATCGACCAAAGAGGTGTGATTATTATAATTAAATCGCTCGTCAAGCTAGAAATAACGATGACAAGGCACATTTTGGCTCTTGTCTTTTTTCGGTCTAATTGCTTCTTTCTGTAGCTTAGAAGATGACTAGAAAATGTTAGAATAGAGAGAAGGTCCTTATTTAGGTGTATAATTTAATGAAAGTCTAACTTTAAATGTCTGTAGAATGCACTCCCATCGAAAGAAGAAAGAGAGCTTAACAGATCTGAAAAGAGCGAGAGGCGATAAATCGTGTTTACGGTCAGATCAAAGAAGTGATAGATCGCCTTTCTTTATTTTCTCGCTCTCTCGACGGATCCAAAAACTGATCATTATTTCAATTTTTATCAGTGGGCTCAACACATTCAAACAGCTAATGTTCCTTTAGGAAGAGGAGAACTCAAACGGCCACAGTCACGAGCTCACCTCGGTGGAGTTTCCTATCTTCTCGTACGATGAAGATGGTCTTGTGTCCGTTATCACAGAGATGCTCGATACTGCGGGCGTCATAAGCCATTGGAAGATTTCCACGGATCGGCTGGGACACTTCCTTCTCACAGTCAAGTCCAACTATCGAGGTAAAAATTCCTAAGAAGTACTTGAAAACACTTCACCAAAGCTCTGGTCTAGCCCAGCGTGGTCTAACCGTTCTTATCAGCCAATCCCTATCACAACTTTCGACATGCCTTTTGTGTGACGCAAATCGTCTATTCGCTGCTCGAGCTGCTCAAATCCGACTTGCACCTGGACCTCGATTCCTGGGGTGTGCTCATCTTCGCCGCCATTTGCCACGACGTAGGAAGCGGTTCATGAAGAATTTCTAAAAAAATATAGAGAGTAGAGCTTTTGTGAGCCCGCTGGGAGACCACCCAGGAGTTGCGAACAGCTTTCTCAAAAACTCGTGCGACGCTCTGTATATCCTCTACGGGGATTCCGGCACGCTGGAGCATCACCATTTTTCAACGCTGTGTAAGATTCTCCACCACCGCGACAACGACATTTTCACGAATGTCCTGGACAAGTATGGCCAAACATTTGTAAGAAAGTGAGATTTAATTTTTGTTAAAGAAAGAGCAATCTGCTAAGAAGGATCAAAGACTTAATCCTTTGCACGGATATGGCCAAGCAGCCAGAATTCATTGCTTCTGCTTCCAAAAAAGACTCGCTCAGCACCGACGAAACCCTCAAGCTTTTTCTAAAATGCGCTGACATCTCGAACGAAGTCCGCCCCAAACCGATTGCTCAGAAAATCGTGGACTCACTTTATCAAGAAATGAACATGGAAAAGGTATTTCTCGGTTTTTCTTCGGAAATTCACTGATTGTTCAGGAATTGGCAACATCACTCAATATTCCTCAAAGCGAAATTGAAATTCCTCGCGAGCAGCAGCAGTTCAACTTTCATCGCAATTGCGTGCTACCTCTATTCAATGTCTTGCTCCGCGCATTCCCGCGCACTCGCGATACCTTCTGGAGGCCACTGGAAGAGAGTGCACACGAGCTGGGAATCGAGGAGTGGACGAGTCCAGCCGAGAGCTCTAAAAGGAGCAAGACTCAAGGAAAGCCTTGAAATCAACGAAGACGCACTTGCACATACCAATTATATAATGATATTCCGTGATTTGACGCGCGAAGCCAAAAAAGAGTTCAGCTCGCAGAAAGTCACTCCTGTACAGAATCTGACTGCTGTTAGAGAATCCTGCCCTTGTCGATATTCCTCTAATAAAAAGATCCTCACTCAAGCGCGTTCTTATGCAAACTAGAAATCGTCCGTCTTCACTGCGGCAATGTTCGAAACAAAACTTGGCACTTAGGCTAAAAGGCACTTGAATTTCAAAACTCAGCCGAACAAAACCGCGCTCGACGTTGCAGTCTAAATCGTTGATTTTTAAAGAGAATTTTATGGATAATCCAAAAGTCCAGAGAGTCATCAAATACTGCTTACTGTTCTACTGTGGCGTCAGGAAGCGTTTTCTCTACAAAATGAGTCTCCTCACTAGAAATAAATACATTCTATTTGTTTATCCAATTAAGAAGACATCTCAAAGGTCGGAACCTTCATTTAATTGGAAACACTATGTTCTCCAAATATCCACAGCAATTTTAGTTTTTCTTCCGATAATCATTCAAGTTTAAGGAATAGAAAGAACACTTTTATCACAAAAAATATATTTCTATTCCGGCTTCATTCAGTCTCAAATTGACTAACGTTCTAATCATCGATCCTTTTCAAATTGCTGGAATTTCCTCAGCGATCGGAGCTTCCTGTATTTTTCTCTTCGGACTCCTGTCGAATTTATACAGCAAAAGAAAGCAGACAGGAGATGAATCATCACCGCATAAGAAGCTCACCGAAATTTTTACGGATATTTTTCCACCGAGGAAAGATTTTAGCAGATCAATTCATCAATCTATTTTTAACATGCGTACTTCGAGTACTGTACTCGTTAAAATCTTACTTAGGAATACTCTTAATGTGATTCTTCGGGGAATAATCGTAGGTGGATGGATTTTCTCAAAAGTGATCTATACATTCTGGGCTGATCAGTGGATTGGCTGGTCAAAAATTTCAAACGAGACAGAAATCCTCCAACATCCGATCCCACGACCGAATTGTAGTGGTCTCGCCTGCGGACTGAAAATAGAACATCTTATCGGCGTCTGGTTTTACTTCTTTGTTCACTTTATCCCAGCTTCAACTGGCATTCATCTCTGCAAAATGACTTATTCTCAAAACGAAGAAGAAGCCATCAATTCTCTGGCGGGAGTAACGATAACCATGTTCGCGTATGCTTGGGGCACGATCCAGTTTATATTTTCCACATTTTTTACGACGTGGACAACTTATGTAGACGTTCTTGCAATTATATTTCCTCTATTGGTTCCATCACTCAACACTCTCTCGTTGGTACCCGCGACGATTTCGTTAGGCTTTTTCATTCTCGAAACGATCGACAGACTGATTTTCGGTGGGAGGACTTGTGCGATTAATCGAGGAATAGATCTGAGTAAGACAACGTTGCTGGCAGTTATTTTAATAGGTTCTGGTCCACAGTTTACTCTGGCACAAATATATTTGGACATCAACTATTCTTGTGAACCATATTAAATAGGATGTATCATTTTAAAAATGAAGATGATTTTTTTCGTGGGGACATCTTTCCTGGTTTGTTATGTCTGGAACTTGGCTGTGGTCGATTATCTCTTTCTGACTCTTCCTTGTTTTCAAGTGCTCAAGCAAGAAATAAATTTCCAACAACAAACACGATTCGCCCAGCTACGCCACGTTCTAATTCCTCTCCTCTTATTAATTGCAATGATAGTAATTGGCGCAACAGAAACCGACCGGTCTTTCGGAAAACTCCTACAGCGAGAAATCGTTTTTAAATCAATAGTCGGAGTCCTGCTTGTATTCAACGCTGTTTGTTTTGCTATTGTTTATCAAGAAACGGGATGGCTACGACAAATGATCACTGACTTCATACTTCCAGGAACGGGCAAAGAGCTAAAAGCCGGAACCTTTTTTATACTGCTATAGAGGGTCAGCAGAGGGCGTGATTCGTATTCTGACCAAAGCGGTATATAATATACCGTATATTTAACACAATTAGCGGTCAATTGGCCTACTTTGTCTAATCGACAGAACAGGCTTTAGTTTCTACCAGGGATGGGATTATTTATTATGTCAATACTTTTTTCTTTCCATAAGGCAGTGAGTAAATTCAGGCAGATAGTGTACGGTACATTTTGCTCTCCAGTGCTCGAATTTTCTTTTCTCGGTCATCTATTTCTTTTCTCATTCTTTCTCTGCCCTTTTTAAGTTTCTTTTTCTCTTTGAATCGTTTCTTCAAGAAATTCTCTTTTTCTTTTTCATCGAGGTTATTGTCCTTCTTGATCTCGCGCTCATGAACTGCCATGAAGCTCAATTTAGCAACCGTTTTCTGCAATTCATTCTTCGTTGACATCTGCGCAGATTGAAGGGTCTGCAGTCTCTTATCATCATCTTTGAAGTCACTGAATGGTTGACATGAAAAAATATCCAGAGTTTGGTTGTACCGAAATACATCTTTTGGTAGTTTTAGTCTTTCCGACTTGGATTGTGTGCAGGCATTCGCATCCATGTAGTTTTCTATCTTATAAAGAGCGAGCATCCTCTATTGAAAATGTCTGAAAATATTAATTTAATCAGCCCCAACACACTTGGAGTTCTTTTAATCGAATGATAGAAATCAAAATAAGGACCCAGACTTATACTGCCCCGAATCACACGCTGATAGATGGTAAAAATGATGCGAAATATTTATTATTCTCTTTCAATAATGCCCCGCCGAGTGAAATCAGGTCAAAAAGCAAATAGCAGGTGTTGAAATCGAGCGGTAATCAGTAGAGGGATCTTTACCTTTTTCGAATCTCTTAGTACTCAAATAACTAATGGTGAATAAATTTCATACGTCGCTTTTACATGAACAAAAAAAGATAATCGCAACCAATACAAAAGCTTCATCTTCTCTCATGCCCGATAAGGAACAATCTGCTTGTATCAGCTTTGGAATTTCACTGGAATAACTCCATTCGAAACCCGTATAACGGAAGATCCAATTCTGGGAATATTTCTCTTTCATTCCTTTCGTGTACTATGGATCGAGCCTCTTTGGTACGGCACTGCGATTTTTCTGAGTCTCTGCTTGAGATTGATCACTCAAAATGTTCTTGTCAACGAACCATTCTACGCATCTGAAATTATTGCCCCTGTTGCAGTTGAAATCGTCATGATAGTGTTTACTTCCTTCATCTTAAAGATGAAATTCATCGCCCAGCAAATTCAAAAAATGATCGGCCAAAATAGAAACTTTGCATTACGATGGCTGCCTTTTAGCGTCATAAACGCTATAACATCGTCTATTTTCAAAAGTCCTTATGTGTGGACGAAAAAAGGCAGTTTTGATCTGCGAGCATGGACCCCAAATCATATGATCAAGATTTCCAGACCTAAAACAGGCACGAAGATCAAATTATAACCACGGCAAAAATCCATTTGATTCGCCGATTTCAAAATCTCGACATCTTTGCTACAGACATCAACTCCACTGAAAAAGCTGTATTCGACAAAAAGTCATCAGAAATTGCGGCACTTATCGCCGACAAAATAACGCTTGCCTCACCCGGCGTTAGCTGGCTAGCAAAAGAGAATGAAAATGAATTCGCTATGCTTATTTTCAAACACTCGGATAGTTATTTGTCTAATTTCATAGGACAGAGATTTTAGATATTTCTTACAATTTTTTGTTTCTGTACTTATATAATCCTCAACTAAGAGATCTTTACGGTGAAAAACGAAATGAACATGTTGCGGAAGTCCGTGCTAAATGAACAAGTGATTGCCGAGGAGAGAAAACTTGTGAATAGAAAAGAAATGGATTGGTACTGGCCGAAGTTTGCGGCTTCTTTAGCCGACGCTTTCATTGAATATCTAGAAGACAATGAGTCTGAGCATGGTCAAACTCTGAAAATTAACCAAATTGCACCTGTTGTCACCGAGTCAACTGGCTACTATCAAGTTGAGGAGGACATACCAGAAGCGCCTCGAAAAACGATTCCAGGAGACTGGCATTATATTCCAATGGATGTTAGAGTGGCTCTGGAATCTTCAAGAAATCGGTGCTTTTCTTTTTTCTTTCAAATATTCGAAGTTTGCTTAAAAGACTCGGTCTAAGATTTTACCAAGACGATCTTCGGCGAATACTTTCTTCCTCTTCAATTTCGTCGAGAGATTTGGTAAGCCGGCAATCAATTTTCAAAGGGATGTAAGTAAAAATTGACATCATCTTTCAGAGTACACTTGAGAGTCTTATTGGCGCGATTTTAATAACAATTAATGACGATGCTTTCTGGGACTTGTTGCAAAGCGAAAATAATGCTAAGCTAAAATGGATTCATGAGAGAACTGATCTCAATCGTCTGGTTGTGTCAGCTGCTCTTCAGAGTTTTTCCGCTTTATTTCAAGTCGAAGCGGAAACGTATCTTTGGGACTCTCGTGACCTCAGAGTAGCGATTCAAAGTGGCAGTCCTTGCATTGGCCTAAAGATCCTAAACGTAAGTGTATGTCTTCCCGACAAAAATTTGATAATTGTAGGACTTCGCGGAACTGACCTTTTTCTCGAAACGAGATAGCGAATGGTCCGTGTGCTCAATAAGCAAACATATCCTTGAGTCAATTTTTCTCAACCGAGAGTACTTCGACGATGTTTACTTCGAAGCACTTACAACGGCGAATTTCAGCGGTATTCATTCAGGAAACGTTATCTACTGAAACTCGTGCTCACGTACTATGCTAAAGTACAGCAAGTCAACTGAGTTCGTCTTTACCATTTTTATGTCAAATATTTGGCAGAGTAGTGACGCTCAATGTAAATGTCTGCTTCGCAATGTAAATTGATGTTATGGAAAGATTGTCTGAATCAAACAACCTTTAGAAAATCCCAATGAACCACCATAGCATGAATAACGAATCGTTGATAACATCTCCTGAGGTTCCAATCGCATCGTTCTTTACCACTGATTCTTTGCTGAAAATGTCGCTGAATATGAATTTTAGTTTACCATTCTCAATCGAAACTTAATAAAATGATTGTCACTTGTTTCAACTGAAGTTAACTCGCTGAATAAGCCCTGGCTTGTAACATCAACAACTGGGTGATGCGGATAGGTGAACTTAGGAGGTGGCACGCTGATAACACGCGCTCAGAGCGTGAAGGCTCTGAGCTGTGAGGGCACAGGCTGGGCTAAACTGGGTGCGACAATTCGGCCAAAGTTCTGCAAGTAATTATGTAACTCCTTTTCTGTTGTGTAAATACAAGTTATGCAAGACGCTACTTTCGGTGAGGGAGTCGCTGAGGCCCCCGCGCACGGAGAAGGCTCCTGGCCCAAGGAAGGACACGGACTAAGCTGTTAAGGTTAAGCGCGGCGGTGGTCACCGCATTGGCGCGGAAGCAGCAAGGACTGGCGGCGGAGGGAGAGAAGCGCCCACGCTCTCTCCGTGCCGTGTAGGCGCATCAGGCCAAGAGAGTCGTCCGCGGACTATGGCTGGAGCCACACTTGCCGAGCATTCCCCTAAGCGCACAATCTCCCTCTCCTCCGCGCAGTAGAGCTTTTTCCTAGCGCCGCGTGCGTTCAGCAGCGTGTGCAGAGCAGTCAACCCCCGCCGCCGCCTCCCGAGTCAGGAACGATCCACCCGCCAGGGAACGAAGAAGACGGTCATCATCATCCGGAAGCTATGGTCGCCACTGAGAGCAAATCAAGCGCCAAGAGCAATCGAGAGCTGGGATTCAGATTCTCCGATCAAGATGCGATGGATGTCGACTACGTCCTAGAGAAACCAGTGGAAGATCAAGAAAGAAGCCCAGTCGAACACGGCCGAAGCGGAAACGACAACAACCTAAGCCTCCTCTGCCTCGCCGCGGAGCAGTTCAAGGATGAATCGCAGCTCAAGTAAGCACGCGCTCATTGTAAATACTTCATACTAGAGAGACGGGGCGTAGCATCAAGATCATCTGAAAGCAAAGATGAGAAAGTCACTTTTCGAGTTGAAATATCATGAATTGAAATAAAAATCTTATTTGAAAGCGAATCACCGCATTGTCCCTCTCGAATCGCTGCATTCGGTCAAAAAGTCGTAGCGTGTGTAGATTTCCTCGACTTTCGTTACAGGCATTCCTGTCTCTCGAGCACTGTAAGCGCCCATTATCCCGGAGAACGAGTTAATTGCCTTGTTGTGAAGATTTCAGTTACACCTCTCTTTCCAGTTCAATTTCGAACCCCGAGAGGTCGCGCAAATTTAGACACCCGATCCCTGTTGCTTCCTTAGATTATGATTTTGCCCTTAGTGTGCAGATGAACAGATACGAAGGTCTGGTCAACTCGCATCACTTGCCGATTGATGAGCGTAGTCTCTGGATCAGTGCAGCAAGAACACTCCAGGTGACTCTTTTCGAGAGATTTTTAAGAATTACTTCTGGGCTTGACAGTGTTTTTTAATCCATTTGTTTTTCATTTGGGCAGGCGTGCTCGTTACACAACACTCACGCACTGTGCCCAAGCGATAACCAGACTCGCTTCAGGCGCTGCGAAATAGAAAATCGGAGAAGATGCAAGAACACGAGAACCTGCGACAGATGGGCCGGCAGCAACACAATCGGCGCGCTCAACTTTTGTCAAACGCCGGAAAACGCGGCATCAGCGACGGGAATGAAGGAGGAGTAAGTATTTTGTGATTTTTGACGCCAGTAGGACCGTTTTTGACTAAATACGCATTCTAACATAGCTCTAGGAGTTTATCAGACGCAAGCGGTCACTGACGACTCCAGGCCCGGCGAAAAACATCCGCGGAAAGACAATTAACGACCTAATCATGAGACAGCCGCCGCACCATTTTGATGTTACGATTTTGCCCTACACAATGCAACGCATCGAAAAAACAGGCAGGAAACAGGCGGAAATGGACCCAGATGCCGTTCTTGATCATCCCGAGGTACGTGATGGACTAGGGCTTTAATCGCTGGTCTCAGCGATCGAGCGCTTGACACTATTGAGAAAAAAGAATGAAATCGCGTTTTTATAGATGCAAAGCGAAGGCGAGAAAAGTCCAAGCCCAGAACCCGTGCATGCCAGCGTCATCGTAAAGCTAAACGACATGCCGCCAAAAGTCTCTAAAGGTGATCCTTCAAGCGCGCCATAATTCATAAAGAAAAACACTTCTCTTTATTTCTGATGAAAAAACTTGCTTTATATCCTCTTCCCTGACACAGGAAGTTTACCTTTTAATTTTGATATTACCGCTACCCATTCTATCTTTCGGTGATAAGATTAACAAAAAAACGGAACTACAGTGAGACTACTGCCTAGTACAGATCGACCGCCCATCGAGTGAATGTTGCTCTTTTCATAATTGTGTTACAATTGTACTGTAAAAAGAATGCGAGACGGGCGTGCTATCTGTAAAACGCGGCACTTACTGTAACTGTATGCTTGCGAAGGAGAATCTGGTTGTTCAACAGCTGTCTAATAATACGCCACTAGTAAACTCTAACTGTATCCTCCTTTGCGAACACTGTCCTCTTTCTGCTTCGGGTGACTAAGAATCCAAAGAGTAAATAATTGAACGTGCAGCTTTCGATTTCTCATTTCCCCTCAAAAAACCAACACACGTATTTTATCCTATCCGCAGCTGCTCGTGAACTCCTCCCCTGATAAGTATGCGAAAAATGAGTGTAGTTAGTGTTTTCTATTTGATAAACTGTGATTTGTATGTTTGATGATATGATTGATTTTCTGTTTGAATATTGTGAGTGAGAATATACTGTCAAACGATGACCCGTTCAGCCTGCACGATATTATCGAGATTAAATGAAATATTATTGAAAGTTCAAGACATATTACCTGTTTTAAAACACGGCGGAAATATGCCGTCAGTTTGCTTTTTGGTTGTCTGAGAGTTTAATTCAAGAAATTGCACATTGTTTTCGCACATATTTAAATTAGGTGTAGATTTGTCTCTCATGGTACTTCAGGACTACTTGGAGGAAAAGTAAACTAGAAATGAAAAGCAGGAATAGAAATGAGAATGTAGAGAGAGCTCTACGAAGGAGATGAGTAGTACAGTATGAAATGTGACATTCAAGGGGTCAAAGCAGCACATTATTAATGGAGATGGGCACCGAAAATTCAACTTAGATATGTACGCAACTTGACGGTTACAGCTGTTTCGGCCTAAATGTTACAAAAGTCGACCGAATAAAAGGTATTGAAGACATTCGGAAAATTAAATAGTTCTAGTTTTGGTATCGCGTATAGATCTGGGATAGCCAACACCAAATGAGTATAAATAGTTAAATGTTGAAATAAAGGAGGTGCTCGCTAGACTAGTGATTCCCGGGGATATGTTCGATTAGGTTACTGTTCAGTAAAAGCAGTAGAAGGACTGTTAGTGAAGAAAACGTAGTCTAGAAGTCCTTCTTTCTCTTGTCGATGGAGACTCCCCGGGACCGAAGGCAGTCAGTAAAAGAAGACCACCGCTGACAGTAAGAGCCTGAAATATTGCGTTGACTGATGATCATTGATAAAGACTATCGCCGGGTTTCAACCACCTCAGATCGAAATAAACACGATTGTTTACCTGGAAGAAATCGTATTTCTTGAAGTCCCACATAATAGAAGTAGATCTATGACGCCAGAAATCGTTGAGAATGCAGTTGAGAGCGAGGAGCCAGCAGACCATGACCATGGACGCGAGTTTGGTCTTGTAACCGACGGCGACGAGAAGCATCAGGCCCATGCCGACGCAGTTGACGAGGAGATCCTTGAGACTGAAGGTAAAGTGGAGGAGAGTCATGAACATAAAAATGAGCAGGATGCGACCTAAAAACGAAGCTGAAGACTCATGCTTTGGTGGCCTTGCGTTACCAGATAACTGAAGGTAGTTCTGGGACTGATTGTCGTCGAGAGTGGGAACGCCGGCAAACATGGTGGAAGCGGCCCCCATGACTTCGGCCAGAAGAAGACACACGGTTCCACAAAGAGAAAGATTGCGCGCAAGGAATTTCATGTCGAACAGAATTTTGTAAGCGACGGTTTGAAGAATAATGATGAAAAATAGCGAAAAGCAAGCTTCCTTGACATGTTTTCGGGCCTTTGAATGGGTTAGAAAGCCAGATCATACATGGATATCGATCCAGTTATATAGCGTGCTTTTTAACCCGTAGCAAAACCATGCCAGACGCCCCAAGCTGAACTACGAGGTTCAAAAAGACAAAAAGAGACCCTAAATCTCTATAAAACACGTGGATAAAGACTGTCTTCAATACCTAAAAAGCTGCCGCACCCCAACTCGACGCCATGTAGTCACGCTGCTCGCCCCACTGAAACCACATTCGGACGCCATCCTCGATAAATGTCGAAACTAAGAGAAGAACAATTGAAAAATAATCTTGACTAGCCAGGATCCCGATTAAAATCAACAGTAATTATAGATGGAAATAGTCAAATAGTTAACCCACGATCCAATGAGCAATATCACACCGTGATAAAAGTGTAGTATGCTTACCAAGGAATAATCGCGCAATATGGGGCAAGATGTGTTTCGTTTTACGAAGAACTCCATCGGCAAAATCTTCTGCTTGCGAAATCAAGTTGTTCTGAGCCATTTTAACGATTCTGTCTGAAGATTTTTCAGTCAGACTTGGCAGAAGATGAAAATATTCTCGGTACAACTCTCCCAAAGGACGAATTCTCAGCCGGTCTATTTATTTACACACGTATTTGCGTCTACACGCGAAAATGATGACCGAGTCTTATTGTAATTTTAATGTCTTTTGAGAATGAAACACAAGAGTTTGATTTTTATGAACTATTGGTCCATTATGTTTTATTCAGCGAAACATGTAGTTATGCGAACAATAAATAATTTTAGTTGGGAGTCGAATGACAACAAGGTTGCAGCGGACCATTAACAATAGAATTGAACTTTGCAGGTTCGCAATAAATAGAATTTTTCATTCATGAACGTCACCAATATGGTGCGATTTCGATGGAATTTAGACGTTGGAAACAAGGAGGAACTAAAATAGAATTTTTAGAAGAGTAATTGACGGCCAAGAGCTATTCAAATAGAGTGCACTTACGAAGACCATGGTGAAAACCATTTTGACGTAGTTGGATCGGCCGTAGAGGGTCTGGGTGTTGAACTTGGCGGCGTTTCGGGGGGAGAAGGGAGACAAGTCAGTCAAGGTGTTGACGGTGGCTGGCTTGATGGCGACCTGAAAGATGTAGCGTTAGATGAAATTCCATAAGAATTTTTCGGCAAAAAAAATTTTTTGTGAGCTATCAGCATATTCTGAAAGCCCGTATCAGAATTAGTGGAATCCCCAAATTCTAGCACTTGATGACGTCACGATGACGTCATCACTGATGATTGAAGGTGAAGAATCCTAGAAACTTAGGTACGCTTTTAGAGAACGTTTTTGTTGAAAAGCAATTTTTTTTCTTTGCGGGAGGTTATTCAGCATCAAAAACTACGTGGGAATCCGGAAGAATTTTTCCGAACCGACCGGTTACAAATTGAACCGCCAAAATGACCGGCTGGTTATGGCCGGTTCGAACCCGGATTCCCGTGTAGTTTTCGATGCTGAACAACCTCCTGCAAAGAAAAAAATTATTTTTTCGACAAAAACGTCTTCAAAAAGCGTACCTAAGGTTCCGCGGTTCTGGACCTTCAATCATCAGTGATGACGTCATCGTGACGTCATCAAGTGCTAGAATTTGGGGATTCCACTAATTCTGATACGGGCTTTCAGAATATGCTGATAGCTCACAAAAAAATTTTTTTGCCGAAAAATTCTTATGGAATTTCATCGTTAGCTCTATTAGATTGAATGGCCCTTTACCAAGGACTGGAAGCCGTTAAACTTGTCGAGGACGGCAGCATTGGCGGCATACTCAGCAGCCTGCTGGCTTGGAGTACCGGCGCCCTGGAGCCATCCGTAGACTGGACCAAGGGTGAATCGGGGGAAGCCAGCATCGTTGGTGATGAAGCTAGCCTCGGTGATGCCAGAGGTAGCTGGGGAGACGGTGGTAACAGCGGTCTCGCCATCAGCCTGGACTAAAATACTGGTTAAAAATGACTAAAACAATACTTTGTATTACCGGTCTCAACGTTGGCAGGGACTGGGGCCTGGATTGGGATTCGGACAGTCTGTCCAGCGGCATCTTCTCCTAATAGTAAAAATAAGAATTTGGTTTTAGGGTACAAACAATTAATTACCCTCAAAGAAGAATTCGCCGGCCCAGGCACCGTGGACGGCCTCAAGGACGGGCTCTCCAGTGTGGGGCCAGACTCGGTCCTTGGATAGGACATCCTCGATGCAGCCATTTTCGGGGTTGAGTGGCATCCCCTGGTCCTTGAAGTGACCGTGCATGGAGACAACTGGTGGGTATCGTTCGACAAGGTTGATCCAGGAAGCGGTGTTCAACATTCGGTGACCTTCGATGGGAGATGAGCCGGTCATCTTTGGTGGGGGACCCATGTAAAGGTAGTAGAGGTTAGAAAGAGCTCGGTTCTCTCGTCGAATTCGAGGGACGGCATCGGTCCGGGCAGCCTCGATGGCCTTGGCTTCTTCAAGGAAGATTGGGCCAAGAGTGTTTCTTAAAACTTTTATCCAAGAGTATTTTAACAAAGAACGACTTACTTGATCTGGTAGGCCTTGGCGTTGTCGGCCCGCATCTTCTCGAAGATAGCGAGGGTCTTCTCAAGGGTGGCATCGGAGACCTGGCCTCGGATTCGGTGGGGGATGAAGTCCTGGAATTCGACAACGGCACCCAAACCAGCTTTGACGACCGGATCGTAAACATTAGTGACTGAAACATTCCAGTTCTTGACACCGGCAGCAGAGGCGGAAGCCTTGAAGGCAACGGTCTAGAAATGGCATGACTAGGAGTATTGCCAGGAGTACTTACGTTCATGAGGCCCGAGTTGGCAACAACGGCGCTGGCCTTGCGAATGGAAAGTCGCATTCTAAAAGGGATGAGTTAACGTAAGTTTTTATGAAGGCCGCGTTCGTCGCAGTACAGAAATTTAAATATTATTGAACAATGGAAGCAGTAAAAGTTACAGACGAAGAAGAGGACAGTAAAGAGGGTAAGTAGGTGGTTAGAAACGACCCCGGTAAATGGCGCGAGGGTATTTTAGAAGAAGTTGAGGCCACTGTACGAAGAATACGTCGGCAATCGGATAAAGCAGCATTCCAGTCATCGAGAGCTTTTCAACCCTGCAGAATGACTCGACAAAGACTAGATAGTCAGGTCAAAGCAAGAAAAACTGAAAACACATACCTAGTTTTACATCATGATTCGTGAACAGTTGCAGGCAAAATGAAGCAATTACAATGGGGATACATGTTCCAGGTCCATTGAGAAGCAACAAGTCAGGTCGATCGTCGAAGACGACCGGGATTGAGGCGAAGATTGCTTTGGCAGTAGACAATAATGTACTTGACCAGGTTTGCTTTACTTCTCTCGCCCTTGGAATGACTTGGAGTTTGTACGGTTTGATTATTTTCTGCTTGGCCATGAAGGTAGATTGTCGATCGGTATCGGCCACGACAACTGTGATAGGGCCGAACTCGTTATCTGATGGCGAATTTGATATGGGAATAGATAGAGCCGTGAATACCTAAGACAGAGAGAATCCGGAGCATTTCTGTTGTGTGGCCGCCCGAGCCAAGGACGGCCATTACTCTCACACTGCCGCCCCTTCTTTGCGCAATTGTACAAGCCTTGCCACGCTGGAAAATAAGTATTTTGACGAGTCGATAGAATGGAAAGAGCACCAGAATCCAAAGTACTGCCAGCATCCGATCTCTAAATGAGGAAAGTGTGCTTGACGGGTTTCGGCAATGGAGGAGTTGAAATACGAAGATAGCAGTGAGAAGATGAGCGGAATCGGGAGTACCAAGGGTTTGCTAAGTCATCTGACTAGGCTGGGAGGTGAGATGACCTCCAACGATTTGTTGAGTCTCATTGCGGATCACAGAAGGTTCTTTTTCTAGTTACAGAAACCCTCCCTTAGTAACGTCCTATTAGCAAAAGCGTTCTTTACGTTGATTCCTGTCTATCTAGTAATCCTGCTCTCAGGTTGAGCCTTCGGCATGCTATCGTAGAGCTTCGCCATCGAGCGGTCGTCGGGAAATTTGGCCCACACGCCGTACATAGCCAGGATTTCTTTCGTTATCTTCGCCAACTGTTTGAGATCAAGGGACAGCTCGGCGAACCAGTCGCTAAGCTTTGGTCGGCCGTGAATCTGACGGTCCATGTAGTTGAGTTGGATGCCAGACATATGTAGAGCAGCAAGAGCGATCATGTAGGGAGGATATTGAAGCATTACATCAGATCTATGAAATGCGAAATGACAAATTGAAATCAAGGAAGACTCCTCCAAAATGACAAGCCCTGAATTTTACCTGTAGGAATCATTTAGGATGCGCCAGGCCATGAGCGATAGTCGATCATCGGATTCTTTGATATTTAAGTCTTGTAGAAATTGCAGTAGCGGGCGATAAGGATGGTAAATAATCAAACAGCAGTCCATCAGCTCGAGTAAGTAAAATTCGCACTCAAGAATGTTCCTAAAAAGTATTGCTACGGCTTAAAATCAGACGTCTCACTTACGAGTTTCTGTAAGGATAGTCGGAGATCATGTGGAAAATATCGCGGAATTTGCAGCGGACAATCTGAGTCATGGCGTTGATCAGCCGATTTTGCGATATTTGTCCGCTTTCTTCTACTTTGGAGGCGAGAAAGAGGCAAGTAGGTGCCATCAGTAGAGGATCGCACGATGAGAAGCTATTTCTAACGTAGAATCTTCGGAAATATACTACAAAATAATATGGATCAGTAAGTTCTGAGGAAAATTTTACCTGTTGCTGTGGCTATAACTTGCTGTCTGGACTTGAGCTGCTCGCCGATTGCTTGAATGACGTTTGCGAAGAGTATGATTATCTTTCTATAGTTCTCGTCCGCCTCGTCCGAGTTCACCAGATCCGGGCGTTCGCCTTTGTATAGTTTGTTCATAATGTATTCGCGGTCGCTCTTGACTGCCTCGCTTTCAATCTCGTGTGGCTCCAACAGCCACTGGCGACAGTGCGAGCTCTGCCAGAAATTGCCCGCCATGTTCTCGAATTTCTAAACGCTTAAAAATTTGTCAGAAGCGTCCTCGTAGACAATCTCATATTGGAATAAGATTTAACTTTCATAATAAAAGTTTCGATGAAAGATGGCAGCGGACGGTCACTAGCACGGTGAGATAATGAATTTAAATCTAATGAAAGATGATTCTTGATTGACGGTTAATTGCGGTTGGTTTACGAGCGGGATCGCGAGCGACGATTTCTAAAGATAGAGGTTGAAGGTGAATGAAGAACGGCTGGAGCTGAACCTGGATTTGGATCTAGTCCTCGATTTGGAGCGCCTTTCTGAGCGAGAGCGGCTGCGTCTGGTCGACCTTGAGCGGCGCCGTGAGTCAGACTGTCTTCGAGAGTGTGATCTTGAGCGTCGACGTCTTCGATTCCCCGAGTAAGACCGCCGCCGAGGAGAGCGAGATCGTCTCCGCCGTGGCGAGCGAGAACGTCGTCTTAAATTTCCATTAGATAATTGAACACTCGTGCATTGGGCGACTTTTGAGACTCTTTCGGTGACCGTCTCTTTTCGGCACTTGCTAATTCTCTCGTAAATTCGTATCGCCCTTTTAAGAATCGTAAGTGGCGTGTCTGCTTTTCGATTTGGCGCGAGTTTTCGAAAAAGGCGAATTAGACAGACAGAGACTACAGTATCGCTCTCGTAAAGTGGTAAACTAATCGTAGGATCGTGCAATCGTTCACTCTTAAATCAACATCACCCCTGCACTTTAAATTTCTGGGTGCTTTGCCGCCGAGAAAATAATCCTTACCTCGACTTGCCGCTCGGTTTCGCCAGTTCAGCGCGCAAACGGGTTGACCAAATCGAAAGGTTATGCAATTTTCTCGCAGCGTTTCTTGCGTCATTGCTAAACGCGAGTTTTAGGGGACAAGGTCAAGAAAACTAACTTCAAAACGGTTTTTAAGACTGTACCTGTGTTTGTAGACGATAAAGCAAACGGTTGGGCAGCGACGGATGAGAATGAGATCAATAATCTTTCCATAGCGATCGAATTCCTTCTCTAGCTCGTACTTTGAGATGCGCGTGTTCAAATCAGCCACTTTCACTCGATAACCTCGAAAGGCCGGATCGTAACCGTCCACGTGGCCAAGCACTGACCGAGAGCGGGATCTTGACCGGCTTCGGCTTTTCGATCGGCTTCTGCTAAAGAAGTAGATTGATTTACCGGAAAACACTTTTGCATGAAAAATTACGGTGTCTTTTGCTTTGCTTTTTTTTAAGAAAAGGGGACACGGATTAAAGAGAAGTTAAAATATGGGATCTTACCTTGAGCGGTCTCTGGACGCGCTTCTTCCTCTAGAACTCCTGGACCCGGATCGCGAACGGCTGCGAGAGTGACTCGGAGTCATTCTTCAAAAAGAAAACCAAACTGTTAATTGAAACATACCAATCAAGAAAACATCAACTGATGACATATTCTAGAATAACTTTTCCCGTTTTCAGATTTTCGACTTTCTCTCAATTTTTCTTTCTCGGGCGTTTTTCGAGGCGCGCCATCCCTGGCTCCAGGCATAAATAAAATGCCAAAAAGAAAAGATTCTAGAGCCGAGGAAATGAAGATGAATTCAGTTGAGAGATGACACAAGAAAAAATTACATTTTTTCGTTTTTTTTTTCGCGTTTTGCGCGGGCGGGTGTTTGTCACCGAACACTAGCGCGCGGCCTCCAAAAAGTCGCGAAAAAACGAACTTTCGCGAATTCCTGAATCGTTCACTTCAGTCTTCTTTTCTTTCGATACTCTTAGCTTTTAGTTTTCAAACGAAAGCAATTAGAAATTCTCGTCGAGCGGAATTCTGCCGGAACAAACTTGACTTTCTTCTTTTGCTCTCTTTGAATCACCGTTAAACGGTTCGGGTTTGAGTTTCGGTTCGGAAAGAGGAAGGGAGCAATTCAGAATCTACTGGAGGGAGAATTTCTAACCCTCGGTAAGGAAATCGAGCGCGGGAAAGGAGCCAATCAGAGGCGCAGCTTTATGGGCGAACCAACTCAAAGAAATCCTTCTCGCCGGCCCGCTACTGGAAGAATAATTTCTCCTTTCTTACTGGATAGTTTTCTTGGATTTTTAAAAATTATGATTGTCTTTTATTCATCGATAAAACGATAATTTTTTATTGGATCATCTTATTCAGTTTTTGAAATTACTTAAATTAATAATAATCAGTCTATCCGGTTTGTTTATCGAAAGACAGACAGAGACTGTATTAACTGGAAGAAGCTCAATCTCCGCTCATTTATGTTTATGAGAGAAAGTGGCGGCGGCGTAGTAGAAATGGCAAAAATAAGAAGAAATGACTCATGCGCCCAGTGACTCTTCGCTGCGCCATCATTGGCCAATACTGCTAAAAACTTACGTTGAAAGAGCCAGAGCAAAAGTTCCAGACGATGCTGTCGAAGCAAGGTGTCCTAGCTAGAAGGGTATTTAATTAGTTAACGATACAGTATAATTTTGATAATTCATAAGCTCCTGAATTGCTTGAAGATGCATATTTTGACTCGATAAATTATTTTTTCACATCGGAAAAGGGATTTCGCCGATTAAACGAAGTTATTTGTAGTATTCTTCAACCGCTCGCTAAACTACCGTCTGATCCGGCGGAGTGGGGATTTCGCAGGTGGAGATTCGGCGAAGATTTCGGCGGATCCATGGACAGTTCTTGGTGTTTCCAGGGATGCCACAAAGTCAGAAGTGAGAAACGCTTTTGTTCATCTGGCCAGAATCTATCACCCGGACAATAACCCCTCTCAACACTCAGGTAAGAAAATGCTGAAATTATCGTAAATCGTCCTTTTATATAAAAATTGATGATTTCATTATAATTTATTAATATTATTGGTTATTTTTCTGAAAGGAAGGGGCTGGGTGCGCGTCAGTTAAGGCGATTTTGCTATTTGCGTCCTTTAAGGCATTGCGTCAGTTAAGGCACTTGCGTCAGTTAAGGCGCTGAAAAATGACTAGTGGAATTCTGATATAAAGTAGGGTCTGCCTGATTTCTTGATAAAATATTACTTTACCAATTCCTAGGGTAAGTGCCAGAGTTAATATTTTCTCAAGATAATCCTTTTATATTCAGTTATAAGCTGAACCGCTGGTTTATGATTGAATTTGAAGTTTTTCGTGATAGAATAAATTTATTATTTGTAAAAATAAAGGTTCGGCACTAAAATTTTAGTTAATTTTCTCAGATCGTTTTCAATGTATTTGAAATTATCTGAAATTTAAATATTTTGAATACGCTGTTAAATTTGAGATTGAAATGAGGAGAATTTCAAGGATAGTTACAATCGAGGTAATTAAGCAGACCCTAGTTGATATCACAATTCCACTAGTAATTTTTCAGCGCCTTAACTGACGCAAGTGCCTTAACTGACGCAATGCCTTAAAGGACGCAAATGGCAAAAACGCCTTAACTGACGCGCACCCGAAGGGGATTTGAAATACGAAGATTGTTTTCAGATGCCAAATTTAACGAAATCCAGAACGCCTACCGCGAAGCAATGAAATACGCCTTGCCTGGAAAGGATCGAACTCGCAGAGAAGGCTGGGTGAAAAAGGAGCCGCCGAAGCACTACGCTCCGAACCGCGCGATTCCAGAGTACACGAAAGTGATTGAGGCGATCGACGTCCGCTCCAAAGTTGATGTCGAAGCAGAATACAACCGCGACCCGTTGAAAGTAAAATGGTTCATCTACACGGCTCTGGCTACGCTGATTTTTGGCTTTTGGGGCGCCCTTCTTGTCCAGACCCCGGATCTCGCCTCGCCGGAGAACTCGGCGACGCAGAACTTTATAAAGGCTGGCAAGGCGGATAGAGAAGCGATTCTAGAGGCGAAGATTCAAAGCGAAAAGAATCAAAGTCTGAAATGAATAAATCGAAAATGATCGCTGACAATGATTCTGAAATGCATTCGTGTTTAGAATGGCAGAAGGGGAAACGAGTCTGGAGACGAGGATCTTCTCGATTCAGGAGCACCGCGCGATGGAACACGGCCGCATGGAGCGCGCCTTCGAGCAGTTCCACAGCCAAATCGAAAAGTACCGCGTCGAGCTCGACAAAATATCAAAGAGCATGAAATCACTCGCCGAGGAAACAGCAACGCTTCGCAAGGAACTCACGGCTGCTGGAAAAGACGAGCTCGCTTCTATCGTTTTCGACCTTCAAAAACAAGAAGAAGAACTTTTACTCATCAGGTAATCACATCTTTTTATCGATGAAGAGCTACAGTCGATTTTTAGCGCCGCGTACCAAGTTTCTCGAAGCGAGAAGAATGAGGACGAGGACGAATTAAAAGACACCCGAAGACGTATCCGAAACAGGATAGCTGAGGTGGGGTTTCAATTTAATTGCCTCAACTTACTTTTGGTCTAGCTCTTACAGTATACATATTCACCCTATACAACCATATATTTTTAGAATCGTCTCATCGAGCTTTAGTGCATTATCATAGCCGATTCCCGAAAAGCCGGCTTTTATCGGATTTTTATCGGTTTCGCCCATTTCGGACACACAAAATTTAAACAATCATATATTTTTAGAATCCTCATGACCTCTTCTTTCCACTCACAGTCTCAGTTTGTCGGATTTCCGGTTCAGCCGGTCAATTATCGGTTTTGGGCCAGTTTAAAAGTAAGATAAGGGATATGATATATTTTTCGAATGCTCTCATCAAGACCGATTAGTTGGTCAGAGAATCAGCCCCTCAAGTCCGAAAATTATCGGTTTTTGTCGGTTTTTAATAAAAAATCGTTTTTTTATTAAAAATAAATACTTCGAAGACTAGATTACCTTCTGCGCTCTAAAGCTTAACCGCTTTTCTGAAGAGCTGCGCTTGCGCGCGCAATTCCCCTTTCCAAAGACCATTTTACACCATCTAAATATTTAGACGATAAACTAAAATCAATGTTTCCGTTATTTTAATGGCAGTTATTATTGAAGAACATAGTATTGAAACTTTAAGAATCATAATTTAAGGTAAATATTAATCCAGTGGAGGGATGAAGGCATGTGGCAGTTTTCTTCTGGGCAGGTATTGTTTTTTTCTTCTTTTCGGTCGAGAACACGTTCACAAAAGGTATCTGTCGGGCGTTTTTTGAATTGAATTCTTGTTTCTTCCCATTTTCCATTCTCGTCCTTGCAAAGACGAAGCATATGATACTTTTTCTGGTTTATAAAATTCTTTTTTTTTTAAATTTCGATAAATCCTCATTATGTAACCGTCCCGATCGACTGCCTGTGACAGTTTTACCGCTTGTTCGCAGTCCGGGATCGCGCTTAAACTCCGAAATGTATCTTCCACTGAGATAAAACCCTCGGCTGTCCATTTTTTCACTCTCGAGCTCTCCGAAATGGCATTTCATGTCGTTGTTTAAGTAGTTGACGAGTCCATCGGCGCTGTCAACCAAACCAATGACGTCGAGACCATCTCCATTCAAGTCATTGCGGCCAAGATTGTTGTATAGGTTGGTGAGATCTCTTTTCACACATCCATGACTCGAATCTATTTCACCTGAAAAAATTAACAATGGCCCACATCACTTTCATACCTTTCCCATGTCCGGACACAGTCTTGAACCAGACGATTGTCTCAAAGTCGAATCGATCATCGAGGCTGTTAAAGAACCGGGGAAGGGTATAGAACATCTCCGCACTCCAGAATTGCGATTCTGCTCCATCACTCTGCACATAAAGGTTCTTTTTCGGGCCATACAACTGGTACGCTCGCTCCAATGACATCTTGATTCCGGCAAGAGAGAACAGTGGATCCTTCGGAGTTCTGACTTCTGCAAGGAGGTGTGTGTAGATCTTCCGAGGCTTTCCATCTGGACACTTTCCATAGCTGATATCGGAGAGGAGCGGGAACACATCCTTCCGGAAGTGCATGGTTTGCGTCTCCTGGATTTCTCTGGCACTGACACCCATGGCTATAATATGACGTCAGTATAGGATGGTTATAGGAAGATTCTGATGGCTAGTCAGAACTATTCTATATGATCTAGAGGCTCTAGAATGTCTTATAGGAAGGTTCTGATGGCTAGTCAGAACTATTCCATAGGATCTGGAGGCTCTAGAATGTCTTATAGGAAGATTCTGATGGCTAGCCAGAACAATTCCATAGGATCTGGAGGCTCTAGAATGTCTTATAGGAAGATTCTGATGGCTAGTCAGAACTATTCCATAGGATCTGGAGGCTCTAGAATGTCTTACGGGAAGATTCTGATGGCTAGTCAGAACTATTCCATAGAATCTGGAGGCTCTAGAATGTCTTATAGGAAGGTTCTGATGGCTAGCCAGAACTATTCCATAGGATCTGGAGGCTCTAGAATGTCTTATAAAGTTCTCACTATCCCTCTGAATCTTCCTATAGTTATTCGATACTCTCAAAATTCTCTAGAATAGTTCTGACTACTGATGATTCTGATGGTTAGTCAGGACTTTATCTGATGATATCAACTCATACCGTAGTCAGTGATGATCACAAGGGCGTCACTGTCGTAGGTGCAGGTGTCGAGAAGACTCTTGCTAAAGTTGTAACACTCACTATTCAGTTTATAGTGGTTCAAGAGTTTCTTTTGCGCACCAGAAGACATGCATCCCCTCAGAAGATAGTCAGTCAACAGATCCAGGAACTCTGACTTCGGTGCACTTTGCATGAGAATCTGCTCGCGTTTGTACTTGTTGTTGTTGCTGTCGACTCTTTCAATCTCACATAGATAGGCATACGTTATGTCCGCATCATCTGGTACTTCCTCAATGAGCAACTCTAGGCGAGCTCGGGCAAGGGCATATCCATCTTCACTGTCGTCGCAGTCGGTGCAGTGGTTTTCGAGGCATTTATAGGCATGACCAGAGTTTTCGCATACTGTTGTGTCCAATAATTGCTCTTCAGATATGGCAGGTCGCAAAGAAACTCGATTGATGGCCTTGCAGAAGAGTTCCACTTGTAGGTGACTGGGGCAGACGCATCTGAGAATGGATTCATCATCGGGGAGAGAAAGCCAGCAGGAGAAATGCTCCTGATAGATTCTCCGCAGCGTCGATAGGCTGCATTCGGGCATTTTCTCATCTTTGTATTGTCTAAGAAGTATCCAAAATGGTTTTCGTAGGTATCGCTTTCGTTTTAGTTGTCCAAGAACTTCGATTTCACTTCTTACTCGAGTTTCGAGATCGGAATTCTCCTCCAGAAAGCCGCATAAACTTGATTTCAAGTCGTCATTTTTCGATGTTGAACTGTAAGTATCAGGTCTCGTGTCTCCTAGGCACCTGTCGAGCTCTTTGTACTTCGGATGTTTCATCCAATACTGGCCCATCTCGGAATATTTCATGTCTTCTTTTGATATCTTGTCGAATTCGATGTCTCGAACTATCCATGGGAGAAGTTCAGAATGTCCAGTAGCAATTGCTTTATTTTGGTTATCATTTGTAGCAATTTTCTGATTTTACCTCTCATTTGACGAACAAAAACCGCTTCTTTGCTGTCCAGTTTACGTAAATTAACTGTAAAGATGGAATCCAAGATCTTTGAGAGGTTCTTCTCCATCCTTGGTAAGACGAGAATTGGTTCTTTTGGGGTCTAGAATAATTATTTGAATGATTTCTCTTTCAAAATTATTTCACAACCGATTTTTTTTACAAAAAAACCGACAAAAACCACCGCTGGCCCGTAAGAACACATCCAAAAATTAATTTCTAGCGAGAGAAATGTGTCTGGCAACTTCCATTTTGAGCATTTCATTTTCCAATTCTAGTTTTTTCATTTCCTGTTCTTTCTATCTTTTGATTTCTCCAGCGAGATTTTCTTCCACGCTTTCTTCTTTTTCCGTGGCTTCTCTCAAGGTAGAGTTCAAGAAAAGATAAAGAAAAGAAATCAATATTCTAGTGCTTTTTCTCTTTTTATTTTCTCTCTCTCTCTCTTCGACTTACAAGGAAATTTGATTCCTGATTCTGCAGTTGGTCAAAGATGATTCATTTCACCGAGAAAAGAGTCTGGCGATCTCTCGGTCGAAAAAACGACCATTGTGCGATAAAAACCGATAAAAAAGATAGAGAAGATTTTCAATAAGCTCAACTGATTCATCTTACCGAGAGCTTTCAGAAAATATATAATTTTATAATGATTTCTTTCATGAACGGTTAAAACCGATAAATGACCGATTTAACCGGAAATCCGACGAATTGAACTTGTCACTAGAAAGAAGAGGTCAAGAGGTTTCTAAAAATATATAATTTTCCAATCTTTACTTGTCAGAAATGGACAAAACCGATAAAAATCCGATATTTAGAGGTTTTTCAGGAATCGGCTATGATAAAGCACTAGAGCTCGACGAGACGATTCTAAAAATATATGGTTGTGTGGGGTGAATATGTATACTGTAAGAGCTGGACCAAAAGTAAGTTGAGGCAATTAAATTGAAACCCCACCTGAGCTTCTACAGGACTACCGGGCCGAGCTTGACTAGCAGATAACTCGCTCCTCAGTCTTCAAATTGAACTCACCCCCTTTTCTGCCACATGTATACTCATTCGTTTTTTGTTCAATAATTTTTCTGTTTCAATATTTTTGAAATTTCCAAAAAGCGTCAATATTAATGCGTTCGATTCAGAAAGACATGACGTCGGACATCATCGTGGAGACTGGGTGGGCGAAAAATCTTGTTCGCCAATTGCACGTAAGCTGTTTTCTTACATCAAGCAACGTATTAAAAATGATACTAGAGACAGCGATCCGACCCCCAGAGCAAATGTTGCGACGTCGTCTTTGAAGGCAAGAGCTACTTTAAAGAGCTTTATTTATTTATTTTCGTTAGTCGAGAATAAACTCCTGCCATGCCACCGCGCTGTTCTGTCGGCAATCGATTGTGAGCAGCTTCACGAAGTGCTCAGTCTACAAGACACGCCCGTGAGCATAAAGCTGGAGGACTTTCCCTTTGACGGTGTTACAGCCGTTCTCGATTTTATCTACACCGGGCATGCCCATATCAGGTGAATTTGACCAGTGTTTGGCGAAGATTCGAAACAGTCTTTTATAGCTCAGAGAATGTGCAAAACATTCTGACCGTGTCGACGTATTTTTCCGTGCACCAGCTTCGATCGAAATGCGAAAGTTTTCTTTACGAGCTGCAGACTTTGTCGCCCAGCTTGACCGTAAATGACCTCACTGAAAATATTCTTGCCCAGAACAACAACGAATCTACCCCTCCTGCCTCTACAAGCAACAACAATACCGAAGCAATCAACGGCGGCAACGACGGCTGCGTCGCCCAAGCTCCCGCTCAAGGGCCCTTTATGACAAATGAATGCCCATCCAACTCAGACATCACGCACTTGCTAGAAATTATTCGCACTAACCACCCGCCCCACACGCAGCCAATGCAGCCCAACCCGCTCGACTCCTTCTTAGTTCCCATGCAGACTATTCAGCTTAACGACCCAGAAAACGTAAGACCCAATCGCGCCATTAAATAAAGGGAGCCCCTTTCTTAGCATGAAGAAAGCATCAAAAACTGTTCTCAAAACAATCTCGAGTTCATCGAACCCACCTTATCCTCTTCTGTAACTGAAGCGATCATCAACAACCAACCCATCACGATCGTGTCGGACATGACAGAGCGCACCTGCGAGTTGTGCAGCCGCCATTTCATATCGCAAGACGAGCTTGATCGACATATTCAGATGGATCATAACAGTGTTGAAAAGAAATTTGAATGTACCATCTGCGGGAAGAGGCTCGCCAATAGGAAAACCCTCGCTCAGCACAGACGGTCACACAGAACTACTCAAAAGTCCCGTCATAGTTGCGAATACTGTACAAAAGATTTTTCGACTAAAGGTTGTTGTAGAATTTCCTAAACGCATATTTATCCTCGTCGTTCAGCTAACTACAACGCTCACTTGAAACGAATGCACCCCGACGAGTGTCAATTACTGATCACAGTGCATCAATGCGGCGAGTGCAATCGCACATTTCCGCGAGCCACAGATCTACGCACGCACCAGAAACGTCACCTGAACATTCGGGAGCATAAATGCCATTTTTGCGAGCAGTCTTTCGTAACGAAATCCAGTCTTCAAGTGCATCTAAGACGACACAACGGCGAGAAGCCGTACAAGTGCACGGAATGTTCAGCCGAGTTCGTCGATTCCTGTGGGTTGAAGAGGCACATCGACAACATTCATTCCGCAGTGAGGTGAGTTTTCCTTGATTTCATCCTTGGCTAGTTGTTATTAGGTGGAAGTGTGCAGACTGTGAGAAATGCTTCCGCACTAAAACGGCTTTGCATAATCACGAAAAACAGTGCGGCCTGCTTATTCAGAGCATCTGAGAATCAAGGGATTTCTAGCCAATTACTGCCCCTTCAGCAAAATAATTTACTCCTACAGTTCCACTTAAATACTATCGCCGCTAGAAAATATTTCTATAGAAGCTTAAAATCACCTGTCAGATGATAGTATAACATGTGTTTGTTGGATCGTATTCTATTCATAAATCATTCTAGATTCATATTTCATCACTGAGTTCATTGAATAATGTTTCAATCGTTTCGTACGATTGTTTGATTCTAGCCAAATTGCTTAACTCGTTTTTTTTCAGGCTGTTAGAATGTTTGAGCCTAGGGCTTTGAGGAAATTGGCGCCGAAACCAAGGAAAAGGGGTCAATCGGAATCGGACGATGAGTACCAAATCGACCTCACCGAACTTGATGAATCGATAGAAGAAGAGGAAAAATACGTCCTTGAAGAAGACGAAGCTCCCGTTGAGTACATTCCCCGAAAGAAAAGAAAGGCTCCTGTCGAGAAGGACGATCAGACAGACAATTTAAACGACGTGCTACATAATCAAGTTAGAAAAGATTACGGGAAGAACTGCGAAATGCTAGAAGCGAAGATTCTCGAAGATGCGAGCATTCTTGGCGATTTCGATAAACTTCGCATTTTAGAAAGTCTTTATGGAATCAAAAAGGTAACCGAACAAGGTTCAGTGAATAATGATAGTAATACTCCTTAGCTGTACAAAACGGAGCATAAAATTGCTGACATCAAGATAAGTGGCAAGCTGTTCGTCTGCGCGGAATGTGGCAAAAAATTCACAACGCGGCCAGGCATCAAGGTTTCTCCGATAGTAAATTGCTTGTATTAAAACAGCTTTATAGTATCACATCAATGGAAAATGTCCAGAAGTTGCATCGCTTCACAAGTGTCGATTTTGTGACTACCAGTCTGGGGAAACGTTCAAGATAGATAGTAAGTTGGCGAGGTTTTCTTCGGGATTACGATAATAGGAGAACTAAGGTCACATTCGTTTGGATCATTTGAAGCTGCAGACTGAATCGACTCCGAGGAAACCAGCGCAAACCATGTCTTGGCTCATGTCGGAGCAGCTTCTTCGGACGTCCTACAAATATAAGAATAATTCGGAACCAAACGAAACTCATTTGTCCTCTCCAATGTGGGCATCCGACGACACAGTTCTTCGGAAAGGTATTATCGTTATATCTCTGTGTTTCGTAAGAATGCTTAGGCTGGAAGTTTAGCAATACCGTCCGCGTTAAAGTGGGTAAAAAGTTAATGACCAAAAACGTCGAGCCACGCACGTCGTGGGAGACGTCCGACCATGCAGAGCATGGCTACAAATTCGAATGTAACAGTGGATTCCACAGTATTCGATGCTTCACCTGGCTCCGTGCTGGGCAAATTGATGCCTTCGCCATTTCTACTCCGCCTTTCAAAATAAATTCTTCCGATCTTCACTTTTCCTCATTTCTTCAATTCTGGTATTTCCCTTCTTCACTCATTTCAAAAAAAGGTAATTGGAATCTATTTCCGTTTCATATTACTTATTTCCATCTAGTGCATTCACCTTTACACCTCCTTACCAAACAATGTCCGTTCGCAATCAATGCCCTCATCCAAGTTGTGGACGATAGCAACGACGGTTACCTCGCGATGGCTTGCGATGATGGGATAATTCGACTGGTTCCGACCGGTATCGATCCCACTAATAAACAACGATTCGCTGTTGACTTTTCCCATAAAGAGCTCGTCCTCAAGTAAGTGCACGATTTAGGGGAACATCTAACTCATTTTTTGTAGCGGGCGTTCGCGATCCAACCCCCTTTCTATAGATTCTTTTAATGACCTGATCGTAGCTGGCTACGCATCAGGAATCGCCGCTGTGTACAAAGTTCTAGCTGCTCAACAAACAATTAAACCGCTTCAAGTTTTCGATACGCATGGACTTCCAATCAGTAGTATTTGCTTTCATTCTTTCGACGTAATATTCTTACCTTCTCCTCAATGATGAATTCTTTCATTTAGCACGATATATTTACCACTTCTTCCTTCGAGCGAATAACAACGATCTGGAGTCGCACTCGCGGCGAGCTCTACAGCACTGGAGACTCACCTTCACATATGATCCTCGACTCATGTTGGGTGCAGGATATGCTCGCACTGGCAACAGACAATGTGTTTCAAGATCACTTTGGAGTCGTTATTTACGATCCGAACTTCATGGATACTAGACTCAAGCAAAGAATAGGTTACGCCCAGCCTATTTCTTCGATGGATTATGCTCATCTCCACGGGACCCTTGCCATTGGTGATATTGATGGCCGCATCTCCCTAACTTCGTTGCCCAATCCTCGTAAGCAGATGAACATGACCCGAAAAGGATTTCAAACCGTTGTCATCTCCATTGCCTCAGTCTCCCCGCTCGCTGACAAAAAGGACGAAAAAGAGTTCGACGTGCTGTTTGAAGACCACAAAGATCTATCGAAGATTAGTGAACAAACTTCTTTGCCAACAAAGCGTGCTAATCTCAAGACAGGAGCCGTTCCGATCGGTAAAAGTATATTTGATTTAACTTAAGTCCAACAAGTTTTTAGATTTCAGCACTCTCACGAATTACAGTTCTGTTCGCTGGAATACTTCGGGTGCCAGATCATGTTGGCTCGGCTTCGCTAGTGGTAGTGGTGTCGTGAGAATACAATATATTCGCGGCCTGACCAGAGAAAGTCAAACAAGTACTCCTCTGACCCCGGCGCAATTGGAAGAAAAATGTACATCTTACAGTTGATTTTATATATTTATAACTGTTAAAACACCTTGCTTCTTAACCTCTCGTATTTTCGTATTTTCTTTCATCCTTGCAATATTTCATCTCAATATGTCAAATTCAAAGTACTTGCAATATAACTCCAAACAAAAGTACTCTTGTTGACTGATGAATCTTTCAGACAATGTTCGTATTATTCGAACATGCATCGGGCTACGTCCTTGTTCACTGTGAGCAAACCGATGACATCAGCGAGCTCAATGCCAACGACTGGGCTAGCTTCAGCCAGCTTGTAAAGCTGAAGGCTTTCCAGCCCTTCACATCCGCGGCAATTGCCCTGGATAACATGAATGCTATCTCTGAAGGTAATCATCAAAAATCGTCTCTTATTCACCATCGATTAGGTCTTATCCACGCTGACTTGAAAAATTCCTCGTCAACAATGTCCCGAAGGGTCAGTCTGTCGGTATCAATGACCAGCGACTCCTTCAGGTCGTCAAGGAAGAGCTTGACATGAGCGTTGCTGGAGGCGACATTGTCCTTGAAGTCTGTCGAGGCGTTCGACAGAACATCGACAAGTTGATCAAGCCTTTGAATCTGAAAAAGAAGGCGGCGCCCAGCTTGGTCTCTCGCACTCTTACTCACGAACCAAGGTCAAGTTCAACGTCAATCGAATGGACAACATGGTCATCCAGGTAAATATCAAAAATGCAATTCTTGTGTTAGATATCAACGTAGGCCATCGCTCTTATCGACCAGCTCGACAAGGATATCAACACCTTTGCCATGCGAGTGCGCGAGTGGTACGGCTACCACTTCCCAGAGATGGTTCGTCTCGTCAACGACAACTATCAGTACTGTCAACTGATCGGTCTCATCAAAATGCGAAAGAACCTTACCAACCCAAGTGACGAGCTTGTTGAATCCATCGAAAAAGTCGTCATGGACACTGCAAAGACGCAGGCCATCTGCGACTGTGCTCGAGCTTCCATGGGAATGGACATTTCCGAATTTGATCTGATCAACATCGAGATCTTCGCCAAAAAGGTTATCAGCCTCGCTGACTACCGAAAGAAGCTCCAGCAGTACCTCAGTGACAAGATGAGCAACGTCGCTCCATCACTTGCCGCTCTTATCGGCGACGTCGTCGGCGCTCGACTTATCTCCCACGCTGGCTCTTTGACCAAACTTGCCAAGGTAAAAAAGGTTGATCTAAGCTGTTTTATTCATTTCTTCAGTATCCCGCCTCTACTGTCCAAATTCTCGGTGCTGAGAAGGCTCTTTTCCGAGCCCTCAAAACAAAGGGAAATACTCCCAAGTACGGTCTTCTTTTCCACTCTACCTTTATTGGTCGAGCCACTGCCAAAAACAAGGGTAAAGTCAACTTCACTCAACGAGAGTTTGACATGATTTAGGTCGAATTTCCCGATTCCTTGCCAACAAATGTTCCATTGCGTCTCGTATTGACGCCTTCTCCGAAAATCCCAACAACATCTTCGGAGACAAGCTCAAAGAACAGGTCGAAGAGCGACTCAAAATGTATGAGGACGGAGATGTACCACGAAAGAACATCGACGTTATGAAGGAGGCTATGGAAGCCGTCAAGAAAGCCCAGCCAGAAGACGAGGAGGTATAATAAGTTATTTCAAAATCATTTCTTAAAAGCATTATTAGAAGGCAGAGCTCGCTCCTACTAAGCGAAAGATCGAAGCCGTCGACGACGTCGACACCTCGGAAACTCCTTCCAAGAAGAAGAAAAAGAAGAAGGATAAGGTCAAAGAAGAACCATCCGAGGTATCTCTTTTATTAAGCTTCTAAATCTAACTCTGATGAAGGAGGCCTCAGAAGAAGTTACGGAGGAAACTCCCAAAAAGAAAAAGAAGAAGAAGAAAGTAAAGGAGGAAGCGAGTGAGGAGGCTGAGGAAGCTTCCGTCGAGCCCGAGACCGATTCGACCGAGGTAAGTAAATAGTTCTTCCAGAAAAAATTATGGCCTGTCTAGGTCAAAAAGAAAAAAAAGAAGAAGAAGTCGAAGGAAGCGGCAAGCGAGGAGGCCGAGGCTGAGGCTGTGACAGAGGAGACCTCTCAGGAGGTAACGCTTTGTTTCCCGATTGCATTTTCTAAATTATTTTCCCTAGGTCGAAGTTGACAGCTCCGAGAAGAAGAAGAAAAAGAAGAAAAAAAAGAAGGCAGCTGAAGAGTAAACCTTGCAGCAAGGTTACCTTCTTGGTACTCTCTGCTGAAGATGTTGTGCTTTAGTATTATTAATCTGTCCAACAACATCTGAACAAAAAAAGAGTCCTGACATACTTCCATCTAAATTCGGCGTTCTTAGATAGATCGAATTAAATGCGCTCGATTCCGTGTTGTCTATTGTCGTTTTTTCTGCAGGTAGCATTGGCCGAGGTTGGCGACAGGCCAAAGCGTTATTTGTTGTATGACACGAATCCTGGGGAAGGATTCAACTTACGCAGAGACGTCTATATAAGAATCGCAAATCTGGTCAAAGAACTTCGGAAAGATGGTCAGTATGACTGGACGTTGGTTTTGCCCCCATGGGGTAGAATAGGCTACCATTGGCAAGAGAGGGACATGGAACAGTCGAGGAATAGGTTTAAGCTAGAAATTTGAACCAGTTTTCTCTTATTTCTATGCGGAGTTCATAGATCAAACCAAAATGAGAATCAAATGGAGTACATTTTTCGAAGTAGACCAGCTCAATCGCTATATTCCCGTGATGGAACTTACCGATTACTTTGAAGCCATCGGGGAAGACAAAATTGACGAAGTTTGGTATCTACAGCGATACGCGGAGGGTTGGGGAGACGGCGGCTTTGTTGAAAGAGTTCATGAGCGCGACTGCATTGACGCTCCAGTTTATGAAACTGACGCAGGGCTAGGTTTCATTTTACTGTATTGTTTTCGAATTTTGATCTCACCAGCCTTATCAGACAAAAAATACCGAGGTTGGTTCTTTGGCTATCCTTCCACGCACGCAGTAAACTTCAAATGCGTATCGGTGCAAGGATTTTCGTCTGTCCTTGTCGAGCCTTTGAATGGTGGAAATACTACTGCGCGGTCAATTCTCCTCGATCGAGCTGAGAACGTTTTGCACAAATTTTATGGACAGTACGATTACTGGAGTGCACGCCGATCGATGGTTTTCAATAAAGGTTCGTTTTGTGCCTCTACTGACAGCTAAATTACTTATTGAAAGAGCTTCGAGAAGAAGCCGCCAAGTTCCGATCTCAGTTTCTGGATTCTAACGATGTAGACGATCGAACTGATATCTGGAATGAGTCGTGGGATTCCGTTGAACGGGACATCACAAAGCCGGACGCACTTGGTGGCGCATATATCGCTGTTCATCTGCGCAGAAAAGACTTTCTTTACGCTCGCAAAAAAGAGCTCCCATCGTTGAAAGGCGCTGCAAAGGAAATAAAGAAGCAAATGGAAATCTACGGTGTTAATAAAGTCTTCATTGCTACTGATGGTGTTCAAGGTGAAAGGGAAGAGATGAAAAAGCTTCTTGGCGCGGATAAGGTCGGAGAAACGTTTAACTTCTATGAAGACGATTATCTAGGTTTTCTTTTACGAACCGACTCCAGAAGCAGAGAAAAATTCAAAAAGGGGGAGTCGCTATCATTGATCAAATAATCTGCGCCAATGGTCGATACTTTGTCGGATCCAAAGAGTCCACGTTCAGTTTCAGAATTCAGGAAGAGCGTGAAATTATGGGATTTGATCCTGATAGGACTTACAATCGGTAAAATGATCTCTTATTGGTGTGAAAACACACTTCTTTAGGCTTTGTCCAGATGATCGGCAGCGTACTTGTATTGTCGACCGAAGCAAGGGGATCGACGAGCGAGAGGATACGAAAAAACATAAGTGCTGCGATCATCACACTCACTGGAAAATTGTTTACGAGCCAGGAAGACACTACTAATACCATTATTCAATTCACGATTGCTTCCTCTTCTAGTTCATTACACGCTGATACTAAAACTTCTTCATTTCTGTCTATCGCAATAACGAAATTCTGTAGATCAATCTTTATTCAGTTTCATTTGTTTAGAAAAAATGTCTTACCCGTATCCTGGTGGCGGCGGTGGTTATCCGCCACAAGGGCCACCTGGAGGTGGGTACCCCCAAGGACCCCCGGGTGGTGGGTATCCGCCCCAAAACCAAGGCGGTTATCCCGGTGCACAACCTTCAGCACCACCGGCATCTGGGTATCCTCCTAACACTGGGTATCCACAACCAGGCATGCCTGGTGGACCGGGTGGTGCTCCAGGTTACCCAGCATATCCTCCTAACCAGGGTCAGCCGGGAGGATATCCTCCGCAGCATGGAGGTTATCCAAATCCTGGTGGTCCTCCTCCTATGGGCGGTGGATATCCTGCTCCAGGAGGTCATCCTAACTACAATCCTCATGGTGGATATGGAGGCGCACCGCCCGCACCTTACCCATCACACACTGGAGGTGGTCTCCCTCCACCTCACGCTCCACCAGGTGGATATGGAGGCCCTATGGGCGGATATGGCGGCCATGGGGGACACTACAAGCCACACAAGCATCATAGACATCGACGCGGCTCCTCGTCGTCCTCTTCATCATCTTGTTCCTCTGATGACGGATGGAAGCACCTTCCAAAGGTAAAAGCTACTTCCCAGGGAGCGCCCATCTTTCTCTTTGAAGAGTGATCCACGTTGGCAGAGAGCTTTTATGAAGGTTGCGGTTCTTTGATCAGAATAGCCTTTATAATAACTTTATAAAACGATCTTTATGTAGTTGCTTGCAGTTATTATAAAACTAATCAAATAATCATGACGAAAAACTCACAAATATATATTTTTAGTCACCGGGTGTTATTTTTTTAATGGAAAAGCGTTTTTTTCGCTATGCAATGACACTTCAAGGAATATAAGACATTGATAATTTTCATATATTTTTTAGCATGAGCGCAAACGTCTTAAAAAACAGAAAAAGATGATGAAGAAGAAAGGAAAAATGCACTGGTGATGAGTTGCATTTTCCGGGGCTTTGTACTTCAAGTTCCTCTCATCTCGCTCTTAATCGACAGTTTCAATCTGTTCCTCTCGCCACGAATCATGATATGCATTCAAGAACACATTCATTCTTTCGCCTTTAAGTCTATTCTCTTTCAAATCGAGCCAAATTTCCTTACTTAACCCTTACTAAATTCAGTCTCAGTAATCAAAACTGTCGAAACCGTGTTATTATTTTTAATTCAGTACGAAATCGTCTTAATGCTCTTGTTTTTCCTTCTAATCATTCTTTTACGTTTGTATTTTCTTCTCTCCTAGGAATCATGTTCTCTTACTTTGACTCAATGCATTTATTGGTAGATTGGGAGATTCATGATTCGTACTTCTTTGAAAAGACTCGCCTCGGTTAGAGTTCCTTCCTACTACGATAGATTTGCCAAGCCACAACCTCCAGGTAAAAATTAGTTTAGAAAATCATCCTCTATTTGATCGCTTTCAATGACCTTGTGTTAATATATTTAATTGCATGTCCTACTTATAGCATCTGTTTCCAGTGCAGAATCATCCCAGCTCTGTGAACAGATTAACGAAGCGATAAAGACCTCCAATAGTCCGAATTTCGCTATATTGAACGTTGAATCCAATCAAGTCAGAGTGACAAATGGTGACTTGCTGGAAGTTCCTGCTGATTGGCCTTGTAAAGCTGGTGATGAAATCAAATTCGAGCATGTTCTTACTGCTGGGAGCACAGATTTCACCCTTGTTGGGAGACCGACAATATCTAGTGAAATTGTGGAAGGTATCATTTATACAGCTTTCAGTAGATATATTAGTATTTCAGTGATTGGAACATGCGTGGAGAAAAGAATTAATGAGACGCCGTTCGTGCGATTCCGGAATCCACGTGCACCGCGGAAACCGGCGCTCTCTTTCAAACGCGAAGTTTACACTACTTTTAGAATTAATTCCGTAACTGTTAAACCAACTCTGAGTTAAAGTCAAAGAAGATAAGAATATGCGGTAAATTTGGATTAATAATCGATGACGAGTTTAGACAAGAATGGCGCGTAATTCGGAGAAGGCGATGACGGCGCTCGCCCGATGGCGTCAGCTCAAGATCGACTCCGAAACCAGCGGCGGTCGCTACAACGGAGTTAGAAAACGACCTTTTCTCGCGGAGGAATGCTCTGATGTCAGGTTTGTGGGAGACACCGTCGATCTTCTTATTACGTTTGCTCCAGGAGTTGCAAAAGATGGCGACGTGAAATCATCCAGGAGATCTCGCAAAAAATGGCGCAAATCCAAAACGCTGGCCTTGGTGAATTCCGTCTCAGAGATCTCAACGACGAAATCAACAAGTTGATACGCGAAAAGAGGCATTGGGAAGAAAGAATCAAAAAGCTAGGAGGCCCAGATTATATATCCAGGTTGTCTTTGAAATCGTTTTTCTTTTATCAACAGTTTTTAGTAACAAAATGCTGGACAATGACGGGAAGGAGCTACAGTGGAATCGGGGTTACAAGTATTTTGGGGCGGCAAAAGACCTGCCAGGAGTTAAGGAACTCTTTGAGCCAGACCCGCCTAAGCCTATAAAAAAGACTCGCGCAGAATATATGAGGTTTTGTCGAATTCACAAAAAATAAATATAAAATTCTTCTAGATATGTTGACGCTCATTATTTTGGATACATGGACGAAGAGGACGGCCAAGTACTCCCGCACGAGGCTGAGGCAGAGAGGAAAGCGAGAGCAGAAGCAATCGAAAATTATGAAATGGACAAAGAATTGGCGGCAATGAAAAACGGTGATAATTGTAGCACTTTGGTTCTTATATTCACCTTTTTTCTAGATGACTGGGACCAGGACATTTACGCAACGGAGCCGCGAAATACTGATCTAGATCCAGTCAACGAGAACTTTGCCGGCCTCGCTGTGGGCGATCCAAGCAAGTCAAAAGAGAAAAAAGAAACGAGCGAGAAGAAACCCGAAAGTGAAAAGATTGAAGAAGTCTCAAGTGCTACGGGTGAAAAAACCTTTAGAGCTGCGCACGTTCCTGTTCCTACCCAGGCAAGGACATTAATCCAAAGTTCCCCCTTTCACGCTGTATTTAGGATGAAATCCAAGCAGCAATGCTCCGGAAGAAAAAAATTGAGCTCTTACAAACTTATGCGAACGAAACGCTCTCGTCCCAATCTGTCGAAGCTAGAATTCTTCTAGGATAATTTTTACTGCCTGATCTCACCTACCAACAATGTTGTCAAACCCATTAAAATAACAATTTCTACGTTCAGATAGTATGTCGAAAGACATACTCAACAGCAAGTTTGTGCTGCAAAAGTATGCAAAAGAAAGACGATTCGAAGAGTCCGATCAGTGTAAGTCAGGATGCCTATGTCATCTTGAAGCACTTTGCGAAATTTGATCGAAAACGATTCTTTCAGCCTTGCTTGGTCGTCTACTTACAGTGCGATGCAACGACATGAAGCTGAAGGTCATCGGGGACCTGTCTCAGTTAAAAAATCTTGTCAAGCTCTACGTACGCAACAACGACATCGAATCCCTTCGTGGCGTTGAGACATCGCCAAACTTGACGCATCTTTACATTATAAATAACTCCCTTTTCGAACTGGACAGCGTCTCTCGCCTCAGCAAACTGGAAAAGATCTACGCTGGCAAGAACCGAATTCAGGTAAAGCATAGCCTCTTTTCCCTCGTAAAGAGTTCAAAAAGGTTATTGAAGGACTCACAAACTTGGACAACTTGCTTGAGCTTCACATCGAGAACCAGAAGCTCTTTCCTGGAGAAAAAATGCATCTTGAGCCGGAATCTCTCTCCACTTTGAAAAACTTAGAAGGTAAATTTGGACAGAAATTTTTCAAAAATAACTATTTGATCTGATTTTGTAGAATCTTTCTCGCGAACATTATTCACAGAAAATAGTGAAGATTACATTGATTTAAGTGTTGAATGTCTCTGGAAACGGCCTTGCTACGCTAGAATTTTGTGCTTTCTTGCCCAAACTTGTCAGTCTCCGCTGCGAGGACAATAATATCACCCGCTTCAACGAGTTAAAAGTGCTAGAGCACTGTCGCGAGCTGCGCTATGTGTACATGAAAGGAAACCCCATCGCTAAAATGTCCAAATACAGAGACCACATCATTCTCAACGTCATGAAAATAACTCAGATAGGTAAAGTTGAGATCGAATTTTAATGATTACATTTGGGTTTAGATGATAAAGATGTTACGCGAAATGAAATCAATTTCTTGCGAAAATGGAACGATTTCAGAATTTCACAGTCGCAAGAATCCCTTCGTCTGCAAAGAAGACACGAAGCGCACACACTCGTCGACTACGGCCACCACAGTATGGCTTGTGTCCTGTTAATTCATTGCTAGTGATTTAGATGGACTGCCTTCTGGTTACGCACATGTGCAGGAGCTACTCAAAAAGCGCAGCGATATTGATTATTCGCTCTCCGCAACTCAACTTGGCACCAACTATACTAAACCAGTCAAGTGGACGAGATCTGCCCAGTAAGAAAAATCTTCTTATATCATAATTATCTCCTGAAAATCGATAATAGTAACTTTAAATTCTAGTCAGCGGCCAAATAGCCCCGTCGGAGCAAATGGAGAGCGACCAACTGTTGTGGCGACTGAAATTAACCCGCCAGATCCAGCAGGAGCAGGGGATGTAAAGGTTCTTATAAGTTCAATAAAATGAAGGAATAAATTATTATATGCCTGAAGGTTGACGGCGAAGAGAATGAAAAGCAAAACCAGAAGCCTCTCATGCTAGTGCCTCAAAAGAACGTATCGCTGGAGCGTTACTTTGAAGATGGAAATTGAAAGACTTTCAATTTCGCCCCATTTCCAGTTCTGTTTCCATTTTCTAGTACATTGTTACCTGCCTTGTATATTTTTGTACTCACACTATATTTTTGATAGAAAAAGGCCTTGTCTTCATTGAATAATCATTATAGATTGACTGTATTTGCGCAAAGAAAGGAGAAAATGGAAGTGAAAAAGCCTATCAGTTTTGATTCATCCAAAATTACTTATTTATTAAATTTATCACATGAGCTGATTAACTCATTCTTTGATTACCCTAGCACTGTACCCGTTTTATTCATTGCAACTAAGCCAAGCCAGCCAGCCTCACGATTACTAACACGCATTCCATTTTTAAGCCGGTCGAACTTGTATCGTAAGAATGGCCTGTACCGGGGACATGAGGGGCCACTTTGCAAGATTTGGGTTCAATTTAATCGTGTTTGAGTTTCTTTCCTTTCGCATGTTTGTTATCGTTAAAGTTCGACTTTTATGAACCAAAGATAGTGGACTAACGTAATGAGGGGCTGGGCGTGGCGATGGTTTGTGCTTCAAGATAACATTCTTACCTATTATACTTCAAAAGAAAAACGTCAAATCGGTGAAAAACGTGGACAACTCTCACTCGAACAAGCATTGCTGAACATCGAAGAGGACTGTAACTTTAGTGTTACAGTGGACGATCACACTTATCACTTTCAGGTATCACCAGTCATTGCGAACTGCGACGTCATTTTTTTCTCAGGCGCCCGATATTGTTGAGCGAGATAAATGGGTGTCAGAGCTTGACAACGCCATCCGAAACTCCAAAACGAACAATCAGGAAAGTGTCAATTTAAGGCTAATTTTGTTATGGTCTACTCGTATTCTTCCTTGATTTCATGAAATCGAAAAGAGCAAATAATTGATACTTTCAAAGCTTTTCATCGATGAAAACGGAGACATCCAGCGCCGAATAGAAGAAGCGGAACAATATCTGCAGCTCATAGAAAAGATTCAAATCGAAACACAAAACTCATCGGCAACGGAAGCAGCTACTTTAGGAAAGGATCTAATATTCCTAAAATCACTCGTCACTCCCTTAATATCTTAAGTAGACTGGAAGCCAAAAGGCCATATATAATCGAATCGTTAATTTATCGCGTATCGATCTTGCGTAGCAACACTCACATCTGGTCTGATAGAAAACGGTGCCGAAGGAGCCCTTATGTTGCGCGCTGCAGCTGGAAGCAGCAAAGAGAGCAACCGGTCCAAACAAGTCGATGAGACGAAAAATAACTCGTCTGCCGAGATTGCCGTCAAAGAGAAAAAATGTGATTCTATGAGCGACTTTAGCCCAATCGCGGTGAGCCATCAGGAAACGCTGACAAGCTCGGACGATGAATTCCATGATTGCGACGATGTATCAGAGCATAGAGTCATGTAAGTTTTATAGTGATTACTTTCATTGTTCGCGCATTTTACGGGAAAATAACAGAGACCTCATTATCGGGCTGTCTAAATCATCTTCTCCTTTGCCCTCTGAATCCGCGGGACCAATAAAAAAGGAAATCTAAAGCTCGTTAAAACGTCGCTCTGTGTAACACCAATTCGATAAATAAATTATAAAACGCCGGACACAGAGGAACGGGTTAGAGGTAACTACGGCACGTACAGCTAGATTGTTCATAATAAATGTCACTTTGCGATCGCCAGTGAAAGCGCACTAGATGTACATGCTGGACGATGGCAATGAAGTTAATTTTTAATTCTACTCAGGGTCGTATATACTTGACTCCCTAAGGGGTTCAACCATTTGCGGTTGCCCAACGCCAATGGATTTTTATCGAATCGGCGCGAGTCCGCTTTCCTTTCTAGAGACTTAAGAAATCACTTTCATCGCAAAGGTATTTAGGGCAATCAACTCTCGACTGACTGCATTTAGCAAGTGACATTTCGGGTCTTTGCCTATCGTAAAATTTTGACACCCAAATGCGTCATCTTACTCTCTTTTGAAGTCAAAGAAGCTATCTCTATTTTTAGGATGAGTGGACAAGAGCCAGTTGAATTTATGGAAGAAGAAAATGATAGAGGGGGCAAGGAAGGGGAGGGCGTTGAAGCCCACAAGTCAGTCATTCTGCACCTAATCAAGCAAGTGAGAATCGGCATGGATCTCACAACAGGTAAATTTTTGCATGCTATGGAATTTAAATAATGCTGTCAGTTGTACTGCCAACATTTATCTTGGAACGGAGGTCGCTGCTGGAAATGTATTCCGACTTCTTTGCTCATCCTGATTTTTTCTCCATGATTCCAACTTTCCCCACGCCGCGTGAAAGATTGATTGCTGTAATCAAATGGTATTTGACCTCCTTTCATGCAGGTCGAAACGGTTCTGTTGCCAAAAAGGTAGAGTGAATACATTATTGATCTGCGTCACACTTGAAATTAGCCATACAATCCTATAATTGGGGAAACATTCCGCTGCTTTTGGAAGACTGGCTCTCCAGACTCAGAAAGCCCTTTGAATAAACGAGGCCCAGTTCCTTGGTCGAAAGAGGACGATGTCAGCTTTCTGGCCGAGCAAGTCTCCCACCATCCTCCTGTGTCTGCTTTCTACGCAGAAAATGTCCAAAAAAGGATACAGTTTAGTGGGCATATCTGGACGAAATCACAGTTCCACGGCTTGTCTATAGGAGTCGAGAATATCGGAAATGGGAAGCTTGGTGAGTCTTCCGTGATACCAAATCAAATATAAAATGTTTCCAGAACTTTTGGATCTAAACGAAAGCTACGAGCTGACATTTCCGTGTGGCTACTGTCGGTCGATTTTAACCGTACCTTGGGTGGAACTTGGTGGTGACACGAAGCTGACGTCATCGACTGGCTACCGTGCGGACGTCAAGTTCCATACGAAATCCTTCATTGGTGGCAAGATGCATAAAGTCAGCGCACAGTGCTTCGAGCCAAACGTAACTTCGAATAATGAAAACGAATTCATCGTAACTTATTAAGGCAAAGAAACCCTTTGCGGAATTCGAGGGAGAATGGAACGCGGACTTTCACTGGACTGAAAATGTGAATGGTGAAAAGCGAGGCCCCAACGAGTTTGTTGATACTCGCAAAATTCCAGTTAGTCGAAAGTTTGTCAAAAGTATTAGCCAGCAAGAACCAACAGAATCAAGGCGTCTCTGGAAGGACGTTACAGAGGTAAAAACCGAGTCCACTTGTATAGTGACTTAAACAGCAATATTCAGAATTTGAAAATCAACGACATCGAAAAAGCGACAACTGGAAAGCGTCGTCTGGAGCAGAAGCAGCGTGACGAGCGCAAATACCGCGAGGAGAACAAAATCACTTACCAGCAAAAACTCTTTACGAAAAACGCGAAAGGCGACTGGAGATACAACCACGAGCTGAAATCGCGGAGCCACAGTACCTAATCTGAAATACTGTCTTGCCTTTACTCCTTCTTCGAAGCGTCCGTCTACAATTTGTGTGTTGCCTCTATTTATCTCGAGTTCTAAGTGACGAGGCCCTGCTTTCTGTGATCACGCGATTGCAGTCAGCCACACCAGTTCAACTCTGTCACTCTCGGAAGTCCTGCTTTTCCTTTGTACTTTCTTCTCTTTCCATTAGCCAAAACTAGAATCTAGTCCGCTTTGCAATATATATCGAAAAATACAAAAATCAAAAGTACAAAAATTGATCAGGCAGATATAAATTCCATCAATCTAGTTAGTGTAGTGCTAGTAGTCGAGTCTCCTTTTCCAAACTATCACTGCTCCGGAAGTGCAAATTCAGGTCTCACTGCAAAAGAATCAGGTGCAGCACAATTCAAGTCGATACCTTGCAGACCTTCTCATGCCATGTCTTTACCTCGGATTAAACTAAGCCAAACTCATTTCAACCCATGTAGCTTGTTAATGCATATTTTAAGTTTTCTCTTCTTCTAATCAGCAATCTCTAGAAAGCGAGGTTTGTGTATTTCTAACTCTATATTCATTCACCTTTTTCAATGGAATTCTTCATGATTTTAAGTTTATATCCTTCGTTGTCTTTAAGTTCATCATCAGCCGCTGACCCGATGTATTTCGGATCCCTTTACCTGTATTATAATAATTACTGTCATTTCATAACCGAGTCTTAATGTGACATGTCCGCGACGGAACAGTTTGTGACAGTATTTAGCTTTTGACAATGTCTCATGGTTCATCCTTTTAATTCTTCAACCCTGTGTTATTTCCGCACAATATCATTTTGATTAATTCAGTAATAAGCTAGAGTTGACTCTTCTTGCTTTAGTGAGGAAAAATCGATACTGGGTATATGTGGTGGTCCGGAGATATAGCCTCAGCGATTCAGGCGATTGTTAGCCAAGATAAATTTTTAGGCAGGGTTTGAAAATCTCGTTCTTTCCTAGGATCGACAAGTCCCACCTGACACCCGATCGAAAACCGACGTTTTTGTCGGGTTTTTGTTGGATTCGACAAAGACCCGATAAAAATCCGAAAAATACCCGACAAAAACCCGAAAAATCCTACAAAAACCCGATAAAAACCCAATCGGAAAAATCAGACTTCAAGAAAATCCGATGAAAACCCGATCCGGATTTCGGGGGCATTTGTCGATCCTAGGCTAGGATTCCTAGGTTCTACCTTTCAATCAAAAGTCACGAAATAAAAAATATTGAAAAACTCCTTTGAAAGTCGTTGTTGCCAGTGGCAGCAACTCAGCCTCACAAGATGTTGAGAAAATCTTCGAAAGTCCAATAATGCATTCAAAAGTTCAACCACATTGCATCGCTCTGCGTTTGCAGGAGGGCACACAAGGGTTTATAGATTTTAACCAGTTCTGGACAATCGAAGGCACTCCGATGATTTTCTTCATGAACAGCGGCGGTGAAATGATAAGAGAGCCGCTGAAAGGAACAATCACACAAGCACAGATTCTTAGAACGGCAGTTGGGATTATCAACGAAAAGGTAATCAATATTGTTCATTAAATATTAAAGGAATTCGAATGAGTCATGGTGGAGGTGTATAAAGCTTACGTGTCTTTAGACAACGCCTGACGCGCCTAGTAAAGAATGTTCAAGCAGCACGAACTCAAACATGCATTCTGAAACTCCTGGAACTTCAGAACCTTCAGAGACTCCTGAAGAAAAAGCCACAAGGTTAGCAGAGAAGGCAGAAGAGTACAGGCGCAAAATTGATGCGGTTCGAGAGCAAAAAGCAAAAGAAGCCGCGGAAAAGAAGCGACAAGACGAGATTAAACGAAGAGAAGAGGGAAAGAAAATGGCAGAAGCGTGAGTTCCCCTTTTATTTTCGAAAAAAATAAAATTTCCTTTTAGAAGACGAAAGCGAGAGGAAGACGAACTAAAGATCATCGCAAACCGAAATAAGCGTGCCGCAGAAAAGAAAGCTGACGCAGAACACCTCGCGAGAGTACGGGCTCAAATTGAGGAAGACAAGCGGAACCGAGCGGCAGCCTACAACGCGGAGAAAACCGCGAGGGATGCAGAAACTAATCGGCTTAGAGAGGAGAAGTTGCGTGCCGAACGCGAAAAGCAAGAAGAGATTCAGCGTGCTAAAGCGAGCAAAGCGCGTCTTTCTATCCGCCTCGGCAATGGCGCTTCTATCACTTATACATTCGAAGCCGACGATCCTCTTCAAAACGCTCGCGACCTCTTAGTCAGCGATAATAAGGTTAAAGGGTGAGAGAAAATCACCATTGAAGAACCGGAAATAAAAAATTCATATTAAAGAGCTTTCAAATTCCGCCAAATGATGCCAAACAGACTTATTGACAAAGATGAAGAGACGAAAACGATGAGAGATCTCGGGCTCGCTCCTTCAGCAGTTCTGATAGTCGTTCAAGATGTCAGTGGCACGCAGATGTCACAATCCGGCATTGTCGGATGGCTCTGGGCCCTCATCTTTTTTCCAATTAGTAAACATTTTTGATTGACCACTAGTTAATGATGTTGTAGATCTTCTTATCCGAGGTCTTGCCAGTATTTTCGGCCCAAATACTGCACCTCCTCCAAGGCAGCCAGCCACGACCAGTTCGACCCAACGCCCTCAAAGAGTAGCACTTGTTTTTCTTCTTGATAAACTTATCAAAATTTTTAAAGCGTCGTATTGCTGATTTACAAGACGATGCTGATCGACCAACATACAATGGTAACTCGACGAATCAACTGTAGAAAGCCTTTCTTCTTTAATTTTTTCCACCCTGGACGCGAACTTCACACTCTTGATTCTTCAGAATCAAATCTCTGTGCAATAGATTGAATTAGAAAAATACTTGCAACACGGAAAGAAATAAACTGCTTTGACAAATTCAACTTGGTGAATTGAACGTTTATCTGATCAGAATGAGCGTAATCGAGTCGTGTCAGTCTTTGGGCATTGATGTTTCTCCAGAAGCGACTATCCCAGAGGTCATAGAAATTTTGAAGACGCAGGAAAGAGTAATAAATTTTTGCTCTGTTCTGAAAGTTTTAACTTTTTCAAGGAGAAAAAGAAATTTTTTTTTTCTATATATAAAACTACGAGAAAAAATGCTGGTGCTTTTTAACTCTTGACAGTCGGATGATTTAAAAGTCAAGCTCCTTCTCGGTATCGCATATCAAGAAGAAGATCAGGAAGATGAAGCCTTCAAAATCTTCGATGAAGCTGCTTCTCTTGGCTCGCTCTCAGCGCTCTATCAAAAGGCAGCATATTTGTACGATGGCAGGGGCGTCGAAAAAGATACACAAGCAGCAATCGCTCTTATGGAAGAAGTCGTCGATCTCGCTCAAAAAGGTGCACCCTAAAATCATTAAATTCATCTTGATAATGTTTCGTTCAGATGAGAAACAAGAACATCTACTACAAAACGCTTTTTTGAATCTTGGCCGTGCCTACTGGGATTCATTCCCTCACAATGCACCGGTAAGGAGTTAACGCGTTTTTCTTTCCAACATTTCAGAAAGCTGAAGAGTACTGGACAAAGGCTGCCGCCGAGGGGAACGGGCTGCTCGATGCGATGATCGAATTGAGCAAGTTCTACGCTCATCCCGTTTACAAAAACGTAGAAAAATGCTTCTACTGGCACCAAAACGCGGCTGGAGCGGGCCATGTCCCGAGTCAGGCAATCATTGGCAAATTTTATCTTCAAGGCGAGGTGGGATTAATAAAATTGATGTCGGCTCTCATCGCGGATTTTTTTTTTATCCAAGCCGGAGATATAAAAATTAATCAGGGGATTGCACAAAGCACGACGAAAGCGATGAACTGTTTCAAACGATCTGCCAACAACGGTAGTGCGTTGGGCCGCGCAATGCTGGCTGAGCTTTATTATAAGCGAAAAATGTTTACCGAAGCAGCTCAACAGTCAAAGCGGTGAGTGACGCGAGTTCTCCCCTCCCCTCGTGCTTCAAATTAAAATGAACTTTGTTTTCAGTGTCTGCGAGGCATCATCCGATTTTGACTTTTCGGAAAAAGATGAGCACTTCAAAAAGGTTTCCTTTCCGCGGTATTTCCAAAACAAGCTATCAAATATCTAGGGCTTCTGTCTGGGCGCCTTCATTTATTCTCGATGTCTTCAACTTGGCCGTGGCACGCTGCCTGATTACGAATACTCGGTGGAACTCCTTCACGCCGCAGCTAAGGCCGATCCCGAATATGCAAATCAACTTCAAAAACAGATCATCGCTGGCCAGATTTGATTATACAAGCATTTACCTTGCAACATATAATTTTGTAAACAACATATACATTTTATATTTTTAGAAAAAATTCTCTATGCGCATGATGAATGATTTTAGATGTCGAATTTGTTATTCAGCAATGACGATACTGACGATCAGCCGCAATTCTTCGTCCCTGCGCCGGTACCTGCGCCGGTACCTGCGCCAGTAACTCAACCAGCTATGGCTCCATCATCAACAGTCCCCACTTCTCTAGTACCGCCCTCCTCCTTTACTCCCTCGCCCTCTCTTCCGCCACTGCCAGCACATAATTTGCAATCTCCGAAGCCTGCGGCTCAGACGAATCGATATGCCGCTACTCCTGGAATGAGTTTTATCGGTGCCGCACCAGTGCCGGCATTTTCCCCTACTAATGCTCCACCAACAACAGCGCCTCCACCAGGGCGTCTTCCTCCTCATACGTATAACCCCCTCCCCCCAGTAGCACTTCCACAGCAGCCGCCTCCGACTTTCAACGCGGCCTCTGCTCCACCGCCCTCTTACTATGGCGCCCAAACGCCGCCGAAAACAGCCACTCAAGCTCCAAATCCAGCGCCACCAGTTTTACCAGAGGATAATGTCGTCTGGTTCTATGAGAATTCGGCTTCGACGAAAGATTCAGACAGATGGCTTCCCTTCTCAACGGCTGACTCTTCGCTGATCGAGTCCAAATTCAACGAAGGAACAACTGAACGAGTGAAAGTAATGTCCGGGCGATATGAGGTCGACTTGATGGATGGGACTCGTCATGCACAGTATTGGGCAGAAGATCCAATTCGCATCCGTCGAGGTTATTATTACGGACAAGTGGATGGCGTTTATCAACCTTTGTCTGAAGACTGTGGCGAAGCTATTGACATGGAGCTAAATTCTGGTGGCTTCCCCAAGAAGGTCCAACTTCCAATCGGCCACGCAGTTATGCACAACTCTCAGTCTGTAGTGTACTTGCCTCCTGGGTGCTCCCCGGACGAGCAAGGTTATGTTCCGCCAGGTGCGCCCCAGATGCAGTTTGTTAGGCGCAACGTTCGCCACAACGAACTCGGTCTTCGAGTACCTCTAAGTGAACCGGTTGGCGCTGCCTGTGGACTAATTCTAGTTGCATGCGATGGTTCGGCCGCGGAAACATCAGTGGGACTCGTCGACTCTTTCCGAAACCGTTTGCTCGACATGCGGCAGTCTCACTTTGGTCACAAACAGCGCATAGATATTTTAGTAAGTAATATTCTATTTAACTTGCAAACCGATTTAATTTAGCCGATTATTTGGCAAGACGCTCACAGCGAGCAGCTTTCTGGAACAGCAGAAGTAGTAAAGGAGCTTTCAATAAGTTCAATTCCTCGTCTTCGAGAGTTCAGCAGTGCTGCTGTAGCCGATGTTATGTTCTACAGTTCACCTATTTATGCCCAGCCAATGATCGAGTCACTGACGCTGCAGCTAGAAACAATTCTCGGCCTTTATAGGGAAAAAAATCCTAACTTTTCGGGCTCAGTTCATCTCATTGGACATGGTATATCCGGTCTGATGCTGTTCGACCTCTTGCAAAATCAAAACCAGAAGGAAAAGAAGCCAGAGTGCGTCGAAATTTCCCCGTCAGTTCCACCTGCTTCCAATTCGCAAAATGAAACTCAACCTACGTCACTAGCAGGTTTGTCATCAAAATTTGAAAGGAAACCGAAATTAACACTATGTTCCCTAGAATTGTTAAAAAGCCTGAATATCGAGAGCGTCGAACCGATCTTACAACAGGAACAGATTGATGTCTCATCACTAATGATGCTCGAGCAACAGGATATTGAGTCGTTAGGATTACCACTAGGCCCAAGAAAGAAGCTTCTTCAGGTGAGTACTCCTGAAAGATTTTCATTTTAATGTTTTTATAAAGTACATTTCGTCCAATACAAGAAAAGAGATTTCGATACCCGAAATCAAGCAAGATGAAATTCCAAACATCGATTTGGAGGAAGGCATGACGGTCAATGTTGAGTATAAACAATACGACTATGGTGCTGGTCAACCAAGTATTAGGTCGGTGTGATTTCGATTTTCTTTCGTAAGCATGTAATTCTCATAGATATCCGAAGCTCAATTTCAAACCAGATGGAGTATTCACCCTTGGCTCACCAACTGGACTATTGCTAGCTCTACGCGGAATGGAGGCCCTTGGCTATGAATTCAGTCTTCCGACCTGTGGGCGTTTCTACAATCTTTTCCATCCGATGGATCCTTTCGCCTATCGTCTAGAACCATTTATCGTCTCGCCATGTCCACCAAAGCCGTCGCAAGTTCCTCATCACAAGGGTCGAAAGCGTCTTCATTTGGAACTAGCCGACAATCTTGGCAAAGCCGCTGCCGAGTTTAGGTCGGGCTTGATGAGCACTATGAAAACAGTTATGTCCACTGTCAAGAGAGCCGCCGGCTATGACGAGGATCAGCAGCAGGCGGAGCAACTTGCAAACGAAATGATTCAGGTACCTTTAAATGTGTTTGCATCTTTTTTATTCATTTTCATAGTCTGCCAGAGCGCGCGCAGATTCCGACACCTCTTCCTCTGTTAAGGAAGACTTTGATATGGGCCAGCTTAATTCGGGAGAGCGCATTGATTATCAGGTAATTGAGAACTGCAGTGGTTTCTAGATAAACGCGTGTAATTTGTTGTGAAGGTGTTGATTTTAACTATTGGCCAGCAGTTTCTTTCTCACTCAGTTAATATTGACCAGATTGTTTGAGCACACAAGATAAAGTCTTAAACACCTTTTTAGCTCCAAGAGCGCCCGCTAGAGATGTTTAACGAGTACATGTTCGCTCCTTCTGCTCACCGCTGCTACTGGACATCCGAAGACGCGGCATTATTGATTCTCAAGCAGATTTATACCAACAGTCCTCCCCCCACGCTAACCCCAGCACCATTAGGCAGCCATAAAAGTAATTTAATGAGTATGCCTGCTTCTAGTATAAATTTACAGCCTATGTAACTTTCATTGTATTTTTACTGGGTTTCTTTGCTGCGTTTACTTTTATATAATATCTTCAGTTCCCTTCTTCCTACTCATGTGCAATCTAACAAAATGCTTCTACCTATTGAAAATTATTATCTTCTGTTTTAAGACGACCATGAGTTATGGTGGAGGGCGTTCCGGGGGCCGCAGAAAACAACTGCTATGGGTTGAAAGCCAAAGTTTTTATCAATGCTAAATTTCTTGTTTTTTCAACCCTCAAATAGCCAACCGAGCCTCCATTTACTGCATATGTAGGAAACCTTCCAGATACCCTTGTTCAGGGTGACTTCGATCACATTTTCCCTGACCAGCAGGTAACCTTTTGCGATTTGGATATTCTCTAACTGAAATTTTTCTACGTTAGGTAAAGCAAATCCGAATGGTTCGCGATCGGGAAACCGCAGCCTTCCGTGGATATGCATACGTCGAGTTCGAGACGGTTGATGACTTGAAAAGCGCGCTTGCTGTTGATGGAGCGGTAATGTAAAGCTGTGCTTCTTGAAATTCATTGATTTTTAGCAAATTGAAAATGGCAAAAAGATTCGTATCGATATTGCTGAAAACAGAGATAACCGACGAGGTGGAGGCGACCGTGGCGGTCGAGGTGGCCGTGGAGGAGGCAGAGGAGGTCACAGCGATAGAGACGGTGGTTTCAGAGGAGACAACAGAGACCAGTAAGTCTTAATACCAGGTTATCGCCGTTGATTGTTGTTTATACGACGCATTTCTGCGGTTTCGCGAAATGTACGCGTGTGAAACCAAGATTGAAAATTTTTTCTAGCGACAGAGGGTACCCGGGGCCATCCGGACGAGGAGGACCAGGGAGCTTTGGAGGTGAGAAAAAACCTGAAATTGGATTCGTGATCATTTTTTAGGCGGACGAGATGGAGGTTTCCGAGGTGATCGTCCCCGAGACGACAGATATTCTGATAGACGTGGACAAGACAGTGGCTTACCTCCAGCAAATCCATCAACTTCTGGCCGGCCAAGATTAAATTTGATGCCAAAGGGTTCGACGAAGCCTGCGGAAAAATCATCAGAAGACAAGGCTAGAAGTTCCATTTTCGGCGCGGCCAAGCCACGAGAAGAGGTTAATCTTTTTAATTTTTTGAATTAAATTATAGAATTAATTTGTAAGGTGCTGAAAGAGAAAAAGATGGAGGATCCCACTGACAAAGTGGCCGAGCGCCTCGAAAACCAGAAGATCTCCGATTAGGCGCCAAAGTGGAACGAAGGTGGAATTCGGCTATAAAATCAGATGCTGGCTACCGGCCTCTTCTGTGCTTCCTTGTCCCCAATCCCAAATCTATTTTCAGTACACTCTCTTTCATCTCTATTAAACAAAATATATTAAGAAAAGGCTCGCGCTTTATGGCGACGCTCATTTTGGTGTAGCCAAGTTAAATTCATTACGTCGATTATTTTTTGTGCTTGATGTTAGATTAGATACTCTCTCTTCCATCCTCTGCTACTAACAGTTCCTGTGGCAGATCTTTATTTCTCCATTTGTTATACTTTTGTATTGATGTAGGTGTTGTGATCATAACTTGCGTGACTGGGGGTCCTACATTGTCATATTTGTCAATATTGATCTCATGTCGAGTCAGAAAATGGGGAGGGGATGCACTGCCTGCATTTGTATCTGGTCGTCGATCCACCGGAGTACTCTTTGGTTCCATCCGATGGTTTCTTTTTTGTATTATAGTAGTACAGAATTCCGCAAAGTTCAAAGCAAACTTGAAACAAACTTGAAACAGTTTATAGTAATAGCGCTTGTCATAGTCGCTACACACATTATCTATCGCCATAAATGGGGTAATAATACAGCGAAGCACTTTATAAATAACGCTGCGACTTTGGTCGACCAAACTCAACTGCCCAGCTACCCCGACTTGTACAGACAAACATTGACAAAAACAAGTGCCTGACTGACTCCTACCCCGGACCTCAAATTTGATCCGATATCACTATCAGTTATTGCAGAATATGATATTATCAGCTTATTATTTCTAACTCAAATAAAACTTTCTTGCGCCCACAGCCACGATGCTGATATCCGCTCGCAAAACTTTTTAATAAGTGAAATCTGGCTCTGTGCGCAAATCCTTGCATGTCTAACAAACTGAGATATAGCTCTCGTTGTCGAGCACATACATTACTATGTAAAAGATCTACAATTTTTATAAGCTCATGCTCTCAGCTCGTCTCTTAATCATTATATATCAGATGGAAAGATGACCCTGCATCGTTGGTGATGCGTCGAGAAGCAATGGAATCGTTATAAATTCTACAATGCTACACAAGTTGTCCTTGTGGGAGCTTATCAAGGTCAACTCGCTGCCAGCTGGGCTTGATTTCGTATCATGTGCCGCCTTTACATTCATCGTGCCCAGCTTGATGAGCTCGGATCTCCAGAGCGACACGGTCGGCTGCGTTCTTGGCTGTGGCCCTCTTCTTGCGATGATCGTGGGCCCCCGAATTGGTGCCTGGTCTGACGATTGTCAGTCCCGCCATGGAAAACGAACACCATTTATTTTCTGTATCTCCCTGGCAATCTTGCTTGCCCTCCTTCTCATTCCTTATAGGTTAGTGTAAAACTGATTCAGTCGTTATATTTGCTAAATTCTAAAGTTCCACGATTTCGAAAGTACTCCCCGAAAAATACTCTGGTCTCATCCATCTTGGCTTGCTCTTTTCGGGAATAGTCTTACTCGACAGTTGTGTCAGCTTGTGCTACACTCCATTCGAAGCGCTTCTTGATGATCTTTACGAGTCCAAAGGATTTGTCCAAAAGGTACTTCTTCTATCAAGGACGCAATTAATAAGGCTGAAATTAGGCATTCGGCATCAAATCATTAATGGTATCTGCTGGCGGCTCGCTGGCATATCTCTTCTGCAGTATCGATTTGAAAAACTTGTGGCTTTCTACTTTCCTCGGAGGAGCAGACAAGCTTTTGTTCTTGACCCTGTTCTTTGTCTACGCTTCGTTGGTGATGATGTCGATGGCTGCTGTCCGATCGTCCACTTTTACAGTTCTGCTGTTTCCGCACAAATTTATTTTGACGAATTTTCTAGGACACTGAAGGCAACCCGCAGGGGCTTATCTCCATCTCTGCAATAACTACCATGGTTGTACGCGCTCCACTGATCGTCTTCAAAATACCCGCGGTAAGTCACGATCAAAATACTTCCCACCGTTTGAACTCTTGATTCAAGGCTATCCGAATGTTTTTCTGCTCGCTGGCGGAGATGATTCGAAGTTTAATTACTATGCCAAACATGTTTCATCGACTTTGGTTCGCGCATTTCTGTGGATGGATGGGACTAATGAATCTGGTAAAGAACTCGTTCTGGTGTCGATTTGATTGTTATTTCAGATCACTTACTACACGGAGTACTTCGCAGAAGTAATCTTCAACGGGGATCCAAACGCAGAAGTCGGCTCTGAGTTACGAAACCTGTACGAAGAGGGCATCCGCTACGGTTCTATAGGACTTTTCTTACAGAACGTCGTCGGGGTAATTTGTGCCTTCTACGCGGAAGACATAATCAAAATGATGGGCCGCCGCAATGCCTTCGTCTACTCTTGTGTAAGATCACTAGTTGATGTACCAGAACATATGACTGTTATTAGATTTCATTTTCCTTCGCTGCAGCAATTATTTTTGTTTCCCGATCAGTTCCAATCGTCATTTGCGCCACGTCACTGACTGGTTTTTTGCTCGCAGCTCTTCAAGTCCTTCCCTATTCTCTTTTATCACAGTACCACAAAGAAGCCAAAAGCAACGTAAGTCTTTCATTGATTTCTCTTGTCGCGATAATTGCATTATTCAAGGCCGTTGGGGAGGATAACATTTACGAGCGTGGTCTCTGTGAGATGTACGCACTTTTGGACTCGGCTTATTACCTATCGCATATGATTCCTATCGCCATTGTGTCCACTTTACTTACGATTACGAAAAGTCCTCTTAGCTACGCTGCCTGCTCGGCTATCTTCGGATGTTTGGGTGTCATTGCCTCCACTCAAGTAAGCTTTTCTCGTCGAATGCTAGTTAACATATTCTCTAGGTGCATTACGACAGGATCGACTACATTCGCTACTTGTCGTAGTCTCCAATAGTTCCATGATGCATTTACATAAACTGTATTCATAGTGTATGATATTTAGTGGTGTCACTATACAACTGTGATAGTTTTTATATATTATTAGCTTAGCAGTTTGTCCATCCTGCCAAGTCCCCGATCGCTGCCATATTTATTCTACCAATTCTAAATCCGCTTTTTACCTATTTTATTAATTTTCTGATAATTAATATTTATTGAATATCATTTTCTCGGCATGATGAGCATTTATGATTGTTATGACTTTGTAATTTACCTTTTCTTAGCATTCAAAGCCTGGTTGATATTTTTTTTATCAAAAAACCTTTTCTGTATAAATATATACGTACAATCCAGCTTCTCACCATAACTGTATACTGAGGAAAGCCTATCGTACACACAAAGTGCAATTTTATATCCGATTTTATCTATTTTTTTTTGCATATATTTTGCTCATTTATATTGTTTATATATGAGTCTGATGCCATACGATACTACGTATTACCATATCTACCTGTTAAAATTCAACTCCTCTATTTTAAATTTCCAAAATAAGACATGATGGAAGTCGAGAGTTTCTGGAACGAGCGTTACTGGCTTCCACCGGGAGTAACCTGGGCCGACGTCGAGAAATTCAAAAATCAAGGTGGAAGTATCCCACATCTGAGCGACCTTTGGATAGTGATTCCAATCGCGTTTTCGATGATTTTAATAAGAAGAGTGTTTGAGGAAGCTATCAGTACACCAATTGCAAAAAGAGTCGGAATAAAGGTGATAAATGATGTAAATTTACTTGAATTAAACTTCTTCTTTTCAGAATAAACGTACAGCGAAGCCTGAAAGCTGCCCTATTTTGGAAAAATACTCAAAAAGTCATAGGCGTCTAGAACGAGGAGACTTACGTAAAGTAAAAAATCTTCGTTTCTGACGGTTAACTAATTTCTTTAGCTGATCTTTTATCGAAGTTGGATAAAGATTGGAATGAACGAAGAATAGAGAGATGGTTCAGACGGAAGAAAGCTCAGGGTACACGGCCACTGACGGCGAAGTTCGGCGAAACCATGTGGCGCGGCTTTTTCTATACGCTTGCCTACTCGTATGGAACGTATGTTGTAATGGCAAACACGTGGTTCTGGGACACACTCGACTGCTGGAGAAACTTTCCTTTGCAGGATCTAACCTGGGATGTCAAATGTAAAATTGCTACACGAAACAAACATATATAACATCTTTCAGATTACTACATTGCGGAACTGGCGTTCTATCTTTCTCTCTGCTGCACATTACTCTCCGACACAATTCGAAAAGACTTCCTCGCGCAGATCATCCATCACGTCGCGACTATTGCTTTGATAACTTTTTCGTATGCATGCGGATTTACGAGGATAGGTGTTTTAGGTAATCGTTTACTGCGAGAAAAAGTTTTGATAAATTTACAGTGATGTGGCTTCACGACATATCCGACATCTTCCTTGAAATCGCCAAATGCTTCGTTTACGCAGAGAGGCAAGCAATCGCAGATCACTTCTTCAACATTTTCGCAGTTGTTTTCTTTATAAGGTAATTTAATTTTTTCTTCTTCGATTGAACAACAATTTCAGTCGGATCATTTACTTCCCTTTCGTTGTGCTTCACACGACATGGATCAAGTCAATGTGGCTCTTCGAGCCTTTCTTTGGGTACTACTTTTTCAACTTCCTGCTCATGGTTCTTCAAATCTTGCATCTCTACTGGTTCTATCTTATCCTCGATATGGCGTACAGGCTGCTGAAAGGCAAGAACGTCACTGACAGCCGCTCAGATGAGGAGTTCTCCGTCGATGAAAGTGACAACGACAATCAGAACCTCTCCGACAAAAAAGGCAAGTAAAGCCGCTTTCTTCATTCTTACAAGCTTCGATTACAATTCAACAGTATTTTCCGACATTGTTTTCTCAGTACTATCTGACTGTAGTTTCAAACCACTTCTTCAACCGAGCAATTCTTTACAACGCAAAGATCAGTTCTCGCTCTTTCGCAAAAACATGCCAAGACAGCACCAATACTTCCTTTTTTATATAATTCTCAAAGTCGTGCCCTGATTTATTTCTATTTAAGGATATAGCCTGTAAAATTCAACTTTCGTGGCGGCTAAACGCGAGGTCGGATCTTTTCATTTCAAGTGCAATCCTACCTAAAAATGGACGGAGAATTCAATTTTGGTACTTTTTTAAAATTTTTTACTCGAATTTTTCTCTCTAGAGCGATTTGAAATCTTACGATCGCGATTCCTCGAAAATTTTTCACTAAATCGGTCGAGTTTTTTCGATAGATAGGCTCTTTAGACCTTTATCTACAAAATTGACGGTTCAGTGTTCTCTTAATCCGAAAGAAACCGATTTTACAGCCCTAACCCTAACCCTTGTATGAGGCTAACTCAGCGCGCAGAAGCTATGAAAAGCGCTGCGCTCGGTGCTCGCTCTCTCGCCTCCTCTTTTCCGGGAGAGCGTGAGAGTTTTTGCGAGCGCTTTGATTGGCTGCACGCGATAAAGCGCGCAGGGAAGAAAAGCAAGAGCAAGAAAGAGGAGAATACTAGAATGAAAATATGACCGAGTTTGAGAATTTTATTCCCTCAATTTTCTAGCTTAGCATCATGACAACAGAGAACACGGTTTAGTTTTAGCGAATTAGTGGAAAAATTTTGAGAAATCGCGATCGTAAGATTTCAAATCGCTTTAGAGAGAAAAATTCGAGTAAAAAATTTTAAAAAAGTACCAAAATTGAATTTTCCGTCCATTTTTAGGTAAGATTGCTTTTGAAATGAAAAAGATCCGACCTCGCGTTTAGCCGCTACGAAAGTTGAATTTTACAGGCTATATCCTTAATATGATCAAAATGCCAATATCACTGTTTTTACGGTCACATGATCTATAGTGGATCTGTAGAGGAGGGTTCAAAGGTGGTGCAGAGAGGGTTTTGGAATTCTAGATATCACGTGATCTCGCGTAATCGGTCGCCAAAGTCAAAAATGGGCAAAAAATGCCGACTTTCAGGGGTCTATTACGTAATACCACGTGACCTCTAGAATTTTTAAACACTCTATGCACCACCACCATACATTCCCCTACATTTCTGTTATTGGTCACGAGCAGGGCTGTTGATTCCGGGTCCTTTCGGATTACCCGCAACTAAAAAAGCCATTTAGGTGTCAATTAATCTCACAAAAATATTTTCACCTATTATAAGGCAGCCCGAGTAATTATTGTAAAGCGTAAAAACGCGTAGAAACTTGCGGATTACCCGGAAAATGTCGCGGGTAATTTGAAAGGACTCGAAATCAATAGCCCTGGTCACGAGGGCATATCTAGAACGGTTTAGAAGTTTATAGATGCCAATGGCCAACCTAAAAAAACAGTGTTAATGTTATTTATTTTATTTGATTATTAGCCCCGTCAACTGAATCCCCAATTAATCATGTGCCTTTATATCAATTCCTGTGTCTTTGCCCATGTAACCACAGTTGCCGCTACAGTCGTTTTCAAGTATGCTTTCCTTGATTTGAACAATAAATTACCTCATGGAAATTTAACTCGCCAAAATTGAACTGCATTTTTCCAAAAAATGCATTTCCCTGCGATGCCTAGAGGGGCACTTAAAAGACATGAAAATAATCCCAGCATTGCAAGGACGCCCCGCCCGGCAGCCCTTCCATACTTTTTTCTAATGCAGTCAATGAGCCGCGGGGCAATGAGCGTGCGTCAAATTTTCGGCAGAAAAATACCCTTACTCAGTTTTCTTTTTTATTGCATCGTATGTTCCACCTGGCGCGTATTTGTTAGCAGAGAAAAGGGGGCGAGATTAAAGATTTCTCCGAAAACATCAGAAGAATGATTGTCTGGATTCTCCAGTTGGGCCAGGTCGTGGCTGAATCTCCAGGAAGCGTTGTTTTGATCCTTAAATTTATGTCTTCGTTGATTTCAGTGTCGATTTTATTTGGCTATTACGTCAGGGTGGACAATAAAAGGCTCTTTCTGAGTGTCGTGTTATGATTAAAGCCGTGAATAATGCTCACAATTCAATGCGGCTCAGGACACAAGTACGAGCCGGAGTTCAACCCGCCAGATGAGAGCTTTCCCAAAGAGAGATGGAACAAAGAAGTACTCATTCCCAAAGGAGACTTCATTTTCGGCACTGATTCGCCAGTTTTAGAAGACGATGGTGAAGAGCCAGCGCGGGAATGTAGAATAACAAGGTCTGACCTGCTTGACTAGAGACTAAACTCAAACTAAACTAGAGACTACTACATGGATGCGTATGAAGTTACGAACTCGGAATTCTGGATATTCGTTCAGAAGACCGGCTACAAAACGGATGCCGAGAATTTCGGCAACTCGTACGTCTTTGACCTCTGTTTACCAAAGGAGGTCCTTGAGTCTGCTGATCAAATGGTTCAGGCGGCTCCTTGGGCTTAGGTTGCTTAATCTCCACTTCATAGTTTATTTATTCGAAAGTCTTTTATTATTATTTAACCCCGGCGCGGTATGTTTGCCAGAATAAAACTGTCACAGAGGCGAGCGCTAAAAATTTCATTCGCGAAGAAAATTTTCGAGATTCGTTGGGTTGAATGCAGCAATATCGGCTTATATGCACGCAGGGGTTAAACTTCATAAGTACAAAACACGCCCACTTGATCATAAATGTAAATAAGTGTAACTATCACATAAGCAACCAGATGAAGTGGGTGATGATCAACGGCGCAGATTGGGCGCATCCAGAAGGGCCGCAGAGTTCACTCCAGGGCCGATGGACGCATCCAGTTGTCCATGTCTCGCATACCGACGCCGAGCGCTACTGTAAGTGGGCTGGAAAGGTTTAGGGTGATAGAATTATCGCTATTTTTTCAAAAAACTCTCACGACGTTTTCGTGTAATTTTCTTTCACAGACTCTGTGACATAGAGAATATCATAATGATCTTGTTTTTTGAAAAACACTGCGTGCAAATGTACACCCTTTGACAGAGATTACCGACCGAGGCAGAGTGGGAGCGTGCTGCGCGGGGCAAACTCGTCTCCAAACATTTCCCTTGGGTGAGAACCTTTTTTTGAGAAGTTCCGCGGAAGCAGCACGCGAATCCAGTCAGATTTCTCCAGCGCTCGTAAAAACGTCAAGCCTGGATCCCGGCGCTACTTCCGCGGGAATCTATACTCTATTTACTCAGTAGTGACCCCTTGCCCAAGCTCTGGAATCATGTCATGATTAGAATCAGGAGAAGTTTTTACCTTCATTTTCACGGTGACAATGGACATCACCGTTGCGGTCGACTCCCTGTGAAACCGTGAAATCGCCGGCAAAAATTCAAAACCCTCAATTTTTTTAGCAGGAACAAATTAATGCCCCGAATTCTGGCCTCCCATGCGAACAAGGGCCAAGAATTTAATTTTATTGCGACAATGACCTTGAAATAGGCGTCCATTTATGCTTTATGTCCCGAAAAAAATACGACTCTTTTGAAATGGCGAGACTCAGAGCCAGAGAATTTTAAATGTGAGCCTCTCATTTCATGTGAATGGCTCGGAGGACTTTTGAATTACCTCTGATAAAGGGACGAAAATAGTTCAAGTGGGCCAGATACTGGGCACACAGTAGAGCGCGTTTATGAAGAGAGAAAACGCAGCCAGCCGGAAAGAAATGCTGGTCGATCCGCAGTGGGAAAGAATTTCACGCCCGCTGTGAAAATTTCAAAACAGAGAATTCCTGCTTTTGGAGAAAGTTTCAATTTGGAAATTCCACTTTTTATGGGGAGCTAATTCACGCACGGTTTTTTCATTTGCTGAATCGCGTGTGTTTGCTCTTTGTTCAAAGACACATTTTTGAGCCAGTTTCAGGCAAACCAGAGAAAGAGAAGAGCATTTACGGCGATGAAAAAAAGAACTTGGATGATGTAAGAGGATTTAAATTTTTGTTTTTGGGATCATGGAAGACCCTAGTGAAGGATATTCGCCTATAGTCTATAGGCTATAGATGAATCCTCTTTCGAGGCAATAGAGGACTAAATTTCATTAGCTTTATTACTTGCCATTGAATCGTTATAAATGCGCACAAGGGTTAAATAATTGGAGCAACGTCAAGTACGGCACCGTGCCAGTCGGGCGCAATCGTGTGGAAATGGGCGAGTGCGCTTCGACACGATTAAAACTGCTGAAGTGAATTCGTTTAGGATCAATATCCCAGCAATTTGAGCAGAGAGGCCCAACAAACTTTTTTTTTGGACAAGAGAAAATAGAATAATCTATGAAGACTCATGGAAGAATCTCACATTCAGAAAGGCGACAGTTTTTCGAGAAAAGGGAAAAAATTATTTACAATTATGATCATGCCAAGAATAAGGTGAATACGCGCGTTAAGATTCGTACAAAAAGTGTCGTTTTCATGGCGTCTAAATATTATTGATAATTGAGTCGGTATTTGCACAACGATTTCGTGCAAAAGTATTTGGAATAAGCGATTTTACACAGCCCCCTATGTTTGCCATTGCTAGACATTCCAAAATTGAAAAGAGACACGCCGGCCAGAGAAAAAGAGCTTCCATGAATAGCGAATTTTACTACTCATAGAAGGTGGACAATATAATACTGCTCCTCTTGACAAAGTGCCAAAAATAGCCAGAATCTAGTTCTACAGCGAATTGCATTTTTCATGAGTTTTAGTTGCACTCAAGTATAATTAACATTATCAGTAATATTTTTTAAAATATTCGGCTTTTTTGTTTTCGAAATTCGGTCAACATCCGCTCGATAGTTAATTATTGATTATAAACAGACAATTGGTCCGGATCATGAACTTCATGCCAGTAGCTTGGCCCTTTTTAGATTCTTTGCAAATGGCATTGTCTTCTTGAATTTGCATTATAAGTATTCAGTCTTGAATAATTAAGTTTTCTTCTTAATTTCTCCTTTTGAAAGTCAACAATCGCTTTTCCCGAGAGACGAAGGCCAAAATTTATTCTCCCCTGATGATGTGAATAATTTAGCGGCGAAAGGAAAACGCACGCAGTCGTTAACCTTTTCCAAAAGAGAGACGATGAATTTTTACTCTTCAAAAGCAGATGTCCGCCTTTTTCGTAATTCTTTCTTAATCGGCCAACTTCTTACTACGCATTTTGTAAGAAAAGCGTAAGAGAGTATTTTTGGACACTATAGAAAATGGAATACAATGTATTATCTTTAGGGTTTAGTTTAAATAAATGTTTATCTTTTCACCTGTACCGTGTTATGATCATTTTTAAGTTTTACAACAGAAATATGCGGTCAAGAAAATGATAAAAACGCGCAAAACTATTGCTCGTAATTTTCCCGTGCTAGAATTTGATAACTATCAGTTATTTTTTGAAGAGACAAATCGCTAAAAGATCGATTTTTGCTTGGCAAGGCGGTTGTGTTGAATTTTCATTATTTGCTTTGGGGTGTCTGATTTTCGAAATTTAGGGCGATGACCTTCTCGCGCCGGAGGGCGAGTTCCGTGCCAACTACTGGCAGGGCGAGTTCCCAGACGAAGATGGCGGGGGCGACGGATTCCCCCTCACCACCGCGCCTGGTGAGTTTAATTTTTCAAATGCATTTTTTAATAATTTAAAAAGTTGACGCCTTCGGGGCTCAGAACGAGTTCGGCCTCTTCAACATGATAGGCAACGTTTGGGAGTGGACTGGCGACCGCTTTGCTCGTTACCACACGCACGAGCCAAAAAACGATCCCTCAGGAAGTCCGCGAGGCACTGAAAGAGTCAAAAAGGGAGGAAGCTTCTTGTCTGACACAGAGCACTCTTACAGGCACAGGCTCATTTTTCACCTCGTTGAGAATGACGTTCGAATTTTTCGTAACTGGATTTTTAAATAACTACCATGAGATTTTTTCCTAGAGGGAGATCTGAGAATCTGAGGGTCTTAAGCTCTCTGGGACTCTCAGTTTAGCCGCGCGCGCCTAGCGCGGCTAGCCAATCAGAAGACTGTATTTTTCCGGAGTGCGCCGAACTCTAAATTCTTTATTCTGAAGTGCCCAACAGGACCTCAAAGAAATTTCTAGACTTCCCCGAGAGTGAAACGGGGAAGCGAGGCCAGGGGCCTTCTCCCTCTCTAAAAAAATCCCACGGTAGTATCGGGCTCTTTTTAGTCTCGAGTGATAAGCTGTTTGTAATGTAATTTCGTCTTTTGTGTGGAAGTACTTCCGTTTCTTTTTTCCAGCCAAAAGCGTGACTAAACTACGCGCTATATATTCCTTTGTCCGGCTTGAGCGCCAGAAAGGAAAGAAATAAAAAAAGATTAATTTCAAAGTTATCGTTTCTGAAAAAAAAAATAATTTCCAAGAGTCAATTTTGAATCGAGAGGGAAAGAGAGTTTATTGCTTTTTCAATCACTTTTCTGCGCGACAGTCTAATTAGGCCCAATTATGTACTCGCGCCAAGTTTAGCCAGTTTCATACTTTCGACGAGGGCTGAAAAGAGCCGCACATAGAATTCGCAATGCAGCGCGACATCACAACTCCCCAGACTCGTCCACCAACGACATGGGCTTCAGATGCGTCAGAGAGACCAAGAAGCCAAACACCTTCAAGAAAACCATGTAGCAGTGTCTATTTCTACTAGCCAAAACTATATTAACCTGCCCTGCCAAGATATCAGTTCAACGCCATTTAAAAGTGTTAGAATTCGATTTTTAACAGTTGATTATTTAAGAATAAGACAATGAAATCGCTGATTCTCCTTCTTCCCAGTTTTGCGCACGCCATCTGTCCGGAGCCAGACTATGATGATTCGGTTATGTGGATCTCCTGCAGTGAAAATGAATGCAACATTGAGGTGGGATGTCCTCTTCCTCGAATTAAAGAGAACAAAAAAGAACTTCAATTCATGTTCTTTTTAGTGCCTTGACACGCTTGAAGAGCATGTGATTGGCTGTACTGAAGACGGAACCCTTCAAAGCTCACTGCCCAGCTGTAAAAACGCGCAATGCCCCGAAATTTCCCCCTCGCCGAATCGTCAAGACGATTGCGACGAAATTGTAAGTCAATTCCTATCTTTTGCGAATCTAATAATTGGCTGCTAGTCGTGTAAATTCTCATGCCCAGACGATCTTGAACTTGTCGGCCCAACTTCAATTTTATGCGAAAATGGAGTTTGGTCTGCAGAATTACCAGTCTGCGGACCTCCTGCCAGCTGTCCAGAGTTGCATCAGCCAGAAAACGGATTCATCAAATGTACTGGCAACTCGAGAAGAAGTGTCTGCGAGTATTCGTAAGTAAACGATTGCGGCTTCAGTTGATTCAATGATCATCTAGGTGTGCGGATGGATTCCAGCTTGTCGGTGAGCGAAGCCGCACATGCGAATACTCTGGGGGCGAGCTCGAATGGAGTGATGATGATCCGTCGTGTCAACAAAATGTTTACACTCCAGTACCAAACGAAGAGTAAATATCCTTATCTGCGTTCGTTCAATCTCGTAACCATTTTACTAGCACCGACAATCCTCAGTCTGACGCCACGCCCGACAATAACGACCAGAGTGTTTGGAATTTATTGAAAGAAAATCAGGTGAGATTTTGGCGCTATAACTTGGCCTTTCTTCTTACATTTTATTTAAAGATTGTGGTGGGCATCAGTGCCGGCGTTTTCTTGTTGATTCTGACGCTTTCTGTCATGCTCGCTTATTGTATTCGAAAGAAGAGGACGGGAAAAGAACCCAACGATATTGAGCTGTACCACAAGTGGGATCGAAATCCTACGCTTAATCCAGAGGTTAATTACATCTTCAATACTCTTTTCACAATTTTCGTTTCAGAATACCTTCCATGACCAAATCGTAACTTCTGGACCTAATCGGGATAATTCTATTTCCGACCCTTCACAAACGGTAAAGGAGCAAGAAAAAATCAAAGAGTAAACGATCGTTATAGTTTTACCAGCCGAACCATAATCGCGCGCAATATCCGATAAGAGGCGGAAATGTCTCTCCTTATAGCCAGGTCAACGTCGGAGGCACCTCTGAAAACGACCAGCTGTTGACAGCGGACGAAGGAGGGCCCAGTATTTATGATCCGTCTAATGCAGATCAAGCCCGTAAGTTTGAAACGTACTGGCAGTAATATGCGGAGTTTTACATTCACTCCCTGAAATATTTAATGTATTTATAGAATACCCGTCGAGTCGCGGCCCTTCGCAGAACCAGAACTATTACCGCCCGAATATGGCCACGTTCATTTACTAGATGCCCCGTTCAAGCTATTTCTGTAAAATTCCATTTCCCCGTTGGTGAAAGTCATCAACAAGCAAAGTTCACTTCTGATCTCGATTCCACTCTTTCTTAAAAACGAAAAAACAAACAAAAACGACAATCTGTTGCACTGCTTCTAATCTCACTGTTTTGGTGTACGACTGCTCTCTCTCTTTCTCTTTTCGAAAATATAAATATATTCTTTCTACTCTTTCTTTCGTTATAAAGGTTGACCTAATAGAGTGGAAATTTGAAGGTCACGAAAATAAATTTTTGCAGGCATTCACAGTTTCTTTTTCGAGATAAATTATTAAGGTTTCTTCTTGAAAACTGTCGGGTGCCTGTAAAAAACAAGCAAATAATCCTGGTAAGCGCGTCGAATGGATTTCTGATTACTTATGCCAATTAATTTTATTATTTACTAATCGCGATAATGTATCGGCATTTACAATCCCCTTTAGGTGGTTCTCTCGTTTTCCGCTTTAATCAACTGTTCCGTTATGACATTCCCTTCTTTTAACTATTTGCCCTCTTTGGCTTTCGAAGAACAAATTTAAATTGGTCTTTTCTAATTCATCTTTCATTAGAAATCGAAATGAGGCCTCAGATGGAGGACTACTTTGTGGAGAAAACGGTCCTCACCAAGTTTGAGATTGCGCTTCTCTTCAGCGCGACCTGCTTCTTTATTCGTGCCAAGTTCCCCAAGCTTTTCAATCCTAACAACTGGGGCATCGTTGGCAGCCTCCAGATCTTGTGCTACAGAGCAGCTAAATTCGCCGAACGCTCTTCCTTCCTCATGTGCCTGCTTTTTTTTGTTGCTGGTTTCTTGACGCTCAAGTACAAAGAACCGATACATGTAAATGTATTTTGAAATATTTCTTCACTACTGCCGACAATAAGGACTCACTATTTACTTAGCAGGGAAATAATAAGCTAAAAGTGCGTTTTTAGCTTATTTCAACTACGACTTTCTCATGTCATTTCAATCATTTATTCGCAGCATTCATTTGAAGTTAACTCAGATTAGATTCGCAACTGGCATTCAGCCTCACTCACAGCCATAAACTAGAAATTGAAGCAATTCAGGATGAATAGGTTAGAAGTTGTCTATTGATTTGCGGCGACGTTGGCAGCAGCGAGGAAAGCGGCGCCTTTCGCGCTGCCGTCGTATGATGTTCGGAACGTCACCTGAATAGTTATGTTGAAATCAATAAATGATAGACACCGTCTGAGCTAAGTTAGACTCGCAACGAGCATGGCAAACTAATGTTAAGTAACACTCAATGACGGGTACCTGTATCTTGTGGCCGATGTGGTGCTAGCAAGTTAATTAACAAGTTACTAAATTGGTATTTACCTCGTGCCCATCTAATAACTCTTGGGTCATTTCTTGAATAGAGGAAGCTAGTAATGGGTGGCTTTTGTAGAACGATCCGTCTTTGTTCGGTTTGACCATAAGCTGTTTGACTTATGGAGAGTTTAAGTTATTATTGCTTATGTTAACCATTCCTACGCAAATGTTAATACTGTGCTTTGAGTAGTTTGAGACTTCGATGATTCCAGCGAGGCAAGCGGCGACAAGTCCAGCAGCTCTATGTGTGAGCATCTTTGCGATAGAAAGACAGGCTTCCGCATCGGCGTACATTCCACAAAGGTCGATGTTGATCAAAACATCCTGCACGTGGTTTAAGCCTAGTCAATTTCTTTTATCGCACATACGAAAATCATTTGTTTACCTTGGGTGCCGGCTCTAATAATCTGTGGAAGGAAACTGCCTGGAATTCCTCCCACTCTGTCAATTTGGTCGGATGAAACGCCGTTAAACATAAGTCCTTCGTCGACGAAGTGCTTGACCATGATTCTGAAGATTTCTGGCAAGTAAGTTCCCGAAACCAGCTTCTCGATCACTTGCTTCCCCGGATTAGGCATATAACCAGCGTTGACGATATCCTTGTCGAAGCTCGTTAGATACTCGTCTAGCTCGCCATCGTCACCGAAACTGCCCATTTCAGCATTAACAGCTTGTGTCTGCTCTTCAGTCCGCAAGAAGGACAAGTTGAAGCCAGTTCCAATAATCAGACCAAGTTTAGTGTTGACTTCTTCGCTAACACCAGTAAAGAGGCAGGCAACGGTGTCGTTCACAATGGCGACAACTTTGTGCGGTAAGCCTGCATCACTGATCGCGTTTTGAAGAAGCTCAGAAACGTCCAATCCGATTCCGTCGCTTGGATGCAGTCCCTAGAAACAGCTTTTAATAGATAAAAAAAGCTCAAACTAGAACGATGACTAGCTATTCACATAAAGAAAATATTCTGTTAAGTTGTAAGCAGTCTATTACTACAGCCTTACCAGAACGGTCTATAAAAAGATCGAGTTGGGTATTTGCGAAAAAGTACCTTACCTTGTTCCATCGGATAAGAGTTGCTTTATTAATGCTTTCATGGCGGCAGGGAAACGAATTCACAAGAACAATATCGATGGGGTTTTCTTCTAGCCTGAAGCGACTACAAAAGTCAGCACAGCTCTAATTCATCGTTTCCAACAAAATATGAATTGAATAAATACCTTTGCTATAAGTTTAAAAAGCTCTTCTGAACCTTTGGTCTGATTCTTTCTTAGTGGATAGATCTTGCTTTCCATAAATACTGCTTCATCGTTGCCAAGTTTTGTTCCAGAGCCTTTTGGGGCCACGGAAAAGTCTGCATCTGCTGAGTTTGCTTGGTTCAGACGTACATAAACAACTCTGAAGAATCGTCCACCGAAATCTATAAGACAATTTATAGGCAATTATGAAAAGTCGATTATTCTACCCAGAACAATATATTCGCCCTTCTCGGACCCATTTGGAATCTTGGCTACATATGAGTTTAACATTCGTCCAACACCGCTTTGATCTTTCTCGAGCTTCGCTTTCACATCTCCCTTCACTTTTTCTTTGATTGCATTCAAGTCTTCGTACGAGAGCGCGATCTTGTCCATAACTTCGCTCAGGGCTTCTTCGTACTTAGCGATCGAGTCTGTTCTATGCCGCAACGCCATTTTTAAGAATTCTTAATTTTCAGTTCCTAATTAGCGCTAAATACAAATAGTATCTTCTCAAAAAATATATGGCAGTCAAAAGCTGGCAGTGCGTTTGTACAGTAAAAGTTACTGTAAAAGCTTAGCGCCTAAAATTCGAGCCTTCGACTGCTTTTACTTCTACGTCTTCCTTCTGTCTTTAGTTTCTTCTCCTCTGGGGATTTCTTCGCACACTGTCTGCCCCTTTTAGGGAGGGATTCTTGCTCTAACTTCACGTCTGTCGTTTCTTTCTTTGGCTTCCTCTTTCCTACTCCTTTCTTCGCCTTCGCAAGCTGCAATTCTTTAAAGAAAAGCACCGTCTTTTTGTAGGGATTATTGCAATTTTTTTTTTGAGAGGATCCAGGAGTAAATTCTTGGCGCTGATATCCCTTTCCTGGACGTACCCCGAATCTTCGCCCCAAGTTTCCCTCAATCTCGCGACAATGCTGTTGTATCGCGCCGGGGTGAGGCCCTTCTCAGCTTCGCGCAAACCGTAATCTAACGGAGAGTAAGTAATTATAATTTACAGCTGTATTACCGCGGTTCGCGATTCGTATCAAATGCACGTCGAGAGGAATCGCCTGGCGCTTATTCAGCTAAAAAATATTCGTTCAATATTAATGCATAGTTGTTGATGAGAGCTATCAAAAAGGTACCCGCGAGAGATTAAGAAATACACTCAAAGAATCAATGTCTATTTTACAAACGGAGGTCCTCGACTTGAGAGTTATTATCATCTACGTAGTTATCATTTACGTGAGTTTATAGTTTCTATTTTTTGTTCATCAATTCGTAGACAATATTGACCTTGATCGCTGTTTGGGCATATATGAAAAAGGCGGCCCGTGTTTATAAACAGGAGCAAATGAATAGAAAATGGAGGTTATTTTGCTTTAGTGAGCTATTTTTACTGGATTCTAATCCTAGCGCAATGGATAGACTGCGAAATCGCCACTCACAACCGAACGTCTGCAGCATGTCCGTAGCTTACAAATCGGTAAACCAAGAATTCCTGTTCAATTATACAATTTTCTTCAGAGATGTTTGTCAGTCTTGTAGACTAATTCTACACTTTCTGTGAAAACGCAGAGCAAATACTCACGCCGTATAAAACGATGCAATCAGCTACTTTTCGCCCAATTCCAGAAAGAGTCATCAACTTTTCCACTGCCACATCGTAGTCCTGATTTTGAAGCTCTTCTACCCAGGCATCGCCGCCGTTCTCCAAAATCATTTGGGCAGTTTTCACGATGTATTTTGCGCGATAGCCGAACTGGGCTTCTCGTAGCTTTACAATTTATTAATAAATCTTCTTTCTGTCAAATAGTCGTTTGTGAAAAGTGAAACAGTATCACCAACTCACCTCTTTTTCTGTTAGCGCAGCAAGTGTTTTAATATCAGGAAATTGGTGAAGGTCAACTGGACCACAAACGAGAAGGGGCCCTTTTCTACCAAGGTAAACCATCATGGAAGATATTCTAAATCTTAATCACACAATTGCATTTGTTACTTATGCGAAACCTTGAGATGTGGTTGTTGCTGGAGCAAATAAAGCTGAATAGTGTCTCCACTGGGTCCAGTTGTAGCTGGCGAATACCATCGTAAGTTGCGATGGCTTCAAGCATGTTTTTATCGTCGTTCGAAATTTTGTAATCCCTGTCCAAGTCGAAAAACTGGCGCAGTTGTTGTTCAATGAGTGCATCATTATTTTTCTCTGTCAGATTGAGGAGCGAATATTTTATACCTTCATCAACTTGTTGCAATCGGAATGCGTTCCTTTAAATTGAAAATTCCGAATTCGGACGAATGTACCGTCGATTCTCACCTCCCAATTACCCCTTCCCACGAATCTTCATTCTTATGCCAGCGAAAGGTCATGCCCATCTGGAGTACCTTTTCAATATCGAGCACTTTTCGATCAATTCGAATCATTCTGCAATGAAACAGTTGTGTTAGAGGAATTCTCGTTCACTTTGCTTGCTCGCCGAATTCAGACAGAAATTTCTTCGCCGCTTCGACCGTCAACACTTTCGCAAAAACTGGACTATCAAAATCCGATACTTCTTTCATGACCGCTTTCTCGTACGGGTTTAGAGAGGCGTGAACAGCTAAAGCTAAGTACGATTGATTACTCATTATTCTCTATTCTAGGAGGTAGGGCAGACGTTGCCCTCTCAAGACCCTGCCTTAGAGAAGTAAATCCCAGGATTGTGACCCTTCGCCACTAGAAACCATAAAATCTAAGCTAAGAGCTGATCTCTCTAACCTGCATAAATCGGGATTCTCGGCGGTTTCTCTGATAAATTCCTGGCCCTCTCTCTAATTCCGCTTGCTCGCAAAGTTACTAATAATTTTCTCATTCTAAACTAGCCATGATCAGTCACTGATCGTTGCCTCCTGCCTTATAACATGCGCATATCGATTGCGTAATAATCACTAACGTCAAGTGCGTCCTTTCGCCTTTTATTTTTCCCGATAAAGAGCTCACAGTAAAAGTCTGGCAGATTAGTATGAGACTCTTCAAAGGTGGCAAGTACAGGAAGTTTATCGCTTTCGTCGGAGTCGAAGGGTGTTTCGTCGCTTCCAGGCGGCGTGGGTGGAGCCACCGATGGAGTTGGTGAACTTGTGACCCTGAGCAAAGCGAGTTATGGGCGATTACGAGCTGAATTGAACTAACCTTGCCGACACCTCGGGATCGCTTGCCAGCGGAGGTAAGGCCTCGCATTTCTCGGTGCTTCTGCACTGGAGCAGTGATCCATTGGAGCTTGGGGTTGTTTCGGACGGCGTTGTGGTTGGGGTCGACGAGGATGACCTCGAAGTACTTGTAAGTGGAGTCTTCACCAACCCAGTAGGAGTTCAAGACTCGGAGAGAGCCGCAGTGTCGGCCAACTCGCTCCTCAGCGACGGACTGAAGTCGTCGGGCGAACTGGACGAACACACCCATGTTGGTGGGCTTACCCATGGTAGCTCCCTTGGGGACAGGCTTCTTTCGTCCACCTCGTCGGATCTTGATTCTGTCAAGTGGTTGAACATTCACCGCGGACGTTTAGAAACGTGTCCGTCTACGTTTGCATAAGGCCCTCTGCTGGATTTTCCAGTCTCTAAATTCGTTTCATGACGAGTCATTACTTGGAATCATAGTGTTTCTCCACGCGCTAGAAGTTTTTAGAGCGACTAGACTAAGAAAACGCGGAGAAGAGTCGAGAACTGGTTTGTTACCGGACACGCGCCCCGTGTTTCCGAGTAACTCTTTGCCGTTTTCATTCTTTGGCTATCCTAATCGCAGGTAATTTGAGCTAGGCCGTGCAACCCTCTGTGCCTGTAAACGACGAAGCCCTGAGTGGCCTTGTATCCGAGTCGTCGGGCCTTCTCTGGTCGAGTGGGCTTGGAAGCTCGGTGGATGGTGTTGAGGTTTCGGTACTGCCAGACCCGAATTCTTAAACAAATGGTCAAGCCCTGAAAAAGGTGAATATAAAGTTACCGCTGCAAGTATCGCATAGTGTCCGAAGACTTCTTGCGCCAAACTTCGTTCATGTACTTGTATGCGCCCATTTCGATCAAATCTAAAACGCCCAATTTTAAGTAACTTGAATGAACACAACTCCTGTCAAAGTACAAAGTTAAATACTAATTAAGACAGGGGAAGTTTTTAGCGCTTTCCAGCCTTGGCACCGCCCTTCTTCATCTGCTTGGCGACGGGAGCGGCGGCCTTGCCCTTAGCAAGAGTGGCGGAGCGAGCGGCCTTCTTGTTAGCCTCGTTGGCCTTCTTCTTGTCCTTGGCAGCTCGGATGGCGTTTTCTCGCTGCTTCTGTCGGATCTACAAGGGTCGGTGGAAAGTGGGCTCTTGGGTAGGTCTTACCTCGGGCTTCTGCATCTTCTTGTTGAGGATTTCAGTGTAGCTGAGTCCTCCGACAGCTTTGGTGGCCTTGACGTTACGTCGGACACGTCGCTTCACAGAAGCTTCCTGGCTAATCTGATTATTCACAAGGACTCTACTTTCGCTTTCCAATACCTGATGCCCTTCTTGTTCTTTCGTCGGTAGAGGATGGTCCATCGAAGCTTTCTGGGGTTCTTCTTGTTGTGGTACAAGGAGGCGACCTTGCTGTTGATCATTCGGATGACCTTTCCGTCGGCTCGGCAGTGGCTCATGCCATGGCCGGGGTGGATCTTGAGGCCGCTGAAGTGACAAAGCTCAGCGCGCATATTTCCGAGAGCCGATAATCAATCTGTAAAGAACACAATCAGTAAGTTACTTGAGTAACTTGAACCTCGAACATGTTGGGCTTTCGCTGAGCATCGCCCCTTCGGGAAGGCAGTTATGTGAGGTTTGAAGAAAGTAATAAATAAAATATTCAAAAATCTAGGAGTGGGAGCCGATTGATTGGGCTCGACCAGCTGGGTTGAAAGTACGGGTGACGTCCGGAGAGGTGACTCGCCATTCGTACCAAGTTTTGGCATCGCGCTTTCTCGTGCAACGCCACATGTGTACTGTTAAAGTCTCGCCAGCCCGCACTTTCATTGGTGTTTCGATCGGGAAGAACACGGGAAACCAACTGGAAACTTAAATAATACGTCGAAGCTTAAAAAATGACAGTACCTGAACATTTTAGGCGAGTGATGCTTCGGAGTAATCGACATGAACACATCGTCGTACAGACAGCAGTGGAAGTAGCCAGCGAAACCGTGAACTCGGGCTTCGGAAGCCAGCTTCCATGAAAGACAAGCTCGCTGATCGAAGGAATTGCCACCTTTCATGAAGGCCTTCGGGTGGCTGAAGGAGAATACTTCCTTTTCTTCGCCAAGAATAAGCTGCGAAAAAAAAAAACATTATAAAATTAAGGTTTTTGGAAAGTAATACCTTGTTGTTCATGTTAACTACGTAATTGCATTCGAATGTAAAGGACGCTGGTCTGTCCACCTTGGCACTTTTCTTCACAGCTCGGTAGAGACTTTCTGACGTCATCGGAGCCAGGTACGAAGTATACCATGTGGGTATAGAAATAGCATCATCCTAAATAATCAGCATTGAGAATTTAGTTCAACAATCCTTCGGAGAAGTTTCTCTATAGTTTACCTATTCAAATTAAATAGGACGACCGAGGTTTTCGACTAGATCTCTCTCAAAAAAGGAACAAAATAATTAGTTCCCATTGAGTGCTTCTGATTGGATCTCTGAGAAAATTTCTCAAGGGAAAGGAGGGAATTTCTCGCTGTGGCTCAATTTTACTCGGGTGGCACGTGGAGCGAATAGTAGAAGCGCCCACTCTGCGCGGCGCACCTACGCAAAATCTGAAATCGCGCAGCGCCGCGCTCAACGCAAAAAAGAATTACGCACGTAATTGAACTGAGCTAACACTTCCTGAACTGTTAAGTACGAACCCAAATCGATACAGAACGTCGAAGCTTTCTTTCTTAGTTTTAAGAAGTCCGGAAACTCTTTTGAAATAGTAATTACTAGTAACCACTATTAGTGATCGGCAATTATGGTTGGCCATCAATCACAGGACAATTATGTGTTAATTTTCCAGTAGTTTGAAATTTACTTCTCGGTCACCACATTTACAAATAAGATTTATTACCTTTAGCAGATGATTGGCTCCAATAAGACATTCAGGCGAAAGCTCATTACAGCTGAAAGAACCCAACAATTCGGAGACTATAATGTCAGCTTTGAAATCCGGCTTCCAATCACGCATGTCCGAGGATATGATTTCCACATTGCCTCCCCACATCTGTAGCTCATTATTCTTAAGTCTTGCGAATGGTAGATGAATAATGGAAGTTCCTTCGATTTTCTACCTGAGAATATTGACTGCACTTGGATTCTTCTCGATCGCATAGACTTTGATCCTCTTGCCGACATTCTTCGCAGCCCTCAAAATCTTATCGACAATTGGGCCTCTTCCAGCACCGAGCATGAAAACTATCGTTTCATCCAAATCTTTCGCCTTCAGAGCCTTTTCTACTGCTTGCTGATAAAGATCGTATTTCACTGGATCTTTTTCGAAGGTCTCGTAAGTCAGCGATTCCAAATCGTCCATCAACGGCTGAAGCGGCGCTAAAGCAGATTTTATCAAGCTCGAAGCTTCGGAGAGGTCTTACTTTGAAGATAGTCCATCAATGAGACGGACTGGCCGGATTCGCGATAGCCGTTAATGTCCGGCACATTTCTCAACCACTGCGGCCACTTTCCATTTTTGATGTAAGACACTCGCAGGTGCAATTCCTCGTTCATTCCCTTCGTTTCAATGATGATCAGTGGGTCCATGTGCACGAACTTGCTGATAAAGTTCTGATGCGACTTGGTGAGACAAGGATAACCGGCTCGATTCAGTGTCCAACAGTCGTCCTCGATGATGATGGCGTAAATAGGCTCGCCCAACCATCGGTTGAAATCTTTTTCGTATTCTAGCGGCACCTCTGTTCCCAAACGAAGGCTACATAAAAAAATAGTTTTTCGGCATATCATTTGTGACATACACTGTTAGCAGCCTTAATTTATGATCGCAAGCCATTCTGAGCGAGTCCCAGACTCTCCAGGCTTTCAACGCGCCATTTTCCACCTCGTTATTTTCGTCATCAGTCTTCATCACTACTGGTATCTCGGCCATGACCGGGTAGTCATTGATATGAGAATTCATGCTCTTCGAGATGTGTCTGACGAGATTCTGGTGCTCTTCCTTGATGGAAATTAATACTCCCGGAGTCGACATGAAGAATGCCCAGTTGATTTGCTCCTAAACAAATTATTTTTCAACCATATCGCTTTAAACAGTTGAATTCTGTTACATACATCGACGATCTCTGCTGCTGCCAAGTTCTCCTTAGCTTCCATGGACTCTATCCCTTCAGGGACGTGAATTCTAGGCACATTGTACTGGCACCATTCACTCGATTTGAGATGGTTATCGACGTACGCTTCTCCCATGAATCGTTCGCTCGGTTTCGCCTCCGAAAGACTTCCAACCTTGCTCTTGTCGAAAAGCTCGACAATTTGGAAATCGCAACCATGTTCAGCGTACTGCAGCTTCAGAACGAATATCCAACATTAACCATTATTTGAAAGTATTCTTTCTTTCAAAAAATTTTACAAGAAAGTTAATCGGTTCCTGAACTTCCTCGCCGCCTACCAGACACTCGTTCCAATCGACCCCAACCCTGGCTTGCTTTGATTTCTTTGTTGGACTATCTTCCAAGGATCTACTGTAGCTCATTCTACAATTCGAACCTTAGAGAAATATACTCGTTCGTTATTTCGGTTAATTTTATTTAATAAATAAGTGTACAGAATAAATAAATAGTCTGAATGAATCAGCAATTTTGAATTAAAGTTAGTTGAAAAGTAAAAAAAGAGAGTCTTCTGAAGAATAATCTAAGTGAGCCTAAAATAGATAGAAATTGAAGAAAAGGGGGTCTCCCGGGAGGTAAAAAATGGTAGAAAAACAAAGGCACGCGAATTTTTGTCTGGCAACGGAACTATGAAATGAAAGGCATACAGGTACTTGGTACTCGGACTCAACTGGTTCTGGGCTGTGGTACAGAATTAGTGCTAGATCCTGTATTGGCCATGGCGACTGTATGCACCAGGTGAATGCTGCCATTACTCGCGCTCGAGACTATCAAGCTTTTCGACTCGTCTGCATCTTGGTAGACAATCGGATTCTGTTGAGCCTGAATAGTATTAGCATAGAGTCAAACATAGCGCACTCACGAATTCAATTTGCTCATTCAGAACATGTCCATTTTGTCGAGCATCTTGAACGACCATCTGTCTGTAGGCTGTAGAGATCTGATTGACCTGCGATGCGATTTTTGAATCAACTTGACTAGGTTCTCATGACTTACCGGCTTCATGTCAGAGTCGTACATAGTCGAGGAATACGTCGAGATCGGAACCATGCTTGTGGTTGGTACGCGCATCGTCTTCAATTTTGAACCGGTTTTTTATTAATAAGGTTTATACCTTTCGAGAAGTGTTCTCTGGCAGGATTCCGACTATTCTGTATTCTTGGCTGAGACCATTCTCAACTTGAAGGACGTTCGAGTCGCTCTGAGTCAGTTGTCGATCGAATACAATCGTCTTATTTGAACTTAATTAACACAGGAAACTAATGAAGATGTTACCTCCAGTTGTTGGTTTGTAAAAACTCGTCCAGCATCGTCAAGAGTTATTCCGTCTTCCAAATGCGAGTGCTCGAGCGAGGCGATTATTTGGACCTTGGATTCGTCGTTTTGAGGCACATTGACAATCTGGAAGCCAGAATTGATCTTGTGAAGATCGCCGTTCGGAACTTGAGTGCCGAGAAACTTGCACTGCTTCGAAGAGTTGCCTACATAAGGAGATTCACTGTTGGAAAAATTTCAAAAGAAGAATGCTACCTATAAGAATTTCTGTTTCTTTTGCAGAGACGGGCGAGGCAGTGCTGGGCGATGGCTGATAATTGCCACGGCATTCTTTTGAATGCTTGACGTACTCATCATGCGTCGCAAAGGCTTTGTTGCAATTCTGATAGGTACAGACATTTACATTTGCCCAAGCACTGTGCGCCTTGAACTTTTTGTAAGAGCACTTTTTTATTTAGCATACCTTTTTGATGTGATTAGTCAGAGTGGAGCGGAGAGTGTATGCTTTATCGCAGAAGCTGCACTTCCACGGTTTCGCGCCTGTGTGCACAACTTCATGCCTTCGCAGAATCGACGAATCAGAGAATTCTTTGAAGCAAATGGGACATCTGTAGGGCTTTTCTCCAGTGTGTTTCCGCCTGTGCTTGGTCAAATCGGACTTATAAATCGTCTTGTAGCCGCAGTCCTCGCATTTGTGGACGGGAACAAGTTCATCGTCTACAGATTGGCCATGCTGCTTCACTAGGTGTTTGAGGAGCATCTTGTGCGCGGAGAGTATTTTGCCACAGAAATGACACTTGAATCGCGGATTCGCTGAGTGACAATTCAAATGGTGCACAAGCGATGTTTTAAACTGAAAACGTTTCCCGCAGTACTGGCATTGATGCATCTTTTCCGCCGCGTGTCCGTCCATGTGTTGCAGAAGCTTATTCTTGCGGTAGAATTGCTTGTTGCACTTCTCGCATGTGAAGCGTTTCTCGCCGATAGTAACTGCCTTAAATTAATTATTTTGTAAATAGTTTATTTAAATAATTCAAGCTAGATATACATTCGATAGTTCTACCTTGTCGGATTTGGACATTCCCATTAGGTCCGCTTCAAGCACATCTTCTGGAAAGGACAATGGCGAGGTGTGACTACTCGAGTAAGCGTCGACAACGACGGGGTTTCCAACAGGAGCCATCAGCTGACGATTTCGATTTTGATCTTCAAGATGGTCTTCTCTGAGAAACTCGTCGCTGCCGTGTTTTCGCATTTGCTGAAAATTAGGCTGCGCTCCTCGAATAGGGACAGAAGCAACTTCTACATGATCGATCTTTCGCGATGCTTCCGACTGGCGATACTTCCAAGGCAGAGCTTTTGGAGCAGCTTCGATTGGAACAGTTTTGCTCTTTTGAGTCGGCTTGGGGTAGTTGAGAGGCGTGGAGACGGAACTGGTTATGGGAATTGTCTCGTATTTAATGGTACTGAACTCGGACAAGCCGTGAAGCTGCTGGCTCTGCATCACGGGGAATTACTACTAGCTGCGTTCGACGTTATTATCTGGCAGGAGTTGCCCTCTTTGATTGACGAGTTGGCCATTTGTATGAAAACGCCCTCTCCGTCCATGTCTAACAGGCGCTGCCCGTCCATGAGGAATTGTGTCTTGACTCCGTCCGGATTGCTGATGATCAGCTGCGGCTCCTGGTTCATCGTTGAGCTGGCGCCAAGATTAGGCATGGAAGGGATGTGATTTTCGGAAATGTGTTTGACCGCCAGTTTTGGGTCGCAAAATTCCAAATCGCATACGTCACACGAAAACATAACCTTTGACTTGGCATTGACTCGCGTGTGAAATTCTTGTGCTTCAGCTAAACGATTAAGCATTAATTATACTTTCTCAAAAATAGAGAATCAAACCTCCTCCAGGTGACTTTCGTCGTTTGAGATTTGTCAGGGGCATTCGAAAGTTCGCTTTGCTAGAGTTAGGGCTCGTCGATTCTACCTCCATCATTTGATTTGGATCGTCAGGGGTTGAAGCTGTCCAGAGCGGCTCGTTCTCTTCTGTTATTGCATTCAAATCGTCAAATTCGTCGTGATCGCCGTGATGTTCGGTGAAGTGCGCGGTTTCGTGGCTCGCAAAGCTGGTTTCTCCATCGTTCGATGCGCCATCTTGACTTTCAGACTGGTCGAAAGAAACGGTTGTTACAGTCGAGTCCTCTGCTTGGGGCATGACGAATTCAAGAGCATTTTCCATCTTTTGCTCTTGTTTTCAAAAATGAAACATGTCTGTTTTGCGCAATGCGACTCAAACATTATCATCACCATTTCATAAGAGTCACTCATCTTCTCAAAGTCTTGAGTTTACGATAATTCGAGTAAACATTTAAAAAGCGAGAATACTACTATAAGGCATTACTACAGTCTGAGAAGTTGTCTGAGGAGGACATTTTTTCTAATGGAAAACAATCCCTAATTGGTCACCATGCAATAAGGAGGACGTCGTCTTCTTGTCTCTTTTAAGTTTGCCTCTGTCGATGGCTGCTTCTTCAAGTTGCCTGCCGGAGAGGTATTTACTCATCAAAGGCAGTAATCTGCAGCTCTTGTCGCCTCGCCACTCGCCCAATCCACTGATAGCACTCGCCATGGTGATAACACGCCGCGGGCCACGAGCATACTTGCCCAGAGCAAAGCGTCGCCTTTGAGCACGCATCGTAAGCCTTTCTTAGGGATGTTTCTGGAAAAGAGTCAAAATCAAAAAGTTACAATTTTCTTATTATAGTTCTCTGTTAAATCAACATTTGATAAAAAGAGATCAAAACATAATTGTAAGATTGAGCTTCTTGAGGCAAAAATAAAGATAAAAAACGTCCCTTAGCGGAGGAGCGCGGGAAAGAGCGGCCATGAGAAAAAACGAGTGCGGCGTGGAGGACCAAGCGTAGTTGAAGAAGTATTTCCAAATCGTTTCGTTTACCAGACAAAAATTGTACGGCCGCTCAAATTGGGAAAAAATGATGAAAAAAGAAGAAAATCGTTGTGAAGGAATAAGTGAAGTTAAGTTGGTTTTCACTGGTCGGAATCGGTTTTTTCAAAGATTGCATAGGACTCACTAAGTTGGCTCGACCATTGCTGGGACTCTGGTCTTTGGCTGTCTGGATGAATCATTTCTTCTTCCCGTTCAAATTCTTCCGCCATTTCTCGATAATAGTGTTGGGAGTTCGGGTACAATTGACCGTCATCAACGGCTTCATTTATCTCTTGAGTAAAATTCGTTTGCGACTCTTGAGATAGAGACGTTTCGACTGGAGGCCCCATAAACTCTTCCGCCAAATTCTTATAATAAACTTCTTCTTCGATCGTTTGCATAGATGTTTCAGAAAAAGTTTGTGATTGCATATCTTCTCTGGAGAAAAGATCCTCCGATTTTTGAGACTGTGATCCGGACTCGAAAGAGCCGTCAAGATTAGTGTTTTGAAGATATCTTTCATAAAAATCTGAGATATTATGAGTATAGGACGTCTTCTCTTCATAGTATCCAGACTCTGGAGTCAAATGGATTCCAGAGTCGTGCTCGGGAGAGGATTCCCTTGGAGTTGAGCAACAAAAAAAAGGTAAGTTTTCCATTTTTCTTTTTGTTTTATAAAATTGACTACGGCTCTTTATTAAAGTCGAAACTGCACTCCTGTTTGTTTCGACACGCGCCGAAGAGTTTGACGGGCAAAAAATACTCTGTCTGAGGGACAAATGATGGGCTCTGATTAGGAAAGAAGATTTTTTCTTTGAAATTGCTATTGCATCAGAAGAATAGACGAGACTATAACAAATTATTGACGAAAGTGGATTTACATAAACCGTCTATGCCAGTGACACGAATTGTCCAAACATTAAAACTCAAAAAAGCTGCTCAACTGAGCTGTGAAAATTTTCCCCGATAGTTGACTTTTATGATCGAACTAAAACTACTGCATATATCCCTGATTTTATGCTTTTTCTTCAACACCCATGGCGTGCAGTTTGTAGAGCAGAGCGAGATACAGTGGACAGATCCTGAATCTTTGATCGATTGCTTAGAGGTTGAATCTATTGGGATTGAATGATTCTAAAGAACAAATTAAGGATGGGAGATATCTTTGCCTGGTCTACGTCGCTTCGAATCTTTGCAAAAACTGCCCTCAAATGAACGAAATCATGACAATTGCAGACTACAAAATTCGATACGTAGACTCCTGGAGAAAGAACATTGCGGATGAGATAAAAATCTCACACGTCAATTGCAACCTGGACAAAGAATTCGAGAGCCTTGTTCCGGAATGTGCAGATTTCAACATTGATTTGCCGAGAATGACTCTTTACGAAAAACTTCCGCAAGGTACAAGAAGTAAATTGAGGGCTCGATTCGTTAAAACTCAAATTTTAAGATGAAGTAATTGCGAATGACACTATTACTCGTGCACAAAGGGAACAACGGCCGTTTGATTCCGAACAGATCAACAATTTTGTCGCTAAGACTGCAATTCCTCGCTTCAATGGGAATTACGGGGAAGTCGACAGAAACGATCTTGTAGAAAAATTGCTTCGAGGGATGTCGAATGCAAGAAGCTTATTTGAGCCATCTGGAAACAAAGTGCAGACTTTTATTGGCTCGAATCCGTACTGGAACTTCGAGGACACATACATTCTCGGAAACGATCTTGTTGAGAAGTACGTCAAGTCATTTTATGATTGCGGAAAAGAGTGCCAAGATTATCCTGGCAATGAGTGCCACGCTTTTACTTATAAAAACAAAGAACCAGTAAAAGGCATGTGCTCCCTAAAAAGGCACCATCGGAAAAAGACTACACGGTACAGAAAGACAGGTTGAATAGAAAAACTCCGATCTTTTTAGAAACGAACCGTCAGAGAAGTTTATCACTCGGCGATTCGCTCCGCACAGTCATTTCCTACTTGCCAAGGGAATTCATACGGGCCCAACTCCGTATTCGATCGAAAAACGGAAAAAGAACTTCAAAGTACTACTGGATGTTGGTCGGCAAAACTGCGAGAGAGTGGAAAGTACGAATGCATAATCGAAAATCCCCAATGCGTCGAACTCAGCTGCAACCCCACGTACATGACGGTAAAGGTCAGAAAAGACGCTTTTGAAAATCCTGGCGTTGTTGATTCCAATGGTAAGGCGGCAACATTCATTCTCAATAACGCGACAAGAATCAACGAAATGGACTCTTCTTTGAATGAGTGCACGGTAGAGGCGCATAACGGTACAATCAATCCGAAACCAAATGGTCCTAAAATGAAAACTCTGGACATATACAATCAATTCCTACAATTCGACATTCCCTTGGACGACTGTGGAATGGAAATGATCGTCTCAGACAAACAAATCAGCTTCTTGATGTCGATTGACCTTGAAAAACCAACTCCCGAAGGGGATTTTATTCAGAACTTCCATCTCAGCCATAGGTTGAGTTTTATGTGCTCGTTCTCAAACGAAGTTCGCGTCTATAAACGAACAAGAGAACTTGGGGGTAGAAACATTGGAATGGTACTTTTAAATAAACTTTTAAATTTTTTGCATAAAATTTCAGATCGTCACACGTGACTTCAGCAATGGTCTTTTTGAAGAAAGCTCGAGATTCGAAACGCGACCGGAGATTGTGATCTATGAAACGGCTGCATTTAAGGATATAAGCTATGAATTTGAACTTTCGTAGCGCCTAAATGCGAAGTAGGATCATTTTCACTTCAAAAGTATTCCTACCTAAAAATGCACGCAAAACTCAAATATGGTACTTTTAAAAAAAATTTTATTGAAAATTTTCCTTTTAGAGCGATTTAAAATCTTACTCTCTCGATTCCTCGAATTTTTTCCACTAAATCGGTCCAGTTTTTTCGATAAATAACTTCTCTTAACCCTTATCTACAAAATTGACGGATCAGTTTTTCCTAATTCCGACCGAAACCGATTTTAGAGCCATTTTCATGAGGCTTACCAAGCGCGCGAATAGTGTAAAAAGCGGCGCGCTGGGCGCTCGCTCTCTCGACTCCTCTTTTCCGTGAGAGTGGCGCGGTTGAGCGTAGCGCTTTGATTGGTTGCAAGCGAAAAAGCACAAAAAGAAGAAAAACACGAGCAAGAAAGAGGAAAACGCTAGAATAAAAATTCGAAAGATTTTCGAAATAAAAGCCCGTCAATTTTCTAGCTTAACATCATCGAAATAAAAGACACGGTTTAGTTTTAGCGATGCAATGGAAAAATTTCGAGAAATCGAGAGAGTAAGATTTGAAATCGCTCTAAAAGGAAAATTTTCAATAAAATTTTTTTTAAAAATACCATATTTGAGTCTTGCGTGCATTTTTAGGTAGGATTGCTTTTGAAATGAAAATGATCCTACAACGCATTTAGGCGCTACGAAAGTTCAAATTCATAGCTTATATCCTTAAGAAACAAGTAGACTTACAAGACACCAGCAGGTCAATGTCTATTGGGAGGAATATATATTTCAAAATAGTCTGGGATATTGGATTGACTCTTGCTTCCCCAGTGGTGTTTTATGCCCAGGAAGGTTTCTTAATTTTGAAATTTATTGGCTTTGGCAAAAATCACAATATGGTTTAATAATCAAAGAATAATGAAACTTGAAAGAATTGCCGAGTATCTGAGCGAGATGTACCGGACCCAAAATACTATGACATCGTTTGGAACGGGCGAGGAAGCCGACTTACAAGTACCAAGTTGCGATCGCCTAGTGTTTTCGCAAAGCGTGAGCTTCGATTTTCGTTTAGGAATGGAGTTTTCACATCAAATAGAAATTATTTTTATTCCCGTTAAAACTCGACCTGAGATCGTTTGTCTTCAACCAGGGAATAGAAGAATACAACATGGACATTTCTTGCAACATTAACTTTTGCGTCGAGTCTTCAATGCACACTAACAAGTATTACTCTAACACCAAAAATAAAGATCAATACAGGCTTTTTCAGATGCAGATATACCAAGACAATCAACGCTGAGCCGGATGACTATTACGAAGAATTTGAGCCTTTTCCAGAGCAATAAAATAAAAGACCGATCACTGTCGTTTACCGTAGTTTGCATAGCGAGGTGTCCTTTGTATGAATATTCTGAGAGTCAACCGGTGGGGACACGTTACATCCTCCCTGGCGGCTGCATTATTGAGGCTTTCCTTTTTTAAAATTAAATACTTGCACGATCGATGGCGATGGCTGAGCTGGCGGCGGAGAGTGGCCCCCTTCGCCTCGCTAATCAAAAAACGCAAAAAGAGCAGCAGGTCGATTTTCCTTCCCAAAGAGAATCGACCCAGTGTAGCCATACTACAGTTGCCATTATCACTCGACAGCGCGGGACGAACGAGCACACGCGCCTGTCAATTTACGAATAGAGAATTGAGCTGCGAGAAATGCATATACGCAAAACGCAACTAGAGAAAACGAAGACTTTCTAAGGTAATTCAATTTTCTTAAACCCTCTCTTTCGGTCTAAGGCAAAGGATCTTGACCGGTTTATTTATAAAAAATGTCTAGAAAAAGGAGAAACCAGGTCTCGCCGTGAAAATATAACGATACATAGCTTTAAAATTATTTAGCTGGTCAAAATTTGCGCGCTAGTTCTCCCTCGAAGCATTCGCCTTGGGGCATTTTGCAACGCTCACCCCATGGGCTGCCCAAAAGAAGATGTCATTATCCTCAAGCGTCGTCCTCGAGTAAGCACATCGAATTTAGTAGTCTTCCATGATTTCAATTGATAAAAATCTATTTCAGCCTAAGACATTACTCCTGCCAAATCCAACACTTTATATTCCGTAAGTAAACGGTGCTTTATCAGTCTTGACGAAATTATATTTGATTTTTCATCGCTCAGCTCGTGATGAATAAATATTTTGCCCGGTCGCGATGCTGGTAGATGTTCGCAGTTCGTGCTTGGCGAGTGTCCATGCGCGCGAGGGATGGCGCATCGGGCCGCCGTCGATTCCCAACGGCCAGCTCGAGTTTAACTTCATCGGCGCTGGGCGATTGGTCCCGCGCAGGTCACCTTCATTAATATTGCAGCTTACTCCCCTCAGCATCGGTAGCCGTCGTCGAAACCACCCGCCCATTTTTTCCACGATTCGGGAATACACAATTTTAATCCCTGCAAATGGCACATTAGAGAAACGCTAAACAGAAAACCGTTTGATCTTATTTTAAATGTCAGAGGAGACTTTTGAAGAGCCTCTCCCACCGCGACAATCTGCAGATTGGGACGCTTTGCTTTATTATTATTTATTTAATTGAATGTTTGTAATGCATCCACGGCGATAGATGGATGCAGCTTTGACTTTGAATTTGACGCCGATAAACAGCTGTTAGACAAGCTTGACTGGGAAGAGTACTCAAATCCTCTCGAGGAAGAAGGCATCTCTTCAGAGTTTGATTCTAGTCTCTCTTCTCCCACCGAATGGGTCAAAGACTGGGATAACCGAGTTGACTGGTATTCACGAGCTGAGCGATTTTTCAGATACTCTTCCTTGTTCCCATTTAAACCCGTTTTAGGGGTAGTCAATTAAACCATTCCGGACGGTGGACGACCGCTGGAGAAGTGTTCCCAGTACGTCAATTAGGCTCGACAGAGATCGTGGCTGACACAAATCTCTCGTCTGAGTTGCAGAATGCTATTCGCCGCCTCTCGCGAAATATCCCCAGATCAAGCACATCCTTTTCCCTCGGATATCGACCTCTCATAAAGGTCAGCCATAATATTTTATTGTAGCATCTGTTGATCGTCTTATTAATTATGATAGGATACACCGGAGGAAGATGAATGTGGACAGTCAACTGGAAAGCAGCAGAGTGATGCTTATTTGGTGGTGGAGGCCGAACAGATACGCGTTATCGATCCTGTTACACGAGCAATTCTGGAGACAATCAAGCTGTCATCGGTGAGAAGCACCAAACAACATCTTTTATTGCATTATTAGATCCGCGTTTGGGCAGCGCATCAGTTGGATATCGGCGTCGTCGCTAGGACAGGGTTCACACATGCAGTTTTATTACCAATAAAGGGATCAAAGTCGGGAACTCGGTGAGTAGGGTTGGATCGACCGATATGGCCCTTGTGTTTCGCTGCGAGACGGATGCCAAAGGAGTCGCCGCTGCTATCCACGCCAACTGCCTTCGTCTAGCCAACGAAATCAAGGACCGAGTTGGAACTGCTGAAACATTTTTAGTTGTTACTCATTCAGTAGATATTTATCCAACTCTAACAGATGGCCAAGGAAAAGCAAAGGCCCTTTTCCATTCAAGGTTTGATCGCTCGTCAATCACAAAACCATTTCATTGAAATTGTCGCTCACTTCGCTTTTCTCATCCGCGCTAGCTCAACTTAGAACTCAAGTCTCGAATTCAATTAAGACCCGGAGCCCTACAATCAGTTCCAAGTGAAGTACGTAGGCAACTGCGCGGTGAACAACCCTACAGGTATCGAGACCATTCGGGACGCCATCGGTCGCCTGCTCACCATCCACCTCGAGTCAGAGTGGACTCCTGCAAATGCGTTTATTTCTGCTACCACGGTATTTTATTATTTTCATTTAACGATTTCAGCGTTCTCTTTAGCTTCTTTTGAAAAGCTCTCCCCCGCAGATCTTCTTTCCTCGAAATCTTCCCCTTGCAATGGCGAACTGAGTCGCGTTCGTCTTAGATATTTGAGCTTTATGGCTATAGGAAACGATGCTAGGTAGAATATTGCAAATTTCACTTTTAAATTTACTGAAATTACAAACAGAATGTTTGGTTTTATCCATTTAATTGGTCCAGAAGAATACCGATGTCACGTGCTCTGCTGCGATCCCAGTGCAATCGAGCTCAGCCAAGCTCTTCAAGAAGCATGCGTGGTTAGTTACTAATGATTTATTGCATCTGCTCAATCGAGTCTAGTTGCGATACCAAAAAGCCGTGGAAGCAAAAAATCAAAGACTTGCTCCTGCATGCCATCAGCCAGAAAGTAGTCTACAGTCAAGGGTCAATTTTAGTAAGATGCAGAAATTATTTTTCTCCTCAAAGTGAACTAAAAATGACCCATAGAGAAGAGCATCCTCGGGGCTTCTAAGCGAGGCTTCGGCAATTTGATGGGCGCTTTTAGAAGACACACAACGACGACATCAAACGACCATCCTTCCTAATTAATTTATATTTAGCAAATATAACAAAATTGACTCTCGAGCTGACCCTACCACGTAAAAACTTCGAAGCCATTGCAGACTTGAAATTTGCTCCGATCCTCAAAAATCGCATTTCCTCAATTTACGAAACAGCAGTCGCCAAACTCTCTGTACAGTAACACAACAGTATATAATCGGTCTTTTTTTACTTTTTTTTTTACATTTTCTTCAAAAGTTCGGAAATAAACTATGAATTATTTTTCAGTAAATATACGGAGACATTTCAATAAAGAACAGTGTTCAATAATAGTTGTTTTTGCAAAGGAAAGATAAAAGAATGTTGAAGGAGAAAGCTTATTCTGCCTTGCGCGGATGGTTGAGTTCCAAGTGCTCCGAAGGCGCCGGGAAGATGTCTTGCTTTCTTCAGTTAAAAATTCATTTGCCGTTAGTGATTGAATATGGAAGGTATTTTTTAGTGATAAAGAGATAGGGAAATGAGCTCGATCTGAAATTTAGGTCGCTTGTCGATTGCAGAGAGAATAAAATTACTGAGTGCAAAAACAGGATTGGAAGAAATACTATCCTTTCTATCTATCTAGGCTTATTTTTCTTGGAGTAATTGAAATTAACGTGTATTCCATATGAGACAATTCACTTATTCAAATCAAGAGCCGAAAACTAATACGAAAAAGTAACTCAGTGGAGAACATTCTGAGTACTTCTGCTTCTCCAGCGCGAATAAACTCAACCTATGGAGCTTCGAATAGCACACGTCGCGTTTCCTCTATTCAAAGCCATCAGAGATGTATGTTTTAAAAAGTTTAAATATAAAAGTGTTGATTTTTCTATTCCAGCATCTTCGTCGATTGTCGTTCCGACAACATCATCTCCATGTTCTCCCACTCCAGGCAGAAAAATGACGTTTACTCGAATTCGGTAGAAGAATTACATACAATTAAACTATTCGATAAAACTCTATACTTAATTTAAGGGCCGAGCATAAACCTCCATCGACAAAAAATTCAAAAACACAGTTGAAGCCAGTAAAACGTTTTTCAATTGGAGGTAAAAAAAGAGAGGTCGATATTTCTTTTAAAAAATGAAACAAGTTGAACAGCCGGAAAAGACTCAACGCGAAACGTTCCTTAGTCAAATTCGAAGTGGGATCATCCTACGACCCTGTAGAAGAAACTCTACGAAAGGAAGAACGATTATCGTCAATGGCCCGAAGAAATCTTTAGAGTACTGAAAGTTAAATGCTTGAAATAAAAATCAACTAAATCTGCTCGGTTACTTTCGCATCGTGTCCATGGCAACGCGCAGCTCCGAGTTCATTTACGCATTTCAAAAATAGAATAAAGTCTCTAGAATTAAGTTGATTTTAAATATTTTCTGAGCCAGCTGAGATTTAAGAGAAACGCTAAAAGAGGAGGCTAAATTGAGAAGCTCCAAGAATGGACGAGCGGACAGAGTCCAACAGAACGCTCAAAAGAGACAAGTCAGGTAATCGGAGTCGATGCTCTATTGTCACTCTGGAGAAAGAACATGCTTCAAAAATTGTAAAATTAGTATAGAGAATTTATCATTGAATTTTATGGCGAAGGGCAAGCTTAGAGCAGCTGCGAAGGAAATAGATCTAAATAAGTTTATAAATACTTTTCTTATCATCATTTTGATCGAGCTGACAGCTCACCAGTGTCGTCAACTCACTGACATCATTGTCGAGTTCTTATGACACAAGCAGTTCGGGAACAAGCACGGGTAAGTGTTTTTAATACAAATTTTTAGAAAGCTCGGTACAAGAGAGCAACACAGAAAGTATAGCGGCATCAGAAGAAACTTCAGACAGGGTTGCAAAATCAAGATTATTTTCAGCAAGCAAGATTTTATATAAAAAAAAAAAGATAGAAACGGTTGATTTTGATCCAAACTGGCAGAGGCCACATCAATCTCATCGGGATCGGCAGTGACAAGCACAACGCGAAAGAGCGTAGCAAGTACTCCTCCCAGTCTTGAAAAGGCGAGTACTTCTTCGAAAGAGAATATAGAGCAGGAGCCAACGCCGCAGGAATCTGTGCAAGATATTCTGATTGCATATTTTTCAAATTCACTTGTGTGGATATGAAATTTAAAAATTAACAAATTATTGAGCAGGCATAAAAGAACACCGCATCAACAAGAAGTCTTCATGAAGGTAATAATTTAGTTGCGAAAGCATAAGTGAGCATCTTACCGACAGCATTTATCAAACAATCATTCGCCAGGAATTTTTTTCGCTAACATAATTCTGTAGAAACCTCAAAGCGCAAAATATCAGATGAAGATTCAACAGCAGCAACAGAGGGTGAAACAGAAGTGGAAGAAGAAAAGGCTTCTTCTGTGATCGATGGAGAGGATATTCAACAACTTGCGGTCGATCCGGACGACCTTGAAAGAATTGAGGTAGCATCTCATTTTTTGATTTACTTCTCTATTATTTCTTGAAGGAAGCGATCGAAGAAGCCAGACGAGTTCTTGTGACGCGCTCAAATATGCGTCAGAATCGAACAATAACAGTCCGTAAGAATAATATGTCAGGCGACGCCGATGCAGATTATGATTTCCGGAATAGAATAACGCTTCTCAAAAGAAAAGACTCACTCAACTGGCCAGTTCATGAAGACGATCTTATATTTGGAGCAAGTCATGTTGAAAATCTAAAGGTTTATATTATATAAATCATATTAATAGTGTGATTGTATCTACTTACTTTGTTACAGGATTGGCAATTGATTGGGTCAAAAGAGGACTTCATTGAATCGGCGATGGGAGCAGGAGAAATGGACAAACGAATCGGGAATCGACTTCTCGGCAAGCCAAGCTGCATCACTCGCGCCAAGATGGACTTGAGCCACGAAGCACCCCCAGTTTACAAACTTGACAGCCGCATCAACTCGAAGAACGCGCTTAAAAACTGGCAAGATCACATGACACACAGAAAAAAACAGCAGGGATATATTTCTTCTTTGCTTCAAAAAGAAAATAGCCAACTTATTGGAATGAGTGGAGAAGATTTTCGGCACACTCTCGAAGTACGAGAGCTTATTGATAGAGCTATCCCAGCTGTTGATAAGGGAAAAGGATAGGGATCAAAAATTCTTGTTTCAATATAGATCGTGAAGCTCAGAAGTTGACCCAAAACAAAGGCTTTCGAGTTGGCTCTGAATTCTGGAGGCAATACGAAACTATTGGCCCCGAAGAGACTGGCCTCAAAATGAGCCTTGGCTTATCTGAAAAGGGCCAGGCACGTCCTTTAGAACGCATCGGAAAGCCAAAACTCGTCAAAGAAGAAACTTGTGAAAGCAAAAAGTACGCATATCGACCTGACTCGGAATATTTGGTCTCGCGAACTGAAAAGCTAAAACACATTCTTGCCGAAATCGAAGGACACCGTCCCGATATCGACAATATTATCGTCAAAGGCAAAGAATATTACGAAGCCGACACCGAAATTCTCGAGGACCAAGCTCAACAAAGATTAAATAATGGCAACTTTTCTGACAGTGCTTCTGAAGGTACACTTTCACTCTCTAGGGATCGGATTAGCATACCAAAATGAGGAGCTTCCTCCATGATTGCACTTTGGCAAGGAGTTTATTGACCAACCTTATGGCGAACCAAATTGGCAAGGCTTATACAATATTACTCTTTGGCTAATCCGAAATAAAGAGAATCCTCTATTGTTAATGGATTTATCAGAGGCCCAGCAGTTCGAGTGGAAGACTACGTGGTAACAGCCAAGTGCAAAAACGGACACCCAGTTTATCTCTACTTCGATACGATGATAGGCGAGCTGAAGCATGCCAAAATCACTATAACAAATGTTGGCACAACTGTAGCCATGTTCGATTGGCACAAGGAGCATCGAGAAATCAGCTTTGACGGACCTAATCGAAACAACAAGCAGCGCTTTTTCTTCAACGCGGCGACAAAAAAACTCCTCCCTGGCCAAAGCGAGACGCTTCAGTTTTCCTTCAAGACGGAGAAAAAAGGCCATTTCCATGAAGTGTGGAGCTTGCAGCTTAGTCCATCAATGCCATCTTTCACAGTGAGCTTAAAAGGCATCGGAAGACAGCCAGAAAATGACAACAAGTCGGCGAAGAGATTACGAGAAGAAGCATTATCGGCTTCTGAATACATTCTTAACAAAGTTTTGCAGCGAATACGACCAAAGCCACAACCTCTTCTTGGCGAAGCACCCAAGTCAGAAGAAGAGCTCTTCAAAGTTCAAAATCCAACTCTTCCTTATCGATACCAACCGGTTGAAAACATGCGACGAGTCTGGCTCAAGTACATTCTCCGTGCAAGTAGCGCCCAAGAAGACGTTCCAACAATTGGCCTCGTCGAGGACGAAAGTTCTGAAACGTACATTTTTTAAATCAATTATTTTTAATTTTATTTATTCTAGTGTTGAGCAAGTGGATACAACCGTTGAACCATGGGATGATCCAGCCGAGTGGGACTACGACATTCCTAAATTGAAGCGCGAAATTCTCGCCCTTGACGACTTCGAAAGCAAAGAAGATGCGCTTCAGATCATCGAAGAGGCTCTCGTATCGCTTCTCGAAGAAGAAACCTTCCTGCCCCTTCCACAACCGGACATCAATGATGTACTTAAGAACGTCGTTGGCGAATGCATTGAGCGCATCGGAGACGAGATGAATTGGATTCGACAGGCGTTCAAGGTTCTCCCGGTTGAGGATTTCCCCGAACTTAAAGTGAACAGACCCTCTTCATCTGAAACTACCTTGACCAGTATCAGTAAACGAGATTTGAATCTACGAAAAACTCCATCCGCAACAAGAAAAACACGCGCTGGCAACGGTAAAAAGTTGAAAATTCTTTAAAGTTGTAAAGAACAATCATAGCCGCTAAAGAAGCCGCACTTCTCGCTAAAGAAGCCGCGGAGAGAGCTGCGGCTGAGAAAGCAGCTGCAGAGGCTGCAGAAAAGGCTGCAGCAGCGGCGGCAGCAGCAGCTGCCCAGAAAAAAGGCAAAGGTTAGTGAAGTTCTTTCAAAATAATTACAAATAGTTCTACTGACCAAATGTTTTTAAGGAGGTCGTCGTGGAAAGGCGTCAAAAGACGTGGGTCCGCCGAAGGTTGAAATTCCACCAGTGGAAGTTGTCTCAATCACTGATGGATGGCGGGACATCCGTGAGCCCGAAAACGCCAACTTGCAGATCATCATGCAGCGAAAAATGCACCATGTTGTCAAGGAGCTACTGGGCAAATGCGTTGAGAATCTCTGTGATGTTCTGTCCCAAAAATAAACTGTATTTAATATTTTTCTATGTAACCGAATTGTTGATCTTTGCGCGAGTCTGAATCGAAGTCTAAAGATTCCTAAGGAGGATAATATCCTTCTAATAACAAGTTAAATGCATTGTCCTCGAAATCTTGCACTCTTTCCAAGCAAACAAATCGACATATGCTGCCAAATACCGGATAATTAATAATTCCTGACTGACCGCTTTTTAAATCGCTATATAAAAGAGCTTGCTTGAGCAGTCAACATCAACCAGAAATCGAAATGAAGTTCAATCTTTTTTTAACTTATGCAGCGGCAGCACCAAACTTCAATTCATGGGTAAGATTCGCTCAGTTTATAACATAAGCCTTCAAAACTATGGAAATCTAAGATTTATTAGATGAAGCGTCAGGATGAGCCATTTGGATTAAATGCGCTACTCCGAGGTGTGAAAACCGACTTGGACAAAGGCCCAATCTTTTTCGGCGGAGAATACCGACAGTAACTTTCTTTGTCATTCAATAAAATTATTCGTTCTTTTCAATGCAAAGACTTCGAAAAGGCTCGAAAGTATCTCTTCTTTTCAAATTTCGACATTTCAAAAAGGAAGTGCTTAGTTGAACTGGAGCGGAAGTAAGCAGCATTAGTTGCTCTTTTAGAGCGATTTTAATTATTATTGAACCTCATTAGAAGCGTTTTCTAGCGAAACGAGCAAATAAACAATGCACGCGTAGCACCAGAGTACCGTTGTTTACGGCGGGTTGTCAGAGATAAAGGCAGTTTTATTAAATGGATAATCAATACGAATACAGTAGACATTGAATTTTTCAGTTTTGATTTTGCAATTTCTTTTCTGCCGCTTCTTGAGCGCGCTCGAGCTCCAATCTAGAGCGTCGTCGGATCAGGTCTTTCACCACTTTTTGTCCAAGGAATGTCGCTCTAGGTGTCGGTTTGACAGCTTCGGTTTCAGGCTGATCTTCTAAAAGCATTATTGAGTAAGAATATAAATGAAAAGCGTACCTGCTGGGTGGATTTTGATTTCCCCAAATCCTGCCATGTCATCAGATTCATCTGATTCATCGGAGTCGTTAATGGTGTAGTCGAAGTTGGGATTCATACTGAATATTTAAGGAATCGAAAAAAGGATCCACGGAAAAACGTTCAGATAAAATGTTAGTTAGTTTACCTCAAGGACATTGTCCTGACTCCAACAGCTTCACCCTCCTCTTCATCCGAAGTGTCTCCCTCTTCATGTACCACAATCATTTTCTTCTTCTCTTGAGTTGGCAAGTATCGACGGAATCCTATAGATAATTGACTCGTGCTTGTAACTGATATTTCTTACTTATTGTCACGAAAATGCTACAACTGAATAACACAAGAGCAGTAATAATCATAGAAGCATAGGCGTCAAAGGCTTTTCCTTCTTCGATGAAAAAGCCAAACTCGATTGCGTACTGCTTGAATGAAAACTCGGAGTCCAAGTCGACTACGAAGTGGTAAAGTCCACTGCGATATTCGGGTATGACAATGTAGATGTCGTCCATGAATAGGGGCTGATCATGGCGATGATCCTCGGTATGATTTACAGAATCGATAACGTCTGCAAGTTTTCCACTGTATTCATAGTCCAACGTAGACCCCTATTTTCAATTCAACCGATCAATTTCGAATAACTAATCAAACCTGTCTACAGTGGCCGACATATTTCTTTGGAATAGCGTGTTCAGGATTGTTGGTCTCGAAAATGAAATAATCCTGTAAATCTGGACTGCGTCCATTCTTCTCGTACAATGACACCTTCACATTGCCAATAGCTTCTTTCACCAATTCCAACTTGAAGCAAAACGCGCTGTTCTGAAAATAAACTTAACAGTAGAATTTACAATTGCGGAAGTGGATAGCACTTGTGAGATTATGAAATAGATTTGCTTAGGATGAGGATGCCCTTTGTCGGTTTACAAATGTTTGGACCAGAAATGCGCAGAACAGTTTCCACGCCGTGGCAATCGACAGAGAAAATAAGGACTTCGCGGAGATGCAATCACGTTAGTTTAAGGCTTCATGTGATGCCTCTAATAGCCTGCTTTCTATACCACCTGACGATAGAAGCTGTTGACTTTTTACGCAACGAGGCGAACGATAAAGTTCACTTGGCTGAGTTCACTTACTGAATTGTTTCGGTAAATGTATAAGACTTCTTTTAGACAACCGGGCGTTTCAAAAGCGTAAGGCTAAAACAAAATTAAAGATGTAAAGAGTGCTTTTAGATCTCACCGATCTGTTGAGTGCCTCGCACCCATCCCTATACTCGCCATCTTCAAGAGCAAGACTTGAGGCGGAAATCATTTCGGACTCGATACCAATTGTTTTGAGTGAGTCGGTGACTTGATACTGGCTGACTATGTTGGTAACGGATTCTTGGGGACAAATGTTCGGCGGCCCTGACGACCAGAGATAATTCCAGAAGGAAGTCGGTTGGAGTTGACCCGGTTCATCGCTGAACAACTGTACACATTTCAAACAAGATTTGTCTTGGCTAGCCTCGTTGTTTGTCCACGGCTCGCAGTTCTCCATATTGACGTTATATAGTTTCGCAGAATTGTCTATACTGATTGATCGGCCAAACTTAGACGGGGGTCTAAAAGTGAGTTTTTAATTTCAACCAAGTCCAAGTCGTCTCCCGAGTGAGTTTGACTACTGTCCTGAAACGCTCCGGGAAGATGTTAATAAGCCCCTATCAGAACATGTAAGTGAATTATGAAAGGATCGGCCTAACTTATGGAGTGGCTAGAGGTGACGAAGTCGCTTAATCCCACCTGTAATTCTCCGGGAGATGCAATACCATTGGAATTTCCAGACAGCTTTTGTCGTTTATGTCCCAGAAAAAACTACGTGCCCACCACGATTCCGGGTACGCTCTGCTTCCGGGTATCATTTGCTTTTGATAATTTCACGAGTATAGCAAAAATTATTACTGATAGTGTATAAGAATTCAACCCGTTTCTAGTTGAACAGTTCGTATTTCGCACCTGGGCTATGGATCCGTCGGATAGCGTTATATTTCGGAAGTCCATGACTTCTTTATGGCGCTTTTTCAGCTGATCAAGAAAACTGCTCCCATGGCCCACACCATTTTTACGCCAGTTGGAGATGTCTTCGTTCATTCGCTCGCTTGACGAGTTGTACATCCTCATCCAGTGGTGGCCCATCAAAAAGCGAAAAGAGGCAAAGTAATCCATCGTTATGTAGCTCTCTGGTGGATCGATGTTGAAAGTAAGCACAAGTGACTGCTCCTTGCAACTTGGAAGTGGGTCGCTAAGGTAGATGAATGCCGATGTGACGACAAAACCAGACTGTGCAGAACTCTGCTTCGCTTCGAAAATAAAGTCGACCACTATGCCACCATCACTGTTATTTCTAAGATCGTACGTGTAGTCAATGGCTTGTTCTTCTGTTGTAGTCAAATTAAATGAGTAGTCACCGCTGTCGCTCTTTATTATGAGGGACACGTGAGCTTTGGTCGTCTTGTCAAGCTGAAACTCTTGTGGTCCATCATAAACTTGAAACAAGTTTCAATAAATTAATTCAAGACTAAGAAATTACCAATACGTCGGTCGCAAGTTTGATCCAACACGATTTCCGTGAGGGATGAGTTCACAGATAATATTCCATAAAGCCGGCTTTGACCCTCTTTTGGTTGCATCCAAACAAGTGCGTAGAAGCCGCTATCCGTATTCAGCGCCTAGTTGCCAGAAATTACTCGTTAATTCGTCTTACTAGTGCAGCGTATGACACTACCAAAAAGAAAAGCTTACCTCAAGAGTTGGGTCTGACTCGGCTACAATCAGCCACGCAACTTTAACGTTATTTTGGTGACAATTCGTAAGTACTGCCAGACGCTCGTTGACCGGGTCTGTAAAAGGCTGTTTCTTTTTCTGCTTGTAAAATATTATAGTGTTATTATTTTTATAATTTATCAGTTGAGCACCCTTATCAGAAACAACAGAAAGTACATCAAATCCGTTTGAATTAATATCAGAGTAGCTCGCATGCTCAAAATCGTATTCAGACCACGAATCGCCATCGTCGTGAGAATACAGTAAAATGTTTTTTCCAGAGACAATCATGATCTCGCAGTGTTTTCCTAAGCAATCCAACTTTAGTGTTTCATCTTGAAGAGAGGTAGTGATGGCTCCACTGAAGCGATGACATTTATATGCGGTGCTACTTGTCTCGAATGACAGATGAGTCCGATGAAGACACAAATCGTTGTTGGTTGCGTCGTATCGAAGAACGAAAAAGTCGTGCTCCACCCCAAGGTCAAGGGTTCAAAAACGGTCTTCTGCTTAAACCGGACTCATATTGGAAAATTCATGCCGTCGAAAGTTTCTTTGAATGATAAGAATCATGTTTACATTTTGAACCCTAGCTTTGCGTCCGATGGGGCTTTCCACACTGCTGACTTCACATTTTTTGTTGATGTAAAAGTCCTTGAAGCCAGCACTTTCCGTGTCCCCATTAAAGGCTCCACTGGTGACAAATTCTTGGTGAAGCGAAGTTTGGTCCTAAAAAGAAAAGCTATATATTTTGGAGATGTAACGTGAAAGTGAGAACGCTTTTGGAGCGCTGCGCTTTGAATTTCATTAAGAATAGACAAGAACTTGATGCGCTTACTAGCAGTTCACTGGTCCATGTCGTTTCGGACGTGTTAGTGAATGTGAGCAGCATAAATTTGTCGTTCGTCACCAGGTAGAAGGCATCCACGTTGCTACTCAGGGTTACTATCACGTGAGCAATCATCGTTTTCTAAGCGCAATCGAAAACCCGCCCTGTCGCAGTTTAAAGGCATATTTCCGAAGAGGCCCACATCGCTGGAAGTGCTTGGCAAGCCCTGGGTCGTGAGTACATTGTAATCAAGCGTGATCTAGACAAATAAGTGATCACATTGCAGAAGAGATTCTTGAAAGGTTTCTCGCATTTGATAACTAATGTTCAAAATTTACAATTATCGGAGTTCAGGTCTGACACGAAGTTCGCGCTTTTGAATCAAAATTTCTGACTATTAAAATGCTAGTAAAGATTGTTCTGGTACTCTCGAAAATACAGGAACATGTGTTTACAACGAGTGTCACTTACGATCTGATTTTGGTTGATTTTCCTAAAGACTTCTTTCCCAGGAGGGTTACTCGAAAGCCAGCTTCCGCCTGATAGTTTCACTATTCGCCCAGCGGTGGAAACTGCAAAGTGAGTATTCGTTCCAAGGGGTACCCAGACCACGGACTTTTGTAGATTTCAAGGACTAGAACAAAAAAATCTAATGTCGTGTCTTAAATCGTTAAATTCATTCCTGAGTGTCCCAAATCAGCCCAAGTTTACTCTCATCCAGTGTTTTCATCATTTTAGAGTTCGAGGAGCACGGCAGTTCGATAAGTCTCTTTTATGATAAATAAATTTCCTTTGAAAGAATAATATCTGCACAAAGCACATAAAAAGAGAATTAATTCTTGCTTAAATTTATCACTAACTCCTATGTTCCACTCCTTCAGTTGTCGGGTCGAAAGAAGTCGTGCCGAATTCCTTACTGAGTTCCTCACTGATCAGCGCCAAAGGATCATGAGCGAGAATTTTGATACCACTTAGTAAATTAATGAATATATATTTTTCAATATTCAAAAAATAGTTTTGTTTCTACAAAAATATTCTTGATGTTACCTGTCTTGGAGACCCAAGTTCTTGCTCTTGATAACGCCAAGGTAGTACGGACGGAGATCGTTTTCAGAAACTGCTAGCTTATTGGGATAAGCATAGATGTTTAAAGTCATTTCTTTGTGAAATTTCATGAAATTTGTTATTCCAAATCTTAAGAATAGTCTCCAAAAGCTCGTTATTTTCAAATTCGTCGGTTGTACTGTTCCAAGTTAAAGGGGAACTGACTGTCACGTCTTTCCATGTGAAGTAGATGTCAATTTTGTGATAGTAATTCAATTTCCATTCATCGTTCGCACTGGCGTCTAAATTTTAATGTATTAGTTTACCACTCAATACGAATTTTTGTTTACCTGTTAAACTACATTTCAAGGGGTCGTATATTGAAACTGACTCGCTGCAGCTGAGAAAAGTCGCTTTTACTTGATAAAGAATCAAGAGGGAGGACACGATCATAGATTTCATTGCATTTGTCTTTCTCTTTTCTCCACACTTATAAATCTACATCCCCTGAAAAACAAATCATTTGATAACATACTGGCTCTAGAAAAAACTGGTGAAAATATGCTATCTCCGAAATCATGTGTCTTTGGCAAATAAACTTTTTTCATTTGGAAATAGGACAAACAACGTAATATAAATTTACAGATTAAAAGATACGTCAGTTACGGAAGCAATTTTAAAAGAGAGAAATCCAAAGAGACATTCTTAAGACATTTATGTTGCAAATTTAGGCGACTGAGCGGCGCATCACAAGAATCGCGGAATGCTTCGTTCGCAGGTTGTCGATGGTTCGCGCGGGCCAGCGTCCGCGGCGGGCGCTCCACTCTCTTATCGATTTATGGTGGCGCTCTACATTAACTTTACGAAGCTTTAAGCAACCGTGGCGCCGGAAACTGTATCCAAATCAGTCCCACAGCCGACGCCGCCACCACCAGAAAAAAGAGAGTCTACTTCATCGACTTCACGAAAAAGAAAACAACTTTCTCTCAGGGTCGGTTCAGCACTTTCAAATTTAATAAAGCCTCTCCGTGCTTAGTATTTGAACCGTGTTAAAGGATGAAGTTATTGTCGAGCTTTTCGATTTTCCAGCTTGTTTTTGCTCGATTCGAGCTCGGAGGTGACTCGAGCCCAGCCACCAACGCCGACGAGGCCGATGAAGGAGGCCTGGAATGGCTTCGTTCTCGTGCAAGCTCAACTTCAATCAACCTCTCTCAGAAACGCTCTAACTTGATGCGTTTTCTTTGGCAGAATCCTCTCTGCAGAGACATCAACAAATGCGGTGAGTAGATTTCAGATATTTATTCTTGGGGAGCACCAAATTACCTAACCATTCTAATTAAAGAATGCGGTGGTGAAATCGGCGGCAAAAAACAGCTAGAAGGAACGATTACCGTCGGAAACGGGGAGGATGTCGATGCGAGATATGATCGCCGACAAGCCTGTATGTGGCACATTAGAGTTCCCGACAACTACACCATCCACGTAAGAAACAGTCCGCATTCTTTTGCTTGACAAATTTAGATGCAATTCGATCGAGAGTACGGCTTCGACGTGGAATACCACAACTTTTGCGGATTCGACAAGGAACGAGTTGAAAAATAGAAAAACGAATTGATTGACGAAATTCTAGTGAAAAGAGAATCACGTTAAAAAGTGAACAGCTATTTTATCTCGCTCAAGGTCCACATTCTCAAGGGACTTTTCGGAGCGAATAAAAATTTCGAAAAAATTGCGCGATTCTGCGGTCCGCGCAAAAATTTCGAGCCGCTGCCATGGGATGGCAAGAGACGAATCTATCACAACGAGGGGGACATGGACTTTTGGGACAGACCCTATGATATCAAGAGCAACAAAGTAAGACAGTCTACCATTTTCATTAAGCAAATACTTTAACCAGGCAACTGTTGCATGGGACGCTGATCAAACGAAAGTGCACAAGGGCTGGAAACTCAATTGGTGGGCAGTTGCTGCTGAGCCGATGGAATCCGATCGTCTGGAAGATAGTAACTCGATCACAACTTTCTCACCTCTCTAAACCTATGCTTTCTTTAGACACGAAGTTCGATACATTAGCCGGTGTGCTCCATCTCCTTACTGGCAAGATCCGCCCATTGATTCAAGCGCAGATAACGCTTCCCGTGCGTGTCAAGCAAAACCAACTTCAGCACCTGAACAATCTTCTAGGCAAGCTTGAAGACGCCATTTCAATCAAGGTAAAACACTTTCTCCTTGTTTGCAGTGTTTTATTTCTATTCAGGGCCCTCTTGGATCCAAGAGCTGCTCAGACATGGAAGACTGGCAGCCACCATCGCAGAAATTGAAGCAGATTCTCGCTGAAGACCACACTCTCGAAGGCTGGCTCGCCGAAGATGGCCCTATCGTCCAATACGCTGCTTACTACATCGGCGAGTGCAAGAACTACAAGTGGGACAAGCGCGTCAAAAACGTTTACGCGAAAACCACGAAAAATCTCGGTCGCGCTAGAAAGCCGAAATTCTAAATTTCATCTGGTAAAGTATTATTGCTTTCTTTAACTTTCAGACTCGTAAACCTCGCCACACATATTGTAAAGATAAAGACCCAGACCGTGTGAAAGCTTCTGATTCGATTCGCGCGTGGATAACTATTTACTGTAAATACGATCTTTTTCAACAAAATGTATTTGAATAAAATATGAAAATTACAAAAAATGGAGGTATTCAGTGTTTTGTACAGGGCGAATGATGTTACTGTGGTCGGCTGGTAGCTGAGCGATCTTTCCGTAGCCAAAGTGGTCCATGTACTCACTACAGAGATTTTGGATTTTGTCGATTGTTCTGAATTGAAAGTTGAATAATTGATTCTTACTATTTTCGCCGCTTTTCGAATAACTTATATATTGTTCATATTGATGCCGAACAGTTAGGGACTCCCTGGCAGGGAGTCTTAAAAGAGCCAAGTCTTCCTAAAAAACGGCAGAATTTTGTGTGTAAAAATCGGCTAAAAGCTTAAATTAACTATTTTATTGTATTGTTTTATCGATTTATCTTGCGGGATACTCCAGAGGACATTTTCAAACACGTACGTGTAGTTGAGCGTTTTCATCCATTTGTAAGGAATGAGCGACGTATTCCGTCCAAAAGTGGCGAATCGTCCAGGATGCTCGAGCGCTTTCGCAATTGGGCCAAGCGCCTTCTCGTCACTCTTTGTCAACCGATATCAGTTAGGATATAGAGAGAGCACGTTCGCTTGATTGAAATATTGGTCTGAGCGTGTTTACAAAGGGAGCGAATGCAATCGGCCCCTTCAAATTCATTTTGAACGGTTTCCTGGCCCACGTTCTCTGCGCTCTCCATCTGGTCGTAGTAAATGTCGCCAAGCCACTCTGCTACCTCATTTGTCTTTTTCTGGCTTCCACACAGCTCTATTAATATACCCCTCGTACTAACTACTCATTAATTCCACGTTAGTTTTTTCGACCACAAAAATATTATTTCTCATATAAATTTTTTGTTGGCGTCAAAAAAGGACTTCGTAAATTCTGGATCTAGACTTGAAAGGAAGTGTAAGTGGAAAAAGCCGTGACTGGTTGAGTCCCGCGTAACGTAACAATCTGGCGGCCGTGGCATTCGTGGCAAAAGACATGTCTTCATACCGCAAGATCTTCGTGCGCGCCCTTCACCGTCCAAATTAGCCAGAATACCAATAGCTGCTTACCTAAGCCATGGGTGTTTTCTGAGCGCGGCAACGTTCTCCATCGATTTGGCGCAGACGACGTTGTTCAAGTTGCCCAAGAGTTGTTCCTCGTCCTGCACTTTCATATTGCGCCGCGCCTGGTAAGACGAATCTGTCATAATCGCCGCCCTCGATGCCAAAATCGACCTAAGCGAGAGGTAAGCGACACGTGTTCACGAGGAAATCAGAAAGCAATGAGCACGAACCTGGGATCGCGCACCAGCATGATGACTTTCAGATCTAAATATAATCAACCTTCTGACCGAAAAGTGAGCTACAGAGGCTAACCAAAAATAACAACAACGATGAATAAGCCTTGATCTCAGTTTCGTCTTTTTGTGTAACTCTTGTTTTTGCAGCGTTGAAATATTTACGAAAGCAGGTCTTTATGACTCAACGCGTTGCTCTGATAAGAGTTGTTAGTTCTAAAAATCCACCTTTAGAAATTGCATCTCCGGAGTACTTTGCTCTTGTATTTTTGGGAATTCCGGAAATAGCCCCCGTCTTTTGATCGTTGCACAATAGGATGGACTTTCTATTAACAAGCGTCACGACGGGGAGTATCAATTCTAGAGTAATACTTATGTAACGCAAAGGGAAGCAATACACTTCCCATGGATATAAAGTGAAGGTCTGTTGGATGAACCATGCGCTGTAAAAACAGTGTTAGAAGCCCGCTGCGGCCGTGAAAGAATATCAAAGTCCTTACACGCGCATCCTTCCAGCAACTCAACTTGAAAAGCTAAATCTTCTCTAAACACCATCTCAACCAGCAAGGAAAATGTTAACGATTGAAGAGGACGCAATTGGGAACGCTTTTTAACTCGTTTAGAAAATATCATAACGCTGCATATTCAAAATCTTCACGTTAAAAAAATGAACAGCCAAAGCTGGAGAAAGAATTGGAGTTGTTACGGTCGACAGAAACTATTTTAAGAGGCTTGAACTTAGAATTCAAATTACCTACGTGTTCGAGGATCGGCTTGAGGAGCTCTAGATCGCACAGTCGTATAACTTTGGCGACGGGAATGCTAGCTAGACACATCTCGCGGGCCAGCTGCACATTTACAGGGCGGCAGTGGTACCTTATCAAAAGAATAGCGATTCCAACTTGTCTAACAGTATCTTCTCTCTCCCGTCAAGGCATTTAGAATCAGAATTGCCTACTCACCTGCAAAGTCTTTCCAGCCCATCGAAGGAGAAGTCTGACGCGCAAAACGGAGGCTTTAGACTGGGTTTTACAGAGATCCCGTATTTTCATTTTATGATAAAAGGGGTAAATATTGTGGCTGATCTGTACTCTTTCGGTTTCTAAAGAGGAATTAAGAAATTTTCGAAGAAAACGTTGGTTTATTTAAAGGCGAGAGCAGACTAGGAATTTAGCTGCCACGTGGATGCGTGATTCTCTGTTTGGAATGTGAACCCGTGAACCTTGCACAGCCGGTGGCTTTTGTAGCGGAAGATGAAGTTACCGCGGTGGTCGAATTCGTCGTTCACCCCCCAACCGTTCGCCTCCTTTTTCTGACTCTCAATCTTACTCTCTCATTTCTAGTATCTTCCAGTGAGTCCTATCCTTGTAGTGTTTGTAGCTATGTTCACTTCCGATAACATCAGTGAAGTTACATCTGAAGCCTGTTAGCTCTTATTGGATGATTTTTTCATACCGAAGATAATTTTCTTGGGAGTTTTCAAAGTGATTAAATCGTTTTTATTTTATTTCTCACCGAGTACAGAATAATCTCAATGGGATATTGAATACAATTCTGGAAATGTTCAAGATTTCATTTTATGGCAATTAAAACTTTTTTTCTGTTTTTTGATAATTATCAAGAGGGCACCCAGTATAAATGGCACTTCGCTGTCAGAAGAGGGCGCCCGATGGAATGCCCTCTCAGTTGGATACCGATTTATAGATGCTATCGCCATCTTACGAACAGTTTAGGTTGACCTAGCTCTTGATATAGATAATGTAGGTTTAAGATTATCAAATCGTGTTTTGAAAATTCCTTCCTAAGTGTGCTATTCTTTTCTCATTCGTGTCTCTTTTGCAGCCTTTTTTCAGGGTTCATTTGAATAGCCAATTTGGCAGCAATTTACTTACTGAGTACAATTAGGCGTTAGTGTGAACCCTGGCAGTGTTATAAAAGGGGTGGAGTGGCTCGAACATGTAGAACACCTCCGGGTGCACGTTGAAGGCCTCGCCGACAAAGGATGAACCAGAGCGCATGAAACCACTCAGTACCACTGCGCGAGGCTTCTTTTCTCCCTCGCCTAATTTCATTTAACTACAACCGCTCAATACAAATACGTGCCGTTCGCGATTATAAATGTTCAAATTCAAGTTGAAAAAGAAAATTTGTTTTACAAAATAAATCTAATTCATTAAATTCAAGAGCTCGACATGGAAAATAGTCGCGCGAATTAGTCCACAACAGAATAAACACTAGTTTGCAGGCCCTAGAATCCAAAACGTTCGATTTTTCGCCCACTGAGGATTAAAATTTGAACAAAAAGCGAATATCGAAAATATTCTTTTACGATAATTTTTACTCTACCTGCCATTGTTGTTTCTTGAATGGCATTCTTGAGAATTTCAGTTTTTCGAAAGCTGTTAGAAGTTGCATTTACGTGCAAATCAGCCGCATCAGCGGCGCTTGGCAATGCGTTCTGGCGCATTCCGCCATGCTGCGATAATATCTCAAGTTAGAAGTCAAAATCAACCAAAACTGAAGTCGTAATACCTGAAGCTCTCGCTTTTTCCAAGTTATGTCATGTAAGTCTAAAGCAGGAAGCTTTGAAACGGAAAAATAATTAACAAGAATGAAATAAGTTTCCAGAACTATTGAATTCAACATAACTGTTCCTTTATCCGCTGAATCAAATACTCTTCTGAGCTTTCCTCCTCGATGCTTCGAATATTTTCTCTTATAAAAAACAAAATCACCAGCAACAAACAAAATCTGGCTATGAAGACTAAAAGGCGGAAGAGAGGCTTCATCGAGAGCGTTTTTGACGTAAGCGGACTTCAACCTTTTGCCGAAAATCGCTTCCAAAATTTGTTTTTTCATCACGTGCATGCGGCGACGCTTATCAAACGCGATTGTTCAAATGTCAAGATAGCTTCAGAAATCCAATCAAGACCATTTCGACTATGTTATGTTTATTTCAGAATACAGGAAGACATGTTTAACATATTACGGCATAATTAACATTCATGCATTTACTCAAGTGGAAGAAAAGATTTTGAAATTTCATTTTATAAACTGAAAATAGTTGGGAAGTAGCCAGCTTATATGTCCAGTTTCGCCAAAAGATGGCGCTATTCAAATGGAATCGAATCAACAATCAGCAGGACACTTTTGAACCTAAAAGCAGCTGGACGCAGTCTTGTATCGCAGCTGTTACTAAATTTTGCTTTCGAGAACATTGGCAAGCGTTTATTTTTAAATAAAACTTATTTTTTCATTAAAGAAACAGGGACCAAGCATAAAATTTTCGGCTCTTTGCCAAATATTGACAAAATTGGTCATCTGTGTCGCGAAATAGGTCTCGCCCGTTGGCCTTGTGACTCATTTTGACGTCTGAAAAGAGAAAGGATCATCCGCGATCATGATGCTGCCCTGGCGTCCCATTCAAACTCAACTCGCCAAGAGAATGCTCGGCGGCTATCTTCCCGAAATCGGCTCCGTCGAGAAGCTCAAGAAAGACACACTCGTCTCGCACGTTATTGGCAGCAGCAACGATAAAAGAAACCATCTTGGACGATACAAAGTAATTTTTCATAATTCAAATTTTTATTTTCAGATTTGATTTTTAGCAATTTTGAAAACTCAACTTTTGTTTTCAGAAAGCTGTGAACAAACCGGAGTTAGCTCCCCGTTGCGCGAAAAGAATGTGTTCCAAACCAGCCAGTCTCGGTGGACATGTTTGGATAAAAGGAAGGGCTTCGAATTCTTTCTGCAATAATAGACCTAAATGCACGTTTGCGAAGCTCTCGTAGGACGTAATTCAAATGAAGTTTGTTATATCGTGCCGCTGTGCACCTCCTGCAATAATTCAAGAGGGGAAAACTTCGACGGCAAAAATTCAGACTGGTTTCCGGTCAAAGCGAACACTCAGGCTTGATTCAAAAGCAAATATGTTTTCTTAACCATTTCTCGCTTGCTGACTATCAAAGGGTTTCCTTCTATTAGAAAAGGAGACAAACTCTTGGTCGAAATTCGAAAAATGTGAAAAGGTTAAAATAGAAATTTAGTTTGGGCTTCTTCTTTGAATCTTACTCAAAGGCGCTGGTTACGAAAGTTGTTCCGGGAATGTTCCAAAACTATTTTCTCTTTCAGCGGCGAAATCGAAAAACTGCACCTTCTAACTTTATTTCTGCTTTCTTCAATTCTCCATGAAAAATTCAACTTATGCATTCTTCTCTTGCTTTACTCGCTTTCTGCCAACATGCTCAATAAAAGGACATCAAAGTAAAGAAATTTTATTTTGTCTCAATTCAATAGGATATTATCTTTAAAACTCGAACTTGCCTTTGCTTTCCACAAGCAAGGGTATGGCTTCTCGTGGCTTCTAACATTTCATAGGCTTTTGGAATAAGGCAAATCTCAGAACCTCGCAGGAGCAATAATTTATGGGCCATAAATTAAGGGTCATTAACTAGTCAAAAGTCATCAGCGGAAAGCTCTCTCGAGAACTGAAATCTTTCTCATTTGGATGCTGAAACTTATAAGAAATCTTCGTATTCAATATAATTTATCAATATTCGAAAGTTTACGAATAGCCTTCCTGTATAATATACAGTGTATATCTATTTTCTGACAGCCTTTAATAATATCCATTGAATATAATTTTCCAATAGATGTTCGTTCAATGCTTGTCGCAAAAAGTGTTCCCACTCCGAGAGTAATTTATTTTTTTCCCAGGATCGTCAATTGCAATTTAGGGGTGAATGCTCGAAGACAAAGAACGCTGCTGAAAAATTCACCCAAATCAGTTTCAAATGAATAAAGCATACGGCTCGTGTTGGGCGCCTTGCGTAATTATCTCAACCCATTCACGAGCAATTGGATCAGACAGAAACACACAGGACGCGTCGGAAGAAGGCGAATCCAATTCTAGCGCCGAGAATCGCCGAATCCTTCAAGAGTAGCTCCAACAAGATCAAGCATAGGTATGTCTCTGTCAACAAACATGATAATAATGCTACTACTTGCATAATTGTTAGACACCGTGGCGCTATTCGAACCGATTATGAAAATAATCGCCTTTTTAAAAAAGGGTTTCGCTTTAGCCATTCTTGAATGTAGAAAACGAGCAATTATATGATTCCCCGTGTGTCGCACTTTTTTTAAACTGAGAGGAGAATTATCTGCCATTTCTATTCTTTCAACCGTGGAACATTGAAAACGATAATCGCCGATTTTTCATCCCATTTTTCGTCTGCGTGTATATTTGGAGTGCGCAAAACACTACTAATGGCTAAAGTAATCAGCCCAGCTTTGAAAATATTTAAATGAGATTGCAGCCCAATACATTGAACTCCAGATGTTCTAGCCGTTTAGACACAGTTGGAATTCATTTATTAAACATTCTTGAGTCTAAAAAGTTTGACACGTTTTCTGCAACAGAGATGGGTAGCTCTCAACAAGGAGATCGATGGATAGCATCTTTGCTGTAGGAAAATTTCCCAAAGTGTTCCTTTTAGAGCCCCTTTGTCGTGTCGAAATCGGGAGGTCCGATTTTTGGTGCCCGATTTTGTTGGGGTAATTTGCGGGTGGAAGTGGGCTTACTATCAAACTAATCATCGTCATCAGTTGCCGTCCTTGAGGTGAATGGCTTCTCGACGTGTTGGGTGACGTCACGTAACTCGAGGCCATTTCAACCTTTTAATTTCCTTGAGAAACGGGGCTCGATGAGGATAACTTTGCGTTCAGAAAGGGAGAGAAAAGATGAGAAGTCGCTGGACGCCGCTCCTCCTCGTCATACTCGGCCTCACGCTCAGCCGACTCGCACCGCCGCACATCGTTCATGCTCAGCTACGAGTTTTTAACCCAAACAACAAAACCAACCCTATATTTTCTTAAATTTCAAAATTAAAACTCTTGCAAGTTTGCTGAATTCGCTGACTTGGAAGAAGAGGAGAAAGAAACGGCCTCCCCGACTTTTACGTAAGTTAGACCAAAATTTTTCATACTTTTCTGCCTTCTTGATATTTTTTTCTTGTTATTCTAAACTTTAGAATCTAAAGGATTCTGAAAGAGATTCAGCATTTCAAAGAGGCTTTTATGAGCCAAAGAGACTGTTGGGTTGATCTGGATAGCCTGCATGGTGGGCGCCCTGGAATAAACTCTGTAACCTTGCTGTGATAAAAAAAATTATTGCAAATTAGCGTCACGTTGAGTTTGACGCGAATAGCGACGATTAAAACGTAAAAACGGCGTCCAAAGTCTGATACGTTTTTTTAGTTCACTCTGGCTCGCTTCAATTTGGTGGGAGGCCGGATATCAACAGGGCCGCGGCGAGTCCAAATATCCTTCATGCAATGAGATCAGGTATAATTGTGCCCTTTGACGCGGTAATAAATTATTTAAACAAGAATGGCAATGAAGGCAAAGAAGACATTTGAGGATTACCAGCTGCCGGATTGCGACGCGAGCGGGCTTTGGACACCTCTTCAATGCTCGGACAAAAACTGCTGGTGCGTGTTTGTTGATTCTGGCTACCGCATTCAGCGCGTGCCGTTTGGTGAAGTTGACAGCATGCTCATTTGTCCGAAACTCTACCTCTTCGGAACTGATCCATGCAATGTCGCACAAACCCCCTTGTTCACATGTCGCAATGTGCGTTCTTCTAAGCAGAAATGGATCTACAATTCGATCTCCAAGAAATGCGAAGTTCAAGAAAGCTGCACTGGCTTTGCTTCTGCGCAAGAATGCTCCAATACTTGCGGTAATTATAACCATCAACGAAAACTTTTAATCCATATTTTTGAAAACAGATTACAAACATCTGACTCATAAATTCTTCTTCTTGCGGAAGTTTTTAAAAATTATTTTTATCCCGCTGCTCTCAAAATAATCACTTGATAGATCCGGTGCCAATGTCCTTGTGTACGATGCCGTTGAATCGAGGGAATTGCTCATCCGAGGTGATATTTTATCATTTCGTCAAAAGTTTACCCTTCATTTCAGCCCTTGAATCCGCTCATTGCGCCGTCCGCGGAGGATGAGCTCTCCAAATTGACCCAAGAACGTTACTACTTCCATCAAGGCAAAAACGCTTGTGTCAAGTTTGACTCTGGTAACTGTGGCGGCAACTCCAACAACTTTAAAAGCAGTCTCGAATGCCTCGGTAGGTTGAACCCGTTTACATTCCTTGATGGATCCGTTTAGGAACCTGTATTAAAGACACCACTGTAACTGTACAAGCTCGAATTGGTCAACAGCTGGTGAGTTTGCAGCTCCCCGCATGGCTGGTCATCGAGCTTGATCTGTCAGAAACCGAGGCCCGTGACATTCCTCCAGAGCTGCTACCGATGGTGTTTCAGTACGCCAGGCAGCCTTTCTTATCTGGTTAGTAAATAATGACCTTGAATAACTCAAAACAATAAAATCAAGCGCCTCAGCAAGCAGGGCCGAGCAACAGTGGCGAGATGGAGGTGGTTGGAATGCGACTACTTGGGTCGCAACAAGGCATCTCTGCTAGAACTGCGGACAGAGACTCATTGATGGACATGCGAGAGAAGCCGGCTAGGTGTATGGCAAAAACAATGCCAGTGAGTGTCGTTTTTTAACGCGAGAGTGTAAATTCCTTGTGTAGGGCGAATGCCGTGCCTACGTCCCAGCTTGGTACTATGACAAAGAGGAAGATGCTTGCAAGGTGTTTGTCTGGGGTGGCTGCTGGGGACGTCTCGATCGAGAGATGCAAAATAACTTCATGGTTAGTTCGAAATGAAATGAGTAGAAAATACTAGATTTATTAGAAAACTTACAAATAATTTTGAAGGATAAAACTACTTGCGCAGAGACATGCTCGAGTATTGATCGCTCGAGAAACCCATCTGATTTCCGCGATTTCCTGCTGCGAGGAGATGACGAGAGCCTCGCCCAAATCAACCAGCCGCAGATGAATGTCGGGGTTCCGCCCATGGCAATCCCTTACGAAATGGTTGGTGAGCAGCGAGCGCAGCTCGAGAATCTGATGATGCTCGGATGAGCTGAACTAGTTGGCTGTGCTGTCCAGATTAAAGACCACTAAACTTATCTCACTGTACTCAAAATCCAAATGCCCTCACACTGATTTCAAAATGTCCCTCGTGTAATTTATGCTCCGCTCCTAATAAATAAAAAAACAAATGGAATATCGTCGAATGTTCTCCGAAGCGATCAACGATGATAATCTAGGCTACCAAGTTCAACTGCGACCAAGTAACCTAAATTAAGTCATCAGTGATCGACATTCAAAGGATTTGAATCAAAGCATAAAATTATAGATTTCGTCGAGTGTGCTTTTTTATGCAAAGAACTGAATGGAACTTCTTGATCAGCTTTTTTTATCAAGCAGGTTCCTTGCAGTCCTTCCTTCAAAAAGCCGAGAAGCATAATGACCAGAGAAATGGACTTTTAAAAACAACGACGTCGATTCTAGAGAGATTCAGAAAATAGTGACACATTGACTACGCGCGTACCTTCTCGAAATGTTGATGATTCTAACAATCCTATCGCTTTTGCATTAATTACAGTAGTTCTTTAAAACTAAGTCGCAACTTGGAGCAAGAATTCGCGGAATTTTCGCGCCTATCATGCCCAGGTCCAGAGCCAAACAAGAGGAGATGGCTCGCGCGCGATAATCAGAAACATGGCATTACAGGCTGACCATCGACGATACGAAATTTGTATTTGTTGGAGGCCTCTCACCTCTGTAGCGACTCCGTTAGGTGGAATTTCTAAATTGAGTCGTAACAAGCGCCCCCACCATTAAAATTAAAATAAAGCCAATAGAGTTATTGACGCAATTACGATAATCGATTGGAAAAAGCTAAACCTCAAAAATACTACAACGAAGAAAGAAAAACGAACAAGAAGCTCAAAAAACAGAGAGAAAAAAAACACAATCGACAGAGACAGACCGAGAGACAGTAAAATTAAACAAAGCAGATGTTCTCGAAGGCCACATTCATCACATTTATTGTCTACCTCCAACTCAGCACAATTCAAGCACAAGTTCGCTCCAGACGATGTCCAGGTATAAATCCACATATTTTTACATGATGTGGACTGAATACTCATTGCTAATCTGAATAAAGGAGCTAGAATAATGGATTACATATGAGCTATGTACTGTGGAATGTTACGTTTCATAAAATTTGTAAAGCAGGAACAATAATTGACTAAGGTCAATCAGGCGTAAATCAACATAATAAAACATAAACTCAAGGGACTCCGAATTACTGATAGATTCGTTCAGATGGGAATTGGTTTCTATTAGAAGATCCTGGGACAAAATGCTATGCAAAAATGAGAGGCCAATACACAGTTGAACAGGCTCATAGGGAATTGTTAGATTTCTGCCATAAACTAAAAGTTGACATTTGGAACAACCAAATCAATTGAATGCCTTCACTTTAAATTAGTTGTAACACTAACAGTAAAAAGAGTCTGCGACGATGAATCAATTGGAAACAGAATAGCGCGAGTAGCTTTGCCGCAAAACGAGCGGGAGAACCAATTTCTCGTTCAACTGCTTGTAGAGAAGCGCGGCAAAAACGCATGGATTGGAGCTGAACGGAACAGAACCTATCTCACTTCAAGAACCGTGCATGGCCTTGGTGGCCGTCCACTTTTGTTAGGGCTTGAAAGACATGTAAATTAAATGGCATAAATGACAAGAGTGATTATTTGCAAGCCCCGCTCAAGTTCAACAAAATGACATTCAAAATGAATCGTTTGTTGAAAAAATCGATCCGTGAAAATCACAACATCGGGCGATATCCCTGGCTGACAAGAAACGGGGAGTGGAAATTCTTCGCGCGACAGCATGAAATCAACAAAGGTCTCAAACGAGAACTTATTTGTGAAGGTACATAAAAAGTCACAGACTAAGTGTACGTTCCTTTTTTACCAGCTCGTTGTAGTGCGCGCGCGACCATGTCGCTCTGGATCACTGGAACATGCAGAACGGACTGTAACTGGTATTCCTTGTCAGGCATGGAATACAACCACGCCTCACAAACCGTTGATTCTTCCTCCTTTTCCGAACCAAGCTGGAGCTCGATGCCACGTCCTCGGTGAAAACGAGCAGCTACCGTGGTGCTACACGACAGGTAACAGAGAACAGAGCAACGTAATCTAATCCTCTTTGCGAATTTCAGACCCAGAGCGAAAGTGGGAGTACTGCGCACTTCCCCGCTGTGCCGAAGACGGGATTAACATTCCAGAGGATGAAATAGGTATGGGACAGTGTGACGGAATCTTTCTATAAAGCCACGTACCGAGCATATTTTTGCATGTTCACCGGATCAGAAAGATTCGTCGGAAAGAAATTCAAGCTTAAAAATCTTAAGAATCTGATCTGAACGAGCTTCTGGATGCAGAAAGATACTGTGGTCGTTCTAACTGCCAGAGTCGCATCATCGGCGCGACGACGTCAAAGCCATGCAACCATCCTTGGATGGCTCAGATCGCCTATTCGAAGCCACAGACTTTTGCGGATCACACCCGTGGACAGCATGCATGTGGCGCCTCAATTATCGGAAGTTGCTGGGTCATCACTGCTGCGCATTGCTTGATGGTCAGTGACAGAAGCTCAAACGCGCGCACTATTCAAGCTGCAGTCGAGCGCGGCACGTTTCAAGTACGCAGCGGAAGATTCAACAAAGAAGGTGACGACGAGATTAACGCACAGGATCGGAGTAAAATGCATAGATAAGAAGCCATTTATTAAATTTCAGATTGATATTAACACTCACTTTAAAATTTAAAGTTTAAATCCGCGAAAGGCTATTGATGTGAAGGACATTTTTGTTCACGAAAACTTTCAAGTCATTTCTGAGTAAGTTAAGTGCGCAAAAATATATGTGAGGGAATGTTTAGAACAGGAGCAGCAAACAATGACATCGCCTTGATTCAGTTGAAACCAGACCACACGGGCAAGTGCTTCAAGTTTGACATGGAAACGGGCCCTATTTGCATGCCGCGCGCTGTCGACTCTCTCAAGGTCAGGGACAGTTGCTACATCACTGGTTGGGGACGTACGTCTTCTGAGCCTGGCGCCCGCTTCAGGTAGTCAACAAACTATGAACACGTAACTCCGTAGCTTTCCAGTGAGACGATCCAGCGTGCCCAAGTCCCACTGACAAAGTTCAGTGATTGCCGGGCAGCATACGCAAATTCCTCCGTGCGCGAGATTTCGCATACACGTCCTGTCACACTTACGCGAAAGTAAGTGCCAAGTTCAAGCTTGTGAAAGAATACTTTAATCAAATCTCATTCAAGGCAGCATTTGTGTGCAGCGGAGCTTGGCGCCATTGACGCGTGTATTGGAGATAGGTGAGAGAGGCTGGTTATGATTCCAACTAGGAGTGATTGTTTTTAGTGGCGGTCCGCTCGATTGCTTTGATCGTCGTACTCAGCGACAATCGCTCGCAGGTCTCGTCTCTTTTGGCAAGCAGTGCGCGGACAAAGTCTACCCAGGGGTCTACACCAACGTCGCTTATTACAGGGAGTGGATCCACAAGATCATCAAAAATCCGTCCGCGCATTCAGTCGTTCCTAGGTAGGCTACTAATTCTAGCATTTTGTTTTGACGCCGCTTAGGAACCAAAACTTGCATCAAAATATGAACATTGACCACAATGTTCTTCGCCACATGAAACCATCAAACTGATTAACTGAAATTACTGTTGTACTTTTGTTCAATATCTCATAAATGAGATGAATTTATATAAATATTAAATAAACGCTTCGACACCTGACAAACCGTGAATAAAAATAGCTTTACGTAAGGTCGTTTAGAAGGCATAAATTTATAACATCAAAGAGGCGTGAAAAAGCTTTCTTCATCCTTAGTTGCGAACCAATATATTAATGGTATCTCCGTACCAACGCGAAAGTCCGAAGGAGATAGAGACAATAAATTCATATTTTATGCGAAGCACTGAAATACGCGACAAACTGATAAAGACGTATCTTATGTTCTGCTGTCTAATCGCGCTGCACTACTACGTCTGGATGCGCATCTTCAACATTTCTAAGAGACAAATGAACACTTTGTTGTGCAATGTGCATTATTTGCACCGGGGAAGGCGAATGCTTTCAAATCTGCTTGAGTCTTCCAATAAATAAATACAAAATACATCGAAAATAATTCAATCTTTTTGATATTATAATTATTTATTTTCCTTAAATTTGACAGTTCACGATGGACGAAAGATGCGCGTTGTACTGCTCAGCTGAGGACGACTAAATTAAAATTATTTGGTGAATCATAAAAAGAGCTTACTTGAAGATACGGACGCGAGCGGCTGGTTTCGAATAAGCAGCAGGAAGACGCGAGGTACTTGGAACCAGAGAATGTCGGGAAGCGCGTTTTGGAGTGAATTGAGTGACTGGGCGTATTGTCATCGGCGATGACGGAATGGCGTACTTTGTGGTGTCAAGCTTTATCATACTGAGGAGTGCTTCCATACTTCTAGGTTGTCCAAAGGTTACGTTGCTCGATGACTCCTAAGTTAATTATTGGAATCAAGGAAGAGATTACTCCCTACCTGATCCCTTTTGAAGGTCCGAGGTAATCTGCTCATCGAGTTCCAGTCGCATTTTGAGTTGAGAGTAAACTTTTTTCTATTCCACTGCACTTGAATTTGTGAAGTGAGATCGGTGGGAACGGGTCCCCCAATTGTTACTTTCTGCAACTTGTGACTGTAACCCGCGTAGCAGCGCTGAAATTCGCGGATCAAGCCAGCCAAGCTGTCGTATATCAATGGCTTGTCAGCTAAATCGTCTCTTCTTGAGAGCCCAATAGAGCCAAGTTGTCCCTCGTAGTAGATTCCTAGCACGATGTGATAGAAAGTCTGCCCATTGCAAACGGATTTAAAAGTAATCGGGAAGCGGATGAGCTTCGGAATGAAGCAAGTCAGATACATTCCTTTAGGGCGATTGAAAAGTGAAATGGGCAAGCTTTGAAGTAAACCTTGTGCTCTTCAAATATCGCTTCCTACAACAGTCGCTTCTAAACATTTGATCGGCATCGAGCAACGGATAATGAATTTCGCCTTTTCCATCAGCCTTGAGAAACCCGTCAGCTTCGATATTTCGAAAATTTGAGTTCCTGTGTGATTGTACTATAAATTATTCATTGTCTGACAAATAGAAGTAGGTCTACCTCAAGCTGGTTAAAGTAGCCTTTGATATTACAGAGGTAGAGCGATACTTCGGCATACCGAGGAGCGTTCTTGTCTAATAATTAATTATAAACATAAGAAAATATAAAAGTTCCTCACCCAAGGCGCTCAATTTAGGTAAACTTGGATATTTTGTTTTGTTATACTTGGCTTTGTCTTCGATTTCTTAAAGCAAATCAAGAGCGGATCGTCGCAATAAACATTATTACTGTATCTTAACTGCTTATCATTTTTGGCGTAGAAAGTGAACATGCGATCCCATGCTTCTTCGGACAAGGGCACTCCAGAGCGGTTGAGTAGAAAGCGGGGGCCCGCGGATTTTCTCTCCTTCTTCTTCATTCTTTTTCCATGACCCGAAGTTTTGCCTGAATGGCTATTTCATTACCACAATTTTTTCTGAGGAGCGCACTGTGTAATAAGATGACGCCAAGACTATAGAAAGAGGAGAAATGTTGTCACGGAGACCTCTGGATTACATCTATTGGATAAGTGGTGCACGCGGCCCTTCAAGGACGCTCTCATACTGTCAAGCGAGACTTTTTCCTTTCGCTTACCATCCGAGCTATTTTCCCAGCCGTTACTGTCATCGGACATTGCTTGAAAACTGAATTACACAGAGAACAATACTTGCAGATAGGGCTTTTATTCTAGAAACTGACAGCAAATAGGGCAACCCGTGATGTGTTTGAATTATATTTACATTCAACAAAGCGGACTTCCGAGAGACGTTCCCGAAAAGTTCAATCAAAGAAAAACTTAGACAAAGATTTCGAAATCAAGGAGGAACGTTTTCCTGGGTGCGCGGCCACGATCGCGGCATTTTTCCGGCTGACGGCTTTTGTACTCCGTTAGATATTCGCCAGCACGCTGGAAAAGAATTTCGCGTTTCTTCTGCTCTGCTCTCTCTAGTTCTTCTCTTCTGCGTAAGTACCACACCATCACAACAATTAAAACCAAAATGCCTACAAATCGACAGTTATTCCTCTAAAAGCCGTCACGTATTATTCTTTTCAAAGATTTAAACTTACATAGTCCCGTCAATGCTCCTCCTAAAGCATTTCTCCATGGATTTGAAACTTGCGTCACTGAATGATGATGTTGTAGCGTTCGCATGTTTTAAAGAAGATATTTTGAAAATAAATGATTTTCTGATTAATATATCTCTGAAATTTTGAAAAGGTTTCTCTAAGCTTACAGTGCTCCAAATGGTCAGGCATGATTATCGTCGCCTTTGATCGTTTTTGAAGAGACGGTCGAAAAAGAACTCGAATATAATTGCCAGTCACTTCCACAAAGAGCGACTGGCATGTGAAGTTGCTAATGAAAGAGGAAGCAAATATGGTCATCCCCAGCGGACGATGATGATCACCAATTGACCTCCGTCAATGACCTCGCGCGCCAGACGTCTTCGTCTCAATGAAACCTTCAATCGTCACTTTTAAATTAATAATATATTAAAACTTCTTCAGCTTGGCCAAGCTGTATTTTTCCCGTTTCAACTCCCAAAGTTCTTCTTTGGGGAGGCAAAGTATGCCGGCTTTAGAGAACGAAAAAGCAAAATCCTTTTGGCGATAGCTAAAACAACCGTTTTCACAGATGGAAACCGTCAATTTTGTAAATTCTTGGCAAGTGCAATACTTTATTACTAATAAATCATACCACTTAACTGAGTAAAGATTCCAGACAAACATTTATGGCGTAGTAAAAATAGAACAACAAAGCCTATTGTGTTATCCCCTTGTCAAATTTGGGATGAAAATAGGGCACCGGAGGCACCCCGGATTCACCCATTCGGAAAATTTTGCGCGTTGTTAGATCTCAGACTCAGTCCGAACGAAATTTTCTGGAAATTTTTCTCACCATAAGAACTCCGAAATGCCTATGTTTTCTGCTGCACGTCTAGCGCATACAAGAATTAATAGAAAGAGATCCTCGAACAAGACAAAGGAATGGTATCGAGTCTTATTGAAGTCAGTTTTTTAAGAGGCATTTATATATCAACTAAAGAAAAGCGCAGCATTGTTCATTCGACAAGGAAAAGACAGGGGATCCTCGATCACATGCAATAGAGCGACACGAGTTTTATCCTTCATTGCAGCTCTCATCCTACTCACTGGTGGCTGTCTTCTCTATACTCTTCCCCGCGAACAAGGCATTCTCGTGTCTGGTGTTTGTTTCGGACTCGCCCTCTTCATTGAAATCTGCACTCTCGCCTTTTTGCTCGAAGAAAGCAAAACTACTGCCAAAGTTTCTCAAATAAACAACGTATAAAAGTGACTGAAATTTATTTAGTCCTTCAGAAATGCCGCAATAAGTTAAAAATAACAGATCAGAAGAAATTGTCATCGAAATTGAATTCGCGTTTGGTCATGTATCCGCCGAAAGTGCCCAGAAAATTGGCGATTTCTTCCGACTCTCGTTTCAATTGGTCGTAGTCTTCTCCGTAGTCGAGATTTTTTGCTGTCAGCTAAAAGAGCGCTTATTATTTTTCCAGACAGATTTATTGGATAGAAATTATAACCCAATTATTATAGTACTAGTTATGAAAAATCGCCTTAGCCATGAAGACTTGAGTGCCGACAACGGAAATCATTTACAAAGCTATCTTTGGTGGAGGAATCTCTTGAACACTTACTGAAGCAAAAAAGAAGCAAAGAAGAGTGAATCGCATTATCTCGTTTTTTCGTTTCAATCAAAAGCAACAATCAAGTTTTGAATGCATATGATTCGATGAGCATGGTTAAATGGGGGATCGGAACTCCCTTGAGGCTGTTTAGGGCGCTCTCTGCTCCCGTCGTGTGACAGGAACCCTAAGCGAACATTTTGCAGCGTGGAAATAGACGATGTTTTACATATACAGTCATTTATTTGAATAATGATGAAAGTTGAAGTTCACTTTTGCACCTTGTAGGGGTCTTCTATGTCTTCATAGTTACTATCGGTGTTGCTGTCGTGGAAGTTGCGTTTGTAATAAGTACGATACCACTCTGGGAAGTTGTTTAGTCCGCTGCCTGGCGATCAATGACTTTCGAATAATTGGAAACATGAAAGGGTAGATGCGGATTAGACTATGTCAGAACAAGTGGGTTATGACTTCGTCCACCTGGGTGGTGTCCTTTGCCCAGTTAAAATGTGTTAATGCCGTTTTCGAACTTGTTAAAGTTTATAATCACATAAACATTAAAATCGGAGCTTCTTTTATGAGCGCTAGGTGTGATGATACCGGCTGTACGACCGGAACCAGAAATTTTCCTTCGCTCCGTTGTTTGTTTCATCTCCGTAAACGACCACTTTAAAGGCAATTTCGAATAGAATACTTCAGCGAACATAAATAGTTGATATTGAATCTACAGAAAAAATGTCCGAAAACGAATGTATTAATGATAAAGTGTTCTTAATTACTAAAAAGAACATCGACCGCTCCTGAATTTATCAAGCATAAGTCCCTTGTTGCCCTTGGCCGACGGTCGCCTCCTCAGAGATCCTGATCGTGCCGAACTTTCGGAAGAATTTCTTCGCACTCGTCCAGTCTTGACCTGTTGATTGGGCACTCGCGAGGCTTTATGTCGAACCCATTCGTGTGGCGCTGTACTCCGTAAACTTAACTTATGTAAGCGCAAAGCTTTGAACTTCTTTCCGATATCGAAGGCACTGTATGAACTTGGACATGATATTTCTCGATGAAAACAAATCGACAAGATGTCCATAGTTATGTACAATAAATGATTGTTACCTGTTGGTTGGCGTAGACGCCCTTGAGCCTTCACTAGTGACGATATCACTTAATGCAACTTGACTTGGATCAGCCGTCACCTCCTCCGTCTTCCTCTCTCGCCTTCAACCAAAACAAAGTTAAACTTTAAAACACGCAAAACCAACAATGTCCCAGGGAATAAATCAACAACCGACAGAAAAGTGCTGAATAACCTATATTTTTCTATTCACCTTTTTCTGATCTTTTGAATTCCAGGCTCTTGGAACGATTTTCGACGCACTAGTAACTCCCAATTCCGCTCGCGCAAATCCGAAGGCTAAATAGTTATATAAGAATTCTATTCTCTATATAGAACAAATATTTTCATTTGTCTGAATTGGCTCCCGAATTCTTAATGCAAAGCGGGTTAATTATCGTCGACATAAATTGTCGGAGAAGACAATTTGCTGACTGGTGCATCAAATTAAGGCATAATCTCATGTAACCGAGGAGGAAAACAGGTATCGATTTTGTTTGTCTTACCTTGATATTTTGGTCGGACGTCGTCGCAATCCGATTTAAAATGGATTCACTCGTCGGCGGTCGAGATGATATTGCCGTTGTGGGTGCTTAATAGCTTTCGTTAAAAAATGCATGCGACTGCAACGGAAAACGCCAAGTCAAAAAATAGGTCGCGCACGTACGTTTTACGATGAGGGGTATCTTTTCAGGTCTGTCTGGCAGTGACTTGCGCTGAAGTTCGAAGCGGGAGACTCCAAGGAATTGCTGTGTTTCCACCTTTGAATCGAGAATTGCCTCTCGATTTGCCTCGAAAGCAGCTACTTGATCCCGTAGAAGCTCATTCTCAAGTCGTAGTTCGTCGTTTTCTCGGCGCAAGTACTGAAGTTTATTTTTGATATTGGAATTGAAAGAAGTCGGTGACGTTCACAACAGAAGATTATCACGTGACTTAGAGAAGCATTGCTTGATGCATTATTTACTCGAAAATAGCTCGTGTTTTATATTTCAGAGGCGCAAAGCTTATAAATTAATATTTTAAAAGAAGCCAAAGACTTACTCTTGAGTCGCCCTCGATGAGCTCGATACGTTTCTGTGACTCCTTGAGTAGCTCTTGGAACTTGCGTTTGTGTTCCTTCTTGCGCTGCTCGAGCTCTTCCTTTAGTTTCGCGATGGTCGATTCTTGCTCCGTGATTAGTTTGAAGGACTTGCGCGTGAGGAGATGAACCTCGTAGCAAATGTGTTCTAGATTTTCCATAGCCGCTAGGATTTGTTCCGAAAGGTCGTTTGATCCGTGTCTCAGGAAAAAATTCACGAACACCGGCTCGTGTGGCTGCTCAAGAAGCTTAGCAGGGAAAAACGCTCTATAAATAGTCTTGATAGTGGCGGAGGTATGGGACTTACTTTTTCGCGAATCCACCATGATATGAGAAGTTGGAAACGTAGTCGGAGGCCAAGGGCACTCCCTCGATCGTTGTCAGCTCGACGAACAACGAGCAATTTAATGTAGAGAGCAGTTCTTGTTCTGTTCAACGGGTTATTATTGTATTTTTAGTCAACGATTTTTTTCGTCATCGAACTAGGCAAGGAAAGCTGCGGTTTGATCACACAAAGGGAAAGATACAATAAATCTCATAAAATCCCGTCACTAAACGCACAAAGTAGCCGATCCAGAACTTTGACTTTTTCAAGCCAAACTTGGAGGCGCCGGCAGCGCCACGAAAAAGGCCAAAGCGATGCATAATTTTCTCGCTTTCCGCCGAAGTGACTGAAATTGGAATCATGGAGGACTCAGAAATGTCGTCGAGGTCTAAAATCGATTAATTTACGATTTGGTGGTGTTTTCGTCATACTTGGAATGTAGAGAGAGATTTTGGTAGATTCTAGTTTGAAGCGTGAGATTTTGCCGGCCGCCATTTCGAAAATGCGCGGAGAGTTCTGAAGGCGGCTTAGCAGGAGATTATATGAATGGTCCATCCACGGGAGGAGGGCCCGCAGCCCAGGATGCATGGAGACATCGTGCGAATCCCTGATTAAAAATTAAACGCCTGACTAAGTCGGAACAAGCGAATTGTTTGTATTATTCAGATGGGTTGCTTATATACCTCTTGTTATTAGGCGATACGCGAATGAAAACGGTGCTTACCTAAATTTATTCACTTCTTTGATAATTTTAGAGATTCTTTGCGCTCGTTTCTCCATCCTCTCGGGAGCAGGGTGCAGTTGACTTTAACTAAAGATTCTCTGATGGCTTCTCTCGTCTTTCTCGGGGCTATGATTAGATTCTGAAGAAAAGTAGCTCGGCGCAATGAAGAAAGAGCCGTCTGAGTCAGCCGTCAGAGAGATGATCAGGCCGGGAGGCGCCTTAACAAACGATCGTAACTAGTTCCGAACTTCGAACTCGTAAATCACAAACTTTTTCAAAAGGCGCCTAATTGACACAAGGCACGTAGCTACCCTTCACTATCCTTCCGGCAATCACATGGAAAATACTTTCAACGAAAATGACGATGAAGCGCAATTAAACCCTTCGTGCAGGTCAAACAATTTTAAGGAAATCATTGATTCCTAGAATTTCATAACTTATGAATCATAAGATAACTGTTTGGTATAGCCGATGGGGGTCAATTTTTGAAACTTTTTGGTTTCAGTGGATTTATTCACCAAAAAACGCGCAGTGAATGATTCAGCGGATTTTCAAAATGCTCGCGGTGAGATTTTACTGAGCGTAGACGACAGCGGAGTACTGGTCCATCATGAGCGCGGCCTTGGTGCGGAGTAAGACGGTTTCGTCGTTGGTGGCTTCGTCTTTGAGCTCCTCAAGCGAACAGCACTGGATTTCCGTCTCGCTCAATGCCCATCCTTCAAGCTGCACATAGTCGTCTTTCTAAACAAGTTTATGTTTTTTTTAATTTTAATTTTAATAAGTTGAAATAATGCAATGATATATACGGTATATTTAGAGGATTTTCTTAGAATTTTTCAACCATTCTTAAATCTTAAGATTTAATCGAATATTAAAGCGGCCTCTTCATAATAAAGCGTCTTTGATTTCATCCGCTTCCAGGATAAGTGTTCCCTGGGGAAAAGATGTTCCAGTAATGAGTTTTATCCTTACTTCTGCGAACAAGAAGAGTTCTTCGTTGTTGCACGTGCAGGTGATCTGGCCGACCATATCGGAGACGATTATCTTGTTTTCATCAACTCGTTCCATGACTTTGCAGAGAATTGTCACTGCATTGCCAATGTGCTAAAAACAAAAGATAGTTAAAAAACAAGGATCATCTTAGACAGCCACTAAGTCGCATGAAATAAAAGGAAGATCGACTAAAGAGAGCGAAGATTGCATCAGAAATGCTTACTTTGGCCAAGTTTTCGGAGCAGACCCATTTGCGGGGTTGCTCTTTGAAGTCCAGTTCTTCTTGGGTGAGGCCCGCCATGACTTCCATGATGTCAATCTAAACTATTCAAATCAGTAGACAAAATTGGCATGAGTAGGTAATCAACACAAAAAAGAAGCAGAAATAATCTCTTCCGATCGCTACTTTGATTTCTCTTCCCTAGTTTTCTCCGTCGAAAGATGGTGAATGACTCACTGATCCCGTTTTTGACTGGAAGATTTAAAAATTCAGGAAATGACTCATTCAAGGGTTGACTCATCGCAAAAATTAACCGACATTTTACTCCAGCTCTTCGAATCTGCTTTCGACTCGGAAGAATAGACTTCAAAATACGAGAGAAGATCAGCTCGGAAATTAAAATAGGGGGCGTTCGAGCTGGGAAACAAGACGAATCACATTTACAGTGGTGTGTGGAGTTGGTGCACCCCTAGATAGCGGGTAAAAGGTGCACAAACGCAGCACTCACTTTTGCTACTTCTAGAAGAAAACAATAGAAAAAGTGCGGGTCAGGGGTGCACCAACGCAGCACTCACTAGGGGTGCACCAACTCCACACACCACTGTACCTTCCCTCTCTCTGCCATATTGAAATCACTTATCGCCAAATATAAAATCTGCTTTTGAAATCTTGATAGTTCTGTTCGGTCTTACTCTCGGAAATGCTTTTGTTATGCCTCATTGCAAAATTCACTCCTGCTAAAATAGTTCAACTTAGCGACTGAACTGAAGAGTTATCCGCGCTTTTGAATCCCTTTATCAATTCTCCAACTTGACATTTGACGAAATTTAACAAAATAAAAATTGCAAAAAAAAAACAAAATAAACTTGAAATCAGAATCGGTATCGTTTTACAGTTCTGATTTATCATAAGGTTTTATTTAAAAGTGTGTTTAATTAATTTTGCTTTCCGATCATGAAAGTAAAGGCAGTCGAGAAAGAGTGTTCTCTCTTGTTAGAAGTACTTCCTTCTTAGGAATTAGATTTTCCTGTATTGCTGTTCGATGGCGTTGAAAATAACCTTGTTGACCAACGACAGCAATTGGATTTCTTCTTCTGTTTCCCTCCAAATAATCTGGCGCGGAATTCTCACTTTTTCATTCTGAAATTGAGTTTTTAGTAATTGCAGTTTTAAATCAACATAGTCAGCAGTAAATAAGGCAGTCATTCGTAAAATATTCATGTGTAGTCGTCAGTTTCCCAGAGAAACGAAAAAATAGAAAAGGAGAATTTTTCCTAGTGAGAAAAGTGGCTCAACGCGCAGCTCTGCTCGCTCATTGGCTCGCCCGCTCCAATTGAGGCGCTACTCTCGGTTCTAGAAAATTACTATACGAGGCTCGTATTACGAGCGATAGATACTGTGTTGCAACTAGTACAGTTTCTCTAAGAATAATTTTTATTGATTAAATAACGTTCTAAGCATGACATTCATTTTTTTATCATTTTCTTATTTCTACTAGATTTTCGAATTATTAAAAATTAAAACTTTAATAGAAATGAATTCAGAGAGAAATGAGGTAATCGGACTCGAATATGGAACCATCTGTGTCATTGTTAGGGGAGGGGATTCGAAAAGTCACTCCGACGGGCGTCGCCTGTAAGGTGAACTTTCAATTCTGAAGTCATTGAAGAAATGAGTATTTTTGAATTAGGTAGGCTGCGGGGCCAAGTGCAAGCACGAGCAGCGAAACTTCGCCTTTTCAACTTCCGTAGTGCCTAGACTGAGCTCAAGCTGGATTTGGCCATCGAAGCTCCTTGCGATCGCGCGTCCGGCCGAGGACTTCTTCCCTGACAACGTGAAATACTTCAAAAGCGCGGGAATCCGCTCGATAGTGAATTTGCAAGAGCCAGGTGAGCACGAGCACTGTGGAACCTTGCTTGCGCAGTCCGGCTTCACGTATTCGCCCGAGCGCCTCATGGCCGAGAAGATCAGCTTCTACAGCTACCCGACAAAAGACTACGGAGTTTACTCCGTCGACCAGATGTTCGATATTTGCAAAGTGATTTCGTTCGCAATCAGCGAGGGCGCCTGCGCCGTCCACTGCCACGCTGGACTTGGCCGCACCGGAGTCGTTTGCGCGGCCTGGCTCATTTTTGATATGGTAACCATCATCTCTGATCGTTGTGTCTAGCCGAAACTGCGTTAAGGGCTTCACGGACGTGGAAGCTTTCACGCACGTGCGAGCAACGCGACCGGGCTCGATTCAAAGCCGACCCCAGATCGCCAGCGTTTCGAACTTCTTCCAAGTTCTGAAACAACTCCGGACGTGGCCCCTGAAATCACTTTCCGTGGATGAGTTATATTTGCGTGGCATGAAGGCGTACAACAAGCATGAATTGTAAGAAGATGACAATCTCTCAGAGATGAAAATTTTATTCTAGTGGGAAGAATCCTCTTGTTCATCCCTTTATTCTCGTGCTTCGGAAGTATCTTAGTCTGGAACTTATTGAAGAAGAGCTCCCGCGAACCATGTCAAAGTGGATTCACCTCGAAAGGGTCAAAGAAGGGGCTTGGAACTCTATCCGATATCTGTCGTAAGAACTTGCAAAGCGAAGCCGCAAGACTTTTATTTTATTGGCCTAGGAAAGCGCAGCTAGACCAACTCTTACGGGAGTGGCTATCAGACTTGAAAGAGCCGCTCCTTCCTGAATTAAAGGACGCGAAAACAGACAAACTATCAGACGTTCAGTTAAACACAGCGAAAATGGTGTATTCAATTCTTGAAGACCTCAACATGAGCCAAGGTTAGGATCGATTTTACCGAATCATTAAATTTGACGTTGCTTTTTAGATGACATTTGCGTTCTGTTAACGCGCGATCGCGCTGCTTCCAACAACCGACTTTGCCTTATTTCTTCAAATGCTTCCTAAATCTTTTACTTTTTTACTTCAATAAACGGATTTTTATAATAAAGCGCCTCTCAATTATTTTCATATTCCAGAATGGAAATAAGCGTTCCAAGATTATGAAGGTGCGGGTCCGGCCTCTTGTCTACGGACTCTGCTTCGTCCTGCTTTTTCTTCTTTATAGGAAGCTTCCTTCTGGAGAAACGGCAAGCATCGATCAGCTTCAATCCATTCGGTATGGCAAACAACGTTGCTCACGAGCGCGCTACATCAGATCTATCTTCAAATTAATGTACGATACTTTCGTAATGCGTCTTTATAAATTGGGTTTTTAGTTCAGTGTATATAGTTTTAATTCAGTATTCGAGTTAGATAGATTTAGTCTTAGGAGATGGGAAATAGCGGTTTTATTGGTGTGAAATTAAACTGGCTCCTGTTTGAGGAAAGCTTTTGATTGACAACAATCTTAGCGAGTCGCCGCACAGCCAAGTTAACTTCCATGGAGATCTTGCTCATCCTCAAATGCATGCAGGTGCGATTTTAGGGCAACAAGTTGTCAAGCACAAGAAACGAGAGCCGGTTTGGAAAGACTGGCACGACCACGAGTTTATGCGCGAAGAAGCTGCTCGAACAGGTTGAATATTGGACAAAACACGCGATTAAATGTATCGTAGGCTTGGGAGAACAAGGACGGCCGGTAGAACTTCTCGAGAATGAAAAGTTGGACTCGGCGTATCGAGACAACGGCTTCAACATTCTCGTTTCCGACAGAATCGCGCTCGATCGCAGCCTTCACGACATTCGCCACAACAGCTGTAAATCGAAAAAATATCATTCCGACCTGCCAGATGTCTCCGTAGTGATTCCTTTCCACAACGAAGGCTTTACCACACTCCTAAGAACCCTTCATTCCCTCCACAATCGATCGCCAGACTCCTTGCTAAGAGAGATTATTCTAGTCGATGATGCTAGTACTCGCCTGTATTTAAAAAGTAATTATTGTGAATAATATTTTGAAATTGAATTTTTAACACTTCTTTTCAAGCTGCTTATTTATTTTTCAGCGGACTTGGAGAAGACCTTGGCAAAGTTTACGAAAGTCAAGCTTATTCGAAACCCAACGAGACAAGGACTGATTCGCAGTCGAGTCCGTGGCGTTCATCTGGCGAAAGGCGAGGTTGTGGTGATTCTGGACTCGCACGTAGAAGTAGCAAACAACTGGCTCCCTCCGTTGCTTCATCCGATCTCGTTGGACCGCAAGACTGTTGTCTGCCCAATGATTGACATCATCGACAACGAAAACTTTCAATATATCAGCCAGCCTGGCGACGCAATGCGAGGAGCATTTGACTGGGAGTTGTACTACAAAAGAATCCCCATTCCAAAAGAAAAACGCCCCAAAGATCCATCAGATCCGTTCGAATCACCAGTTATGGCAGGTGGGCTGTTTGCGATCGAACGAAATTATTTCTACGAGATTGGGTTGTATGACGAAGGTCTCGAAATTTGGGGCGGTGAGCAGTACGAGCTCTCATTCAAAATTTGGATGTGCGGAGGAAGGATTCTTGACGCTCCATGCTCCCGAATCGGTCATATCTATCGAAAGTTTGTTCCATATACTATTCCCAATACTGGCGGCCCGAATTACAATTATAAACGAGTAGCAGAAGTCTGGATGGACGAATATGCTGAGTTCTTTTATAAAAGACGTCCTTATGTTCGCAAAATCGGTAATTCAAAGCCTCCAAAGTTGTTTATCTTTTTATCCGTTCTTTTGTAGATGCTGGAGATCTGACGAAGGCCAAGGCTCTCCGTGCGGAACTCAACTGCAAATCATTTGACTGGTACATAAAGAACATCATTCCTGACCTGCTCCATTACTATCCTCCGATTCTGCCTCCTTCTGCCGCCTGGGGCCAGTTACGGCATATTCAGTCCGGCCTCTGTATGGATCCACAAGTCAAAAAGGCAAGATAGCTGTAAAGATACAATTGATTAAACGATTGTTATTTAAGGGTAGTCAAGTAATTGTGTCGCCATGTAAGAAAGGAAGCCATGCCCAGGATTTGCAACTGACGTGGCGGGAAGACATCCGACCTGGTCAGACTCCTGAAAGCGCCGTTCGAATCTGTCTAGACGCAAGTTACCGAAGCAAGAGCATCCTGACTTGGGACTGTCACAATCAGCACGGAAACCAGCTGTGGAAGTACATGGACAAACAACTCGTCCATCCTTCCTCGAAAAAGTGCGCGACTGTTGACGCCTCCAAACTTTTGATGATGCCCTGCTCGCAAGTTGGCGATCCAGCCTTTCAATGGCAGTGGGAAAACATCAACGCTACTCAACTCGAAGGTTTCAACTCGAACCCAAGTGCTCCGTACAAACCAAATCCTTAAAAAAGGATATCTCCTTTTCATTTTCTTCAGTTAACCACTTCCGACTACCTTCATGATCATCCACTGTAATTGAGAATGAATGAAGTAATTTCTGTATATCTGCTCTGTTTTCTGTAGCTTTCTTATTCTCAACGCATATCCAATTTTACCTACAATTATCAAACCTACATTTCCACTATTTTTTAAAATCTTTTCAGACATGGTAAGAATCGAAGTGATGGACGAAGCTTTGGGCACAGTAAAAGAATACCTTACAGGACGACAAGAAGTTCCTCCTAGAACGTAAGTCTATTGAACGCCAGTAGAAGTTAGATTTATTCCTGTCTTGATTAGAAATGCTCAGATCTTAAAAGAAACCGGAGTTGGATTTATCGGCGGCTTAGTTATTGGAGCTCTGGTCAAGAAAGTGGGAAAATTGGCTTTTTCTACTGTTGGCGGTGGAATCACCTGTATTTCTGGTACTTTTAGCCTTTTATGTACATTTGCTTCCAACAAAGGGGTTTAGTTCTGACCCAACTTGGATACATCAAAGTCGACTGGCCAAAAGTAAAAAACGATTACAACAAGCTGAAAAGCCGCAATCCCCAGTTCGATTTATCCAAGGTCTGTTTATCACCAAAATAGCAGCTGAGTTGAGTTGTTTAGTACCCGACTGAAGAGATAATAAAAGAGAATGTGCCTCTTTCTTGCGGACTTGCAGGTGGCGCGCTTGTTGCCATAGGAACGTGATAATTTACACCTTTATTATTTTCCCCAAGTTGAGCGAGTCTGAGTTGCTAGAAGTCTTTTATTACGGTGAGCAGCAACATAACGCGAAGCAGTACCATTTTAATGACTACAAAATCGTCAAGTTTCTCCATTCTCTTTTTCTTTTGAAGATTGAACTATTTTCTTCGTGTAAATTCACACTGACTACCTTAACTTATACAATTCTTGTAAAGAAACATTATTTTTGCCAAGAGTAAGATAACCAGAGCTGAAGCAGCATTTAAATATTAAAAAAAAATTAAAGATACACTTTTGAATGACAGATTCGATTGTTATTTCCTACCACGATTCTGTTCTTCGGCAATCTGACTTGGCACTGCTCTCCGCCCCGAATTGGCTCAACGACCAGATCATCTCCTTTTTCTACGAATATCTAAGCAACGAAGAAATCAATGATCCAAGAATTGGCTATGTTGATCCTTCCCTTGTGCAATTGGTTAAATTGTGCGCAGAACCTTTCGAAGCAGATGCCATGCTTCAGAGTTTGAATTTGTCTGCTAAGGAGATCGTTCTCATTCCAATAAATGACGAGGAATCAGGGAATGCCGGGGGTACTCACTGGAGTTTACTCGTCTGGTTCCGACAGACGGAAAAATTTGTTCATTTCAACTCGATAAGGTAAGCCTTGCATTTTTTATCCCAAAGCCTCAAAAGTCTTTGCATATTTCTTCAATTAATCTACTTGGATAGTAATTCGAATGTCAAGGCGGCTAAAAGAAGCGCAAATTCTTTTGCTACGTCCATTGGCGCAAAAGTCCCCTTCAAGATCGTTGACGCTGACGTTGTCGCACAAAAGAATACCTACGATTGCGGTCTGCACGTTCTATCAATATCTCATCAAATTTGCATTAACTTCTTGACAGGAGCGAGGAAGGAAAGCTTTTATTTCGACAAGAAGGCTGTTCATATCAGTCACTTTCGCGAGCGTCTTCAGAAGATTGTTGGAAGAATGCTCAAAACGTACCATCCAGTAAGTATTACAAAATTCAGCAAGAAAGGGATTGTCCCTTAGTTAATCTAGAGTGTGTGTTGTAGCTAACTGAATCAGTCTCAGGTCGAGAGCACGAGCCCGTTGCAGAAAGCTGGGCATGCTTTTAATCAACGCGCGCGCCAATACATACACGAGACTGTTTTAGGTGCTTTAGATCGCCAGTTTTACAGTTTGGCTAATTATCACTTTAGTCCCAGTAGGGGAGTTCGAAGTACTTAACAAAATGAACGAGGCGACCGGCTTCCAAATCGGCAAGATTGAGAACGAAGTGGCGAGCATCTCCGCGCGACTCGTGCAAATGAGCGCCAGGGACAACGAGATCGACGTCCTCCTCGGCAACCTTAGTCAACTAATAATTGATCTCGAGCAAATGAATTCCAACGTCTCCAAAATCGACAGCTACACGAAGAAGCTCGAGGAAGCGATCAAGAGTCACCTGAAAACGCTTTGACTTGATTGATGCTCTTTTTAATTTTTCATCTTCAAAATTTCGATTCCACGGATATTTTCTAGAATCGACGCTAAGGGAACGTTTATTCAGATCTTTGTAAAAATGCCTCGCTCAGATAAAGTAGTGGCACCTTTGTAAAATCATCGGACAGTTTTTTCTTGTCGATGAGAGGTGCCTTTAAAACCAACGATGGGTGGTTTGAGGCGAAACGCAAGGGCTCCAAAGGCAGCTCCAAGGAGAGCTCGCTCAAATCTTCGGCATCAACGGCAAGCGCCAACTCAGGTCTCCAAGTAGAAAAAATGAAAAAAATCATCCGGGAAGAAGGTAACTCCTTCCCACGGCAGTAGAGCAGTCTCATTTAACGCATTTATCTAAGGACGTAACGCTCGAAATCTACTTTATTACAATGTTCCACAACAACCTTCAGGCGACCGTTGCATGCGGCCAGTACCGATCTTTGGTCGATCGAAGAGCGAGACGAGGATCTCCGCAGTCGAGCACATGACGCACGGTGGCGGTGATATGCGTCGCATTTACGATCAAGCAAGGACCGACATCAGAGCGCGCGCAAACGCCAAAAAGTGGCAATTCTTAATCGACAATCTCAAGAAAGCCGTTGGTCAGGAACATTTAATTTTACCCCGGTTGTAAATGAATTTTATAGACCAAATTTACGCGACTTGCGAAAAAGACGAGTCGGTAGAAGAATGCAAGGAAGTAGTGCTCTACCTGAAAGCTTACTTGTACGACGTAGAAAAGCTTCAAGAACGAATTCTACTACAGCGGGATCCAACATTCGAACAGAAGCTGCCGATCCGTGGCATTGCTTGGGAAGTGCGCAAGACCAGTCCTGCCCCGCGAAAGCTGGATGAAATCAGATCAAAGACTCCTAGATCACCGCGTGAAAGGCTCTCTAATCGGACAAACACAGATCAGCAGAATAAACAAACTGCGCATCACAACTCCAACGGAACCAGAACATGGGCAGATAGGTTGAAAGGCAAGTCAGTAAGTGACACGAGCGTTTTGCCAAAGCCAATTTCCGTCTCACCAGACCAGTGCGACCTTCCTGTTCCAAAGTAAGCAATACAAATAGAGAGATTTGTTTTCAATCTTAATCTTGTAGACTTGATTTGGAAGATGTGCGCGATTACAACGCAAACGGCTCCATGCAAAGCCCGATAGAAGACTTTGACTGGGCCGACGATGTCATTAGCCAAGACGACTGTCAGTATAGAGAACCAGGACGGCTTGCCACCCTTCACGAGACTCTGATGTCCCCATCGCGCAAAAATACGGAAAAGAACAGCGAATCCTATAGGGAGCTGATCGAGAGCCGTCAGAAAGAAGCCCAACAGCGGCGTGAAGAGATTCAGCGGGAAAAGGTACAGCGATAATCACTAGGTGTAACGGTAGAAAAATCCCCCTCATGATCGCCCTTTTTTAACTTCTAATTTCATGCAGAATAAGAATCCCTAGGTCGCGGCGATCATTTTGGTACCAAATTCATCGCAATCGGACTTGGTTTTCGGCCGATAAGGAGCATTTGAAGGCCCAAAATAAGCACTAGAAATTTTCTAGCGCCCGGAAAGGGATGAATACTCCATCTCATCAGTACGCCACTTGTTCCAGATTGTAGAGCAGGCTCTACTCTATCGGAATCTACTCGCAGAAGTTGTGAACAGGGGCCCTCGTGAGAACCAGCGCCCGAAGAAGCTCAAAAAATGGGGCAAAATCAAGGCCAAATTTGACTTCCATGATCTCAGACTGATGATTTCACCCCAATTTTGCTTCATTTTTCGACCTTCTTCGGGCGCTGGTTCTCACTAGAGCCCCTGTTCACAACTTTTGCGAGTAGATTCCGATAGAGTAGAGCCTGCTCTACAATCTGGAACAAGTGGCGTACTGATGAGCTGGAGTATTCATCCCTTTCCGGGCGCTAGAAATTTCTAGTGCTTATTTTGGGCCTTCAAATGCTCCTTATCGGCCGAAAACCAAGTCCGATTGCGATGAATTTGGTACCAAAATGATCGCCGCGACATAAGGATTCTTATTCTGCATGAAATTAAAAGTTTAAAAAGGGCGATCGGGGGGTCGATTTTTCTACTATTACACCTAATAATCACGTGGACTCACAAAAAATATATCTTCAGACGGAAAAAGTACGAAAACAAACTGAAAAGGTAGAAAAAGCTCAACAAAACCAGAAAAAAGCTCAACAGCGCGCCAAAATTAACCTCGAAGAAAAACTGAAGCAGGCGACTGCAAAAAGAAACGCACAACAACAGGACCTCAAGATCAAGGCGCAAGACGAAAGTCAAAAAGTAAAAGAAGTAAACTTCATCAATGAGCTAGAAATCGGCATGAAAAGAGCGGATGGAGAAAAGAAGATCAAAAAATACGAAGAAAAGACGGAGAAGCACACGATGTCATTAGAAGAACAGAAGGAGCTCAAAGTAAGTGTCTTGTTTCACTCAAAGTATTTTTATCGATTTAGGCAAAAGAAAACGAGGAGCGTGAGCGCGCAGTCATTGCTCGCAAAAGGTCCGGGTTCACAATAATCACAGTTTATATTTGAAAAACATTATCGAAGATAAAACAAGCTACTCTATCTCATAAAATTGGCCGTTTTATAATTGTTGAGCTCAACAAAAGACGCCTTGAGTATGAGCGAAAAACGTGGCTTTCAACATTATCCCAGAAGCGGCAGGATAAGACCTCGTTGATTTCCGAAAAGCTAGAAAAGGAGAAAAATGCCAAGATTGCGGCGCTCAAAAACAAAGAAAAGCGCCACGAGGAATACGTTAATGCCAGACGGCAACAAGAAAAGAAAGATGCGATGGAAAGCAAGGAAAAAATTAAGGCAAAGCAGATCGAGGCCGAAAGAAGACGTCTTGAAGAGCTGGAGAAGCGGAAAGAACGAGCGCAGGTAGCAATTTTATGTTTTATTTTTTTTTAGAAAACTTATTCAGGATATGAGTCGCTGTATCCCAGTGTCGCCACGGTCGAACATGGATGGACAAAAGTCGAATCGAGAATCACCCTCATCAACTGTTTCGCGAAAGCTGAACTTCGCATCTGACCGCGAGGACTTTGATTCTTCGCCAGAAAAGAGCCTCATCACCGTCGCTTCTCAGAAGAAAACTGCTAAAAAGAAGCTGAAAAAAATCCGTGTCAAAGTGGAAAACAGATTCGAGCAGTTCGAACTCATGTTGAATGGGGACTGCCCTCCCGCGTCGAGCAAGGGCAAAATGGGAAAACTGATTGGTGACATCAAACGCCAGGCCGAGCTTCAGCTCCAGGAAGGGAAAAACTCTGTCTGGTCGGCAAACCGACAAGCAGCGCTTGAGCGATCATTGACTGATCTAGCCAAGGTGGCTCCACAATCTCAACTTGGGGATGTCTTGCCGCTCACTCAAGCCATCAGCTGTATGTTGCCGGTATTATTTTTCACTAGGCTAAATGAATGATAAGGTCTCCTACAAATTCGCACAATTGCTGCAAGATGCTTGTCTCTCATCGTCGACGTGATCAAATCTTCGCGGCCGATTCAGTGCGCTAGTCTTATGTGCAGCTCTGTGCCTTTTACCATCATCGACCTTGTGACTTCAACGTTTGTCAAGTACCCCGTCATTGCTGAGTCGCCATATGTAGATCGCTGGTATCTGCTCGGTATAGCTCTTCCACCTGAGTTCAGCATTCGAACCAGTCTTTTTAGATAGCCTTGCCTGGTTGATGACTTCTTGCACCGATGCTCCTACTGGGGCGGAACTTGCGCATGCTTCTTCTTCAGACGTCATCTCACACGCTCTGCAATCAGGTTTCTACGAGAAGCTCTGGCAGTTCGCGACAATTGAATGCTCTCATGACGTGCTCTCTGCTGCATTCGCCTTCCTCACTGCGAGTCTACGAACTGTAGGCATTGCGAAAAGCCCATCGTACCATGAAGAGTTTATTGCTATGCTCGAAAGGTATAACACATTACCTATTTTAGATAGAATCTGAATAATTAAGAACGGAATTGTTGGGCGGAATCTCGGTGCTTTACGGATCCATTGTTCTCGAGCAGAATAGCGACAATCAGCACGGTGGAATTAAACTTTCCCCGGCGATCGAGCGAACTACGATGCTGATCCTCCAATGCATTAATTCAGCGGCGACGCTCTGTCTTGAGACCATGCAACGAATTCTAAACCAAGAACTGCTACAAGTTCGATCAGGTGAAAGCAGTGGTCAATCAGAGAACATAACATTTTTGACAAGTGATTGCATGTCTTTTGACTTCGATGGTTCCCGAGGCGATTCGCCATGAATCGATCTTGGCTATTGGTTATTTCGTCATGGGAAACAAGGAGAACCAGCTCTGGATCCACCAAGGCGAACAACCAACGATTCTCAACCAACTCTGCATGTTGCCCTTCCAATATTTCTCCGAGCCCGTTCTGAAGGGAATTCTCTTCCCAACACTTGTCTCCAGCCTCTTTCTTTGCGACGAGGCAAAGGAAATTGTCCGCAATGAAGTGTCCCTCATTCACATGGCCTCCTACCTCACAGGTTCATTCTTTCTATCCTCTCTTCAACTATCAACTCAACTTTCAGACTCGATCGAGCAAGTTACGTCTGAATCGGAAACACTTGTTTCTGAAGCTGAAAAGTGGCGCCTGAAAAATGTCGACCGCTGGCTTCTCTACCACCGCTTTCATGTAGGCTTGTTTTCCGTGATCTCTATAAAATTCGCTTTTAGAAATTTTCTCTCAACGATGCGATCGAAGACTTCCTTTCATATACTGCCGCTTAATCTCACAATATTCCACGCATTTCTTATTTTTTTAATTATACGTTTTATATTCAATAAACTTCATATTTTGTTTTTCTTCAAATTCAATTGTACAAATGTAAATGATATGATTATGATTGTCACTGTTATTGAAAGTAAAAGTGGGTAAGCTTTCCGAGTTCTTGAGAAGTTCGCTTTAGCCGTGATCGTTAAAGAGATGGTTGGCACGATAGAACTGGGTGAAGTCACACAGCACAACGTTCGCGTATTACGGCTGATAAATCAGCAAGTGTTTCCCGTTTCCTACAATCATAGGTAACTGAGTTCCAAGATGGCCCTCAAAATAACCCAACATGAGCTCCATTTTTCATGTTCAGATTTTATCGCGATATTATCGCGCTCGGAGAGTGGTCGAAGCTCGCTTTCCTTGACGATCTAACCATAGGGGCCGTGTGTGCAAGAACAGGTTAAACCCTTTCAAAAGCATTTTTTCAGTCCTTTATAGAGGTTGTTGACAATCAGAAGAGATGCTACATTATGACTTTGGGGTGCTTACCGCGGTACAGACGGCTCGGAGTCGGCCAGAAGCTACTGAAGTAATAGTACAATTATTGATTTCGCGAATAAACCAAAAATCGGTAGCCATATTTTGGAACACGCGCAAAAAGAGAAAGTCGATCTTGTAACGTTACATGTCCAGACGAATAATGATGCTGCCCGACGACTTTACGAGAAGAACGGTTTCACGGTCGTTGATACTAAAGAAGGTTATTACAAGGGCTGGTTATTTAATAATCAATAGTATCTTCTCTCTTCATTGACACTGTTTTTTTTATGTTTCCTACCTCATTTTCGACCAGTGTCATTGAAAATTTATAATAAAGGCTGTTATTGTAGGAGAAAACACTTAATTACGTTAACCAATTACAGAAAATAACGCCGGCAGATGCTTATGTACTCGAGAAAAAGATGCGAGAAAAGTAATTCACATCGACGCCTTATCGAAGATTCCTCATAGTATCAGTGGAAGATTAGCAAATAATTTAAAACTATCAGATCACCAATGCGATCAAGAGAGCGAAAACAACCGAGATTCTTACCTCTTTGGTGTTAAGATTGTTAAATTGTACCGAATCGGCCAAGGCAGTTTAAATCATGAATTTTGGTTTTCCGAGGTTAGTATCAGAGTATTCCTTTGCCGGGAATTTTAATAGTTGACATGCTGGTGGAAGCGTATTTAGTCTTCAGTACGTTTACCATAATATAATCACTTCGTGCTCATTATGATTTTGTCATCCCGAGGCTTGATTATTTTTAGGTGAGCTAAAAGGTCCGGGAGGATAAGTTACAAAGGATTTTATGGTTATCAAAAGTGTTAAGGGGTCTCTTCCCTGGAATGGGCGGAGGGGAGCCCATGGATATGTCCGAGGACCAGCGCTTCCAATCTCTCCAGCAACGCTTCCAGAATCATCTGTCACGACCTATGATGACGCAGGAGGAGCAAAACCCTCAAAATCAGCATTCTGACGATGACGAAGTAGCTTCTTATCTTTCTGCACAGTTAAAACAAGCTTGATTAGAATGTTCAAATCGACACCAACTCGCCATACATCAAAGAAGAGCCCGAGTACGTCGGCGAGATCCCCAATGATGCCAACGACTTCTCGATGGATATCTACTCTGAGGGCGCATTTCACTCGAAGCATGTTTGCAAAGGTAATTTCTACTTCTGTTCTAGTTTCACTTAGATTCATTCTAGTTTGCGGAGACAGAGCCTCTGGAAAACACTACGGCTTATACAGCTGCGAAGGTTGCAAAGTGAGACTAAAAAAACCTACCAAAATGTGCTAATGTTCGTTCTTAGGGCTTTTTCAAACGCACGGTCAGAAAAGAGCTCTCATACTCCTGTAGAGATAACAAACACTGCGTCATCGACAAGCGACAGAGAAATAGATGCCAGGTTAGCTTTTTAAAGGGTTCATAAGTGACCCGGATTATGACTAAAATAATCAAGACACGTTTTTATTTTTGTTTAGTTTTGTCGATATCAAAAGTGTCTGACGATGGGAATGAAGCGCGAAGCAGTCCAGGGCGAAAGTAAGTTTAGCTGTTAATTTCTGCTTATCAACTTTCCCTAGTTTCGAAGGACGCCGGCAAAATGATGATGGACTACGAGAACGGAGGGGAGTCGTCTATGATGTCCCGAAATATTTGTAAGTCGCGTAGACAAGCGCTGTTTTTCTCAACCAATTTATTCTAGACTTACCTGTGGGCTAACCATATTTTATTCATTATGCTTTAGCATCTGAAAACGGCGGGCACCCATTTGATGAAATGCCTATAGAACAGATCAGAGACGCGGAAAACGAATTGGACAGGTTATACCAACAGAATCAAGGAGGTTTGTAACGGTCGCATCTTTTTTAATAGAATGCTTTTTTTCAGTCAACTACGTCACTGAATATCTTCGTGCGCTTATTGAGTGGACAAAGATGATTCCGCAGTTTGAGACGTTAAAAACAGACGATAGAGTTTATCTAGTGCAGAGTGCCTGGAATGAAATCACAATCGCGGACATCGCGCATCGCTCGATGGAATTCGAGGTTTCTTTTTATCAATATCCCAAAAAAATTTACCGTTCCACTCATTTAGGATAAACTGCTCATTGGAAAGAATGAAATCCTCACGCGAGGACAAGCCACATCGACAAATGTTGACATCATTTTCGGACGCGTTATTACGGAATTGGTTTATAAAATGAAAGAAATGAAGGTACAGTGATTACACGCATCATTTTTTTTATAAAACATTGAATAGCTGGATCGAACAGAACTTGGTTGCTTGAAGGCGATCATTTTGTACAATCCCGACGTCAAGCAGTTACAAGACCCGCTCCTTGTCGAAGATTTGCGAGAAAAAGTTTACGCCACGCTAGAGGCTTACTGTAAGTCGGGAGAACATAATTAAATCTAAGCTTAAAATATAGCTAAACAGAAATACCCGGAGCAACCCGGCCGCTTTGCGAAACTTCTCCTCCGTCTTCCAGCTCTACGATCGATTGGGCTAAAAGTAAGCCACTTATTAAAGATCGGGCTTGATTATAACGAATTTCTAGTGCCTTGAAAGCATGTTCCTGTTCAAGACAGTCGGCGACACGCCTCAAATCGAGCTGGTCAGAGATTGTTTCTGATTTCGTTGTTCATCTGATGTGCTGGCCCCTTTTTACTAATGAAGATGATACTCTTCTCCAACTTCCGTGTAGTGTTTCTGTTCTCCTTATGTTTCTCAAACGATCTTACCTTGATCGACTGATACTTAACTTTCTGCATAATTTGGGGTGATTTCTTCTTATCCTCACAAGTTCTTAACGCATCTCAATCATCTATTCTGGATTAGAATCGCCGTTTTCCCTTCGACGCGGTAAATATTGTCTTCTACAATGTTTCCGCAATGTGAAGCAATGTTCATATTCCGATTTCTATTTATATATTTATATTTCATAAACAACAAAGTAAAATACCGTTCCCTCTGTTTAATCTTATTCTGCCTCCGATATTCAAGAATTCAAAGTCAAAGTATTTGTTCTAAAAACGCGTCTATAGAATTAAGCTTTCAGCATGCCAAAGATCGGGGATATAAAGCTTGAAAAGGGAGCAGTTGTTTGCGTGGAGGCAATGATTGAGGGCGACTTCAGCGTGGAGATCGGCGCCAAAACGGTTATACATCCTAAAGCGCAGATCATCGCCGAGAAGGGGCCCATCAAAATTGGTTAGTTCTTCAAGTGGGTTTCAACGTTGATTTCCTACTTAGGAAGTGAGAATCTGATCGAAGAATTCGTCGTTATCAGGAACACACGGCCGGAACCACTGATTATTGGCGATGGAAATATCTTTGAAATACAAACCAGATTTGAAGGTACTTGACGATAATTGAACGATAAAAGTATTGTTTCCTTCAAGGTATAAAAATTGGGGATAGGAATATCTTTGAAGTTCGTTCCTCAATCACAGGCGACGTAGAAGTCACCACCGGCTGCATATTTGGCATCGGCGCCAGTCTCGCCAGAAGCGAAATCGTCAAGCCAAAAACAGTATTCACAAAGCAAGATGGCATTTTATTAAGGCGCAACGCCGAAGTCATGCCTGCCACAAACACTACGCATATTACATTTCTTCACCGCATTCTGCCCAACTATCACTATCTGAAAGAGCCATTTGAAAGCAAATAAATAAAGCTCATTCTCATTTCATTCTTTCATATCCTTGCTGGATTCTTTTTTCTCAAACAAAGTAAGTCACTTTAACACTTTGAACAACAGATTGTCGAAATCGGAGCATGGCGTCTCCGGGGATGCAGTCGAAGATTGACACGCTTCCTCTGGAAGACCTCCGTGCGTTCTCACGAAAACAAATGTCCATGCTCAAACAGCTGAAAATGAAGATGGACTCGGTTAACAAGGAAAAACAATCGGTCCAGTCTGAACTCGCCGAATCTATATCTCTCCAAAAACGCCAAGAAGAAGAAATTGAATGTCTGAAGCAAAAGTCGGCAACTCTCGAGGAGACTCTTAGGGGCAGCAGCTCGAACAAGCAATCTGAACAGATGGAGTTCGAATATGAAGAGCTCAAGCTCAAGTTCGAAGAGCAAAACGAAAAGATGGACAAGTTCCGCGACATGTTCAACGAGCGGCTTGACAAGGCGATGGAGGAGAAAGAGCAACTACGCGGGGAGCTACAGGACCTGATAGATGCCAAAGACTCGCGCATCGCCGAACTTGAATCAGACCTGTTCAACGAAGAAAAAGAAAACAGCTTCACGGAATTAGAAGAAGAATGCACAAAGCTTCATGCAATTATTAGCGATATTACCGAGGAAAAACAAACGTTGCAATCAAAATTGAATCAACTCAGCTCGACGGAAGAGGAAAACTCAAAACTGAAAAGCGAAGTTGAAAGTCTTCAAAGCTCGCGCTCATCCTCGCATCAAGCTGAACTTGATAAAATGAAGTCCGAGAACGATGCCCTGAAAGAAAAGATGGAAACCTTCCGTGGAGAAGTCGAAAACTCCGAAGAAGATCTACGTCTCGCCCAAGAGAATATTATCTCTTTGGAAAAAGCCCTTTCTGACCTTAAATCCTCCGCTTCGACTTCTGCTGATGCTCTGAAAAGCCTCAAAGAATCAGAAACTCGATTGACTGAGCTTGAATCGATCATTACGCAGTTGAATAGCGAGCTCCAAGATGCGCGTACAAATGTTGAAGAGGAAAAGGCATCGGTTAGCTTGCTTTCCGCGGAAATAGAAAAATTACGCGATGAAAAGGAGGAAATGGCGTCAAACCTCGAACAATCTCAAACAAAATTGACAGAGATTATTCAAAATAATAAAACGCTTCTTGAGGAAAAGACGCGACAATCAAATGATTCTGAAGCTCTTGCCAATCGAGAATTGACGATAAAAGATCTAGAACAAAAATGCAACGAAATAACTGGGGAGAATGCATCGCTATCTGCAGAAGTAAGTGAGCTGAAAAATCAATTGGATAGTGCTCAAAAAGAAGATTCCGAAGCATTTTTATCGTTAGAATCGACGATAAAGAAGCTGCAAGAAGAACGCGCAGCTGATCAGCAAAAGTTTAATGATGAAAAAACCTCACTTTCCGATGTAATTAATGACTTAAAAAGCCAACTCGAATGCTCAGACAGCAAGGAAGCAGAAGATTCAGATACAGTACCTTCTGTGGAACAAAGTCAAAAGATAAAAGAACTCGAAGGTCTTCTCCAACGATCTGCAGAAGAACTTGCTTTTTTGAAAGAAAAAGTAATCCGCTTAGATGAGCTTGAGAAAATGGAGAAAAAAGCTACTGAGCTTCAAGAAACCAACAAAAAATTAAAACAACTGGCACTCAAGAGCAAAAAGGAACTGGATGAGATGAAAAAGAAGTTGTCAGCCGAAAAAGCATCACGTGAAGACGCAATCAAGAAATTAAAAGAGTCTTCATCAAAAGCATCTACGGCGACGTCGTCATTTCAGGTAAGATAATCATAAAATGAAATGGCTTATTACCATGTTTAGGCTGAAAACGATCGATTACAAGACGAGGTTGACAGGCTCGAGGCCCAACTCCAGAGTCTTAACAAGCACCTGGCTGAAGTGCAGGAGGAAAACTCGCGAAACGCAGAGGCAATTGACGCCAAAGAATCCATCTCTCGCGAACTTGAGCGACTTTCTCAAAAACTAAAGGAAAAGGAATCGCGACTTGATGAAGCGCTGGAGAGAGAAGTCCAGCTTGACTCACAAATTGCTCAGGTATTTATTCGGCGTTTTACGAAGTTTCATAGAGAAACACATTTTAGGAAAAACGCGCAAGGCAAGAAGAAAAGAACATCTTAGTGGAAAGATTTACTAAGGCAGAAAAGGCTCTTGAAGTCGAAAAAACTAAACGTGCATTATCAGGAATGGGTCTATTATTGACTCAATAATATCGAGAACAATGTCAAAAGATTATTTTCATATCGACTTGAGTTCTTTCGACCCTAAAATAGCCAAAGAACTGGAAGATACGAAGGAAGACTTCAAAACTCAACGTCTCATCAATATGGAAATGAAGGATTACGAGCGGTCCGTCAACGAGCTCAAAAAACTTGTGGAAAGTGCCCAAGAAGAAGCTGAAGCCACTAAGAAAGGTGATCCCAGACGTGTCCATGAGTCTCTTATTGAAATCCCTTTTAGATAATAAACAGCTCAACGATCTGCTCGATCAAGTTCGGCAGCGAGCAAATGCGGCGGAAGAGGCGCTCGAATCAGCGGAAGAACGCGTCGAAAAGTATCGCAGCACAGTTGAAGCATCCAACCAAGAACTGAGCGAGTTACGGGAAAAGGTAGCATAAGCTTTGTTTCACCAGTTCTGAAATTTTAGGAAATGCACACTCGAACTGAAGTGATGCAATCGTCGTCGACCACAGAACAGCTTCGAGGACAATTAGAAGACTTCAAGTTACAGCTTTCAACTAAGGATGCAGAACTCGTCGATCTTCGCTTCAAAAATGTACGCGTTCAAACAAGCTATTAATTCTTTTTATTTATGAAAAAATGATGATTATTGGCTCTTAGATTATTTTCAGCTTTTTTCTATGGTATTTTAAGGAGCAATCGGAGAAGAAACTGGCTAGGGAGAAGTCAGCCCTGGAAGCTACTGTCAAAGAGAAGCTTGACGAGTTCGGGCGTCTCACTACCGATCACGAAAACTTGAGCAAAGAATTCGAGCAGTATAAAGTCCGAGTGCATTCTGTCCTAAAACAGCAGCGACAGAGTTCCTCTGACCCCGCACAATTAGAGCAAGCCAAACAAGGTAGCGAAAAAGAAAATTTTTTGATATTGGTATGACTGAATTAATTAGCGCTCATTGCGGCGCACGATCAAATCAAGCGACTAAATGCGCAGCGGGAAGAGAGTCAGTCGCAATCGGAAGTCGTCCGGTTAGAAGTAGATAAATGGCGTCACCAAGCTGAAAGCACCGCATCGCAACTCAAGGACCTCGAAAGCAGTTTCGGCGACAAAGAAAAACTCCTCGTCGAACGGGTTAACAGAACTGAAGCTGAAGTTCTTGAAGCAAAGACGAAGACGCTCACTTTAGAAAACGAGCTTGCTAGGGCTCAGGAGGAGCACAAGAAGGCGATCGAAGATGCTCAGCAAAAAGAAAGGTGAAATGGCGTCACGGGTAGCATGGAAAAGTAAAGAATTATTTAGAAACGAGTACGGATTAAAGTTATCGCTGGCAGAGCGACGCGCGGCCCAAGCGGAATCAGAGCTCTTTAAACTACGTCAGTCGAGTAAGGCACAGGAAGAGAGCGATCTCGAGAACCGACGCAACTCACAACAAGTAGATAGGAGTCCCAAAATTGACCCGCTGCGGACAGAACGATCGGATCCTATTGGCGCGGAACGGGACGGTACGAGGAGAATAAGGCTTTATCGATTAAAATTATAGCACATGTGAGTATCTCTATTAAAAGTTATTCAGATGATCGGTCGGACGTTATGTCTCTAGAGCAAATCATCCAGTCTCCGTATTCCATGTCCCAGCGATCCGAGTCCGTGCGCCACCGCGAATCCTCCAAGCAGGAAGATCAAATCAAAAAGCTCATCCTCAAAGTGGAACATGCGAACTCGCTGCTTGCTGAATCAGAAGCTACAAATTCTCGTCTCGAAGACCAGACGAGCATCCTGAAAGTATGGCCTTAAAATGTTTGGCAAGGCGCCTGTAAATGGTGTTTTTAGACGGAAATCCGGCGTCTCGAGAAGAACCAAGAACGCGAGAGCAACATCCACAACTTGGAGTATTTGAAGAACATCATACTTAAGTTCATGACAATTGCGCCCGGCTCTGAAAGGACTGGCCTGATACCCGTGCTAGATACGATGCTTCAACTCGAACCAAAAGAGAAGGAAAAGCTGATTGAGTTGGCTGGCCTAGAAGTTGAATCTGTAAGTCGAAAAATTTTATAATTTATGTTCAAATTCATATTTTTCAGAGTCAAGCTGGCTGGGGCTCATACCTGCCGCGATGGGGAGGGCTTTAATTTCTTCAAACTCAAGAATCTAACGTCTAATCAAAGTAAAAATCACTTTCACAGCTTCTAGTTCTAATGATCACCGTGTTGCCTTGACAATTCCTTCGCTCTTATTATTCTTATGGTAGTAGCGAGAGAACCTTACCCTGAACCCCTATTCTTATTTTCTGTATAATGTAGGTGCAATAAACCGATATACTTCTCAACTAGTGTAAGTACAGCTGATGTATCAGTGTGTACGGAAAGCCGGTTATATTTTTTGTTTATAATTACCCACTTGGTAGTTATGTGGGTGATGAGATTTGAGCATCTGGTCAGATTTGGCAGAGCACTCTCGTCCTCCTTAGGGTCCGGCCCGAAGTGGTCAAACGACCATACAACAAGGCAGCTCGGTTATCTTCACGCAGATTACCATTTATGATATGAAAAGAGTCCAGCTTATCGGGGTTTATGTGCTTTTATGGCGTTTCTTCCTCGTCTGGATGATCTGGCGTCGGACGGATTAGCTATTAAGGAAATACTCGGGGCTGAACTCGATCAATTTAAGCATGAATCACATTCATGGAAATGTTGCACGAGGAAAAGTTAAATCATTTACGTCGCTATTCACAGTAAAAGTTTCGTCGATGATACCTATTTAAAATAATTTATTAAAATACAGATGTGCGATTAGGAACAAGTTAAGCAAACCCTAGGGTTCTTCTTTTTCTTCTCCCAGATCGGGCTCGAGTAATCCTTGCATACTTCGGAGTTGCTTGTTCTTAAAAAATAGGTGGTTGGAGGTTTTGAATTGGTAAGTCTACCTGATTATGGAAACGTTTGAATTGATCGTCCAGTGTTGAGAGACCTCGCTGCAGAGACTAAAAGTCATCATAGCGTTTCATAGTAAACTATTTATTTCAAAGATAGTAAGTTATATAAAAGCATGCGAATTTACCTCAAAGCCTAGTTTTTCTTCTTGCGTTTTGATGATCAGAGTATCGTGATCGTCCTTCAGGCCTTTTAACCGAAGCCTGGTCTCTTTTAGCTGCTCCTTGTAGAACATGTGTTCTTTGAAGATAGCGGAAGTGGCTTGTCTTTTCTCCTGAAGGTCTTTTTACGGCTTTTTATTATTGTCTAGCCCGTAAATGATTAAAACTTAGAAGCCTTTCTTTGCTGACTGCCACACGCTCGTACAAAGCCTCATTTACTTTGAGCTTGAGCTCTTCGTCTAGCTCGTCTAATTTTGATCGAATCATGAAATCCTTCTTAGACCATTTCGGCCGGTTCTTCATTCTTTATTTTAATCTCAATTTAAATTTTTCTCGAGAAATATTACCCAAGTATGGCAAATGTGATCACAAGCACCAAGTTGAAAACAAAGCTAAACATGGGCGAGGTAAACTTTGATCCAGCCGGTCCATACTCGATTCCAATATATTCTAGACTGATTTATCCAAAGAGCGCGAACGTTGTCAGTAACTCACGTTTGAGAAAAAAGTAGCAGTTGTCCTGGAACTTCCCAGATCCGAAAATATCGCACACAGTCATTTTTAGACGCGTCTGTAACTAAGTCTCCTCCGTGGAAAACTCAATGCCTTGTTTTTTTGCTCACAAGAATCTAGAAAAACGATCGAGAAAGGATGATAATTTCATTGCTTTCTTTTGAGATCTTTTTTGGGTTGGTAGCTTCCGAAATTCAGAAGAAGAACCTATGCAGCGTATTTATTGAATCATAGTCATTATCTTTCTTGGCGCCATATTGCGTCAATGCTCTCTAGCGACGGAGTCCAAGATATTTGGTATAAAATCTCCCTACAAGAAAACTCAGCATTATATCTAACGTGAATATTTAGTATAAAATGAAGTGCGGAAGTTTAATTACATCTCGAATTTGCACTTATAATCACGCAAGCCCAGATACTAGCTCACCGAGGTTTCGAAAACGCCGTTCAGGATTCTACGAAGGGAAGACGAATGTCTTTGAATTTGCCTTTGTGATCGCAAGAATGACACGAAAGGATTACAAGCTCTTCGAAGAATTCACGGAACGACAGGGTCTTGGAATGAGTCTCAAATTCTGGCTCGCCTGTGTCAAATATGGCAATGTGAAACAAACGCGAAAGAAGTCCAAAGCTGACATGATTCTGCAAACGTTTCTGATAGACCACACCGTACCGCTCTCATCATCGGTTCTCGCGCGGACAATTCTACAACTGTCTGCGCATTATCCAGATCAAGAAGCTCTTCTCGAAGCGAAAGACCTGATTCAATCCAGACTATTACGCTGCTACAGCATCTACCAATTTCAGCGCCTCTAATTGTCTCTGACCTGTATAATAAAAACACCAATTGGCAATATTCCATTATTATCAGAATGTGTTGACCTTTTTCAGCAAGATTTTTCTACTGCATTCCTAAAACAACCAGCATTGCTTGATGTCACAGCGGCGCACAAAAGTTTATGGAAAATCAAATTTGAGATTCGCAAAGGTAAATTCCGCATTTATGAAAACGCGGCTAGAGCAATCGAAATCAACTTAGAGAATGAAGCTTTTTGTCAATCGCGGTTTCGAATTTTTTAAACTTTCGTTGTTGTTTCATAGAAAAAAAATAAACCGCACTTAGTTTTTGCCTTTGGATCAGCCATTGCCGCCTCAGCGGGCTTTTCGCCGCGAAGGAATATCCTCTCAAGAGTAACGAATCCAAACTGCGATGAGTTTTCTCTCGCCGCAGCTGCTGAATGCGAGGATGAGTGCGACGTTGATCTAGTCCTGTAAGTGTCCCTGCCCATGTTTGGACTTCTTGAAGCTTCTTTTAGCTGCATAAATCAATGTAACGAGTCTCAAGATCCGACCAACTGCTCGCGAAACTGCTTCGATGTCCAGGAAAAGTGCAGACGAGGTAATTTATGCAGCATTAATTTATGCTTTTCATTAATTTTGAAAGGGCTGCGCTAATAATTCTATTTCAGGCTGCCCATGCCACGACGGATGCTATAACGGGTGCGAGCAATGTCCTGAAGTCTCCCAATGTATCAACTGCCTGCCCGAATCTGAATGCCGCGACGCATGCACCGACAAGCTCTGCGCTGACCAGATCAAGTGTGAAATTTACAACTCGTATTGCATGGACGATGCTCGTCGAACTTTCGATGCTTGTGAAGGTAGAACTTTATTTATAGCATCTTTTATGTGAAACTCTTATCAGCGAAATGTGCCTGTGGCGGAACCACTCCGACTCCGACTCCGACTCCTACTTCGAGCTCAAGCACGACCTCGACAAATACCGGCGGCATCTGTAACCCTTACTTTTTCCACTTGTCAACTAGCGCTCTTTCTCTTTAGGTCCAAACGGAATCGCTTTCGTCGATTGTCCGTACGAAACAGAGTCAATCTCAAAGTGCTCGAATATTTATGGCGGCGGCATCTGCTGCTGGAACGAGAACACTGGCAAATGCGGCAAGGTGAACCCTTACGGCGAATTTTAGAGTTCAAATTTTTTACGTTTTCAACTTCAAAATAGACTCCAATAAAAATTACAATTATAACGATCGGTCGGCGGAAAGGACGCGAACGCATAAATTAGACGTATTGACGCAATTTTAGCGAGAATTCCAGAGGAAATAACAATCGGTTCGCATTATTTATGCGTTGTAGCTCTTAGACAAAGATGATTGAGTGTAATCGTAATAATTCGAGAGTCATCTATCTGATGGAATAAATGGTTGATTTTTTTTATATTTCAAGAAAAGGCAGTCTTTTTCCACGTCTCGAGCATTTGCACAGAAACAGCAGATCCACCGCAGATTTCAAGCACGAGTGGACCATCTCCGATTGGGATGTCTTTCAAGTATTCCTTCAGATAGCAACTCACGAGTGTTGCGGCACAAGCAGGCTCGACAAAAAATCGATGATCTCCAAGGAACTTTTCAATGACTAAATTATAAGTCAGAGCTCTGCTAAATTGTGAAAGAGCACGAAGTTTATCGGTATTTTTACGAACCTTGAATGACTTCTGTATCGTGGCAGGTTTTGTAATAAACTTTTCCTTTGTAATTTCGAGCCAAGTCAAGGATTTGTTGTGTAGTGGCACGAGCGCCGAGACTCTTGGCAATTGAGTTGATCCCGTCTAAAGTGACGAGCTCGCCACAGGCCAATGATTTGTTAAGACAGTCGGCTCCGTGCGTTTCCATTGCCAGAACTGAATACTAAACATCAGCGTTTTATTAAACGTTACTTGGAACATCTTCCCAGCCATTTCGCTCAAGACCAAGAATCAAGCCCGCTAGAAGTCCTCCTCCTCCAACAGAGCACACGATCAGTCCAGGCTTTTGGCCCCTCATTTGTTCTTTTCAAATTAATAAATTCCATTTGAAATTAAATATTGCGCACAACAGAAAATCACCATTTTCGGCGTCATTCAATATCACGGAATAATTAACTTCCCTTTCAGCTCATCGATGATGGTCGCGTGACCATTCCATATGTCTTCGCCATCAAAAGGATGAATGTAAATTGACTCTTCTGTCAAATGCCGCCTTGCCTCGTTATCCGCGGCGTTCCAGTTCTCACTGGAATTTATACGATTTTCACTGTAATGAAAAAGAAACTTACCCGTGATAGGTGACTTGTGCAGCGTGTTCTTTGATATTGTCCGCGGCGAACTGAGGCGTCGAGTTGGGCACAAAGACGTGGCATGGAATGTTGCTTCTAGCGCATGCATATGCCGCCGCAAGCCCAGCATTTCCACCGCTAGAGCTAATAGCAGAGCGTTTACCATTTTCGATCCCTCGCTGGACTAAATTGCCAATTCCACGGATTTTGAAACTGCCAGCTGGCTGCAAATTGTCAAGCTTCAGAAGAACGCGGTGATTACAAGCAGCTAGAAAAAGATATGATAAAGCCGAGAAAGAAGAGAGAATATCGTTGACTGAAAATAATAATTTTGCGTGCAGGCCAAAAGATAATTACCAGAAATCTTCGGCGACTCTATAAGAGGCGTCTTTTCGTGCAGCGTCGACGAAATCTGGTCAAAAGAATATGTGTACGAAGACATTCTCTGAAATTTTCAAAAGCTCAATATTTGCGCCCGCCAGCTATTGAAAAACAAAATGGGTGTGTCATACACTAGATATCCATCTTCATTGGCCAATCCTTTCTTGCGATTTAAGGAGACCCCTCACTCTAAAGAATAAATCCTTCAGGTTCATTCTTTTTATTTTTTCGGCTTTGGTCCTTTCTCTCAAAAATGATGTTAAACGAGATACAATTTTTTGTCGGCCGATACCGAAACTTGTAAGGACGATGAAATGAACGGGTATGTTTAAATTTTCTCTTGTTTAGAAGCTCCTTATATAAACAGTTTTTACGTTTGACGGCGAACGTGTGGTTTGCTTTGAGACCAGTGATCCTTCTGCCCTCTCGGCTTTGCGCGGGACTCCGGCGTAGTCTTCAATAGAGCGCAAAAATGCATTTTCTGCGAGTTTTGCACGTTCTTTTATTTTTTATAGAGAAAACAGCGGCTGGCCCACCGAGCGACATCAAATGGGACATCTCACACTGCGTCGACGAAGTCATCAGCCCAGGAGTCGGCGAGGAGCAACACTCAAAAGTGATTGTTTCCCGCTACTACCCCTCGCCCATGGGAAACAATTGGGAGTGCGAGTACAAGATCCAAAATCCAGACACCCAAATGAAGATCATGGTTGAGTTCTTATTTTTTGACCTTGCACGATGCGATTTGCAGAATGTTACGATTGTTGACTGGAAAACGTAAGTCTTTTGCTCAATGTTAAATTTACCGGCATTGGTGAATGATTATTCAGCGGCACTTTAATTTCCCTTATTTTTAAGAATTTTTCAGTAAAAATGCGGTTGGTCCATTGTGTGGAACTGACACACCGCAGCGTTATCTCTCGGAGTCCAGTCGGATCCACATTTTCGTCAAGTCCGGTCAAATTCCAGATGGCGTCCGCCACATTGGATTCATGCTCAAGGTGACAAGAACGCCTCCAGGATTTGAGGAGGAGTTTCAAAGATTACTGAGGCAAGAATCAGGACAGCCAGAATATCCTGATTATATGGCAGGGTTAGGAAGGCCTTTGGGTCGTCTTCAAAATCCGATGCCGGGAATGCGAATGCCTGGAATGGGAAATGGTATGGTCGCTCCCTTTCCGGGTATGATGGGAATGATGCCGAATATGAACTTAGGACGCCCAAATCTGCCAATGGGAAACATGCGAAATATGAACATGGGTTTTCGTCCTCGACAGCAAGTTCCCTCATCCCTTCCCAAATCACCGTTGATTCCAACAGCTTCGAGAAACCCAGGCTATTCTGATGGACCGCCGCATTTATCTGCGGCTTATGGCCCAGAACGTCCATCTATGAACGCTCCTACTTCTTTTTCAAATGCCGCTGTAGAGGCAATAAGCAGACGAAATCAAGGATCTACAGCTGATTTGCCTGAGCCTGTCATAACAAAGCGGCCCCAAATGAATGGTCGCATGCGCAACGGTCAACAACGCCAGCAAAAGGGAAGACCGCGAGGACAGAACGGGAGACAACAACGACCAATGCCTGTGACTCCGCAGAGGGGCATGCTTATTCCACCGCCAATTAGAATGAAATCGAACAATCAACAACAGATAGAGGCGACACCTCAGAGTGAGTCTTGAATTCAAGAGTTTTTGCAATAAGACAATTTTTAAGTCCCGGATTTTGCTATTCCGCCGACGAAAGCAACTAGAATAGAGCCCGCTGAAGAGGGACTCAGCTCGGAGATCATCTCACTTGTTTGCGTTGGCATCGTGCTCATATCCATCATAGGTAAGCTGTTTTAATGCAAAACCTAGCTAATTTGAGCATAGCTGTCGCAATAACTTGCAAACTACGTGCCGTAGAGCGAAAAAAGAAAGAAGAATATAAAACCCGTGAAAAAGTAACAGCCGCGCGCAACTACGAAAAGAATAAAAACAAGACGAACAAGTTCAAGAACTGACTTGTTCTTAACTTATTTTTTTGTCGACAGTCTGAAACATGACGAGAGGCAAAGTTGCAGATTTGTACATAAGAAATATTAAACGTCTCTCTTTATTACGGCGTCACGAGTCTTTTTCTTTGACAACTTCGTCTTGTTGTATAAGTTTGCTTGTGGTCTTGATATAATCTTTTTGATGCTTATAAAATCAATATCACTATGAAGAGTAGAAGTTTTTAAAACTGTTGATCACTTTTTTTATAAGCGTATTCCTATTTTCGCTCTTACAAAAGATAGAGTCCCACTGATCTGCTCGAGAATAATTGGAATCGACCTACGAAGAGAATCTCTTGAAAATCCAACAGAATGTGCACTGTCTTTCGTTGCTTTGGCCGCAGTATAAATGTACGAAAAGAGGATCTCTGTCGGATCGCGGGAAACCTTAATTTGCTCCAGAGGAATTCCGGAAGCGGCTGTAGATTAGACTAAGAACGTGATTTAGAATAGTCAATTACCTTTCAAGGCGCCAAATGGACTAATTGGCGACGTCGAGAGAAGAAAAAGAAGCTTGAATTCGGTATAAAATGGGAGCCAGCATAATACCCAGTCTATAAAACGTGCTGTTCTCGATAATATCTTCCGAATAGCTACCTATCACCAGCTCGAGAAGATACCAATGGGCGAAAACTATCCAGTACTTTTTAAGCTCAAAATTTTTGAAGATTAAATAACCTGTATTAATTACCAAAATTAATGCTGGATTTAAAATTTTTATACTAGACGCATCGTTTGAGCCTTTACTTTAGCCAAAAATTGTCCATTTTATTTTCTTCTTTGTCCCTTTCATAGTCCAACAAAGCTCTGAGCGAGAAGTTGGCAGGAAGTGCGACGGCCAAACAAAGCCAAGCTTCGATATTATTTAGTTGATTACTCGAAATTTCAGTCCTACCGATGTTGTAGACAAGTGGCATTTATAAGTCTTTCGAATCTTCGTTCAGAGAAAAGAGTCTCTTTTTATTTTCTAATTGAACGGCAAATTCAAGGCTGGTGCTCAATTTGCGACGCGATCATGTTTAACGAGCGTCTAGTAGCACCAGCGTGATAATACTCGTTATTTTATTTTTAATTCATTGTGCAGCCTTGGTTGTCCATTTAAAGGAAATCTCTGATTAGAGAAAGACCTTTTGAAATATAAGAAACAGGGCTTTTATGCTAGGATTATATTGTAGTCTGCGAAATTCTCCTAGATACGGATTTACGTTGAAAGTGCGCGAAATATTCAACTGCGTTCACTTTTGTGCGGCGCGGAAGCTCTCCAATGCGGAATTCGAAGGTTAAGTGGACACTTAGCTCGGCGCATAAACCTCCAAGATCAGCACGTGTCCGTTCTTGGGTTCGTTTGCGTTTATTAACAATTGTACACGTTCTTGTTTTACGACAAAGTGCAGAATAATTTCAAACTCTGACAAAGAAAATTATTTCAATGATAAAAATACGTGACATTATTAACTCTCAAAACTCGATGCTTTGTTAAATCGAAAAATCTGATTAACTAGTAGGAAAATTTAACGATATTTCTATTATAAGGCTACATGATATCATTCTTAGTCTTATCGCGTCTAAAAGAGGTTCTCAAGAAATTCAGTTTTTACATTAGACTTGGAAATAAGTGTTCCTGTTGCCGGCAGAGATAACGAGAGATAGAATCTATTACTGTCATTAATTCGTTCCTGCAGCAGCTAAATCATAAACGTTCTAATTCTCGTGGCTAATCAAGACTCTCTTGATAACCTGAAAATTTATGAACCTGAAGATTATTTTGAAAAAAATAAAGAATCTTTCAAAAAAAGTTCCCTGTGCGAATTCCTGCCAATACCAGTTGAGTTTTCCGTTGGAGATGTAAGTGTAAAGACTATTTACTAAAGAGTATTATTCAGGCATTGAAAAGTTCTATTGAGAGTGCTTCACAAAGTCAACTGACTTGCGTTATGAAAATTGATGCTTTCTTTGTTGATTTCATATTGCAAAAAGTTAAGGAGATAGGGTCGATTAGATTGGGCACCAGCCCATTTTTATTGAAATTTTTGGTTTTTTTATGCAGGGGATAGTAGTAGTAGAACAGAAACAAAGGTACATCTTAGTAAAGGAGATATCAAGAGGCATTTAGCTTTCTTTAACTGATTTTGCAAATGTACGGATGTAACTTCGCTTGCGAAATTAGCAGTCGAGGGCAGCATCGATTTTCTTGCCGAAGTTCTTGAGTTTCTTGTTCTGTCGCTTGAGTTGTTTGTGGACTCGCTTGGTGTTGAAGGCCATGTTCTTCTCAGCGTTGTAGCCGAAGGAGGAGACGCAAGCGAAAGATCGAGCGAATCGCTTGGCAGCGGTCTGAAAGCATTCAGTTAAAAACCTTGTTTTCTACATTGATTATCACCTGGAGATCATCAGCGAAGGCGCAGAGATCATCGGAGTCCCATCCGAGGAGCTCTTCAGAGGATTCGAGGTCAGCGGCCTCAGCGGCATCGGCCTGGAGGTCACCGTTGTTGTAGCATCCCTGGGTCCATTCGCTGACGAAGAAGATGTCGTTGTTGAAGGCGTTGAGGGCCTTCTGGACTCGGCCAGCAGCTCGGGTGTCGTTGACGAGGTCAGCGGCGGCGGTGGCCTCGAATTCAGCAGCTCGGGCAAGGATGTTGGCAGCTCGCTCACCAGCGATGTCTAGATAATTGAGTTAGTCAAGCTGTTTTGATCCTAGTACAAATCTATGAGCGGAAGATAAAAGCGCAAACTTACTGGTGCATTCGTATCCGTCTCCCTTGAATCCATCGTTGCAAGAGCACTCCTGGGAGCCATCAGCCTGGTTGGCGCAGGCGGCGTCAGCGGAGCATGGGTTGGCGCTGTCACAGACATCGGCTATAAAGAAATAGATAGAGAAGAGTATGGAGAAATGCTACTTACTCCAGCAGAAGTCAGTTCCGTTAACATCAGCGCCGAGGTAGAAACCAGCGTTGCAAGTGCAAGAGTAGTCGTTCATGTCGTTGGCGCAGGTGGAGTCAGCCTGGCATGGGTCCTCGGAGCAGGAGTCAACGTAGCAAGTGACTCCATCACCGTAGAAACCATCGTCGCAATCGCAAGACCACTGGGCGGTTCCGTTGACGTCTGGGAGCTCGACGGTGCAGGTGGCATCGGCGGAGCAGTCATCGGAGCTGCCGCAAGCGTCTGGGACGCAGTTAGAAGCATCACCAGCGTAGTCAAAGAAGCCAGCGCTGCAGGAGCAGACGGCGGAACCGGCGTCGTTGGCGCAGTCGGTGTTGTCAGCGCATGGGTCTTCGGCGCAGGCATCGAAGTAGCAAGTGTCAGCGAATCCGGTGGAGTTACCGTCAGCATCGAATTGTTCGACGGACTCGTAGTAGTAGTCATCGTCGCAGGCGCAGGAGGCAGCACCATCAGCGGAGACGCTGCAGGAGGCGTTGTCCTGGCAGGTGGTGTCAGCGCAAGAGTCGTAGACGCAGGCACCGAACTTTCGGTAGCTGGATGGGTCGAAGTCGAGGTAGCCTTCGGCGCAAGCGCACTCGAAGTTCCAGCCTCGGCCGTTGGTGCAAACAGCGTTGTCACCGCAAGCTTGCCAGTCGGCGACGTCATCCTCAGTGACGACGTAGTTGTCTTGCTCCTTCAAGACTTGTCCGACAGAGGGGTGCCAGTGCAGGAGTCTTAATTAGACAATAAAAACCTGTAGTTTTCTCTCGATCTCTGTTTTTTCTGTTTGGTTACTTACTCTTTCGCTTCATGAAATCATTGGGATCGTTAGCGGAGGCGGCAGCAAGGGCAATAACGGAACACAAAAGCTTCATTTCTTTAGTTTCTGTCTACTATCGGGACTACTTAATCGGCAGCGGTGGAGAAGCTTTTATAAGCATTCTGAAGAACGAGCGCCACCTGCCGCGCAGGGTACTCCAAGCACCGCCGTCGCCGAGTACCGAGAGCATCAGAGAGCTTTTTCTCCACCAACTTCCATAAAAATCACATGCTCCGTTATCTGCATAATCTGTTTGTTCGTTTTATCGGTAATCTACTTTCCCTAGAAGCTCTCATTTTGAGAAGGTAATTATTCATTCCGCTAGAATCCGGCTCGTGACTCATTCGAAATTTTCGCGGCAGGCAGCTGTTTCAATTAATTTTTAAAATTGTACGCTCCCGTAACTCTCCATTTCAAAATTTCTCATTTTCCATCCCTCATTTCTTCATTTCCTTTTTTAAAAATGACGTCCGAAAACTTAGAGAGCATGATTACGAAGATGGAGGTTTCTCCAGGAACGTAAAATCGAATTGACAGAGCGTTAACGTTATTTGAAAATGTTTTGAACAATTCTTGTTGTTATTTAATCTCTAATTTGTCAGTCGTTATTACGGAATAGACGATGATCGGCAGCATGCTGATGTAAAACGTGCGATTCAACTTGTTTTGAAAACAGCGAAGCAAGGAATACGCTTTAAAATTCAAAAATTTAAGTATTCGAAATTGCAGCATTAACGAGACTCTTTTCGAAGGAATTGTTGAGCATATAAAAAGGAATAATTCCACTGTGCCAGGAAATCTCGCGGATGGTGATGCAAAACCACGAGCACGAAGAAAAAGCGGCGGAATTCGAAGCTAAATTCCGCGAGGCAGAAGCTTTTCTCAAAAACTCGAAGCCCATTGTCGAAACCGAAGATTTCAATTGTCAAACCGTTCAAGAAATCTGCATTCAGTGATAAGGATTTCCAACTGCTTGCTCAAAAGTTGCCATCTGTGGCTTTTATGTTAGTATGCTAAAATATTGGCGGATTTTATGGAATTCTACTCTTATGAATCTCGAATCAAATTGGTACTTATTCTGACCGAAAATTCCTAATGCTGCTAGAATTTTGAGAAGATAACTTCGTATTAAAAAGTGTCCATTGAGCATTTGATAGTTTGGGATCCTAGGATTAGACTGCAAACGTCGCAATTTACGAAGATTGCGGAGTGAACACGAGTTTGGTTGGAGAAGTAAAGTGCACGTGCAGGCACTGTGAACCGATCCCAAGCAACGAGCAAGCAGTCCAGTACAACGCGCCTGTAGACTCGGGAACAGCGACTAACCAAATCCTCGAAAAGAAGCAATCTATGCTTGGCTACTGGGAGTACGAGTCTATCCAGCAGCGCTGCGTCCTTCTACAAGGTTCCTTTTTTTTGTCGAATTCCCTTTATAAATGAATAAAGACTTATTTTGTTTCCTTTAGAAAAAAATGATGATCTTCGGGGAAAATATGAAAACGAAGTGAAGGCCAGGCGGTTTTTTGAATTTACAAGATGTTCGTAACTCGTAAAAAAGAGCGTCACGTTACCTGTCTCCGTGAGCCTCCTTATCAACAGATGATAACACACTCTGACTTGTAACTAAACGCTGCAGTCAAACCCGATCACCATTTTAAATCTTTTTGATAAACAAAAGTGAAATAGTATTGTTTCCTTAAAAGGACTTGTTTAAAAGAAAAAGCAGCTAGAAAAGCCGCAAACTAGAAAACATGGCCGCAGTTTGAAGCCGTGTTTTCTGGCACTCAAGAACATTTTTTTCTGCTTTCGAAAACCCGAGTAAGGCAAAATTAGCGGCGATGGCGAACGTACAGCAAGAACTCGCGAGAGGCGAAATAGGGACCGTTCAAATTCAGCAAGTTATTAATTTGATAGATATAGGCTAGGAGTATTTGAACGAAATAAGCGCGAATGAGATGCGAAGAATTGGAGAAGGAGCGAAAAGAACTGCGTTTGAGTTTGGAGGAAGCTCGCGAACGCGCCGAAAGAGTGTTGTTTAGAAAAGGTACTCGTTCCACCCAAAATGTTTACACAGCGGCTCGAATTAAAAACAGAAATACTGACAAACATACATGCTCACGTTTTTCTATGTTTAGAAGACAACTACTATCCCTCACAGCCAACACCTCAGTTACGGATTAACATAACAGCAGTGTATAATTAACAGTGAGAAGTACATCCAAAAAAGGGAGCTCAATTGCGACTGCTTGAACATTTGGCCGAGTCCGAAGACGAATTCGAAAGTACTCAGCTAGAACTTGCTCCTGGAGAGTTCTCCTCCGAGCGTGAGTACGTCCGCCAGCTGCCTGATTTGCCAGAGAGCTTCGCAGGCCCAATCGTTGGCTGCCGATGCCAAAGCTGCAAAGTTTTCTTCCGCAGTGCGTCTTTCCGAGGCGGCGACTTTGGCGAGCTCTTTCAGCTACCTAAACTAGCGAATTCTGTGCGGCGTTTCAAAGATGACCTCGAGAAGTTGACGATGATGCGCAACGCCAAGCTCATCCTCGAAGTGGGCATGCGCATCCTTATCAAGCGCAACCGCGTCGGCACTGTTCGATACTTAGGCCACTTGGAAAAGAGCCCCCGCAAGAATATGGTAAAACTGTTGGCTAGCTTTGAGTTTCTTCTTTCACACGGTTTAGGTTTACGTCGGACTCGAACTAGACGTGGCCGTAGGAAGGCACGATGGAATCGTGCAAGGGAAGCGCTACTTCACGTGCAGGCCCAGCCACGGGCTAATGATTCCAATTAGAGACACTCTAGCGATTCTTTCCAAAAAGCTGCAGCCTAAAGTTGTCGCCCTTGCAAACAGGCTTTCTTCGATAAGAGCGCTGAGAAACACTTCTGAAGTCGCTTCGGTCGGGATCAAACCTTAATTAACTTAAAACATTCAACCCTAACCAAATTTATTCGCCATCATCTTAGTATTGTGCATATAATAAGGTATATAAGAGTGTAATAATGTCAGAAGGATTATTTGCTACTGAAGGGGGTTTTTAAAGGTTGATCCCTTTTAAGGGGATACTAAGCGGCGGTGGGCGACTGCCTCCTATCTCGGGAAGGGATGAACTGGGCGCGATTAGGAGCGGCGAGGCCCGTCTCAGTCCGGCCCATCCCGAATAAGCCAGGATACCTGTCTTCCTCGATCACTGCCGCCACGCCCGACCAGGGCCAAGAAAACACTCAACACATTCTAGCGCCCGGCCGTTTCTCATCAGCGCATTCTAACGCAGATCTACATCAGAACGGGTATCATTTCACGTCATACATTTGACTTTTATAAAAATGGTCTTAATCTTAGACAATCATTAAATAAATTGAAACGAAAAAATCGTGCTTTAAGTTTTTTTCGTTCATCTCCCGTAATAATACCATATACCGGGTTTTCTACATGTCATCTGGGCTATTAATCGTGTTAATGTATTATTCAGTCTTCTGACTGTATCGAGCAGTTTCGCCTAACCTTGAACGATCACTCTCTGTACAAGTATACTTCTTTTGCCTGACTGTATCAGTAGCTGACAATAAATAAAAAAGAACAGAGATCCAAGTTGTAATAGCCCAAATCAATAATGTCTCAGCGCTCCTGGATCTCCATTTCGCATTCTTCGGCGATTGTAATTTACACACATAGAAAGCATATAGAATAAACAATGTTTTATCTTATTTAAAATTAATTTGGCAGTGAGCACGAAAAAAGAGAGGGTGCGGCGCGCTTGTGTGCCCAAAGCACTTTTACGAGACCTGCGTTTTTTTATATAGAGATGATTCACCAAGATCTATGATTTCGAGCATCTGACCACTTTTCGAATAAAACATCGACAGAAACGAATTTTACGAGGTAAAATTTACTCGTCAGAAAATTAACTTCCGGAGGAGCGTGTCCCTGGTTAACGCAAAACTAAACCTCTAGAACCATTCCTATTAAACCTTTTTTTCAAGATTTGCGCACTGAAAGTAAATTAGAGAGCAAATTACTCAAAAATTCAGTTTTTCAGAAAAAGCTCTTTTGAAATTGCTTCAAGTGCGCCGCTCGGACAAAAGCGCACTCGCCTCAAGCCGAAGAAAAAACGCGAAAAAAACTGAAAGCGAAACTGAAAAACTGAAAGAGATAGTAAAAAAGAAAAAAAAAGAAACTTCAAAAAAATAATATAGGATGGTTGCAACAGAGGGCAGGATGGCTTCGCGACTAATAAGTATAGGTACAGTAAGCTACCCGTTTGGAAGATACAACTTCTTATTGCTGCAATGTTAAAATATCTTATAAGTCGTATCTACGGTTTAAATGGTACTTGGTGTAATAACAGCGTTTGAGGAAAAGTTATCAGAGCTTTCGATGTTCTGAGAAATATGTTTTGGACTCAAACAGCGGACGTCATTTTCGCCGTCTTGCTTCGGCGTTTTTGTATTTTGAAGACAAAGTGCATTTCACCAAAAACAAGCATTTAGGAGAATGAGAGGCGATTCGACTAAAGGCCAACAAGCTTTCCCGTTCATGCGTGCCCTCGATTGTCCCCACTCTGTCATTTTGTTTTCAAAGTGCTCTAAAAACTCACGGGGCTAGGATTAGAAGAAAGTCTATCAAATCTAACGTTACGATAGCTTCTCTTGATCCTTTGGAGCCGCTTTAAATAAATCATAAAATATGATGGATTAAAAAAATTAACGCCTTAGTAAAATTGCCTTAGTGCCGGCCGGATTAGTGCTCCTTTCGACAATCTTGTTTGGAACGATGAAAGGCGAGCGGGATGGACTCTTCTCCCCAATTCTCGGGCTTCTGATCACATCCCTGTTGATTCTAGCGCTCACTGGCGGTCTGTGCGTCTTTCTTCCTGAAGCGAAACAAGAATGGCCGATTCTACTTGCCAGCACGAACTCACGTAAGTCGCAAATCACCCACTCGTCAAAACAAACTCATGTCAAAGTGAACATCGATGAACTCGAGAGCCAAATTTGACTTTTTTATACTCAAACGATAATCGTTTAATTCGGTATTTTTGAGTGAAAAGATTAAGCTTTGACGTTCAAATAATGAAAGAAAATTTTGAACAACCATTATGACGGATACACTTAACATTTTGACCGTTAAAGTTGATCTTGAGTGATTCCTCGGATAATATTTCTTGGCAGCTAGTTTGAATGTGAAGTGATCTTTTGAAATAATTTTGTATGAGGGCACTTGGGACGAATTTTGGATGAAGACTGAGTAAACTTTAGTGGCGGGGCTCTTTCTCTTCATCGCTTGGGTAGTTTTCATCGCAGCGATGGCACAGGGCGGCCCAGTCAAGATCCAGTTGAAAAACGAAACGATTTTGCTGTCCAACGGCTCTCCCTTTAGATGCGACGACCAAATTCAAATCGACAAGGAGTTTTGAAACGGCTTTCTCAAAAATATCCTCGTTCTGACTTCTGCGTCAATTTTTCTAGCCCGATATCAAATTAGTATGCATGCAAAAATATCTTTGAAAAAGCCAATTCTAGCCGGGAGCAGCGCGAGGAATGTCTGCAACTGATCACCGAATGTTCGGATCGTGCTGAAACGCGCTCCCTCAATCATCACTGCAATGCTGCTATGGCATTTGTTACAATCTCAGGTATGTCCAACGAGAGCAAGAGTTTTAAAAAACACTTCGGATAACAGTTTCTTTCCAAATTCATGTCTTACCGGCGGGTTTGAAGCAACAACTTGTGCGAACATGAGCTTCTACCAAAGTAACTACCTCTTACGCAGAATAAGGGAGGAGTCAGATGTCGAAATTTTCGATGAAGCAGAGCGCTGGAAGCAGAGGAATGACTCTGGAACGCCATCGGCAGTTTTTCCTTTTAACTGGCCGCCAAGTTAATGGCAGGAAGGAGCCCTTCCGACTCCTCCAAAGCGATTCCCTCCCTTATGAAATTACCGTTTCCATCTCGCCACTAATTTCCAAGAGCTCAGAAAATTTAACCAAAGAGATAAAATCCTCCGGCCTCCATTTCTCAGTCCAAACTTTACGTAAAGCGGCATTTATTTGATATTAAGGGCGAGTCCTAAATTTTTCGTAAGCAGGCTCCACCCAAAACCCGATTTTAAAGCTTCTGCCCGTTCCAAAATAAACAAGTGGTTTTCACGTTACAAATGTAAAACAAGGCGCGGGCTAAGGAGTCACTCTTGGGGATCTTGTCCGTAAAAGCCCGGCGAAGAGAAAGGATGAGTACAGAGCACAATTTCGAAATAAAGACTGCTTCTAAAAAGAGCACGGGACATTGTTACCACTAAAAATAGAACGACAGGGCTTGTTTGACTTACCGCAGTTTCGGACTATTAGCGTCGTAATAACGTCTCCAGACGTAATTTTTATTATCTGATAACAGATTCACTACCAACAATGAATTATTATCATAAACTAACAATTGGATACTATTGATTAATGAAGTAATGGCAACGAAAACTATTAGAAGCAGAGCGTTGAAAATCTTTGGTTCCCACGATGGAATCCAAATGGAATACTCTCAAGTGAGAATTTAAAAGTAGGAAAAGAATACTCGGCCTGAGCCTGTTTTTTATGATAAAATAAACCGCTTTCTGATTAGATCTTATTTGCGCTGTTTCAACTAATATCATAACGGTCTATTTAGAAAATAGAACTAGAAAGTTCTAGTAACGTTCGTTGGCTTGATGCCAGGCAATTCTGAGTCCGGTGCTGCTAATGAGCTCTGTTCTGAGGAAAGCCCTTCATAATCAGCCACAGAAAGTGCCGCGAGCAAGCCCAAAACATTTTCTTCCTAAAAGCATTTTTACAAATCCCTCTTAATCCATCCTGGCGTTCCCTCAAGAATTTATTCAGAACATAGGGTTAGCGCATTCTAATTCCACTTTCGTAAGCAACCTGTTTGGTTATCCATTCAACTCGAATATATGGGCCATAATTTTTAAACTCATCGATAAGGGTTAGGGTTAGAGAGGGTCCGTTATAGTTTGATATATTAGTTGAAACTAAAATCTACGAGCAATAATTTCACTTTGATGAGGCCCTTTGTATTATTCATCATCAAAAGTGTTGGTTCAAAATAATCTAAAACAGAGAAGCATCACTAGCATAATCATAACCAGAAAAACAAAGTTTCAACTAAATTTTTAAAATTAATTTCAGTTCTCGCTGTTGGATTCGCTCTTTTCACACAATGGCGCGAGGCCAGCAGCGATGGCGAAGAAAAAGAAAGAGATGACTACCTGGCGCCGCAGAAGAGAGAGCTCGATTCGCCACGGCCGTCGCCGATGATCTGACTCTAGCTCGTAGCTAGGACACTCCTGTAACTCTTGTACATATGTTTTTCTTACTGAATGAAAATAAAACCAAACGAGTCGAAAGTTAAAGAAGGTTCTTCGCAGGTCTTGTAAGCCGGAATCGGGCTGGAAGTTGAAAATCCGATCGACGGAAGCACATTTTAGAAAGGACACAGATTAATGCCCTCTCTCGCCATCCAACTCTTATCTTGGACATGTTCAGTTTCTCAGAGGAAATGCACGAAAAGTAAGGACATTTTTTCAGGTCTCGTCACGACTTTTATGGCGGTTTCGAACATGATAGTTTTGTTGTTTCGATTTCAGTGCATTCCTTCGTTCTAAAATTATCATTTTGTTGATGACATAGAGTACCTTTATAAAGCCTTTTAATCCGTTTAGAGTGCTGATAAAAATTGTGCATCGCTTCGTTAAACTGAAGCGTTTCGTGACGGGTCGCGAGGTCTTATCGCAACCAGGATAAGGAAAAGGATAGAAATTGATAAGAGAGCTTATCGTCGCAAGTCTCGTAACCCTCTGCGTTTCGGAATGTGTGGCCAGTACTCGTATTTAATTATCAAATTCTGCAGGAATAATTCTTTGTAAATTATATTGCAAATATTTTTAAAGTTAGACTTCGACAACCCAAGACTGAAGGATTCTTTCAGAACTTTTCATCCAAAACCACCCAAAGCACGAGATTTGAGCTACAGTACGGTTCCCGGGTCAGCAGCGAACGCACTCGAATTTTTAAGTGGTTTAACGCAGCTAAGCGCCTTTTACGCCCGCAAGCTGAATCTTCAGACTTTTTTCTCCTGCATGGAACCACTGTAGACACTTTTAAGGTGAAATTTACGAAATTGAAATAATTTTAAGATTTGGGAAAAATCACCGGATATAAACGGAAATATTTGTGAGGAAAAAATTGAGGAAAAAAAACGATCGACGGGTAGACCTTTAATAGTGCATTCAAAGTGGCACAGTCGCGCTGAATCGAGTGGGTCTTGGAGCCCGAGCAGAGAAGGTCAACGGCAGTTGGGACCGAGCGCCACCGGTTGCTCTCTTCGTTTCGCATTTTTGCGCGTTTCGCGACCCTTGTGCAAAAGTGGCGATGCTTGGCCCCATCGTACCAGGACCTGAGGCAACCAAAGACCACAGAGGTCATCGGCAGATATGGATGAGGGCTAAAGCAAAGCTACATCGAAAAAAGACACGCGTAAAAGAAACTCAGAATATGCCCGCTCCTAAGAAGGTGGCTTTGAAAACAAATAGAGCTAACCCCCGGAACTTGAGGTTCAAATAAGTCTACGCCAAAAATGAAGCGACTGTTTTTTCAAAAAATAAATACGCTGCTTGGGATCAGCAACGCTCAGGATGAGCTCTTTCAAATAGCCAAACACTAAACTAGCTACAGTTCTCATCTCACACGAACAGAAGTATTTTACACTGCAAAATTTACAATTACTCAAAGTAAAATATATAATGTCCATAAAACCATCTCAAAAGGCACTTTGATCAATCTTTTGAGTTACGTGTCCTTACGATCCTTACGTGCCCCCACATGATATATTGACCACAAAATATTGACTATATTTAAGTCCTTCTATTGCAGTAATAACAATTTCTTATTTTGCCAAAGCCCGTATAAAATCATGAAAATGAATCAGATCGTTTATTTCGAAACCGAGAATATACATATACAGTAGAAAAGGTTGCACTACAGAGTTCAGTTCTTGCTCGTGAACTTGTCAATGAGCGCGATGACGAGTGACTCGATGAGATCAACGAAGACTTCTCCTTCCTCGCTTTCAAAGGCTTCTGCTTCTTGGCCAGCGCATTTCTCAATATCTGGGACTACCCGTGGCTCTTCCATACCTTTTTTGGGTTTAGATTTTTTTATTTCTCAAGTGAGTTTTTTTCTCAAGGCGTGTCCGCCAGATCAAAATCAAAATTCTAAATAATGCGTAGGCCAACAACATGCGATAAGGTCAAAGGTCGGCCAAGATCCCGGATCGATTGTAATGCACAATGCCAAAACAGCTGACCATCCTTTACAGAAGAGCTAATTTTTTGCATTTATTTATTAAAATTTTAGAAATTTCAGCTTTTGTTTGAGCCGGAGGAGCAAAAAATCCAGGCGAGGAATTTTTGCAATCTTCCTTTTTGCGGCTTCTTTGGTGGCATCTGTTGGATTTCTTTGCTCTCCTGTATTTTCGATTCATACTCGACGTTGTTGTATGAAGGCTAATAATACTACTCTTAACAGGTTTTACTTATTCCAGAATCTGTTATCTCTAGACACTGATTATCAATTTATTTAGTTTTCAAATCTTTGGTTTTCGAAATAAGTGCAAGTTACCGGCGCATGAGGATCGACAGCAGCTATCTGGATAGTTTTAAAATCACTCTTGAAGGACTGCATTGAAAATTCTTCACAATTTTATATTTGTATTCTGATTTTGATTTTCAGAATCAAAATGGACCGCCCATTTAAATTCATTTGTGATTATCTCAAGATGTGTGAAGCACCTTTTGTTCTGAGCGTACTTACGTTTATTCGATCGTAGGAAATCTCTCATACGGGCACTCCACGAATAAAGAGTCATGAACTTTTGCACGAATTTCGTCATTTTTCTTCAATAAAACAAAATTTCCAACATTATTTCCGTTGTGGAATCAAGGAAGACAAAAACTATAATTTCAGATAATCGATTCGCTAAGTAACGAAGAAAAACGCCAAAACTAGTCGAATAGTACTTTCAGACTCCGGGCAAAATTTGATGTTTGCAATCTCCTGCGAAAAATCTTACCGGTTGTTTTCGTCGCTCGGGCGGGCGCATTGGCTCTTTTCGTTATTTCGAGACAGACGCAAAGTTGCTCTCGCAGAAAAAGGCCGCTTTTTCGGATTTATTTTTTTGATTTTTTAAAATGGGAAACCTCTTCAGTAGCAACAAGGTATAGTACAGAGATAAATGACATGAGCAGAAATAACCACAAAACAAGAGCAAGGCTAAGGCAGCGCCGAAGGAAAAAACGGAGCCGGTTGAGGGGGAAATCAAAGAAGAAAGCGTCAAGGCCCCTGCTCAAGAGCCTGAGGCTTCTGTTCCTGTCAGCGACACTGCGAAGGAAGAAGAAAAAGAAGAAGCAGTCGAAGAAACGGTCGAGAAGAAGACTCAGTGCACGAGTGACACGATCCCCGAGGAACCCGCTCTGGAAGAAGAAAAAGCGCCAGAGGAGGAGAAAGTTGAAGCTGCTGCTGCTGAAGGTTCGTTTAATATTCTTTCTTCCGATAATGACTTTTTCAGATCCTGCGCCCGCCGAAATTCTCATTGAGGCTAGCAAGGAAAATGAGGAAGCTTCAGAAGAAGACAACTCTCCACCCGAGGTAAAAAACTAAGCGATCAATTTTGGAAAATGCTCAGGCCGAGGTGCGGCTTTCAACGGAGCTTCTCAGTGAAGTAGAAAATTTTGAGAAGAACGAGCTGAAGCACCAAGAAGTCGTCGAGAAGAACATTCTTCCAAAAGCAGAAGGTGAGCGCTTTTATCGATAGGCAGAATCTTTACATGAGTAAAATAGACGTTTCCCGGGAGCAGATCCCCTCTGAGATCAACAACTTCGACAAGAGCCAACTGAAGAAAATGGAAACAGTCGAAAAGGTTCTTCTCCCAAACACTGAAGGTGAGTTTATTCGGAAAACTTTTCATTCTCAACTCTGTTTTAAGAAATCGCCCGAGAGAAAATCTCATCGGAGATCGAGAGCTTCAAGCCAGAATCGCTCAACCACGTTGAAATCAAGGAAAAAGAACTCCCAGCTGAGGTAAACCGTCAATAATAAAGAGACTTTCATATATTCCAGACGCTCACGATGAGAAATGTGGCTAATTTTGACCCAGCCAAACTCAATCATGTTGAAACTGAAGAGAAGGTCGTCCTTCCGTCAGTTGAAGGTAAGCTCGTCTGGTTCTGATCATTTAGCAATCTTTTAAGACATCGCCAAGGAGAAGACCCTCGAGCAAATCACCGCTTTCGACAAAAACAAGCTGAAAGTGACCCCCGAAGTTACCGCAGAACAGAACTCTTCTTCGGCCGAGGAAGAAAGCGAGGAAGAATAAAATCCCCTCTTTCGCCAATTTCTTTCCCTTATCATGCCAAACTATAATAAATAAACAAAATCGTATGTCAAGTGTCTTTGAAATTTGGACAAAATCGAAAGTATCATGTCTCAGGAATCGCTGAAAGATTGCCAAAGTAGCCTTAATAAAGTTCGCCGGGAAAGCCGCCAGGAAAAAATAGTACCAATAGCAATGAATAGGGACCTTTTTTCTTTGTTTATTAGTTTTTTGTTTTGGCAGGGAGAATGTCCAAAAGCGGTTAATGAACTATAAAAGGACTCGTTCAAATAACCCGGTTCTTACTAGTTTCTTTTCAGGCAAGCAAGCGAATTTTCGACAAATCAAGTGTGTTTATTGGACTGCCAGACTTCCTGTTGAAGCTCTCTCTGTGAAGAAGACTGTATAAAGCCGTCTTGAAAGAAGCAGGAGACGTCGAATGCCTCATTCCAAATTACCCCGATTTGCGACATTAACCTTGAGAATGAACGTGTTTTATTTATCAATGCAATAATAATACGCGGCGCTTCTGTACCATCTCGAATAATTTTTAGATTCTATTTGAAATGCCGAGCGATATTTGCACTCAATTTGACCTTGTGAGCTTTTGAATTGTAGATTTACAGTTATTTACTGGGAAATCAGACGCCGTAGATTGGGGAGTGTCGCCTTACTAGAACTTCTGATCAACAATCTTATTTTTATTATATTTTTTGAATCGCGAACTAATTTATTTGGAAAAAAAAAATTAAAGGTTAATCTTTTCAAAAGCTTGAAATCAAGTTAATCGCCTTCTCTTTAGTCTTTTTAAAAGTTCAAGTTCGTAGTGACCGAATCAAAGGCCATCGATCAAGGGCCGATGGTATTCTCCGGGTTATCGCTGTTCGACCTCGTTACCATTAAGAAGGTTGGCCCAGTTTAATTGCGTATTCTCTCTAAAGCCTCTTACATTTATACTTCAATTAAAATCAGCCGACAAGAAGGCTTTAAAAAAGCGTCTGGACGATAAATCAAAGATTTAGAATTTTACGAGCACTAAAATGTCTTTTGAGACTTTTAAACCAGCTGTAAGTTCATTTCTCCAAGAAGCTGAATTCTCCAGTCCTCATTTTCGGAATTGAACATTCCATTCGTAAATCATCATACTGGAAAAAGTCAACGAGCAGCTTCAATGGCGTCTAAGCTCCTTGACGAACAAAAAAACGAGCGAGCTTCTCGTGACACACTCGCCTCCGGCCGAAACAAAAAAAAAGACGAATTGAAACATTCATAAAACATTCAATTAGTAGATTTTGTTTTCATGATTCATTGTTTATCAGTTTTTTTTAAACTTATAAGTTGTAACCCTCAAATCTGTCTGACTCTGCATAATCTAATGTCAAAAAAAAACGTAGATTTTTCATCAGAAAAGAAAAAAAACACTTGAAGTGGCCACTCGAGGGTACAGCCTCCATCTGTAAATTCAAACTTCGCAGTTTTAATTCAGTCATAAAAATTATAATTCAACTGCTCGCGCTCCATTTATTATTTCTCGCAAAAAAAAAGACACTAGGAAAAACAATAATCATAATGTAACGTGTATCGTCATAAAAAAAAGCTGCGCGGTGCTAACCCAAAAGCTCGCCGAGCTGGTAATTCAAGCGTGATAGATCCTTAAGCGATCTGTCGTTTCGTTGATTTTAAAATCGGTCGCGCCTCCGGCTGGCAACGGCTTTTGGTGTGGTTCTTGGGGGTGGTGCTAGCTCAGTGTGTTAGCCAGCAGTGTGTTAAGGTTCCTCCTCCGTGTGCTACTGAGATAGCTAGCTCTCTTAGCGGGAGAGAGAGAGCGAGAGCGAGAGAAAACGTGAAGGCGAGGGAGCCCTCCAGAGTGCCACCTCTAAGGAGCTCCCAGTCGCGGCGCAAACAAATGGACGGGAGAATAAAAATCGGCTAGTTCTCGGCGAAAAAGAGAAACTCTCGCGGGAAAACGAATTTTTCAAACAATAAAGAAGCAAGATTGAGAACACGGAGAGATCTCGCTAGTCGAGGATGGTGGACCACTAATTGCAGGTACTCTAATTGCAGGGAGCATAATCAGCGGACAATTTTTGCGTAACGCTCTTCACAGCAATTGATTAATTTGTTAGTATTCTTTATGGTTTTAATATTTTGCTAAGCTTAATATTCTCTTAAAAATTGACGAGTTAGCTTTACCATTATTTTCAGTAACTTGGAGAAGAGGAAGTCGCGCACGTGGAAGCACAACTCATTCGCCACTGACTCAGTCATTTGCCAAGGCGAATTCGATTTTACGATTGCAAAGCTAACACCATCCAAAAAACTCGACCGAAAATGTCTGGGCCAGTTCGCTCCGTCCTGCGCCAGAGCGCGTCCTTAGAGCACGATTACAGTGGCTCGCATCATGGACGCGATCGACGGAACTCGGTGCGTTTCAATCTTGGAAATGGCGAATGTCAGCCCGTTCACCCTGCTCACCTCCAGAATTTGCAATCACCTCAAGGCCTGCAGCAAAATGCGACTCCGCAACAGCAGCATCTGCAATCTGCGAATCTTAATCCGCAAGCCGTCACCAATGCTACCAATCATCCGGGAGGCTACCAAGGAGGGTACCACGGACAGGGCTTGCCTCCGTTGCCCGCGTACCCGCCTAGTGCCAATCAAAGTCCACCACAAGTGATGAGCCCGAGCCAGTTCGCCATGCAGCTCGCCCAAGCGCCGAATCCTCCTCAGCAGCAGTTCGTCTACCAAACAAGCCAGCAGCCGGCGGTCTTGTCGCCCACCACGATGAGTTCGACTGGTCCCCAAGTGATGTTTAACTATTCCGTTCCAGCCCCGTACCTAACCCAGCCCAGCGCTCAACAACCAAGCAACAACTCCCCGATCCTCGTCAAGAGTCCAACTCCGCTTTCGCCGAACTCGAGCTCTAAGTTTGCCCCTCTCTCGATCAAAAACACCGACGACCCCAAGTGGCACAAATGGGTCGAGCTGATCAATCAGTACTGGAACGAAATGGCGACTCTTGGTTAGTTCTATGTCTACTAAAAGAGCCAATTTAAAATGTGATTTAAGATGAGCAAAGCCGATTCCAGATGATTTGCAACTTGTCAATTCTTGCTGCAGCCCCAGAAAAAGAATAAAAAACTCCCCTAATATTCGCGAAGCTATTCTCAAAAAAGCATCGCTAGTTGTGTAAATTGTTGCCAAGTTTCTTTTGTAAAAATCTACTTCCTTCCAAACACCACCATTCAAACATCAAAAAATGATCTACCCTCAAGCGAGTTTAAAAGTTCACAGCTTCCTTTCTACCACATCCTTAAATTCTTTAAAGATGGCGAGTTTAACATGTTCAAACAAGCGAGCTTTTAAAGATTCATATTCTTTCTGGCGTCTTAATAATTTTTCGTCCAACAAAACTGTTTATTCTGACTGTATCCGTTTTACAGTAATACTCTGCTAACTGGGCTAAAAATCTATCTCCTTTTATATAATTTATATATTTATACTTCGTCTTATTATATATATGTACATTATATGAAAGCAAGGCATATTTTCTTTAATAAGCTGCGTTTGCCCGAAAATACCCCTTTCACCCGTCCGCCTTAATTTTTATTCTATCGATGGAAGGTCTTGAAAATATTTCTCTCTGAGCAAGTGTTTACATATTACTTTTCAAGCGTTATAAATATATCTTACAGCGGCATATTCAATAAACAAAGGCTTTTTACTGTGTCCTTCATAGCAAGACGAGGAGAAATCGACATTTTCCGAGGGATTTCGGCTATATACATCTTCGTAAACAAGGAATGTATGGAGTAGTTCGCGTGACTGCCTAAGGCTCCACCACTTGACACACCTTCAGATAAGAGTCACTCTTCGAGACTTCGAGACTGTTCGATTTCTGTTTATTTGGTGCAATATGTTAATGAGTTTGGAGTGTTATTGAAGCTAAAATGGTGAAAAGGAAAGGTCAGAATGGAATGGGACAGGCGCTGCTTCACGGTTAAAATGCTTGAAATTTGAATGGTCAGAAATAGAACTGCACGGAAAAAGGACGACGCGAACTCTCTTTTTACACTTCTCGGAATGCTGTTTACTGTCAGTTGCTCAGAACAAAAACTACAAATTGAATATTCAGCAAGTTGAATCTATCTACTAAACTTTCCAAAAAATACGTAATCAAAAACGTCCAGCAGCGAAATATTTAGAGAATCCAACTTTATTATAAATGTTTTGGGAGCCCTGAGAATGATTATCTGCCTATGTCACTTCTTGCGGGAGATACGGGTCGGGCACATGGGTAGTTGCGAGGAATTGAAAGATGAGGAAAATATGCTTTATGTAATTGAAAGAATTGAGCATTTTAAAATGTTGAGAATAGGATTTGAAACGAGAAAGTGTAAAATTTACGCTGATGAAACTTTTCAAATATTAATATCATAATTCTGGGCTTCTGACGATGCAAGAGCCTGAACAAAAAAAGGAGAGAAAATCGTGATGCATTGAGTCCAACGAGTCTTTTTGAGAAAGTTTCAGTTGTTCAGTTGTGCGTTTTGTCTTGTTCTTCACGGATGTGATTTTCGGCGTGTGTTTCTTGAACTTGGCCCTTTTTAATTCAAAATTACTGAGCCAGAGCACCTTGAGACTGGAAAATCAAATTTGATGAGAAAAAAGAGAATCCTGTTTTTTTAGTTTTCGAAATTTTCGAAAACATGAAATCAACAAGGACAGCTCCCAATTTGAGATTGATCGCTCTCATCACTCGTAAAAAGGAATCTTCTCGCCTTGGGAGTTTTCTGTTTTCTTAGGAAAAAAAGAGGGATGAGCCTCTTTGAGCTTCATTTATCACCAGTTTCTGGCGTTGAAGTCCTTTGCGCGCTCCGGTTCACCATAAAAACGGCGTTCCGGAATTTGATTTTTTGAAAAACGGCGAACAAAGGAGAGCACGTGACGCGCTCCATTGAGACTCTGCTCGCTCTGCCCAAGAGTACTCATTTTTTTCTGAAAATCTCTCTTTTCAAACAAAAAACAGTCACATTCTTCCGGAAGCCTCTTCACCACGGATTATCGAAAAACCGGCAAAATGGGAATCATTTTTTTAGTTTTTGGAAAAGAGAACTTTTTTACCCAGAAAAAAAGAAAAAAAAACAGGAATTTGATGAACGCTGAAAAGCACGACTTTTAAATAGTATAGTCGATAGTCTATCGTCGATAGTCAAATCGTGCGTCTTTTTTTGGTTTGCAAAGACTTGAAAACTCTAGCGCCAAAATATGGTGATGCCCAGATACTCAGCGACATTCATCAGCACATAAATACTTTTTAGAAGCTATAACGTTATCTTTGTCTTCTTTTGAAATTCAAAGTAATTCAACAGTAGAATTAGATGCAGCGCTGGGTTAATGAAAAATGCTGCTATAAAAAATTAAGAAAAAAATACAAAAATAGTTGTGCCTTTTGTTGTAAGTAATCCTTTGGGGCGTTATTGTAGCTTGTGCCAGGCGTTGAATAATTCAGAAAAGCGGCGCTTAATTCGCCCTGGAATTCTGCCACTACACAACACTAGAATCGTCAATGGTTAGGAAGAATTCAAAGAGCAAGATAGAGAAATCTCAACAAACGATCATTCCTGCTTCCTTGTCAAATCTTGTTCTGAAAATTTTGACGGTAAAAAGTTGTGATTTAGAAGACTCAGATATTTTTTTTCATTATCCTCTGACCTAATGCTCTATTAAATTGTCTCAGACAACAAACAATACAGTAATTAGGGCCGCTCATGTTAATAATAGTTTCAGAGTTTAAAAAAAGGGAGCGACATTCCGCCGAGTTGCGCTCCGCCCAACGGCGACGTCAATTCCATTTTCTTGAAATCGAAATGAAAATTCAGAAATCGTCGAATGATCAGTCAACCTCTACTCAGAGAAAAGAACGACATTCTGAAAATACACCCACAAGGACGAAGCATTAGGCGAGGTTTCTCGAAATTCCTCTAATCAAGGAGCATGGAGCTGCAGTCTCGACTTTTATTTTAAGCAAAGAAGCGTTTTCTAAATTAAATATTTTAAAATTTTCCTTTTAGTGTTTTAGCGAATTTCGAGGAGTCGTTATATTCAAAAGAGTTCAAGAATGTTTTTATATAAACAACTTCTTGCGTAGCGGCTACACTCAATAATGATTAGTTGAAATGTAATGTAAAATTCACAAGTTCGCTCGTAAAAGAACGTTTATATAAAAAAGATGATTCTGAGAGTAAAAGTATTTTCTGCTCCAGTGCCGCCATTTACCCTCGTAAATCCACACAAAATAGAGCCCCTTATTTTCATTATCAGCAGTCGGCGACAGATCTATTTTTTGTTTCATGGATTCCAGAGAAGTTCCAGAGCTATTTTAGGAGATTTATCGTACAGATGATTTCGTATTAAGAGCTTATCCAAGTGATAAATTTTATTACACAGAGTTTTCTTCTTGAGCCTAGAAGAGGTGGTTTACATATTTAACCTAAAGTAAAGGAAACAGAAAGGGAGGAGGAAGACAGTTTAGATTACCAAAATGATCTACTTAGAATCATGATTCTGATGTTTTCTTGAATCTATGCCGAACTCTGAGCAGCTAGAAAACACTAAGCTATTTAAGGATGTCACTTTAATTGGCCTCTTGGCTGCGCATCCATCTAAGCCTGAAATTGGCCCCTTTAATTGCCCCAAAGTTGCCATCGCTTTTCCAAGATTGTAAATAGCTGTCAATATAAATTTTCCGGAAACCTAGAATAGTGTTTCTATTTTGAACATCTTCAAATCAGAAAATGACCCGAACGAAGGTCGGCGAAGGTCAAGATTTTATGAGTCCGGAATTCTGTCCAGATACAGCAGATGTTGTCCATAATGGCTATAACTAGAATCGCTTTAGTAGCAGTTTTTGAATACTTGGCATGAGTCTGCGCGCCAGTAGCTCGCTCCATAAACGAAATTCTTGCGCCAAAATCACAAGAGTGACTCATTCTAGGTACAATAGGCGATAAGGATAACAAAGTCGTCTGATTATTATTAGCGAAAGGAATCTGCCCAGGCTAATTATCGCACGAGTCGTTAAAATGATAAAAACGGGACGCTTAATAATAGCCATACATCAAACTAGTAATTTATGATGGTAAACCATTAATCTGCACAAATTGCAGAATGAAAATTCTTATTAAATATTTCTTCTAATAAAACCACCAATATTTGCGTGTGGTCCTTTTTCCCTTCAATAAATTGACAATTTTGATCGAATGTGTTTCCGAAAAATGATCTTTTGGAAAAAGCAATCGTTCAAGAAGCGTCGTTTTTGGAAATCTTCCGGAAGCGGAACCTTCGTTGAACCCCATTTTTTGGGAGACACTCGTCACTTTTTTATACCGCGCGAGCTGTAAAATAGATATTCGGGAGGGTTTGCCTCGTAAAGCCGTTTTTTGTCGTGCTCGACTGCGCTGGGTACTTTTTTACGATTCCCTCGGTTCATCAATTTGCCTCCTAGAAACGTAAAGCCCCATTGAGATGTAACTTTTTTTGCTGAAGATTACTAGAGTTTTGAAGAACATGCATGGAGAAGCAAAATCGTGCTTTGTCATCAGCGTTTTTTATTATTTTTTTAATTCTTGTTCAATAAATAGGATCGTAAAAAGAGATATCTGTATTTAAAGAATCGAACAAGTTCTGAACAATGCTCAGGAGAATAATCCACAGCTCGGATTTCTGAAAGGCGAGATAAAATCCGTGTATTCTAAAATTCTCAAGGTTGGCGCGATTCCAGCGTTTTCCCCAATTGAACGTTTTACGCGCACCATCAAAGGGCTACTTGTTCGACAAGTTTAGAGCTATACACACTTTTTATGTGAATTTTTGATTTCAGTTCTGGAATTCGGATTCTTGAAAACAAGGAAGATTTCTTAGATTAGCAAGAAAGTTTAGCTTCCTACTATTATTGCTTGTAATAAGACCACTCTAAACTGATCGCTTATGATAATCTGCAAAGCTAGAATTCGTATCTTAAGTGTTCAACCGTGAAAAAGTGTGCTCGGATTATCCAAATCCCGCAATTAAAGAAAATTAGCCGCGGCAAGTGTAATCGCGAGCCAAGTTCAGCGAATTTTACTATTCGAGCAAGTTGTAAAATTCCACAGCTCCGCCTGAAACAATTATTTTTGTTTTCTTTAACAAAACATCAATTCAAGAGATCCGACAATTTTAGACTGAAACAGAAATCGAGAGAGGAAAAACTATCTGGCATACAAAGACGAAAATAGCAAAGATATGAAGCTTTTACCAACTTTAGCGGTCTCTGGTAAGTCGTTAACTAAAAATGTTGATTTCTTTTGAACGTTCAGTTTATAGATCCCTTTATAAAAGATATCTAAATCTAGGATTTCTAAGAAAAACTGTACTTGAAAAGAAGAATTCCATTTTGAAGATGTTTTTTTGATGAATTTGTTTAGCATTTGCCGCGGACGACTACTGGGTTAACAACTACGATGAATCGGCACGAGTTCCATGCGGGCAAATCGACTCGGTGGACGATGTCACCCACATCAGCTGGTTCAAGACGTCCATTACTGCGGATAACCAAATAGGCGGAACAGAAGAAGTCGCAGAACTTATCCGCGAGAATGGAGACAATAGGAAAGAGTCGAAGATCGATGGGTTCAGTATCAATGATGATGGCTCTCTTTCCATCCAAAAAGCTGAGGGTAGCGAATTCACGCCAGAAGACGCTGGTTTCTACAGATGCTCCGTTAACAAAGGATCCGACCCTGTCGATTACTCATACAAATTTAAAGTCAACTACTTGCTGGACAAAAACGACTTGACCCCATTTGTCAGACGTAAGTCTCTCTTGTTTCTTATGAAAATTCAAGATCTTGACATTATTATTTAGACAAGAAATTCGGCCCAAAGGGTGGCATGGAATACCCAGAAGGAATCCACTACGACATCGCCGAATGTGAATCGCGCGAAGCCGGTCCCGATGCGGCGATCCTGAGGTGGCGCGCGCTTGACGAAAGCGGCGCCGAAATCAGTGACTCATCCGTCTTCAGCGCTTGCAAAGGTGGCGATGACAGCAACTTCTGTGGCAAAACTAATGGTAGCATCTGTCTTTATGAGTCGAGAATATCCTGATTTTAGACTATGTAATGGACAAGAAAGATCAACGAGCTTTGCAAACTACTACTCTTCCATTAGCTTTTACAGCAGATGGCTTTGGCGGAATCAACTCTGACTTCGACAAGGCGCATTTTGAATGCGTAGCAATCTACAAAGAAGCAAGAAATGGTATTCTCAAAGAACTCCCCAAGAGTACAAGATGGCCAGCAGACAATAAACTCGTTCGAGTTCTGCGTAAGTTCCCATGGTCAAAATCTCTTTCTCAATTCAAATCTCAGATCCCGTGAAGAATGTTGAAATTCTCGTAAATGGTGCGTCCGTACAAGCTGGTGTGCTCGATACGACCTATGGCGAGCCAGAGCTCGATTGCACCTCTGATGGTTATGACAATGAGAGCGATAACGAGGTTGTTCCAAGCCGAAACGACGCTGGAGCCAACATTGAATTTGGCTGCAAAGCTCGAAACGGTCAAAACGAAGGCAATTGGGTGGAAAAATCATTTATCTTTACTCAAGCCAGTAAGTTTGCTTAGTTTTGCACTCTTTGCTTTTCATGACAATCTTAAGGTCTAAGCGATCCAACAGCTACACAAAGCCATGGCGGTCTCAAGGTTGAAGTTACTGCTGATAGTTCGCCGGCAGACGCGAAAAAAGGCTCGGCTGTATACAAATGCGATCAACTGCCAAAGAAGCAGGCAAAGGGAACTAAAGAAAACAGAGACATGTTTGAGTACTTGGAAGCTAACTGTGTCAAAGCGACTCCAGCTGGAGATGCAAATACCCACGTCATCAATCCAGAAGATAACCGTAAGTATTAATTGACATCTCTGACAAAGCGATAAGAAATCCATTTTCTAAGCATTGAAACCAATATCGATATTTAGAAAAGCCATTCACCGTAGCTGTGTCTACCTTGGAAGTAACTGATTCGGAAGGAAACACAGAAACTCTATACAATTACGCGACTCTCCCATCGGGAAGAGACGGCAGTGTGCCAGTAGATCAAGAGTTCCCTATTGAAGCTTGGTTCGAAAACATGTAAGTTGTTGTTTTTTTCGGCTCAGTTTATAATCTTTTCATAAGGCCATTCGGAGAGCCAGATGATCAAGTTGAAGCATATTACTATGACGAGACTCAACAAAAGCTTATCCCAATTGATGGAGAAGTGGTTGATCAGAGGGAAACCGAGCGATTCCACGTTATTGTCGATCCTCAACCAGAAGACGGAGGAAAATATGTTGTACGTATATCACAGATTAAATTCAAAAAATATTTTGCATATTTTACTATAGTGTCGAACTGTTTTTTTAAGCTTTGCTACGATTTCTCCAACAGTGTTGACGAAAACAAGTACACCGGAGCTACTTTCGAAGATGTAAAGAATGATTTACATCGAGACCACGCCGACTTCTGCCGCTTCTACGAAAACTCATTCCTAGACACTGGTAACCTCATGGGCTTGCTCTTTATTCCCATTTTGCTGCTTCTCGCTCTGATCATTTACTGCATCTGGAAACATTGCTGCGCCAAAGATGAAGGAGAAGGTAAGTCATCTTTTTGGCGATTATTTATAAATCCTAGCAGAAGACGACACCGAAAAATGTGATCCAGATGTTAAAGAAATTGCTGGCGGTCCCGAGCAAGGTCCCGAAGTGCAAGCCGTCGAACGAACCCACTCTCACCGACTTAATTCTGATGCCAGATGCGACTTTACGAATGATGAGTCTCCAACTGCCGATGAAACCACGGTACATATTTTTCGGGAAATACGTAGAGCAATTAAATGCGCTTTAGTCATTCCCATTTATTGGTGATCTATCATTTAACACATTTTTCTAGCCATTCGTGCAGCAGGCGAGCGCCTAAGAACCTTCTTTCTGTTGCCAAACTTGAAAAGACGCAGATAATTGATCCTTACCCGAACAGTTACAGTATCATTCTAACCCGATCCGACCGCACCGCCTAAAATTGTCCTCCTCCACCTCCAACTCCTCAAACAACGAATCCCGGCAATCGCTCAAAAAGAAAAAAAAACAGCGACATTGTCGACTAAAAGCTCAAATGTACATTCAACTTCTACGAAACAAAAAATCATCGAATCCGTGTGCTTGCAATGTAAAATATAGTACAATATGCACCGCATCTCTGATGCTACGGTTTGTCAGTTTGTTTGGTGATTTTATTAATTTGATTGGTGAAAAAAAAAGAATATAATGAGAAGACTCATTATCTTTGGTGAACTTAGAACTTGTGATAGCAGGTGTTTGTTGCAGAAAAAGAAAACGTTCGAACTAGAAAAAGGTGTTCTGAAAGGTGTTATGATTTATTTATTCAGACGATAATTAGAATTTCTGAAAGCAAAATGAGTTTTTCCGTAAATTTTCTCACTCAGTTTTCGCCTATTAATTATCGTTGAAAATTGGAGAGGCTACTTTATCGTAAAATCTTAAATTGACAGGTTAAGTATTAGACGAAGAACATCTCAGCTGTTTGAAAATTGATCGGCACGAAGAAGTTTTGCAGAGACACTTGCGCACAGTTTGATTTTTTTAAACATTCCAGTACATAAAGCCGCTTCTATTCAGACGGTAGACGATCGTAATCATGAATGTGCTTGTTGAGTTATTTCGTTTGTCGTTTCGGTTGATTTTTCTTTCCCAATTGGCGAGTGCCACCGTCTATGAAAGAGTCACATATGCAGCGAATCTCGGAGAGACGAGCGCTAGAATCACGTGCACACCAACTGCAGCGGAGAACATCAAACGATTCAAGGGCTTTCAAAAGATTGAGTGGAGTGTTCGCACATTGAATGGTCAAGTACCTTCTCCCGAGAGACTCGTGATTTTCAGGCCCCGTTCATGACGGCTCTTATATTAGCTTCCGAATTAGACTCATATGATAACTAAATAGCTGAATTCATAAATGAACTTCCACAGTGAGAATAAGCCAAAAACCGACATCAAAGAAGCTGGCTACGACTTCGACAGGGCAACAGGAGATCTTCTTGTAACCAGGGCTCCTCTAACCATGGACGATGCAGCATTCTTCTCCTGCGCAATTACACACGAACAAGGGGAAGACTTCCAAGACACGAAACTTCTAGTTTTCTCAGCACCACCAGAGTCACAGCGACGACCCGACGTATTCAAAGTTGCCGACCAGCGGGACAACGAAGAGTTTACCTTCCACGAGAATCAATTATCAAGTCAGATTACTGAAATCGCAATGTGTCGTAGCGGATACGCTTCACCAGAGCCTGAAATCAGCTGGGTGATTGAAGACAAGGCCGGAAACCGAATCAGAACTATCGACATCAACACGATCAGATCTGACGATTTCGAAGACTTCTTCGTTGATTTCGATAATGAGCTTGGAAAGCATGGTACAAAAGAGGTCGATCTTCCACTCAAGATTCACTTGTCTTCTGAGTTCCATCTTCATAAATTTAAATGCGTTGTTACTTATCAGGCACATAGGGTCAAGCTCTGTAGAAGTCTTGAAACGATACACTCTATTTTATAGATTTATCAGTTATCTTAGCAAAATTATCAGTCATTCAAAAACACAGATTACATGTGATTACTTTTGACCTATGACAAAAAGCTCGCTGGGGATAATCATGAAGTCGTTACAAAAAGCTACGAACGTCACTACCCCCCACGGGACGTGATAAAAGTCATCCACCCCGTGTCCTCTGTCTACCTCGTCAAAGATGACGAAGAACTAGGCGACGTTCTTGATATCAGTGGCTCTGATGTCCAGAACATTGCCTGCAAAGCAAACGGATACGACCCCGGCCAAGAGTCACATGTGACAATGATTCCATCCTTGTCCGAGTTGGAAAAGGAAATCATCAAATGCTCAAGTAGCAAAAGGCGCGTTTGCAGAATGACCATCACCTGCGCTGCAAAGAACTCGCTTAATGACGAGGAGGTCATCCAGCAGTTTCCACTAGCTCTTACCCGTTTCCCAGAGTTTGAATGTCGGGTCAAACCTAATAATCTCTTGAGAATAAGTCATCCAGTCGAAGTTGACTGTATTCCAGAAATGGGCTTAAAATCTATAATCAGGGATAGAAATATGAGCGGCACGGCACGGCACCGCGGCACGTGTATTCGGGTTGGCCGTACCTTGCCGGTGCCGCCGGAAAATAACGCGATAATTCCATCTCTGTATTAATTCACATAAGTCGGATTATTCTTGGTATTTGTTACGTAAAAATCAATATTTTTATGTAAAAACATATCAAGAGAGTCAATTTATGTTCTAAGCCCAAAGAAGCGAACTCAAATGATCAACTCGAGGTCACCTGGTATCCTGCCTCTCCAAACGAAAAGCTTAGTGGAGGTAGCCTCGTGAAGAAACTCGAACGCTCTAAAAGTGAAATCAATGCGGAACCTTCTGGAAGAGTCTTTTTATCCCCAAACGAGCGATACGTTGCAGTAGTTTCTATTCCCGGTGAGAGCTACAAAAAGGCAGAGTTCTTCGTTCCCGTTTTGGAGATCCAGAAAGCCGGAGGAAAACCAACGATTGAAGACGGAAAAGAAGGAGTTGGTGGAAAGTGGCTGGCAGTGGAGAATCCCTTCTCTGGTCATCGAGTTGGCGCCAATTCAATAATCTTCTTCAAGTGGCACCAGAATGCTCACAAATTCACGCGACTCGATGATTCTTCAGAAGAAAAGCTCACGTAAGTACACTCTTTCAATTCCATAATATATTAACAATTTCAGAAACGGCGTAAACCGACTTGGAGTCGATCCTCCATTAGCTTCCCGGTTTGTCAAAGATCCGATTGGTGGAGAATACATCGTATGAATTATATTTTATTCAATTTTCAAGACCAAGAATTAAGGCATGTTACGATATCTTCCATGATGCGGATAAAACAATCATGAATCGATCATTCCGAATTTTCGAGGCGGCAGCTGAAGAAGTTCACAGAACCCTTAACTCACAGGACTCCGAATTCAATCAGTGCCGTTTTTACAGAGTAAAAGAACAGGAGGGATACTGGTGGTTGTGGATCATCATCATCGTATTGCTTTTGATTTCTATTGGTAAGGAGAATTTTCGCGTGTCCATAATCATTTTGCAGCAATCGGAGCGATTTATTTGCGAATTCGAAGCGAGCAAGAGCAGGACGAGGACACTTATTCAAAAATCGAGGAGCCCCTGGAGGGACCTTCCGTTATCGCCGTGCAAACAGAAACCGCGGCCGATACGCGCGCTGAGTTTACCTACAGGGTCAACATCATTCCCATCGACCAAGAAACAATTGTAAGTCCCTGCTCAAGTATTGTCCGGTAAAGATCGCATCTAGCCGGAAGGACCGACCTCACATCCGCCAATAACGTGTTCATCCGAGTCCGAGGTTGAGGAGTCAGAAGAAGAGGAGCAAAACTGTGATCTCGGAGAGCAGGCTCCAATGTTGCGAATGAGAGGCAACGAATGAGAAACGAAGACAGCATTATGAACCCTACTCGTTACAAAAAAGTACGCTCAAGAAAACAATTCATCACAAAAAGCTCGCGATTAACCTGAAACAAAACTCACTCCTGCTCTCACTCTTCCTCTAAATTGCTGAACAAGCCGCTCTCTAACTCAACACGACGTATCTTTTAAAATAAATGTAAAGCCAAACTCACTTTTACAAAAGTCTCATTTTCGAAATTTACAACTTATAAAATATGTATATTTTCTTACTTTAAATACGAGTTCAAAGTGTTTGGGGTTTGTCATAAATTCGCTCTTTTGGATGAAGAGAAAAAATATAATAAGAAAAAGTAATAAAATATAATAAATCTGTGTGTGTGAAATTGTGTGCGTGGATGTGTTTGGTCAGTGAGTGTAAGTACAGGGTCGAGTGTCGTCTTTTTAAACAGCTTAATCCATGTCTTCTTCTTCTTCTTCGTCGAACTCGCCTTCGTCTTCGGCGGTGGCTTCCTGGTACTGCTGGTACTCGGAGACAAGATCGTTCATGTTAGACTCGGCCTCAGTGAACTCCATCTCGTCCATACCCTCACCTTGATTCGAGTTAATTTATGATAGAAAAAGCGTAGTCTTACCAGTGTACCAGTGGAGGAAAGCCTTTCGTCGGAACATGGCGGTGAACTGCTCGGACACTCGCTTGAAGAGCTCCTGGATGGCGGTGGAGTTACCGACGAATGTACCAGACATCTTGAGTCCTCGTGGAGGAATGTCACAGACGGCGGTCTTGACGTTGTTGGGGATCCATTCAACAAAGTAGGAGGAGTTCTTGTTCTGGATGTTGAGCATCTGCTCGTCGACTTCCTTCATCGACATACGTCCTCGGAACATGGTGGCGACAGTGAGGTATCTAGAATAAAATAATACTCGGATAAGAGCAAGAAGTCGCTTACCGGCCGTGTCGGGGATCGCAGGCAGCCATCATGTTCTTGGCATCGAACATTTGCTGGGTGAGCTCGGGAACGGTGAGAGCTCGGTACTGCTGGGAACCTCGGGAGGTGAGTGGCGCAAAGCCGGGCATGAAGAAGTGGAGTCGGGGGAAGGGGACCTGAGAAAGAATGTTTAGAGCGAGAAAAATAACGCATTATCCTACCATGTTGACGGAGAGCTTTCGAAGATCGGCGTTGAGCTGACCAGGGAATCGAAGGCAAGTGGTGACACCGGACATGGTGACGGAGACAAGGTGGTTCAAGTCACCGTAGGTTGGCGTGGTGAGCTTGAGGGTTCGGAAGCAGATATCGTAGAGAGCCTCGTTATCGATGCAGTAGGTCTGATCGGTGTTCTCAACGAGCTGATGGACGGAGAGGGTGGCGTTGTAGGGCTCGACAACGGTGTCGGAGACCTTGGGGGAGGGGACGACAGAGAAGGTGTTCATCATTCGGTCGGGGTATTCTTCTCGGATCTTGGAGATGAGAAGAGTTCCCATACCGGATCCAGTACCACCACCGAGCGAGTGGGTGAGCTGGAATCCCTGAAGGCAGTCGCAGGACTCGGCTTCCTTTCGGGTGACGTCAAGGACAGAGTCGACGAGTTCAGCTCCCTCTGTGTAGTGACCCTTGGCCCAGTTGTTACCAGCACCGGACTGTCCAAAGACGAAGTTGTCGGGTCGGAAGACCTGGCCAAAGGGACCAGATCGGACGGAATCCATGGTTCCTGGCTCGAGATCAACAAGGACGGCGCGTGGAACGTATTTGCCGCCGGTGGCCTCATTGTAGTAGACGTTGATGCGCTCGAGCTGGAGATCAGAATCGCCCTGGTACGATCCAGTGGGGTCGATTCCGTGCTCGTCGGAGATAACCTCCCAGAACTAAAAGGAAATTGAGTCTTTCCGTCTCTCTACTTAGAGTTGCTCACCTTGGCACCGATCTGGTTACCGCATTGACCGGCTTGGATGTGGACAATCTCTCGCATGTTATATTTTTGGCTGTGACTGGCTGTGGTGGCTAAAAAGGGACACTGAGGCTGCTTCTAACGGCGCTTCGATTTCGCGCTTCGAAATGGCAAACATTGTCGGCAAGGTAACCACCGGATTTGTATTTGTACAGGCAAATAGAACATCTATTCGCTCTGGCCCGGCTACGGTCGCCGAGGAAGTACTCCACCCGTTGCTACGCCACTCTTCGATTGTTCCCAGATTATCTATTTGCTATTACCCAGCCATGTCGTTTTCGACTTTTCCAAAGCAGAAAAGAAAGAAATACCACACTCGGCTTGGAATAGAACTTCAAGTCTAGTGCGGGAAATTCTTTTCGGAATGAATCTCATTGAACACTTAAGTCTTCTTAACTTTAAATCTCCTTCGAATTGAATATTAATTTATAATTTAATAAAGATAATCATATGACAATTTTATTGATATTTTCGTTTCTTGCACCGATGTTTTATTTCGAACGAAGGGAAAGCACTTCATGAGGAGCAGATTTACAGGCAAAATAGAAAAGAAAAAGGGTCCAAATATCAATCAGGCTTTTTCGGAGACGCTTAAACACTCTTCTTCGACATCGCCATCGACAACATCATTTTTTGAGTCTTCTGGGCTAAGATCTTCGCGGAGTCGTTCCAGCTTCTGCTCCAGTTTTTCGATTTTAGACTTGAATAAAGTGATTAGATTGGCATAATTCATCTAAAATAGAAATGCACTTGATTCGTGCTCGGGAAACTTCAATATTAGAACGGGCAGGCCGTTAAAACGTACTTCAGTGAAGCGTATTTTTCCCGAAAGTGTGTCGGGCTCCGGCGTCGTCTCCACTCGCTCCACAGCCTTGACGTTGTCTTTGCTCTCCTCACTTGACGACTGCGCCGGGCGATTCGTAGCGATGACAGCCAATCTTGCAAGAGAAAGTAAACAATCACAAGCAGTTAAAATTGACGCTACCTGTAAGTGTCGAGGAGGAGCACTATTGAATTCTTCGTAGTGAAGAATAATAACGCCGGATTGACTACATTTCGTCCAAAAATAATGTACATCTTTGAAAGGTTTATCTATTTAATTGGGTTCTTGGGATATATAGTTTTTGGCCGAAGCCGGCTAAAAAGTCAAAATAATACCCAAAAGAATTATTTTACATTAAAACATTCAAACTAAGAAAACCTTTTCCCGCACGGCTAAAAACGGTCCGTCTTGAATAAATAAGGTGATGCAAATGTTCCAAACTTCTGGGTTCGTCCAAAATGCCATCCATGCCGATTTATTTTCGCCGCCATTGTCCTTTTATTCAACATTTTAATACAAGCACATTTGCTGAGAATATCGCCGGTGAGAAAGGCCCTTGAAAATTTTCCCACGCGGCGTATGCTCATCTGAAATCCCAAAAGAATTCGAAATATAAATATTCTTAATGTGACATTTGCTCTATCCAGTCACTTTTAGAGACCTGTAATCTGAACCAAAATATCCGCAGTTACCTCGCTAGTCAGGACGAGAATAAATTGTAGCAAGCTCAAGCACCAGAAAAAGAGGATCACCGTCTGCAATCCATCTTCTGAGCATTTGACAGCAGTCTCTTTCAGACTCTCGGTGATAAACTCCATGATGTCCGCACCGACACCAATAAAGCCAAACAGAATTTGCGAGAGCTCATCTCGAGTCACATCCGTAGAAGTGGGGAGTAGCCAGCGCCCAATGACAATAACGAAGAGAATCGTTTGATGCATGATGATCACCAGAAAGGCATTGTCGAATTGGGATAACTGAAAGTAAAGATTAGTCGAAATGAAAGAAGAGCAGTTAAAAATTAACCCCAATTTTGTCGAACTCTGCTATTTTGTTCTGAATGCTCATTGTATCAATTGGGATCGCCCCCATCACATTCGCCCCTTCGGTTTCCATCGCTATTGTCGTGATCATTTCTGATGTCGTTTCTACCACATCGCTTTTTAACTTTTTATAAAGCTCTGCTTTTTCTATCCAAGGGTCAGAATTTGATCCTTTTTCATTCAATTCCTTTTTTCTCAACGCGTTTTCGAGCAGAATTGATCCGACCCGATTCCTATGTCAAAGCATGATGCGGTCTCATTGAATTCGCAGTGATATTGCTGCTCACACATTGCTAGCCTGATATTGTCATCATTTTTGTATAGATCATGGTACCAGCCAAAATTCTTCTCTCCTTTTAGCCTTTCTGAAACGAGCTTTTTTATTTCTTCGTTGTCTTCACTCTTTTTCGGATCTAATTGTGGGTAAGCTTTTATGACGTATTCTCTTATTTGCGGCCGCAGAACTGAATTGTGGAAGCCTAAAAGCAGAATTATAAAAGAGACATCACAAAGAAAACGAATTTCTTACTGGCCATACAGCCATCTGCGTTTTCTATGTCCGGATCTTGAAGCCACCGACGCGTATTCTGGTATTTAGGGTTAGGGGTTAGGGTTAGTGTTAGGGTTACCTGGCAAACATGGTGCAGAGTTCGGTCGTGCTTTTCAACCGCTTTTCTAGTGCTCTTCTAGCCAATAAAATTCTCCTCCAGAAAAGCGGTTTCCTGAAGAGAACTCTCCATGTACCAAACTGCAGGGATAATACTTGCAAGATAGAGCATTATACAGGGCGAGACCGACCTAAACTCTTTTCCTCGCCGATAAATGACAGTAAAGATCGTCTCGATAATTTGCAAACAACAAGGAATAAGAAGAATCAAGACGATAGAGGAATTTGATTGTTTTTGAACGATTTGAATTGTCAGAATGCTAAAATTTTGTGAGAGCCTAGACTTTCGGGAGTATTCGTTCAACGTACCTGTGGAGGAAAAATAAGAATCTAGCCGCTATGCTAAAGAATATCTCTGTCTTGCTCCATAATTTTCTCAACATCTCTATAAGCTTCGTTTTTCTTCAAATTCTTCTCCTTCAATATCACAATCTGACATTGAGAGTTCCATGTGCGGCGGAGTACTTTCGCGTGTATACATAATTGATACCATTTCCTCCCTTCTTTTTCACAACGTACTGAGCGATCCCTGAATTAAAAATCACTAACGCATCCGCCAATTGTGGCCTAGCCTGAAAAAACTCTGCAAATCTGGATCAAAAGAATATTGAGCAGAAAGACTGTTTTGCCTTTTTACGATTTCAAGGTTAGCACTCGCTTGTGCAGATGAGTTTTCATACTCGAAATCACAAAGTCTTCGTATTTAGTCATTTCTGGAAGATTTCACGATCATTTAAAGCACCTGAAAGTCGTTAGGCATCTTAAAACCTGAACATACGTATTTTCAGTATTTTTTCTAGAATTCTCATCTTTAAAAATTTATTTTCTCCCCGAGTCATCATTCTCTAGTTTTGAGAACCCCAGTTGTTATTTTTACTGCCATTTTTACGAAGATGCGACTTTCTGATGATGTTATGCCCGATACTTATCGGAAGAGGCGAAAATCTAATGACTCGGTACAAAATAAAGCATTCTATTTTCCTTCAAACCCGATTTTTAGTTCGAAAGGGTCAAGGATGTGACGGAAAGGACCAAACCGAAGAAAAAGAGGAAGAAGCACGGATACTTCGACCGAGACGATCCAGCAAACGCCAGGGAACGATCGGAATTCTCGGACGACGATGAAATTGAGATCATTTCGGCTTTTCGGGCTCGATTCAGCAAGAAAAGTAAGATTTTACTTTTTTTATCCGATCTCATATTTATGAAATTTAGGCGATTCTGATGGAGGCGTTAAAGGCGAGAGTACGAATGCGAATGGATCGGAAGAGGCCGGACCGAGTTCGAAGAACGAGAGGCCAATTATCATTGATGATCGCCGAAGAAATGGTTCACGACATCAGGAACGCAAAGGAACGAATGAGCGAAGCATCATCCGAATCGACCACCGATTCAGGGGAGGATACGATAGAAACGACCGAAGAGGCAGACAAAGATCTCCCAAGCGCTCGAAGAATGACTCTACTAGACGCGAACGACATGAAAGAAAGGCCGACCAGAATGATGATAACTGGCGAAAGTATGAGCTGTGCAAATATTACTTAGCTGGTACTTGCCGAAAGGTACATTTTTATCCGTTGAAAATGAAATGAACGAATTTCTAGGGAGAGCGATGCCATTACATGCATAAGAATTATCCATGCAAATATTACCATATTTCGAAAAATTGCGAAAATGATAACGTAAGTCTAATAGTTTTGAAATTCGTCCAAAGGTTGAAACAAATTTTAGTGCATTTTCTCGCATGCGAAATTAGATGCCGTAACTGCCAAAATCATCGAGAAACACAAGTCAGACTTCTTCGTGGCCGATGACTCCGTCGAGCTTGAATTTATCAAGAACCAAGGATTCGATCCTCTGCCAAGGCCTCCAGTGGGCGTTCCTCTCCTTCCCCCACCTTCTGAAAACGCCACCACCAATCTCTTTGATCTTGATGACATCTTTGGAGTTTCCGTCGAGGAAGAGTTGATGGAAACTAGCTCTGAGATGTCAAATAAACCCGGAAGCTCCAAGCCAACTGAGGGCAGTGCCGCGTCCGTTGGCTGGATCAAGTTTGCCTGGCATGACAAAACGGAGCCAGTCCCCATGACTGGAGACGGCGGCTTTGCAGAAAGGTTCTCTCCTTCTCCTCCACCTCCAATCAAACCATTGGGCTTCCAAAAAGGTTACGATGATCGATTTTCGTCAATTGACAATCCTTACGATATGCCTCCAATTCGGAGATGTCTACAGCCATCCCCTCCTCGAACGTAAGATAAGCATTCTCAACTCCTCCTAAGACAAATTTTTAGTCAATCCCCGGTTCAAAAAGATCACGATGTTCTCGAAACATTCAACGGCCAATACAATGAGCCCAAGAGATTGACTCTTGATTTCAGCCAATATTTTCGAGACCCTTCGGAGGTAAATATAAAACGTCTTACACGATATCCTGACCGAATTTATAATTAGAAAACTCCAGTCCGTCGATATCGGCGGCCATCTAAGCCTTGCGATCCCCGACTAGAGACCGCCCATATTCCAATGACAGTTTCTGGCGAGGTTCAGGATCCGCGCTTGTTCTTGCCCCGACCAGCGACTCCACCTACTGACTTGCCTGTTCCTGAGCTGATCGACCTCGTCGATTTTCGACCCAAGTTTACTCTCAATGGCAAGCTCTACAAGCAGCAAGATAATTGTTAAAAAAACGTTCTTTTGATTAAATATTTTACGAAACTCACATCAAAAACCCAATATTATTGCTCAAAGCTTTATTTCAACCTGCTATATATTCTGTACTTTTTTTATAACTTAATAAACCCGACTTAAAATTTCACACTAGCATTTATGTTTCTCCTGAATCAAAAGTTCTCAGCTCGGTAAACTGAGGAGAAATCCTGAGTCAGGGTCTGAAAAATCAAAGAATTCTAAAATAAATTGAAATTAGAATATAAGCGAAGCCGCCTTTAAAAAAAAACCGATACACAGCTTTTCATTTCAGCCCTTTCATGCCCTGACTCAGGTTTTCTGCACAGATTGCCGAGCTCTGATTATCAAAGAAGGCGAAAGTCTAAGTCTAGAAACCGTGAATTTCATTTTCTTCAAAAAGTTTGAAAGTCGCCAGAAAATGACGAATCAGGTGGACGCGCTTCCTTCTGCTTTTCCTGCGCCGATCATTTTCGCTTTCCGGCATTACCGTACTACGCTTCACAAGAGGGAAAGAGCTGAAATTATTTTCCAAGAGGATTTTGTAGAAGATGACAGAAGTGAACATTTTTGAAAGGCACGTGCCTGCCTCGGAAGAGAATCGACTTTTTGATTTGGCGATTGAGAGGTTGAATTTTCTAGGCACTGGGTTAGCTTTTCTTCTCTTTTCAAAAAAGCTTTTAAAACCTTCTGACCCGAAAGAAAGAAGACCAGCTGTTGGAGAAAGAAGAAATCATCGAAAAGAGCGCCAATCGCAATTTGAAACTGATTATTCTCAATATCTTTCTCGTCTGCCTTACCTTCGGCCTCTTCGTCTTTTTGTGCTTTTCGCTCGCCCAGTGTGTGCCCAAAAAATAGTCACAATGTGTTATCATGATGATAACGAGTAAAGTTAGGTTTTTACCAAACCCTTGGAAATTTACTCAATTTTTAGGAGATCCTGAAGTTCACGCAAGTATGAATTCTCTTCTTATCGGAATATTAAAATAAACTATTCCTCCAACTGCCTAACTGTATCTTCTAATTTATTGCATTACAGTCCTGAAAGGGAGAAAAAAGTTTTGACCACGATGGGACTCGAACCCACAACTTCCTGATTCGAAGTCAGACGCCATATCCATTAGGCCACGCGGCCGCCGAGGGAGTACCTTTTTTGTCAGATCATCAATAATTCTAGAGAGCGCAAGATTTAAAGAGATTGATTACCCTTCTGTAAAGTCACTTTATTGTCGCTAGAAATTCTTAATGGTACTTAACCCTACGCCGCCAAATGTGCCATATATGGCACAAGGGCTTTCCAAAACCCATTTTTCTCTCCGTCATCATTTCGGGTTCTTCCATTTTTACTCATTTTCGGGCAATAGTCTGGGCTTGGGTTTGGGTTCATTTTTGAGCTCGGGTTCTGGTTTGAGTTCGGATCTTGGTTAAGGTTCGGGTTCGGCCATTATATGGGGCCTAGGACGACGGAAAAGATGATGTGCCATATATGGCACATTTGGCGGCGGGGGGTGAAATTTTAGTTTGGCGGCGTAAGGTTAACAGGAAGAGATTAAAATCGGTTATCAACGCTTGTTTTTCTCATTCGTTTTGAAAGGCAGCTTCTAAAATCCGATAAAGTGTACACATATCTTATTTAAATAATACCGTGTTCGAAGATAAATGACGATCACAAAGAGTATTCCAAGAATGACAATCGTAATTACCAGCTCTTTCGTTATCGCTAAAGTGTGCCTTTTTATCGCGGTTCAAATTTCTACTAATCACTTAGGGCGTGCCTCTAGACTTTTTATCGTAACGTCCAGAAATATTAAAATAAAGAACCTTTCCTATGTAAACCCTTCTCAACTGCTGCTAAATCTGTCGAGTTTTGAGTTTCACGGTAATTTTCATCCTCAGCATCGACTTTGAAAGTTTGAATTCTCTTTTCTCTCCCTTCAAAATTTACAATCAAGAAATTGATCTGTTCTGGGGTTAGCTCAAGGCACACCATGCTACTATTCTACTAGCTGAATTGCAGCCGCATTGCTGATCGAAAAACAAAGCCTGTTTCCTTATCTTCATTTAGCAGAGAGGCTCGTTTATCTTCATCGCTGTCAGACATACTTTTAACTCTTCCTCGAATATTCTGTACCTGCAGCTTGCTTATTTTCAGTAATTCCTGCTGTAAGAAGAGAGAAGCAACAAGAGTACGCGGTTGAAGAGGAACTTTAATACAGACTTAATACAGTTCAAATAAAATTATACAGTTCATGGCAGTCAAATCAGCGAAATAATTATGTTCCTAAGCTACGCCATCACAGGAGACGAAACGAATGCTGCGTTGTTATTATGTTCTGTTTTTTATGGCAAAATTGATTTTTAGAGCACAGAGTTAAGGCGAGTGCATCCTTGAACTGAGTGTTGAAATTGTCGAAAAAGAGGGTTTCGGGGTCAAGAGCAGGGTTACTAACACAGGGCATTATTAGATATTAATTTTGGTTTGCAGAAGAAAGCAGGGCACAATGCTTGTATTTTCTTTTTTGGAAGAAATTGTGGGGAAGGCCGCAAACGTGGATTGAACTTATAATACAGAGGGGTATTGAAATATTCCAATTCGCTTTTGACGCGCACCAGAAACGCTGTTTACTTTCGATAACGGAAGATAACTGACGAGGAGCAGGCCTTCGAGAAGGACACCTTGTTTTCACCTTTCTCGGCCTAGAATGTTTTCCAGCCTGGAAAACGGAAGAGAACTGTGGGAGGGATGTGAATTTGAAGAGAGAGAGAGAGAGATTTTGAAACTCTATTTTAAATACTGACCAGAGCGAGATTGACAGCCCCTTCCTAAGTTTAACTAATCGGCTGCACATCGGCACTCTCGTCTTCAAGTGGCAAATCAATCTCTTCGGCGAGATCAGTCGCTGAGAGACTGCTCCCAGTCGAGTCTTGGCTTTCTTCTTCGTATTTGAGGGGCGCAAAGGGCACTCGCTCGGGAACATCATCTTCGTCGTCTTCAATGTCTTCGGGGGCGATTTCGGAGGTGCTGCCACTGGCACTGCCACTCTGGCCGGCATTAGGGGACGTGGACAACGAGGAGGAGTGGCTCAAAGCCAGTGGCGAGGTGTCAGGTGTTGCTGGGAAAGCGCCGCTTTCTGATGCTAGCCGTTTGGGGTCAATGTGCGCGGCGACTGGCTCGACCGAGGGGCGCTTTCGGGAACGTGTGGAAGCTGGATTTGAGGGGTTTTCTTTCGAGCTCTCCTCACTTTGAGGGGTCACGAGGATGTTGAGGTCTGTCGGCGTCTCAGGGGTGGCGCTCCATCGGCTTGAAGATGTCGTCGATAGTTGCGAGAAACGACTCGTCTGTAATGCCTGCGCTTTCTCCTGACAGCAAGTTTTAAAATCCGCGTTGACAACATAAAGGAAAACTTACAAGCACAGTAACGTTGTTGATGTGGGTTTGAATGTTGTGCGCGTCCTCTACTTTGACTTTTCGGAACGACTTCAATGCTGCAAGGCCTTCGTCACGAATCGTCTCGGCAAAAGGAGTCACCCATCTTGGGGGTATTTGTTAGTCCGTGAGTTTAAAATTAGTTGCCTACTTTATTGCAGCAGCAATTTCTTCCATTTTGTAGCCGGAGCAGTCGAGTGCAATATCCTCACTACTAATAAAGGGGTTGATTCAAGCCCCGAATTTTCAAGTTCTACTAGATAATGATTTGTAAAATGATCGACCCCAAGCTAAAGTGATATAAACAGGCAGCGGCAAGCTGAGATGGCAAAAACTTCAACGATTGAATATCAAGCAGACAGAGGTCAATAAGCTAAAATAATTAAATTTTCATTAGATTTCTTCACGAAAAAAAAACCTGGGCGATCTGGACAAATGTCTCTTGTGGATACTGCGGGAGATGGAAGTGATCGTTGTTCATCGGCAATTGGGCGACTTGGAGGTAGAGATTGAGCCAGCTGATCGCTGTTGGCGTGCTCAACTCCCACTGGAGCTTCTAAAGGACTTGATTGAAATCTAGTTTAATCCCTCGCCGATCCCCCTAGCCGTTTCCTGATGAGGTTTCACGATGTGGCAGCTTTCCAAAAACAAAAGTCGGAACCGAACCTTTAACATTATCAGCTCCATTTCCCTCATCTCCACTTCTGTACACGCCGAATCGGTAACGTAGGCAAAATCCACTAGCTTCGGAGGGTAGATCTCTTCCAGCTTGGCGGAGAAGAAAAGGGCAGAAACGCCTATCAGCTGGAGCTCGTTTTTGCGCACAGGGTGCGTCTGACGGGCTAAGTAACGATCCACGTATGTCACGGCGTTGTACACTGTTTCTCTTGGCTACTGTTAGTTATGCTGCTCAATGTTTTGATGCTTTACCTGTGGAGACGATAGACTTCGCTGACCTCCATCAACCAGTCAATGAGAACGCTGCGCATTCTCGGAGTCACTTCGGGATGATGGCTCAAAACTTTCATGTCGAGTCTGTGTCGTTTCTCGCGCTTGATCAGCTCTGCCCAGACGTGCTCCCGCTCAGCCCATGTGATGTTTGGCAGTGGACATGTTCTCTTGGGCTGTGGTACTCGTTCCTCGGCAGCTGGATTTGTAGATGCATCTGTTGAGGACTCATCACTCATCCGCTAAACATTGTTAAAACGATTTTCTCTCTTTGCCCTAAAAATAGTCGAAATTTTAAGAATCGTCATTCGTAGGCGATTACATCACTAAGTTGAGTTACAATCAAATCAAGTTGGTCTCTAAATTTCTCGCTGGCTGAATTCTATCGTTGGAACACAACTACCGAAAGTCGGATAAAGCGGCCACTGAGTCGGAACGCGGAGTATAAGCCCGGTTTTATGAATATTCTTTAATTCAAATTTCGTCTCGCTGATGTGTAATCAAAAATGTAAAACTTTCCAATTGCGTCTTCCCAATTAAAGGGAGTAGACAAGCTGGAGACTATTAATGATGCGAGGAAGCCGAGTTTGTGGTCAAGTTAGAGAGGCGCCGCGCGGGGCTCCAGTTTCAAGAAGGCGGATATCGGAGCAAGCTAAAAATTCTTCAATGAAAAGGTATCCCTAGGCAGACGCGTCGGCGCTAAAAATAAACCTTCTCACTTAGACTCCTCGAAATTTCGCTCATTTTTCAGTTATTCATAGCTCTCACAGCTCTTCTTACCGAAGCGTCATCCTCCTTGTTTTTCTTAAAGACTAGCGGCCTACAAGCCGGCTTTGGTGGGGATTCTTTCAATGTCATCTTCGAAATAGGGACAACTAATGAAATGGATTCCTCTGCCATTGCGATCTCTCTTTCAGTGAATGAGATAGAACTCAGGGACAAATTAGGATAACAACAATTTATCTAGAGAAGAAAATTCTATTTACCGAATCTCGGACATATTCAAAAACATTTCAGTAAAAAATAGACCCAGTAGTTCCAATTTTGATCTTTTAAGTTCAAACTAAGGAATCTTACATTTGGCTGGGTGATTCTTGGCGGTCGCTGTCTGAGGAAACTTGTGATCAGCTCGTTCTTCGGCGTTGCATGCGACGGGGTGCGGAGAGTCCGACCTTTTCCGTGAGACTTGAGTTGACTAAACGAAGAAATTTTGATATCGCAAGCGTGTTAAAGAAATAGCCCGAGCTCGAGCACATGTGGGAGGATGGCCTGTCCAGGATTCAAGTTCAAATAATTGATCTCAAACAGCTCGATACTTTTGATCGTCCATATAACTGACTGGGACCCTTGGCCCCTTGCCATTGTTCGCTACTGTCAAGACGATGATTAATTGAACAGCGTTTATGAAGCGTTATTAAGTAATAACGCATTGATTCGGTGCGCCAAAAACGCGACCGGAAGGGACGATTCTTAAAAATCTCTTCCGGATTAAAACGACATAATCGGAGCGTAAAATTTTTGTGTAGAGCGGAACAGTGATCGGCAAAAAATCATTCTATTGTCAATATCATATTGATCTCTTCCGAAAATGATCAATTGCGAGCATCCTGTGAACAGATAATGACTGTAACAGTCAAGTTAAGCCGATAATACTTATCCTCTAATTACTAAATTCGAAAAGTCGGGTGTGAGAATGAAATGAAACTCACACCCTCGCCGAAACCGGTCCAGATTACCGGCTCTAAATGCTCGGCCTGTTGCAGTAGTAGCATTTCACGCAAGTGAAACCAGATTCCGGTTTCCTCCGCCCTGCCACGTGTGATATCTTTATCGTTAGTCGAAAATGGAGAAATCGAGAAAGTTAATTCTAAGTAGAGAGGGCCAGGAAGCGCCCTGTATATCATTAAAACTTGAATTCCGGACAGACATGTCGATCAGTTTTCTAACAAGATGGCCCGTACGAGATGACAAGGCGCTACGAAAAGCCACGACTTACCCAGATCGCCGTCCAGACATAAGGCACCCAGTTTGGCTCCGGCGTCAGCTAGCAGCTATCTAAAAATAAAGCCTATTAGAAAAGAAGGCAAAAAATACCGATTGTGTTTTTGATTAAGAACTCTCTGCCTTTTTTTGTGCGCTGGGCTTATGGAGACTTTAGGTGTTACTATGGACATTTGGCATCGGGGCGTCAAGTCCCCGAAGCATTAGCCAGTATGTAACTGTGCAGATTACCGCTTCAAACAAAAAATAAACAAACAAACGGAAGGAATATTATTTGCAAAATATAAGTGAAATTAATAATATTCCTTTTGTTATACTGAAATAATATTAAAGTCATATAGGGCCTATATATCATATATAGTATATGTCTTCAAATATAGTTTTATTGAAAAAGAATCGACTCGATTCAATACGTCATGTTTCGAATTTGAGAAAGCGAGTAGGAATATCCATGGGAATATGCGACTTCGCAAGGGCTAAGTCGTCATAGTGGGAACCTAAAAAGACTGCTCCCATAGATTTGCATCGACAATCTATCAACTCCTTTGGAGTCTCACGCTGAGTTCGGAGTGATATTCAATCAAAGAAAAAGCAGCTGTTTTCTCTTTTCGAAGCTTCCGCTTCAAGGACTTACATTGACAAACGTAGCAGCTCTTCATTAGCCGCTCCGTAGTAATAGGAAATAAATTTCTCGAGGTCTGGCTGGTATTCTAGTAGGAGAGAGTCTCTTTCGAATTTCTCGAATTGTGCCGCGGGGAGCGACGTATCGAACGTGGAAAGGTTGGTCCCGGTCTCGACCAAACTACGTGGAAAAAGCCGTTCAGAATCGGCAGATCGAATTTACCAGATTATTTAATCCCTACTAGCAAACAAATCTTTTCCTTCCTCCAATCTTGCGCTCCTAAAAACGCGCTTGAAAAAGTGTCTTTACGAAACAGAAGAGTGAGTCGCCCAATTGTCAATTTCCCACCCAAAGATTTAAATTTACGATTCTCAAAAAACGTATCCCTAAAAGAGCGGCCTTAAAAGTTATAAATGTCAAATTTTAGGGGCTTAAATTTAACCTAAAGAAGAAAGAAAAGAAAAGAGTGAATCGCTGTTCCGCGGGCAACTTCCGTCCCAGAGACCAAATAAATACCAAGCCAAGAACAACGTTTAATTTTCGCTCCTGCTAAAAATGTAAACTCTATTTTCGCCCGGGCTCTCTCTTTTTCTTGTTGAAAATTGGCGAGTCTCAACGCGCGATTTCAATATAGATTCTATATCTTTACACCCCTGATAGTTGGATTATATACCGCTTCCAAGAAACAATAAAACACGCGAAATTAAAGAAATTAAGCCGAAATTCAAGAGCCGAAAAAAATGATCGAGCACCGCCTGGGCCTCGGGCTTTACTTTATTAGATACTGTCCATCCTTATCAGTAAAAAACTGGCGCCCTAGAACTTTGGTTCCAAAGACTTCAAAGCTAGGAATCGATGATAAGTTGAGAGCTTTTGAAAATGATGAAGAAGAAAAGAAACGGTTTTCCAAAATAATTACGAGCTGACCTCAAAATAAGATGATAATTAACATAATTACAATTGACTCCATTTTTTAAAAATGATCTTTTTATTCATTCAATTGCGTTTATCTGTTGATCAGAGCTAGTTTATTTGGACTTACATTCTGCGCGGTATCGATTCCTGATGAAAATATCTAGATTTTCTTCGTTGATTTCAGATTTTTTAAGACAAAAAATTCTAAGTGTATTTTTATAGTAAAAAGGGTGGCTGTAGCGATGAGTGTGGTGGAGGCCGCGCGTTGGGGCGCATTCAACACGAGCCCCTTAGAAAAATATTGAGCTGGTTTTAGTGGAGAATAACAAAGTGCGCAATTCGAATTGCGCGCTTTAAGTCCGCCAGCAGCGCGCTGATTGGCCGGCACTGGAAAGGGCGCTCCCATGAATGGAGCCCGGCGCTGATTGGCCGCCGCCGGCCCAGACGCACCACGAGCGTAGTAAGCAAATGCCGCCAAGAATTAAACTCGCCCTTGAACTTGAATTCGGGCGAATAATTACGAAAGCGCGACGCTTTTTACGCAAAAACTGAGAGACCGTGGCTGGGAAAATTATGAAAAACGTGTCTGTAGGCCTTTTTGCGCGTTTTGAATTTTTCGCGATCCGGAATTTTATTATTTATAATATTGTATATAAACAATATTGTATATAAAATATAGATATTTTCAATTTACAAAATAGTTTTTAAATTTCTGAAATAAATAAACACATAATTAAAATACTCCCGCTTAAAAATTAATAAACATCTGTTTTAATAAATTCTACCTGTAAATTTTAAAAATGAGGAAAAAAATAAATAAAGAATAAAAAAACACATTAAGAAAAACTAATGAAATATTCATTCCGTTATTTGCACTTTCAAAATTCTTCTTTCAGAATTTCCGATTTTCTTATTCAAGATAAACAAACACTTTCTAACATTGTGAAAAATTGAAATTCCTAATTCTGAATTTGAGGAAAATAAATTTCTAATTGCTGTGCTCGATTTGATTCGGCCGTTTTTCCATTCACGGGGCGTGCCGCCAAACTCAAAAAAGCCTCATTTCCTCAATAATTATTGCCTAGTTCTCGTCTCCTCGAGCTGCCTGGGATTGCGCAGGGTGTTACTCTTGTACTTACAGTTCGGGCTGACGGTCGAGGTGTTCCTGGGCCGGGCGTTCTTGATTCTCTGATTCTCTCTGCTGACGTGCGTCTCAGGGTTAGGCAGCCTGGACCCCGCCAGAACGAACCAAAATCGAGAAACTGCCGAGAGCCAGGCGAAAAGCGTCACTTCGGACAAAGTGCCACGTGACTCCTAATTAGAGCAAGCTAGAAGAGCTCGATCGGGCTCGATGAACGGACGGAGACTCCCTCCCCCCAAAAGACGCCGCTCTCGCACCCCCACTCGCCGAGAACGCAGCGCCGATGAATGTATCCAAAGAATGCGTCTCACTTCAATAATATCTCACTCATTTGGCAGCTCAAACCTGGGCGTAAGAAAACCTGAAAGCATGTCGGGGCGTGGAAGATCTAATGAAAAGCCGCGAGGCGGCATGACTGTAATTTAGAAATAGCTTGGAAGGATAATTTCGTGAAGCCGCCTTGCGGTTTCATTAAAAAAAAGCGGCCTTACATTAGGGATCTTCCTAGCCCTGACTCAGGTTTTAAACACAGGTTCCATGAGTTTCTTACTGATTACTGCATAAATACTAATAAAGCTCATTACAGTATCAAAACAAATAGAAGTGAATTTCTCCACAAACTAGCAAGAATCTGATATTTCCACGGCTCGCTTCATTTGGAATTTCTACCTCCGATTGTCATCAATTTAGATATAGAGCGTGAACAAATATTTATTAATAACAGAGCAATTTGTTATTGATTGTGATCAGTTTTAAAATTTTCTTACGGAGGCACTTTAAAGCTCAGCTAATCTATTCAGACTTTTAATGATGATTATAATTTATAATCATTTTTATGCAACGTTGTGTTCGAATCGATCTGTAAGAGCAATATAATAACAGTCAAACAAAATCTAAAACGTAGAAATACCAAAGAAAGCCGTTTGATTTAGTCACCATTTGCCGCTTTTTTTAACATTCTTGGGCAAATTTGAAAAGGAGAGCGAGTTCGGCGGGCGCGCCAAGCTCAACTGCTTTTTTTCATTTTTGAAAATCAGCTCTTTTCGAAATGACTTTTCAAAAACACGGGTACATTCTTCTTCCGTCATTCTGAAACGATTTTGACATGGTAATCTTTGTCGGGGCGTCGCGCAGTCTCTAGCGGCGTTACTGTACTTTTTAGCCCGTAATCAATATTATTTTAAATAATCTACTAGTCTACTAATACACCTTGGCAGGCAAACACAAAGAATCAAAGCTGCTAAAGCTACGTACTTTGAAGCGATAAGGATTTTTAATCTTCTCGGTCTCTGAATTTGTGGTTTACATATGTGATGATTCTTTCTTTTTTTTACATTTTGAGACTAGAATGCGCGGCGAATGTGAATTTTATAGGGCTGATTAGTTTTTCTTGAATTGCTTCCAGATCGCTTTTGGTCACTCGCTCGCAACGATAGCGTGTCACAGATAAAGCTCAAAGACAAACACTTTATCTATTGACGGATAAGCAGCTACACTCCGGAAGTGGGAAAGCGGCGACTCAATAATGTCTTCCATCAACCACAGAATATCCTCGCTGAATTCCTTGGAGTACATTTTGATCAGACTTGACAATCTCCAACCGCTCGAAATCCCTCGATTCCGTTCATGAAAGCTTCAGATTTTTCAAAATTAAGCCGGATAACTTGGCTCGTGCTCCTAAATGACTCAAAATCTGTCCGATAACTCCAGAATCTTCGACAGGGCCTATTTAAACCATGGGGAAGCCTCAACTTGGTCATTATACAATTTTGACTTTTTTGAAGAAAACGAAAAATTGAAAAGCGAAGAAAATGCTGCGACGATGCTATGGCGGGTTTGACTGCTACCATGAGCGTGAGACTGACTCTGAGTCGGACATCTCCATCTCCTACAGTCATTCGTCAGGGGCTTCTACGGGCGAGTTGATAGCAGAAGGACAAGGACAGAGACATGAAAATCCTTGCATCAGTCCTCCTAGCTCTGTTGCTTCTAGTGGCTCTCGTAAGTGCGGTATATACCGCTATTAAAATTATTTATTTTTACTTGCGCCTTGAAATGATAGAAGCCGAAGTTATTTCCTTTTGACTATAGTTATGGTAGAATACTACTCATTAAAATCTTTCAGCGAGTCCTAGTCCCTATGTGGATGATGATAGTTATAATGAAGACGGTTTTGTGGGTTTTCGATCTGACTCATCTGATCGGAGCAGTTATTGTTCTGTTGGTTCTTCAGAGGACGGTTATAAAAACTCCTCCTCCGAAGAAGATGCCAGTCTATTTGGATCAGGTATGCACACATTTTTCAGAGCTTATTTTAAGTAAAATCAAGGAAAAATCCGAGTGGACGAGCTTGATTACTCTGACAGTCGCTCTACTCCTTCACCAGTTGGATTTGGTACATTCGTCAATTGTAACTAGCATTTACCTATTTTCAAGACGGACTGACTCTAAGTCAAAGAAAGACTGCAATCAAGGAGGAAGATCTCCTGAAGACGCCTCGATGGGAGCCAGTGGCGCATGCGATCGACATTTCTGAGAACGACTTCACATGTCCCATCTGCATGGATTTCTTCCAAAATCCAACGGAGTCCGAATGTTGCCGACAGCTGTTTTGCACTGGTTGCATCGAGAAACTGTGCAAGAGTGGCTCCAAGTTTAAATGCCCTTATTGCAACGCTGACTCTTCCAAAGAAAGAGTGAATAATCTTCCTTCTCACATTAAATTGCTTAAGCTTGTGAGGAGGAGTATTATGACTCTTGATAGACCGACTTATTCCTCCATGTGAGCTGTTCGACACCTGCTTCAAGGGGATGATGGTCAAATGCACCGCTGATCAATGCTCTGTAAGTTCTTTTGAGCTCTGCTGCTAGTAGAATCAATTTTGTAGAAGACCTTCAACTACCAAACACGACTGGAGCACTTGAAAGTCTGCGAAGGTATCGTCGAGTGCCGATTCTGCGATCAATCGTTCCAGGCAAAGAGCTTTATATTTATGCAAACCAAATTTGAAATAACTGCTGAGTAAAGCTTGAAAAGATAAAGGAAAATCACAAGAACTCATGCCTTGGCTACTTGCAGGACAAGTTGCGTAGGATGGAAGAGGTCCTCGCAAAGAACAAGGAGACACTCAAGAAGAAAGAAGAACAAGTCCGCAACCACGCGCGACATTACCACTACTGAAATCAGCTGACCTTACAATTGCCTAATTAATTTTTCTCTCTTTATCTTTTTCATTGGAACATCTTTAATTGAACCAAAACACACCGCACAAACCTCTGCCACTCTCTTTTCACCGTCATACTGGAATAAATATAAAAACCTATTGCATATTAATAACTTCAGGACATTAGAATTGAATACTTGGATGCGAAGAGACTTCCAATTACCGAGCAAGGTCTAGATTATTCAAGTTTCTCAAACTTGGGGAAGTGCTTCTTGATTGATGAGCTTCTTTTCATCATGGGGCGGGTACTTCTAATACGGATCTCGACCCGCCGGTTATTATGTCGTTTGCTAGAGTGGCTCTTCGTGCGGAAGTACCGTTAAACGTTTGTTATGAAAATGAAGGCTTAGTTAGCCACTTTTCTTGTGCCATAGAGGCTTTTCTGGTGATTGAAAGAGTGCGATTTTCTCGCATTATTGAAAAGCCCAACACAGCTGCATCAGCACATGCTTTATTTTCAAATAAGTTCTACTCTCCGTTCAAGCTTCACTCGTGAAATAAGATTTAGAGCGCTAGAAAAATATCCAAAATCTGGAAAGGATTCCGATCCGAACGCATTAAAGAAAGAAATAAAGATAAAGAAGTCTAACAAATTGCTTCGACACTTGAATTTAAACGACTTAACCTTGCATAGAATAAATAATGCACTTTGTTATCGTTGGAAGAGCTTAGTGTTATCGCGAGAAAAGTTTATTTTAGGTTATATTTGAAGCAAAGGCTAGGCTTTAGAAGGTGATCAAGAATTCGCTAGAGAAAGAGGAAAATTCTAATTAATGAGAAAATCGCAAAAGTACTCAGCAGACTTTGGTGTCGGCTGTTGAGGACTTGTATTATTTCAGCGGAAATTTGATTCTGCACAGTGAAGGGCGTCATCACCGACGGCGATTCTACTTTTTGCCGTGTTCCGTGTCTAGTACTCGCGCTCTTTACGCGGCTTTTTGCCAACCATAGTCCCGAACAATGGGCGCGATAGGGCGCGGGCCTTGCGCCTCCTCCCTGTCTAGTAGCCGGTGGAGGTGCAGTGGTTACCACCAACACTGTGGCACCACACCGGACCGCGCTGCCTGCGCCAGCCCTCCTCCACACTATTCCGACTTTGGACCGATTTTTCGCATCTCACTTGGTTGCATATAAAACACACGTAAAATGGAGCTTGTTTGAAACAAAAATAGAGTTAACGTGCAAATTGAAATAGAAACAGAAGGTTGCATCAGTAAAATAGAGAAACACACAGCAATAACGAAGCAAAGAGAAAATTCTGAGGATTAAAGAAAAATGTTCCGTTCAAAATGAAGAGAAAGCTAGAATGGCAAACTCGCAACTCAAACCACCCAAAGTCTTCAAAAAGCACAGGTACGAAATCGAACTGAAATTTTTAACAGAAAATAAAGCAAAAATTAAAGTAAGAAAGGCGAAAACAGATCGACTTGCTGGCGCTCTTTGAAATGGAAAATCGCGATTTTATGCTGCTACAGTCACCGCCAAAAGGGTAAAAAACAATGCATAGATTTTAATATTCGATGGCGTTTCGTTGTCGTAATTGATAAGAAAGTGGCTTGAGCCTCTCCTCCCCGGAGAACTAGACCGGCGCCTGCCATGTATCAAATGATCAGATAACGCTTAAATCAATTTTGTAAAAACAGCAGCGCATTTTTATCGGACTCTAGCATTACTCCAATTAGGGGTTTTCAAATTTACACCCGCCACAGCGCCCGTAAACATTCATTTAGGGTCGAGCCTGCTCCACAATCTTCTTATTCTAATTGTGGTATTCTCCCAGGTTTATCTTCTACACAGGTGAGCATTTTTACTTTCTATTTGTTGAAAACGACGACATTGATAGATATGGACTCCACAGAGGCCGCAAAAGCGCTGATTCTAGCGTTCTAATGCAGATGAAACGATCGTATCCGTTACAAGGCGCTACATCTCAGCTACAGCAATTTGTTGAGCAGCAGTTCGGCAAGAACTTGGAGAACCCATTTGCCTACGAAGAGCAGCAAAATCCCTTCCAGTTCCCATTAACTAATCAGCAGCCCTTGAACAATCTCGTTCAGCTTCCGGAATTGCCAAATGTATTAGAAACGAATGAAATCAACCTCCAGCCAAGCTTAGCTCCTGTCAAAGAGGAAGCTGTTGAATCTCCAGCGCAAGCTCCTGAATTAACTGTGGGAGTTGTTCAACAAAAAGATTCGCCACTGGTCCCGCAACAACTGGGAGAACCAGATCAAGGAGCGAATTTAAATGCCATCCGTTTAGAAAGTCCAAAACCTCTCGACTTAGCGAGTGAAGTCATTCAGAATCCACCCCCCGCACAACCAGAAGTTCTCCCAGCCGTCCCGGAAATTCCTCCAGTCGCTCCGCAAGTTCCTCAAACTCAAGATCTCGCAAACGCGGCTGATCCTGTCCAAGGGTTGCCCAACCAGGAGCAGGCGCCAAACCTCTTTCCAAAGCCAGCATCCTCACTGTTACGGAATCACAAATTCGGCACATTTCTTTCGCTCTTCACCGTGCGCCAGCCACAACGTGAAATCAAGTAAATTGAGCTCAGATTCGCATTAAATCCGACGGCTAGATGGAGTGGACGCGACGTTCAATCCTAAGACGTTGCGCTTTCACGTGTTAATTTCCGTCTTTGAACTTTTTTCGAGCGAATCTGAGTCATAACGAAACTCTTAAATTTTGGATAGAATTTTTGTGATTCCGCTCGAAGCTGTCATCTATCTTTTTCGACATTCCCTCATTACAGTCAGTCTCGCCCGAGAAGTGTCATGTACTTAGGCAGCGTTACCACTTTGCTATCACGGGCTCGCTCATTTAGTTATCAGTTTTATAAATACCGCGCGCATATCTCTAACGCACGCCAGATCCTCTGCCAACCCGCCGAACCCAATGTACGAGATGGACAAAAGCAAGCTGTTGATTCCTGTGCTGCCGTGGGGACCAGCCGAGCAGATTCGCGGCTTCCGTGAATCCCTACTAATGGGCTTTTTCATGAACAGGACAGTCTGCGTTCCCCCTTTTTGGCGCGAGCGCAGTCCAAGCGCGTTTAAGGTTCTATTAGCAGCATTAACAAGGAGTTTATGAATCATTTAAGATGGTGGGAGAGGGACTTCCCGCTGGCGCTCGAATAGACGTTGACGAGCTTTCGAAACTAGTCAATGTCTGCTCGCTGGAAGATGTTATAGCTAAATGCGGGTAATATTTTCAGTATTTTCACTATTTTGATTAACACACAGTTGATTAAGTAACATTTTACGTGCATTTTGGTGTTTTATTCTATTTTGGATTATCCGGGTCTGAGAACGAGCCGTATATTTAACTATATCAAATCAGGTTCCCTCGGCTTAGTTTAATATTTAGAAAGCAGTTTACGTCGGTTATGCTGGGCCAAAACATTTGCTCCAAATACACGAGGAAGCGCATCGCGGAGCTGGAGCAGCGGCTGAGCTTTGATCCGATTTACACCGACGAGGATTGCACGCTGGCGGACGGCGTGAAGCTGAGCCCGCCCGGCTTCACGGAGAAAATGGTGAAGCTGCAGCCCAAGGTCGAGGATGTGCAGCAGCAATTTCCCGTGGCGTCGGACACGTGCACCTTGTGGCTCTATCCATACATTAATTTTATTGAGAGCGAGAAGAAACTGCTCATTCCGTTCTTGACCCGCGCGTCGCCACCCGAGGGAAAATGGCTCAAGGTACGCATAAAAAACTGGCGCACTCGTTTACGCTTATCTCGAGGACATCATCAAGTACACGAAGCGACCCAAGTACATCCACCAGATAGTGAACGACTTCTTCGAGCTGAATAGTCTCGACAAAAGCAACTATTTGGCGATTCGATGGGATTTCGAGAAAGACTTTTCGGACAGCTGCGAGAAAAAGAAGGATGACTTTTTCTGCAAGCTGACTAGCAATAGCACAGAAGCTATTCGAGGTCCGAATCTTCTCTCTCCGACGTTTTTTAACTATAACATTTCAGGCTTAACGAATTATGTAAAGCAGTATAATCAAAAGAAGAAGCTGAAAGGTGTCTATGTTTCCACGAATCCTGATATGCACGAAAAGATTTTTACAACGCTGACGAGCGTCTGGAAGGCCGAGTTCGACGGACTGATCCCGCTCTTTACGCGCGACGATCTCAGCCCATGCGTCGAAAAGGTGAACTGCATGGGCGTCGATCTTGCCGACGCTGTCGATACTGCAGAAATAGAGCTGTGTTACCGCTCCGCCGCATTTTTACGCGCTCAGGTAACAAGCACAAGGCGACATAATTATAGCATAAATTCGTGTATAGTATTCAATATGGTCGAGAACGATCGATTTGGAACGACGGGCGACTCATGTACGCTCGCTGGCCGATAAACTCTTCACCGATATTATAAATAAATAATCTTCAATCTGTAGCCTACACCAATAAGCATACACTTGACCCTTTACATATACTTGAATAATAAACATCGAATTTTGAAACGATCGAACTTTATTCCATCTTTTATACAGTAATTATTTATAAGTTAGCGCTTCTTGAAATATTCAATCGCATCAATGGCAAAATAGCAAAGTAAATTGAAAAGAAGGTAAAGTACATGTGAGCACTTGGGCAGCAAATAAAAAAATACAGCTAAAGTTATTGAGTAGGCTTAGAATTATAATAATTGAAAAGGATTGTACAAGTCTAGCAGTTCGCCGGGAGTTACTCGCACTATAGCTTGCTATAGTCGGTCTTGATTGAGTGAGTCTGCGAACTTGCTTGGATTGGTGCAGCGGGGTTGTTCTGGTGGAGATGGGAGCTGGCGGCCGTCTCCACAGAGCCTTCCACTTTGGGCATGAAGCTTCCGTTGGGCGCGTGTGAGTATAGAGAGTGCAGGTATTGCTGCTCCGCGCCGCTTTCTGTCTGCCAGACGCCTGCCAACGCTGCTTGTGACAGGTTATCTATCTGAAAACGCAGTTAACTTACAAAAGAACGGAACATAAATGAAGAGCAGTTAAAAAATATGCCTGACGAGCACACACATGAAAATCAACAAGATCGGTTAAAATTTGAAAGAGCTAGCGTTTAGAATAGCGCTTGAATTTGTAAGTAAGTGCTATTAGCAACTACACCTCTAGTTGAGTTGGCTGGGTGTGCTCTGCTCTATTCTAGTGGCAGTCGCCCACGGAAGTCGACTCTGAAATGATTTTAGCCGTGTGTACCGAAACGGGCGCGTTGCTTCCATTTCCCATTTCAGAAATGGTCGGATGAATGTCCGGGTCCAATCTCGGGCGTTTCACGCTTGGGCTGCACGAAACAGGCAGAGCTGTAGCCTCCTCCGGCTCTGGGCAGTATGTGAAGTTCTCTTGCTCGTAGGGGAAGATGACGCCGTCAGAGCGCACCAGACTGATCGGCACCTTTAGAGTATTTTAGCATTATTTCAAGGACTTTTTGATCTTACGTCTAACTTGTCTTTCGATTTTGTGATGTCCCAGTCGGGCTGGACTAAGCTCCGGTCGGGCACGACTGCGATCATGTTTTCATCTGATCGGACAATCGTTTCGGCCTCGCATTCGCCGAACCAAACCTATGAATCCATTTAAAAATCAATTAATGTTATTTACACACCTTTAAATTGGAACTAAAGTGCTTGCCGCAAATGTCTATGCACGCGGTCTCTCCAGAACCGTTGAGCAGGACTTTGTCGATAACTGGAACCGGCGAGGGAAGCTCGGCTGTCGAGCCCATTGCTTCGAAGAAGGAGTACTTTGCTTGGTCTGTTGATATAATTGTCCAAGCGCAGCCGTCTAATCCAATTTGTTAACTGGAATTAGCAATTGATCGTTACCTGGAATAATGTGTTTTCTGTCGTCCCCTTGGACGGGCTCAGCTTGGTGCTGGATAATCTTCTCTGACTGGATGCAAAGATAGTTCGAAGGCGTGTTTTTGATATGAAAGCAGCATTTGTGAAGTTGCGACACTGGATCATCTGAACGCATATCCCTTCCGTCTCTGAGTCATGTTAAAGATTTTTACCTGCGTCCAGTAGCGCTTGGGTTTTGTCGACTTTCCTAATCACCATTAGGGGCAGTGCCATGGTAGTTTCTGTACAAACAAGCTTCACCGTCTTGCCATAGTGGATGTATCCCTCCTCTGTGTCGAATTCCTCGCCCTCAATTTCATCGTCCGGAATCAAGTGGATTTTAAATGATCCCCACTCGCTCGAAGACGCAAGGAAGTTGTTTTCTTCCACATGAAGGTATCTCGTCGAAACTAAACGCGGCTCATTATCCAATTCAATCCAAATCACAAATCGTGATTCAATATAAACTGGAGGCTTACCTGTCTGTGATCTTAGACGATTAAATAAAGCTACTTGAGTACCACCTAAGATGCACAAGTCAGTATTCTTGAGACTACGAGTTTAGATTTTAGACGCCAGAGTCAAACGAGTAAAGACAAACCTTTGCTTCTTCTTCGACGGTTTGGAGATGACCTTGATTGTCCGCGACTCAAAAGTGCCCAGGCTTTCACCATTCCCGTAGAACATCTTTACATTCAGCGTAAAGTGCTTTCTTTTGTCAGCATCTAAATCAGCCTTTACCAAAAATGTAAACTTGACCCATCTAAGTTATGATTAGGTACTTTCACGGAAAAATCAAGATGCTTCGATAACCTCGAAAATTTATCATCTTGTACAGTTTTTTACGCTGATTCCAAATATGTATTTACTTTTTCAATTAATCCACATGGTGGCGCGAGAGAGCGCTTTAAACTTTCGAAGATGGTACCTCTTATTCTAACCTTTCAGGTTGCATATTTCGATCCAAAAATGGTTTGAATAAAGTAATCTTGCCAGCAAACCTTTTGCTCGTGATTATTAATTGAGAGAGCTCACAATTTAAGCCTTTAATAAGCCTGAAAAGCTCGCAGAACAAACACTTATTTTTAGACCTATTTCACACTGAGCGCGCGCTAATCGGAATCAATTCACCGAGCGGAAATTTCAATAAATAGTTTATTTTGAGCAGTTTTCGGTAGTAAAAACAGCTCTTGAACTTGCAGCAAGAATTCGAACCACTCATTTTGTCACCTTCCACCGAAAGGTTCGGCCCTCGCTGCGGGCGACGCTGCTCCGGGCCCTTCGCGAGTTGCGACATGCCTCTAGTTATCGGATGATTTCAAGAGACGCGTAAGCACGCGTAAAAACATTTTTACAGAGATTAAAGATAAGTGTCTGATAGAGAACATATCGAAAAAAGAATGACGGGGTAAGACGGGCCTAGAAGATCTGCCTATTTGAAAGATAAATTCCATGTTTTCCTTATATTCATTGTTTTTTTGCAAATTTTTCTATCATATTTGGAATCAGCAGGTAAGAAAACATACTTGTCTGTAAAATCAAGAAAAATGGATGAATATTTCGGGTAGTTTGGAAAGCGAAAATGGGGCCCTCGCGCTCCCGTGATAGTCCCTAGTTATGATTTTTTCAAAAGAATCTGAATCGAATTGAATTCAAGACAAACCTGAAATAAAGAGGGTCTTTGCAGCGCAAAAATCTTTTGCTTCCAAATGAAGTGGCTGCAATTCTTGGTTTTGTGAGCCAATCCCAATAAAAGCATGGATTTCGTTGTCGCCGGAGTTGTAGCCCTCTCGCTCGGAAATTTCTTTCTGCTTTCGTTTCCATCCTAAATTTCTTTGACGACAACAATTTTGGATAGTATTCCTCGTCATTTCCCAAACAAGCAGTGGTAGATTTACCTTTTCCTTGAAGATAAACAGTAGGAGGAGGGCAAAAGAATCGCTTTTCAGTTCCGTATGACTTCTGCGCTACCTTTGCGTGATTGATAATCAACGTCGTGTTGCAAGGATTGGCAATGTACTCGCGCATCGCTTCCTTCGTAAGCCTTTGAACAGGTCGTTCCTCGCGCAGCTGGGCAATCTGGGCGGCGTAGTTTTCTCTGCATCGTCTTCATTTTGTTTGATAATTTCGACGGGATCGCTTGCTTTGCTCCCCTTGTCGGAATCGTCAGAACCAATCGGCTTGGGTATCACGGGCTTCGGAAGTTCGTTTTCAGCTAAATATAGAATTATGAGAAAATAGATGATTTTTAAACCCATCCTCGCGCCGAAAATTTTCGCGACGCTCCAACTCAATTGCAAATTGCGAACTAATAGTGCTAAAACCGACTGTCTACTTAGATTCGAGTGGGAATACTGAAGGTGACAAAAATAATTTGAAGATATCGGTTCGTTCTTATTTTCTAAGCTCCAAAACAAGCTGAATAAGTTTTATTTCGAGCAGAAAAAGCTTTTAAAAACAACAAAAAAATTCCCCGAAGGAAACTTTTTCTTCAAAAAAAAGTTATTTTTGCAAAAAGAGAGAAGAAGTAAACTAATAAGAAACGTAAAAGAGACTTTATTCACTCGTACTAGGTAAAATATCTTCGCCCTATTTAAAAAAGGATACATTAGAAAAATACTAAAATTCGAAAATTAAATGAATACTCCAGATTGGTCCGTATCAAAAAGGACCCACTTAATTTTTCATCACTAGACATCGTGCTTTTTCGAATGATTATTTGTTTCTCGGAGAAAAAAGTTTCTAGACTTATCATCCACCTCTCACGCTTTTGAACTTCAATTCAGAAATCAAAAATTCTATTTTCAGAGACAAAAGCGAAAAGTACGAAAATAGACCTTGTCAATGGCGACCGTTCCCGTTCACCCGCTGGCTAGTGGCGACCTCGTCTTCGCCAAGATGAGAAGTTACCCTGCATGGCCAGCTCGGATCGACTGCATCCGACCGAACAGGTGCCCCACCAGAGACCAAGGAAACCTCCCTGCACCCGTTAACGATCCCGAGTTCCACTGGCCGATCTACTTCTACGGCACCCATCAAATTGCCTGGATCCCTCAGAAGGACATCTACCATCTTGAGGATTACAGAGATGAGTTCGGGAAGAACCCGCGAGTCAAAGATGCGATGTACGAAGCGATGAAATATACTTGGGTTCACTTCCAGTTTGGAGACGGGAGCAATCACCAGGCCTGGTCTCCTCGCCATTCCGAAATGGCTAAAGCTTGGTTCGCTAATCAATCAGATGAAGTTGCTAACGAAACCGAATGGGATCATATCCTTGGTGAGTTTTCTTAGAAAATCGGTCGTTTCAAAAATAGTTTTAGAACCTCCACAAAAGAAGCAGAAAACGAAACGAACTGTCAACAACAACTAGAACCAGAACCTTTTGAAAACATAAACTATTTCTTTGAAGCACCTATTTCTTCGACTATTTTTTTTAAAACTGCACTCTCAAAGGGAATTTTTAGTCTGTAATCTACCAAGCCCATTGTAGATGGTTCGTTATTGCTATTTCCGTCAAACAAGTTGGACTATCATTTTCCAATAAACCACAAAAGAAAAAAAATCATGCGCAAATTGACTCTTGCACTCATTTCTTAGAAAAGAAGGATGCCTTAATGTAATCTACAGTAGCAGTGATTACCTTCTGTGACTTGCATCTGTCTCCGCTTGTGACTGTGTGGTTGTTTTCCCTAGACGTTACTTCGTTCGGTAACTAACACTAGTACCAATCATCTAATTCTTAGAAAGCGCATTTTCGTAACAACAATTCCGCAGCCTTTCTCCTTCTTGAACGCGAGCTTCTCTCGTCGCCGCAATAGATGTTCAGATTTTTTTTGAATTATATTTTTGAGAGTGGGAGCGGAGGAGTGTGTTGTGAAGCAGAGCGGCTCGGCGGGAACGGGCGCCAACTCAGTAAAGCAAACTCACCCAATCAACTCACGTCAACGAACGATTCTCACGGTTTGAGGCGGTCCGCCCCGCGAGGAAAACACATCTTCAACTTGAAGACCGCTCAACAAAAGAAAAATCGATCCTGCATGATGATCTAAAATCGCCTTTTCGGAGGAGCGAGTTTAGCTCGATGCAGTTGGTCAAGTTGACAGCCGACTCGACTTTTTCTTGAAAGAGTGAAGTGGGATTTATTAAAATATTTAAAAATAAAAAAACAGTGCTTTTACACATGTGAAGGATACAGAAAATGCTCGTTCTCAATGAGGTACATTCTGCAGGCCTGGCAGAGCAACTCGGCCCCGAGCTCGCGAATGTCTTCGTCTTTCCATTTCAACGAGAACTTCTCGCGTTTATAATTCGTCAAGTTCTCGATATTGATTGCTTTTGGAGGCTATCACTCGTAAGTTCTTTTTCATAATTCATTCAAATAACTAAAAAACGGAGATAAATGAAGCCATTCCTTCGATCATAGCAGCTTCTTGATTGAGCGCCTGAGCGTTGCTAATATTTTTCGAGAATTCGCAAACCAGCAGGCCATAGTTTTGCTCCTCGTTGGGTTGAACATTCGACCTCGGCGTAGCAAAAATCTCTTGAATGGTTTTCAGTTTCATCTTGTAACCAGGCTTCTTGGAACTGAAGTCCATCGCTTCCTTGATGTGCGCGTGCGCCCGAGTACCAGTGCCTAGAATTCTACATTCGAATCAAAGTTTGACGAATTAATGTACCTTTTCCTACGTAGAAAATTGATTTCATGAAACATTTCAAAATATCGACACTGGACAGATTCGGATTTTGCTGAACTCTTCTTGTCAGATTGTTTGTCTTCCGCGGATCAAGGAGGAGGTAATTGAAAAATCTAAAGAAAGACGGTGGTGCTTGAAATTTTTTGCACCTTATCGTTACCGTTTGGGATCTTTTCCAGGAGTGCGGGAATCGTTGCAAACTTTGTTTCGTAAATTATTCTCCCCAGTAGGTGGCCCACGAATATCCACTGTGTGAATTGCTTCGATAAGTTCGGCTGAAAATTCGACTCCAACATCGCGCATTTTTCGCAATTTGCCTTTGAATCGACATCTGGCTGCATCGGTGAGACATGGAGGCACGCAAACCTTGAACTTTCTCAGCTCAAGTCGCAGCTTTGTATCGTCCATTTCGCCTACTTCTGAGCTAGAGCTTTTCGTAGTTTCAATTTTTTCATTCATCAAAATTTAATTGAGAAAATGTTTCGCAAACGATTTCGGGTATTTTCGCCATTATTGATCATTTGCGAGTTTTCAGAAATAAAAATTCATGAGTGAATGATTCGATTCACGGAAAATGAAACTTTCCTAAGATTGAGATTCGGCTGCTCTTCTGTAGCCGAGAGATTCTCCACTTTTCGCGCAATACTTTTTCCGTCTTCTATGATTTCAATCGAGTTTTCCATCGACGAGAATGAATATTCCAGGTGGAAGCTTTGTGCCCCCTCGCTTGTTGTCAAATTAGCAGGATGATCTTCCGCGAGAATCTGATCTTCCTTGACTGGTGTCATCATCAAGGAGGGAGGAGGCGGCTCCGTGGGAACATTGACCAAGTCGATGATGGACCCCGGCATCATCGAGGGCAGGGCGCTGTTGTTTGTTTCAAAGAGCACCGTTGCTAAACCAGATTTGTCTAGATTGGCGTTCTTGGAAACGTCACCGGTCTTCTGCTTCTTGGGAGTTCTCTTCTCAGGCGAAGGGTGGACCACTATCGATTGGATAAAGTCCGGTGGTGGTGGGAAACTGAATGACGAGGAGGTAGTGGAAGATTTTCGCGAAATTGTCTTTCCCGGTGTTTCGCAGGTAGTTTCAGTGGGCGTTGCTGGGTTCTCTTCTCTTGAAGTTTCTATTCTGGAGCCGCCTTGGAGAGCAAATGTTTCGTTATTATGGTAATCTGATGACACGTCGACCTCCTTGATTTCAGACTTTTGCGTGTTGTCTAGTTTGGAAACTTCCTTCCTCTCACATCTTCCTTCTTTCGAAGACATACGCCGCACGCTTTTGGAACTGCTGGACGTTTTTGATTTGCGAGCATGTTCGGAGGACGAGCTTTCATCCGTCAAATTAGCTGAAGGATCTTCGCACGCGGCAAAATTTGGCAGGACAAGCGACTTTTCAAAGTACTCAAACAAACTTGTCTCCGTTATGGATCCCTGAAATTTAGGCAGTGTTGATTTAACATCGTTAAGGGAGTGCTTGAGTACGACGGAGCTTTCAGAATTCGCACAAGTAGGGTCGGGGATATCTTTAGTTTTGCTTGGATTTTGCAGATTTTCGCTCTTTGATTTGTTTAAAGAGTCGTTGTCGATGGTCTCTTCAAGGGCGGCAGGAACTTTTGGAACTGGAAGTTTCAGGGGCTTGCTTCGTAAACTGAACTCGTTTTGCCTCTTTAGAGTGGTCCCGGAAGAGGTTGCAGGGGCGATCGGCGTTACAGTCACTGGCGGAATAGAAGGACATAAGACCTCAGAAACCGGTGATAAATATGGAGGAGTTTGCGTGGAGAATTCGCGAAAGGAACGAGGGGTCGCAGATTCAGGACTGTTTTCTTTTTCTTCTTGATGAGACTTTTCGATGACAGAAGGCTCCTTATCAGAATCGTCGAACAAGCATCTACTGTGATCTTCTGAAGCTTCGGTCAAATCATGTGTTTGATTATTCGAACGCTCCTGAAGAGGCGGTTTTTCAGGTGAAGGGTAGACAAAGGCACTCTTCGGCGAATTTTTGCTTTCTGTCAAAGTTGGCCGTGGCAGCGCCGTGATTTCTAGTGGTAGAAGTCTCCAATTGTGGCAGGTCGAAAAAAATTTTTTTTTTTCTGATTGGCTCATCTGAAAGAGCTTCTCAAACTGTATAAAAAACGTTTTTAGAGTCTGCTCAAATCTTCGAAATTTTCGACATTTGGACTTGATAAAGGTTGAAATTCCGAAATTTTAACTGCTCATAGAGCAAAATTTTTCCATAACAAAATTTTTTTAATTTTTTGGAATCTCTATAGTCGAATCTATGTGCTTGCGAAAATTGAAGCAAATCGGGCAACATTTGGGCTGTAAAAATTTTTTGAGGATTAGTTTTGCACTAATTTCGCAAATACAAAGCATATACTTTTATTAAATTACAAACTACAAAAAGTAATCAAATAGTGCTCTGAGGTCACTTGAGGTCATTTGAGGTCATCTGAGGTCATCTGAGGTCATTTGAGAACAATTTTTTTGCCGTTAAATTACATTTTTTATTTTTTTAATTTTGAAAATAATAATTTTGAGCAAAAATATTGCTCATTTGATTTTGAAAATTTTTGTTTCAATATCGATCGACGGTGAAGTGTACACATGCGCTCGCGATTCCGGAACTACCTCGCTCATTAATGATTATTTAATGGATGCATCAATCAAAATCACAGTATGAAAAAATTTCCAAACTAATTTCTGGCTGGCAGTTCACTTCGAGAAAGTTAATTCTGTGAAACACACAAAATTGAAAGAGAAGAAGAGAAAGCTAAGAGAAAGATTGTTAATAATTTTCGATACCCGTGACAGGTATACTAAATATATATATTTATTCTTAAAATTATATAAGACGCTTGTTAATTGCAGAAAAAATCAAAAACAGAAGAAATCCTGCCAACGACTGACTCCAAAGAAAGTAGAATTCAAACGAAGACAGAAGGTATGCTTTAAAGACTTCCCCCACGGTTTTGGCCTAGATGGGCCTCGCGCAGAAAAATTCTGAAAAAACAGTATGTTCGGTGGTCCTTCTTATACTTATTTATTATAATTATCGTTTGACTTATTTTTTAAACAGATATATCTATTACAAGTCTAAAATTATAAAAGGGAATTTAGGCCATTATAATTCCCTCATTTTACAATTTTCCGTAAATCGGAATAGCGCGGACCAGAGTTACAAATTTTGTGAGCTAGCTGAGGTGAGCTATATGAGCTAGATGAGCTACAGCTCAGCTCAGCTCAGCTCAGCGATTTCGAGGTGAGGGTCAGCTCAGCTCAGCTCAGCTTAATTTTTCTGAAGAAAGCAAGCTCAACTCAGCTCAATGGTTCTTCGAGAAAAGTCAGCTCAGCTCAGCTAGCTCAATTTTAACCTCGACTTAGCTAGCCCAGCTCAGCTCAGCTTGAAAAATTGTCAGCTCAGCTCAGCAAGCTCAGATTGAAAAATCATCAGCTCAGCTCAGCTCAAGAACTAACAGATAAACCCCAGCTTAGCTCAGCTCAATTTTTCGACAAAATCCAGCTCAGCTCAGCTCAGCTCAGTTGTTTTCAAAGGGGTCAGCTCAGCTCAGTTCAGCTTAAAAAATTGTCAGCTCAGCTCAGCTCAAAAATTTTCAGATAAGCCCAAGCTCAGCTCAGCTCAGATGCTTTACAAGGGGGCCAGCTCAGCTCAGCTCAGCTCAATGGTTCTTCGAGAAAAGTCAGATCAGCTCAGCTAGCTCAATTTTAACCTCAACTCAGCTAGCTCAGCTCAGCTCAGCTTGAAAAAATTGTAAGCTCAGCTCAGCTAGCTCAGTTTGAAAAATCATCAGCTCAGCTCAAAAACTAACAGATAAACCTCAGCTCAGCTCAGCTCAAATTTTTCGAAATAATCCAGCTCAGCTCAGCTCAGCTCAGTTGTTTTCAAAGGGGTCAGCTCAGCTCAGTTCAGCTTAAAAATTGTCAGCTCAGCTCAGCTCAAAAATTTTCAAATTAGCCCAAGCTCAGCTCAGCTCAGCTCATTTTTTCGAAAAATCCAGCTCAGCTCAGTTGCTTTTCAAGGGGCCAGCTCAGCTCAGCTCAGCTTAAAAAAATTGTCAGCTCAGCTCAGCTCAAAAATTTTCAAATTAGCCCAAGCTCAGCTCAGCTCAGCTCATTTTTTTCGAAAAATTCAGCTCAGCTCAGTTGCTTTTCAAGGGGCCAGCTCAGCTCAGTTCAGCTTAAAAAAATTGTCAGCTCAGCTTAGCTCAAAAATTTTCAAATTAGCCCAAGCTCAGCTCAGCTCAGTTCATTTTTTCGAAAAATCCAGCTCAGCTCAGTTGCTTTTCAAGGGGCCAGCTCAGCTCAATTTCGACCACAGCTCAGCTAGCTCAGCTCACAAAAATTTTCAAAAATCTGCAACTCTGGCTCGGACCGAGAATTAAGATCACTTACGTTCGTTACACCTTTAATAGGGATGAACCTGAAATTGTCAACAAGGCAATCAAGGCCATCACGGCCAGCATGGCCATCAAGGCCATCGACCCGACCAAAAACTCGACCTAGTCGGAAATGGTGGGGTTTATATTGGCACCGAACGATCCTACCATGGATTTTTTTGATTTGATCGGTGGTGGGGTTTGGTCGGTGGGTGGTCGGCTTAAGTCGGTTTCTTTGTGTTTTTCGTTTTGACCGATTTTTTTCATTTCTCTCTGGCGATAAAAGAAAAAGAGATTGTCGACAAGGCCATCAAGGACATCATGGCCATCGAGGCTATAAAGACCATTTTAGAAATCAGCAAAAGTCCCTATAACCTGAATTCAACAACGCCCTCAAGGCCATCAATTCTAGAAAGTTGCGGGTTTCCTTTAAGACAGGCGCGGAGCGCACACCCGCTTTTTCTGCTTTCTGATCGTTGATTATTGCTTCAAAAGTATAAAAATTGATCTGCTTAGTTAAAACCATGGATGCTCGAAAACAATACCTTGGAAAAATCCCACGATTCCTTAATTCCTTCGAAGTGTCAAATGATGGCTCGGGGACCATGGCGAATCTTACCTTTATGATGTCTCGTGTCGTGCAAAGCCAACTCCCTGAGTTTGCTCCAAAGCAAATGTACAGGGCATTAGAAGATATATTGGAAAGAACTGAAGCCACTATGACTGTCGAGTCGTTTTTCGTTTTCCATTTTCAGGGCGGGCCTGTCATAAATTGCTCTTTTGAATGTGCGGTACCGCTTATCATATGAATTTTCGATTATAATCGGGATCATGGCTGTCGAATTCGCGTCCTATGATCTGTCAAAAAAATTTTAGTGTGCGAATTAATATTTACGCGTCGTTTTTCTATCTTTCGCGTTCGTCTCGTTCAATCATCTTCAGAAAGCTTTAGAAAAAAGATAATAGAAGTAAGCGCTTTAAAAGTCTCCAAAATTTCTCTAAAAATTAATTCTTTTTCTTTTCGAGTGACGACAGTTATCAAATAACCAGCTCTGATCTAGACGATCGAGAAATTGCAAAATTTATGGTTAAGAGGCCTCTTGAGCTTGCTGTTATATTTAAGACGATCTCTTCGAAAGAATGGCTCAGATTAAAAGCTGAACGATTGGTTAAAAGTTTTTTCTTCCAAAAACTTGACAAGCCTTCAAATTGGAATCAAATATCTAAAGAAACAATAGATGTTTTGGAAATGACGAGGTGTTTAGACTACAGAATATATCAACTTCATCGTGCATATGATGAGCTACGTCTCCAACAAAGAATAAGACGATCTTACAATCAAGGTGGACGACATCAGGGTTATTACGAATTACTGTGTGGAAAATTTGTCTCTCTCACATCGTTGTTTCCAAAAAACTTGTGGTAAAATCGAATTATATGATGTGGAGTTCATTTTTCTTTTTTAAGTCGTCGTCGTGGATGAGAAGTTCTGTTATGATGTCAATGTTCTACGATGTTTATCCTTTTCTTTCACTCTTTCCTTATTTTTTACGTGATTGTTACCCTTAAGCAATTTGTTCGATAAAATCTTGGATAAGGATTAATTGTTAAAGTATTTAGACGATGTCCGAGTTTGGCGTCTCTATGATGCCTGTTGAACCACCACCAGATGATTTATGCGCACTTGGTCCAGCGCCAAGCGTCATGAATATCGATTCTATTGATGCTGTGTCTAACTATGACTTTGACCCCAATGAAGCTCCTGTTAATCTTCTTCAAGTACCAAGGTTTTTATTCGTTCAAGATTGATTGAATTAAAGTTAATTTTGCATTTCAGTGTTCTTGATCTCGAGAGACTTGATAATCTAAATGAACCGCTTGGCACAGCTCCGTCAATTCTTAATATTGACACCATTTCTGTTTATTCCCACGATGAGGTTCAGGCGAATAACTCTGAACTGACTGATTTAACGGAGGTTTTTATGGTCGAGTTCCAAGTGTGATGAATCTTGACCAGGGTTTCGAAAAATTGGCAGCCATGCGGCGGCGAGGATTTATTCATACTCCGCGCGCCCTTCGCTTACGGCCTCCATTCATTTTTCGAATCCACGCTCTGGCGGCAAAGCCAGCCGCTGGCCGCTGGATTCCACTGGAGACCGAATTTCAGCCTCGGATAATGTAAAATTCGGACTGGGTCGCGTTAACGCAAGATGAATCACCAAGTGGCCGCTGAACCCTGGCGGCCAGCGGAGGTGGGTCTCTAAGAGGTGGAAACCAAAAGAGTATGAGTGGGTTGTGGCTGCCGCCTGGCCTCGTATTTTTCGAGACCCTGATCTTGACCATATAAACACAATGAACGAATGCGTTCCAAGTGTACCGTCTTCATCAGATTTCGACATAATGAACGGATGCGTTCCAAGTGTACCATCTTCATCAGATTTCGACATAATGAACGAACGAGCGCCTTCTGTGCCAGATATAAGTTCTCTTACGATTGATGAGGATTCAGAAATTCAATTATCGACGTCTTCAGTGAATGAATTAGGAGCGGAAGCAGATTGCTCTTCGCACCTGCAAAGTTATGGTCATGAAAATGTGAGTGAGGATATACAAGATTCCGACTACACTTACAATCATGTCAACGGGACAGAAATTCAAAATTCGATGGACACACCGGAGAATCAATATCTGCAAGATCACGAAGAAACGATGGAAATGATAAAACAATCGCAAAATGGTCACCTTGAGGCGCTTACGAAAACTGAAAATGTCACACGATCACGCTTCCAAAAATCGCACGCAAACCAAGCACTCATAGACCAAGTCTTCTTGAGTGCAGTCGGACGAAGAATTTTCCATTAACCAGAACAAATTCTTCAACTCGTTCCCTAAGAAACGCGTTCAAGAAAGAATCAAAAGCAAAAACAACAGGCTTAAGGCAAGCTCTGGCAAGAAGTAGGCTCCGCGAGATCGCCGCATCGGTCGAAATCACCGATCAACGGTCTGCAGACTCTCTAAGAGAGCTTAGTTTTCTATCAATGACTGATAAACTTGCCACGAAAATAATCAATGATGTGACAAAGATAATATCGTCAAAGAAAAAGTCAAAATTAGGTGATATTCTCTCAAAGGTATAATCGTTTTTTTTTAAGAATTTTCTAACATTCTTAAGCTGAAATCTTCTCCCGCTTTTACGGCGAAAGAAGCAGAAAAACTTTTTGCAAAGTTTTTAGTTAAAGAGCTTAATACAAAAAGGGTGGTAGGCGGCCTTTTGAACAGACCTTCAAAGAATGAAAAATATTTTACCTAAAAATTTTTCTATCTTTACTTGTCTGCCCAAACGACCGCTTACAACCCAATAGATACAATGGACCGACGTCTCGTCCATCGATTAAATTGTCCAATTATAAAGGTGATGGGTCCTAGCAGCGCTCAGGCCCGACCGTTCAGAGTATCATTTCAAAATCTCGATAGAGATCTCGGCGAGTTGATCCAGTGGTAGCACACCCCGGCCGGACGCGGGAAACCGTTGTTCAATCCCAGGACTTGTCTAGCTTTTTAGCTTGAGCGCTGTTAAAATCCATCAAAGGATACTCTTGTTGTCGTAAATGTGGAAATAATTTTCCAACATCTTCTACTGCCTCAGCATTTCATGATCATGTTAAAATATGCTCTGGTCGAGTCTGCACAGGAAAGATAATAATTATCAGGATTGTCTAAGTATGCTGTGTTCTTATCAAAAATAAGATTGCAAAAAGCACTTTTCTTCTTTGGATTTATACAATAATCACCTTGGTAACTGTACGGCTTCCGTCACAAGCAAAGACTATGATGTGAAGCTATTGAAGAGAAAAGATGCCTACAAATGCTGTGGAAGTCGTCCAACAAAACAGAATGGCCGGGTAAAACGACAGCATGAGATCAGACAATGCGTTTTGCCAACCTGCTTTATATGCTGCCAGAGGATCCCATTAGAGCATATTGAAGACCACGTGAGTAATCACAAAGATGACTTCGGCTCCGGTCTAGTTCAAGCTGTTAGAGAAGAACCTGTCAGGGTGCAAAAATCATCTGAAGAGCCTTATCTTCTTGAAAATCAAGAGGCACCGCATTCATCAAAAAATTTGCCTACAGTGTTAACGAAAAATGTCGAGGCAAGTGAGCAGATGCTTTTTATGCCTCAAGAAGTCGGGATTCTATCAAAATCAACGATAGAGCATTTGGATGCTGACGTTCGTCTCGAAAAAATATCACGCGCCTCTAGAGAAGAGGAAGGAAGTGTTGAACAGAACCAAGAGCAGGAACTAAACATTCAGCCTCGCTCTATTCTTAAAAAGAATAAAACGACGAATTCTGAGGAAGATGACTCTGATCCTGATTGGATAGATGAAAATCCCGCTGAGCGGCTTGAACTTGAAAAAGAAAACTTGATAGGTGCACTTGAAGAAATTGCCAGTACATCTTCCGTTCCAAGTATTTTGGAAGCTCTGTCAACTTTGAAAACAACCGAGGAAATTAAAAGTGAAATGCAAAACCTGAGTGAGCAGAATCAAAATACTCTCATCAAAATGCAGCTTTTACCAAGGTTTGTGAAGAGAAAATTTTATAAAAGAATAGAACAATTTATAAAAGATTATAATTCTAGTGAAATAATGAAAATATGCTTGACAAATCAACTTGGAAAAATGAGAACGTGATTTTAAAAGCGGTATTAAAAGAAAATAATTCGCAAGAAAGAATTCATGTTCTTTCCTCGACATTTGGAATTAAGGACCGGTCAAAAAGTCCAAAACAATATTGATAGAGTAAATGGAAAAACACCCTATTATAAATATCGGAAAGTTGAGCGACCTCGCTTTAGAAAAAGAAACTGAAGAAGCTTGCAGATGAAAAAGAATCTGGGGAAAATTATGCCAATTTCAATCAGATCAAATCCGCGAATATTTCATTAGATTGGATTATAAAATTAATGAATTTTACGATCTCCATCATGTCTATAATCCTATATTTGTTTCGGCAATAGACGCATTTCTTGACGAGAGAGCTTTCATTGATCCGAGTCAAAAGAAAGCAACTCTAAGGGAATCCTTAATTCTTGACCGCACTGTCTTGAAATATCTTCGTGAAAAATGTGATACGCGAACCCATAAAATTGACTTGCTACGACCAACGACTCAGTCTCTGACCACTTCGAGAAGAATACTGAAAAAAACTCTTGAAGAACTTCACGCTGAATTTATTAGTGAATATCCACAGCTTACACACCTAACTTTGAAGGAGTTCAAAAGTATGACTCCATTTTACTACATTCCGCCCTCACGTACAACGCAAGTTGTATGCGCCTGCGAGATAGGGTCTTAAATCGTGAATTATTATAAATTTATTGTCACTGTAATGGAAATCACACCATGATATGATTAAGACCATTTATTAGTCCTGCCTTAACAAGGGAACTTATGAGAAGGCTGCGCAGAGCCTTGGAAAGAAATTAGGACAGGAGACTCTTTTCTTAGATATCACAGTTCATCGCAGAATCCGTTAACAGGTCCTAACAAGATCTTGAGGATAAAAAAGCCCCCCTCCATAAGACGTTCCCGCATTGGCAGGCTTCAATTTCAAAGAAATCTTGGAAAGGAGCACCTGTGCAACAACGGACAAACAATATTGTGTCACTGATCGTAAAAAGAAGACAAGTTGCTTTGTTCACCCAAAAAATTCAACATCCTGCAGCGACTGCACTCACAAGAGTTGCGTTGGTCCGGATGAATTTATGGAAGACTTTGATCGAGAAATATTCGAAAAAGTCGTACAAATGCATCCTGACGAGACCGTTGCCTTTGACAGATTCGAACTCCTCAAAGCTGGAGTTAAAGCTGAGACAGCTTTTGTTTCTGGTAGCGAAACTCGCGGTAAAATGCCAATACGGCAATTCTTCGATCAGCTTAAAAGTATGACGAGAGAAACACTTGCCCATAGCATCGACAAGAGCAGAAATAAAGAAGATCTTAAAGTATATGAACATGGAGATGTTAAGCCAGGGAGTCTTCATCTTGAGCCGAGGGTCTTAAATTGTATCGAATGAATACGTCAAGTGTGTCTATAAGCAAGAACTTTCTGAGACCCGTGGAAAGCTTGACTACGCCTCGACGTTTGTTCTTCAAAATAATACTGCGTCACAGTTCGGGATCAGAAAATTCATTAATTTCGCTTGGCTTGTTTACATGAACCCTAAAAATAGCATGAATATCTTCAAGCCGGGCGCCTTGGATTGAATTGTAACGTTTTAACGGCGGTCGCTCGATGGAATGAAAACGAAATACAAAAAATGCAATACTTTCATTTTCTTATGGAGAAGAAATTTGCCGGAGCGCCGATTGAGGCGGAAAAAATGATTGTTGAAAATTTTAAAAATCGAAACATAAATTTCACAGTCATTAACAGGATTTCTGAAAGGGTTCGAAAGGGTTAAAATTTGCATTTTAATGTTGACGATAATTCCATTATGGCTCGTCGGTAGGTAATGGTCTATTTCGATCTTGCGGATTTATAAGATCTTTGAATTTCCCGAACCCTGTTTTACATAATGCGAGCTCTGAATTCAAATCGAGGGAACATTTTCACCATGCCATTTCAAATAACGATGGCCTGCGGAGAACTTATATTTTCAAAACCAGCCGCCATGGAAAAGGTATTTTTTCCGCGAAACTAATTCTAGAATTCTGAGGCCTCGTCGATGGCGCCCATAGTCACTGCGCTACCACGATAAAAAATGCGAAACTTGTAAATCGCTGTGGTACTCTTGATGAATGCCTCGGATTCTTGAAGGAAAATGAGCAGAAGCTGCGGACAGAAGAAAAAGAAAAACGCGCAAAACAAAATTTTGCTGGGCGAGAATATGCCATTCTCAAGAATAAAAATGAAGAGACCACGAAATCTTCCGTAAATCTCAACATACCGTCAATTAAATCGATTCGTATGATAAACTTCGACGCAGCAAGAGGAGCTCTTTATGCAAAAGACATAGTCTGCAGCTGCGATCTCTGTTCCAGTGGAAAAATTAGTCTCTGTGTTCGAAATTCTGGAAACACATTTTCCAGAAAAATCGGACAGAAAGACGGAACAATAATTATTGATAATAAAAATCAGCCTCAAAGAAGACCCGTCAATCTTCGAGAATTATCAAACAAACAAACAATCAGCGATTACGTCTACTCTGCAACAGATATTCAAGCTCAGTTAAGGGTTTTAACGACCGAACGTCATTAACTAAAACAGGGCTATATGCTCTAGAGAACCCTGATTAAGATTGCGCTCTTAAGATTAGAAAATACAAATAAAACAGTCAGTATCCTCTACCCTGTGGCCCGCCAAAGGTGTGACTCTAGAGCTTTAAAACCTAATTTTCTGTTTTTCTTAAGCGAAATATCAAAATCTTCTCTGAAAGCGGAAATTTCCAAAGTCCGGGGTCAAAATCGTTATCTTGTCCGAATTTAAAATTCGAGAAACAGATTTTTGCTCATATCCTACATCTTCCGTCGGAAACATGACTCAAGGCACTTATAATGACCCAAGCCTTAAGAAACGAAAAAAATTTGTGCACCATTATTGCTGTCATCAAAAGATGAAAACCACGCGGCACTCTTGATCGTTAATGTCAAATCTCGCTCAGTTACTGTCTATGATACAAATGGGGCTATTGGAAATTATCAAAACGCCATTGATAGTTCGAAAAAAAAACTTCTTGATACTATTGGAAAAATTCTGAATGATCAGGGCCCTTGGAAGAAAAAACGCGAAAATGTTCCGCAAACGAATCGTGATTGCGCGGTCTATGTGCTCAACAGGTTAAAAAAAATCTTTAAAATTATTTGTTGCTTAAAATTATTTATAAAAATTATTAAAGAATTGAGCAAGAATTCAAAGCTGGAACACCAGAAATAACATCGTCGAATATTCTTGAGATCAAGGAAAATCAACTCAAAAAAATTAAGTATGGCAATATTAATAAATACAGTTCATAAATTTAAGTCATTGGGTGTGCAATAAAACAACTCCATCAAAAAGAGTCGCACAGCATTCAAGTGAAGTCAATGCTGAATCGAAAAGAGTCCGTTTTTCCTGATCTGGAAATATCACGATTACATTTTTTTTCCTCGTTGTTAAATACAAATATTCCTAATTGTTAATTCTTGTTTTTGAAATTCTCTTTTCTGTGAGTAAAAGAAAGGCAAAAGAAAGAAGAAATCAAATCATTGAATTCAGAATGCTTATAATTTTTTTTATTGCCCGTGTGACTATAAAATAAAACAGCCATTCTTCAATCAAATCCTGAAACACAGAAGATATTTAATATTTATCATCGATTCAAACTGTCTGTATGTTCTCATAACGGAACATGGGTGATGCCTCGACACAGGTCAGAAAAATGAGCGCAATATCTATGTTAGAAAAATGGAAAACTAGTTAATTGAAAAATTGTTTTCTCCATCTTAAGCGTAAAATATAAGATCGGCTGCCCGTTTAGCGCCCCGTCGTTATCTATTTTTCAGAGACCCGTCTAATCTGAACGATGAATTATATTCTTCGATTTTGTAGAGCTCCGACTTCTTCACTTTTAGTCTTCTATTTCACTTCTACTTTCCTTTTATTTCTAGTCTGAGTTTCAAAATAAATCTTTAGATTTTTATAGAGGGCTTTGAAAGAGTCGCTCTCATTCCGAGACTTTGACCAAGTTATCCCATTTTGATATTTTCAAATTGTTTGTATAAAAGAATAGGCTTTGATGATCATAAAGCAAAAATAATAAAGATAAAATCATTTACCGTTCAGATTTGACGGGTCTCTGAAAAAACGGTCATGGCGGGGCGCTAAACGGGCAGCCGCGCTCAGCCGATGTTCTATCCATAATATCCATGTTCTATCCTTAATATCATACATTAGTTATGGAGTCTTTATGGTTCAAAGGGCATGAACGAGAGTGCTGGCGCCGACCATGTTTCTTCGGATACGAAAAAACAAATTTCCTTCTCGGAGATTCACAGGACTGTTTGAATATAAAAAGATGATAGAACAGTTAGGTCTACGCGGAAAAAATACTTTAATGGGGGCGTCCTTATGGAGAGATAATTTTGAACACATTTTCTTAAAGCTCTTGATATGCCTGTTCAGAATCGCGAATAAACATCATATCGGGGGTATTGGGAATTCGAGAAAAATTCGATTTTATGGTTTGTGGGCCTCTTTTCGGCGGCCATCATATCTATATCCCGATGCCCCCGATACAATTTTTAATCGCGATTCTGAATGAGCATCTTGAGATCTTTAAGTAGACGCGTAAAAATTTTCAAAATATGAGGGTGCGACCTGCTTTTGGTTTTCCGCGGAGTCCCCTTATATATGTGTTTCATTAGCTAAAGTAAGAAATTATTCAAACACCACTTTAGATAAAATATTTCGGAAAACACAAATTAAAGAAAAAAAACTGGATTATTACGTCATATTCTGGTGCCTGTTTAACTGAATTAGCAGTCCTGATGAAAGTAGGACAAATCTGCGATGAGGAAAGAAGACCAATTCTTCAAATCAAGAGCCGGAATGCCTGGAACTATGGTGAAAATCTACCGGAGAGATTTTTATGCGAAAATTGCCATACAAATTGTCATTCGCGCGTCTCCGGAACAGTTCTAGTCTATGCTGGACACAACAATATTCTGAAGGCATCAACACTGGCATTCCAAGATGTTGACCTAGATAAAGCAATTCAGGATAGTTCTTTCTCTATCTAAATCGTCGCAAGAACATTTTTTTTTATCTATGTCCGATTATAAAGATAATTAACAAAATAAAAATAAAAGAACTTTTCAAAGGTTTTACATAGAACCCTTACATCGCTGTTTACGAATGCAAGAAAAATCCTCTTTGTTCAACCTTTTCCACTTGCTAAGCCGCTTAGAACAATTGAAGAATCAACACAAAAATGGCTCAAGAAGATATTAAGTGCAAAAGTACCTAGCTTAGCTAACTATTATCGAGTAAAACAGGAAGAGGTTTTCATTTAATTGGAAATAGAACTAAAAAATTGAATGTTTTTGAGTACCGATTCTTCAGAAGCCTCAAACAGCATTTTTTTTCGCCAGATAAAGTTCATCTGAAAGACAATTATGCTCGTCAATTAATCGTCTCAATTATTCAGGTAAAATTGAGGATACTCATAGAAGCTTAGATTTAAGGACCCTGCCCCCGGCATCATTCTTTTCGAAAAATGGATATTAAGCAAACAAGTCCTTAAATAAAGAATATTTTACAGTAACTTCAAATATCTTACTATCTGAAATCTTTGCCTTTTAAATTATTTTTAATAGAGCGTCGAAAAACAAATTTTAACAGCGAATGACAGTTATCCAGAACCACGGAGTCTTCCTAAACGAAAGAAAGGTATTTATAAACATGAAAAATATGGTCGAAATCCTCAGTGTTAAAGTTTCAGATCGTCAAACAATCTTCTTTGACTGCTCTAAACTCTCTCTTATGCCGTCGAGAAAAAAAAGTAATTGCTTGTATCTTTATTTTTTAAATTTTAAAAATATTAAGGAAATTTTCATCGCAGAATGCCTGGATTTTCTGACTGAGAAGATTTTTAAAAGAAGAACAAAACGAGAAGGAACAAACACAACATGCCTCATTCTTTTTAGTTTAAAGTGCTTTTTTATTTGCATCTTACACATATGCACGGTATAAAAATTATTTTTTGTTTTTAAAATTGATAAAATAATCGTTTTCATGTTTCAAATAAATAAAAATATGTAATTTACCGGCAAAAAAAAGTTGACCTCAAATGACCTCAGATGACCTCAAATGACCTCAAGTGACTTTAGAGCATTATTTGATTAATTTTTTGTAGTTTGTAATTAAATAAAAGTATATGCTTTATATTTGCAAAATTAATGCAAAACTAATCCTCAAAAAAAAATTTTTGCAGCCCAAATGTTGCCCGATCTGCTTCAATTTTCGCGAGCACATAGATTCGACTATAGAGTTTCCGAAAAAAAATAGAAAAAAAAATTTGTTATGGAAAAATTTTGCTCTACGAGCAGTTAAAATTTCGGAATTTCCACCTCTGACAAGTCCAAATCTCGAAAATTTCAAAGATTTGGGCAGACTGTAAAAACGTTTTTTATACAGTTTGAGAAGCTCTTTCAGATGAGCCATTCAGAAAAAAAAATTTTTTTTTCACCCTGCCACAATTGGAGACTTCTACCAGTGCTCCCGTCTTTTTCGCCTCTTGATTGGACTTTTCCTTGAACAGGGATTAACATTGAAATTTTGTATGTAAATATTACCGATGGTTTTGGCGTAACTCGAGGTGAGAATGGATCGGGAGCATCTGATTGGTGTCGCTGTCTTGAAGATGGATTGCGGCTCCTTGAGCTCAATCTAGGAGAGGGAAAGAGATTGTCTTCCAGGACGACTTTTCGGGGGGTGTTTATAATCTCCAACTTGCCCAAGCCCGGACGGTTAATGTACAGCTGATGAGGGGACTGGCGACCCGTTGCCGAGCCCCGCAAGTAAGGACTTTTCCTGTTTCCTGATGCAACTCGTTGTCGGGTAGTTTGTTTTGGGGAATCCTTGTTAGTCTTTCGAATCGGCGTTCTCTTCTGGCCCTCATCCGCAGAACCATGGATCGCTTCTGTCGACGAGATTTCTGGCGATGGGTTTCTTTTCTTAGAGGCTTTTGCTGGCGGAGAACCTCGATAAACAGACTGCAAGACATTTCGTCGAAACTCAGGAGTGGCGCCGCTCTGCTTTAGTTTTCGCTGCATCCAATCTTCGCGCGCGTGCTTCAGCCTGCAGTAGCATTGCTCCTTGATCTCCTGCCGCACCCGGTTGCGCTCGTCTATCAACTCGGAGTACGCGACTTCGCCTGGTGTTTGCCCTTCAGAATCAACCAAAGTCGGGTCCGCTTCGTGCTTCAGCAAGAGCGTCACACAATCTAGCGCGCCTGTAATAAGAAAATTTGATGAAAACCTGCTTTGTCAATAAATAAAAGAACCTTTCTGAGCAGCAACATGGAGTGCAGAAACATTCTTATCGGAACATTGGGCGTTGACTTTGGCACCGCGAGCTAACAACCGTTTCACGATTTCCAACCGGTCGTCATGCTTGAAGGCAACTGCCAGCATCAGCGCGCTGAAACCTGAAAAAGAATAAAAGTAATTCTAGTATTAAGAAAACGTCGAAATAGTATTTCGCCTCTATTTACCCGTTCGCTCGCCGACGAGATTAACATCAAGTCTCTCAAACAACGCTTCGTTGACGCGTTGTTTCGCCATATCGACATTCTTCGAGAAGAAGATTCTCTCCCAGCTTTCCCAGGTCCCCATGGTTCATTTTTCTTTCTCGGAAATTGGATGTGTGTTCCTGACCTTCACTCTGAAATCGTCCCGCTGACTCGCTGCATTTTTTGAATGGACCAATCGACGCGCCGCGCCAAGTCCAAAGCACGCGCTTCCTCATTTTTGATTATCAGTTTATAATCTGCTATATGGATTATTACCACATTATTAAGAGAGTTCATCAAGCATCACTGCACACACTCATATGTTCCATAACACTGCATTTGCAAGCATTTAGCAAGCTTCATATTTTGATTCTAATTTAAAAAAAAATAATAATTTTTTCTAATTTATATTGTATCATACTGGGCTACGCAACCTGTAAACCTTACCTAACATAAGTCAGGTTTTAATGGTTATATTTGCGAAGCCGCGAAGTCGCTAACAAAAAAGCCGCTGCGCAGCTTTTAATTTATGTTCTTTCAGAACTTGTGTTACGATTTCTACGATTTATCTGTCTGCAAATTTTAATCCTTGAAGAATGGTAAGAAAGAAAGTAAAAAAGCCTGCCAAACGACCAGGATATGGGAATAGATCAAACGAAGCCAGCAGAAAAGATCTATTCGGATCAGCAAGTCCAGGAAATAACGCAATCGGACAAATGGAGATGTCTGAAGCGGATAAGAAGGCGAAAGTGCAGTTTTATCTCGAACAAATGAGGCAAGCGGCAACAGAAAAAGTCTACAAAAGCGTAAGAATTAAGTATTAGTACTAGTGACTAAATCTGCTGAAGGTGTACGAATACTACAGGCAAGATGATTCTAAATCTCTTAAGACAAAAAATGCGACAGAAAAAAAAGTGTCAAACAATTCTGCCATTGAAGCCGCAAATAGAAATTTAGAAAAGCAGAAACTCATTCTTGGGAATCCTCAAATTGGCGCTAGAACTACTCTTATGTATCCTGAGCATCCGCCCTTGATGCCTAGAGAAGTCAATGTTTACGGCTACATGACTACGATCGATTGCAGTGAAGAATTGGCGAAGAAAGCTAAACGGTTCAAACTGGCGGCTCGCAAAAAGGAGCTCCAGAAATTGGAGGACGAAAAGGCCGCATCGAAAAAAATCAACGAAAAAGAAGATGCCGCCGAGGATGAAGTCATCCCCGAAACTTCCGACGAAGAGGACGACTTGGGAATTGAATTCGAGAAGGTGGCCGTCAGTGTCGCCGAAGCCGAGGACCAGGCAGCCAAAAAACTACTAGCCAGTCCAGAAAAAGTCGCGGAGTTGGGAGCGCAATCCTTTCTCGATCGCACTTTGAACGATAAGAAGAGCCAACGAATTTCTCAGCTTGTTGAGCAGCTTTTTGACGAGCTGATTGTGAAACGACAGAATGTTCAGCGAGGAAAGGGACACAAGGAGTTGAACTTGAGAAGCCGCATCCAATGCCAACTAGAATTGCTTACGGGAAGGGAGAAATTGGAAGAATTAAGTACGTGACAAATCATTTTTATTGTCTTTCATGATTTCAATGACCGTACCGCTACTCGTAAATCTGACTGAATTATAGCTGGAATTTCGATTCTCATTAACAAAATAATCTCTCTTGGAAATTGAGAAGCTGCCTAATTTTCTCCTAGCCGCAAGCGGGTTCTTTTCAAGAGAAAGTCCTCTTTGATTTCAATCGAAAAACATGCCAGAATTCAGTCGGAAATAGAAATAGCGGTATTTTGTAGGAGCCGCGAAAGAGAAAGGAGAGACGGATTTATCCGGACAGAGTATACGCGAGGAAATCATCAAAATTCGAATGTCTCAAACGGAACTTGGTCTGAACTTCAAAAGGTGGGGATTTGATGTTTTTTTTCGGCGCGAATTTCTTGTTCAGATCGGTCGAAATGTACAAAGTTCTGTCAGAACATGTCGAGAAAAGAGAGCAGGAATACCGGTAATTAATGTCGAAAACTAGTAGTTTGAGTGTGATTGGATATTTTAGTACGTTTTTGGAAGCATGCAATTACGCTGAGGACAGACCTGTAAAGGAGTATTCAACACGAACGAGAAGATGGGCGAGCGCGGATGAGATGCGTGACTTTCCGTAAAAAACAGTGTCTCTTGCGATCTTGAAATTCCACTTCTTGCTGCTTTCGGAGAGACTAAGTTCGTGCTAAAACTTTAACTTCCACCATTGCCTGCATTTATTTATTTCTAAGGAAAACTTTGTTAAAAATAAAACAGTTAACTTCATTTATCAAATCCTTCTTCTTTGTTTTTTTCTTCAGTCTCAGTTACAACTTGAAGACCCAGATGTTCTTTTCAGAATTTCTTGGGCAAGAGAAAGGGCCGAACTTTTCAGTCTTAGCCGATTCTTAAGAGAATGAGTTTTTCAATTCTCATATTTAATTCGGTTGATTGTTTCTCCCCCGTGGGGGAGTGGGCCGAGCTCGCCGGTACTGCAATAGCGAGTCAACCCGTGGGAAGAGCGGAGCAAGCCCCTAACTACATCCCTAGTTCCAAAAATCAGGGTGACAATAGACGTCCCAGTAGGGACGGTCCCAGCTGTCACACTGAGAAGAACAGATACTACACTTGATCTTAGCCACAAAGGCCGGAAGCGATACCTATAGGAATTTTGCTAAAATCCCAATTTCTCAAATTCGGCTAGCCTTTATGGTGTTTGTCTCATAATCGTAAAGATGTATCTAGGCCGCTTCGGGGTTAAAAATACTATGTAAAATTATTATTGAATTTTAAAAATCTTATCAACAGGTTTTTTTCGCGTAAATTTTCAACCTAAAGCACCAGAATACAGTTCCTGGAGAGTCCTCCAAGAGAGAAGCTTAGCTGATTCACCGTCTCTCAGCCAATGAGCGAGCCAGAAGCGCTCCGGGTGGCTCAACGTAAGGTGACACGGCGTGACGCGAAGGAAAAAATCGTCTTCCAGTAGTTTACCGTAGAGAATCTCTTGGAAGCAGCAGAAAAATTTTGATCTTTTTTTTATTTTCTATCTATCATGACGTATAATTTGGGTTACAAATTTAGTCCAAATTTTATCTTCTTATTTATTGTTTAAATACATTTTTAAAAGTTTTATTTCTTTATTGCATATTAGTATTTAAAGTATAGCATCAAATGTTTTTGATTTTTTGTAAATGAATTCGCTGATTTATTGTTTGTTTTCGGAACATTCCCGAAAAGCCCGTGTTTGATCAGTGAAGTCAAACTACGACGCCTAGAGTTAGTAATTGGGGAAATAGCGTAGTTCGTCGTTTTACGCGTTACCACCTTGGGAGCCTTGTTTTTTTATTTCAATTTGTAACCCTCGAAAGTTACGAGTGGAAACAGCACCAGGAGGGTCTCCAAAAAGCTCTAATGGAGCAGCGCAAAAGGTAATATTCCAAATCAATCGAATCAAACGCTCTACAGTTGTTTAGCTCACCGCACTTGTGCGACATGACCTTGGTCTCCAAAGACGATCACGGCGTGGAGACTTCAATTTCCGCCCATAAATGCATTCTCTCCATCAGTTCTGGTTACCTCGAAAACGTGATTAATCTGCCCGACAATCACAATCACAACCTACAGCTCGACATTTCCTGCATGGGAGGGTATCTTATCTGCTGAAAGATTTATTGAAAAAGGGGCATATCAGAATACCAAAAAAGCTGATCCGACGAGTATAAGTCAGCTGGTTGACTTCGCCTACACCGGGAAAATCTCCTTCACAGCGACGGACTTTGACAGACTGGCGACGGCGATCGAAAAGCTTCAGGAAAGGTCAAAGATCGCAAGATTCACGCGCTGGAATGATTTGATTGACCTGAATAGATTCGGAATATTGACGAAGTATCCATCAATAAAATCCGGGAAGACATTAATCTAACTAACTCGAAAAAGACACTTCCAACTTCGGAAGTAGAGCCAACTTGCCCCGCCACTCCTCCTCAGGCCACTCTACCTCGTGTTCAGCAAATCATGCTCTCGCCTTCTCACATCAGTAGTCAACCAAAAGTACTGTCATTCCGTACTCTTAGCTGTTTTAATAGTCGCCTTCACTAGGTGATCCCGTTCGGCGTTGTCCCAGTAGAATCAGCTGCATCAGGGCCAGCTAAAAAAGGAAGACCGCTTGTTCCGAAAATCGAAGGAATTCCACACCATTTGATTGGCAATAACATTCAAGTGCTGATACAAGACCCTATCATGTCTATTCCAAAGATTGACTACAGAGGAGACGACAGAGGAGATCCAGTTTTGGAAGAAACTGACAACTTACTGAGCCTACTGAGTATTACTCGATCATATATTCACTCGCTAATTGTTTTTTTCAAAAGAAATGAATTATGACGAAGTTGCGAATTGCGCACGATCACATCTCGAGAACCTAATCGAGCGGCTGAAACTGACGAATTCTCAACGTGCTGCAATTTGGGAAGTTCGTCGAAAATCGAAGAATAGAATCGCGGCGGCGCGCTGCCGTAAGCGCAAAATTGAAGACATGAAGGAGAACGACGAGACGATCGAGCAGTTGCGCACGATCTTTGAAACGAAACAAAATCAGAACTGGGAGCTGCGAGCAGCGCTAGAACAGGTCCTCGTTGATGTGGCCAAAGAGCCGAACCTCGACAACTCGCAAAAGTCGTTATTGGAGCAAGTGCGGAAAGCACTCGCTGAACCCGAAATCGAAATAGCCGGGGACATTGAGAAATTACGACCTGCTTCTGATTACGTTAACGTGAGAAGTGCGTAAAACATACATCTTACTTCTTCTGAAATGCCATACTTTGACCTGCCCAGTTTCATTGCAACTAAAAGCCAAACCTTGTTCATAAGTCAATAGTTCATAAGTTTATAATATAGTCTTTGTACATTTATTAAAAAATCTAATTAGAATTTCAAATCGCCCGAGTCAATATTTTTGACCATTTCCGTCGTCAATGGTATGAAGTTTTTGTCTTGCTTCGAGTAAAAGTACGTCGACACGCCGTCTTCGAATTTGGACACGTCGTATCCTTCGTTAACGAGTTCCACTTTGCGGAATTTGAAGGTGCCAGTCATTTCGATCTCGGGCTGCACTCGGACGAAGACGGGTCGCTGATACGCAGGCATGTTCTTTGTCATGATATCAAACAGTTCCTGTCGCTCGGTCTCTTAAAAGTTTATTGTTACGGTTATTTACGGAATTGCGATTACCTGTGAGCTCGCCCTTGCCAGATTTGAGAGTGATTGCAGCAGCCCCACAGGCTCCTTCGGCCCAAGGAATTTTGATGCCATAAACATTCGCTTCGTGAACGAATTCGCAATTTTCGCCGATTGTATTCGCCACTTCTAGAGTCGACACATTTTCTCCCTTCCACCTGTAGGTGTCCCCAACTCGGTCACTTACAGAGCGATGAGCATGCTAGGCAAAAAAGAATGCTTACCTGAAGGTTAACTTGTACTCGCGATCCATCTTCAGAAGGTCGCCTGTGTCAAAATACGCGTCACCTTCTTTGAATAAATTCCGAAGAATTTTCTCCTCTGTTTTTCCGTCGTCGTTGTAATATCCTTCAAAGGGCAAATCATCACGGATCGCGCCGACGAGGAGCCCTGGCTCGTCAAAGTCAGCCTTCATCGCAAAACCCTTCTCGTTTCGGATGATTTTCTCCTCGATCGGGTCGAATTTAACCAGTGCAGTGCCAGTAGTCAGTTGTATTAAAGGAGTCAGGCGGATTATTGTCGCTAGAAAATGTTAAGCACGTCTGTCCGACGAGAGTAAATCCAAAGAAAGTCGTCACTTTCTCAAGACCATTAAAGCGGTTTTATCGTGAACTCTCGGGCGGGTTTGCCATTTAGAAAACTTATGGCGTCACTAACAGCGCCGATTCGATTATAAGATGTTTTGGGCATAATTTGATTTAAAGTCAGCACAAAGGCGACATTAAAAATATTTTTACGGTTTGATAAACTTAAATTCCTTGACACCATCAGCGTTTAACGATTTACCTTCGTCATTAAGAATATTCGCGAACTGGACGTTTCCCTCCGTAGATCCGTAAATTTCATACACCCAAAAGTCACCGAAGCGACTCTAAAAGCGATTTATTGATCAAAATAAAAAGCGTGAATTCGCCCTAATTAAGCCTACCGTCAATTTCGGCCAGACATCGTAGCGCAGTTGGCTGCCAGCAGCAACCCGTACGCCGTGTGTCTTGTCGTAGGGACTTTCCGGCGCCTCTACCACGTAGCGCATCATTTCGCCGATGTAGTGAATATATTTCGCGTTGCACTCGTACACTTCGCGCCAGTAATTGGAGGCGGAGAACTTTTCCGAAATGGCGACAGTGCCACCCGCGTGAATGCTGCCAGCGATTCCTTTTCCAAAGCTTCGAAAAACATGATCTTAATTTTGAGACAAGCTCCAACTGAAGCCATTCCTAATTGAGAAGCATAGGCATGGTAGAGAGGCAGTGCCGAGTAAGCCACATCTCCAGGTTTCATTCCAAGCATCAACTTTGTCGTGTTCATCTTCATCGTTGACCAGTGGGTGAGACCGCAAGCCTTGGGCAATCCAGTGGTTCCACTTGTGAAAATAATCGACCAGGGATCGGTGGACTTGAATTGGCCTCGGCCGAGTTCTCGAGGAATCGGCGCTGGAAAGCGAGGCTCATACATGTCCGTGAATCGCTCGAACTCGTCGCTTTTATTCGTTGTTTTTATTTATCATTTTATTGTTAGTTTTTATTGATAGAAACACGTCCCAGGGAAGTTGTACATTTTTATCGTCAACGAGTATTCTTAGTCCCATGTTTTTAATGTCTTCCCTAACGTCGAATAGAGCTTCCATGAGTGCATCGTCTCCATCGGAAATGATAAACTCAGAGTCGGAAATCTTCAAACAATGAAGAAGCTGCTTCCCCGTCAACTGATTGTTAACAAATGCCGGCGTCGCGCCAACATTAAGACCCCTGTTACTTGGTTTTAACGAGCGCTTGCGCCTGTTTCGCCGAAATACCCATAACTGGAAAAGCTGCGCTAAAACCGTGCCCAAACCAGTTCGTCACAAACTCGAGTCTGTTTTGCATGAAGAGTGCGTACTTTTAGAGGTTCTGTTTGTTCAACACAATCGCGTGATGGCTGTCTGCCATTATTAGCATTGACCTAAGAGCGACTAGAATTTCAAAATTGACCTCTCCTTCGTCCCGTAGCGAGCTCCAAGATCTTCGTGCATCGCCATGCCACGCTTATTGCGGATTACAATTTACTACTTTCAAGGTTCTTGGCGCATCGAAAACCAGCCACAATTTTAAACAATAAAAGTCAGTTGAGTTTTATCGCCATGAATTATTTCTATGTCATCAACTAGTCTTTGTGTTTTTTTACTTCCAATGAACTCATTAACATAATAAGATCAGCTATAAATTTTTCAGAAAAAAATTTAATAAGTTTTTCAGGGGAGTAATTTTGATGGCGATAGAAGTTTTGAAATTGGGAGTGGGAAGCAAATATTTAATAATCGATGCAAGAATTCGCAATTGAATTTGGCGCGGCGTCAGAAAATCAAAGTTTATGATGAACCATTTACTACAAATATTATTCTGGGAATCCGTTCCTTGTTCATTTCATTAAGAGTTTCTTGGTAAGTGAGCTTTTCTTTCCCCTGGATCAGAAAGTTGCTAAAATTCGATTGTTAAAAAAGCGTCTGACAAGTCTGATTGTTTCACATTCTTTTGTACATAAAAAACTTAAATCAAGCGTTTGAATATAAACTCACGTATTGGGCTGTTTTCGTGCCCAATCTTCCAGAAAATCCAGCATCGTGAGATTTTGACTTCGAGCCTTTCTCTCTAATAATTTCCGCCTGATCCCATATTGAATGAGAAATAAATCCTAAACCGTTTAACTTATTATCGCTTAGTCCCTTGACTTTCAGTCGTCAGAAGAGCACCTGTTTCAAAGCGGGTAAAAGCCAGCCCATACTTCCTCTTTAATCTCGGTCTTTTTGAGAAGTATTTTTTTCCATATGCAGGGACTATTGGGAAGGCAAACAAAATATTTGCGACCAAAGTTCAAATCACGATTTTCAGAACGGACACGCCTCAAGCTAGTGCTTGTTAACATTCTTTGCTAGCCAAACGTCTTCAAGAACACATTCAAGAATGCAGAATTTTCAATAAAAGCATGAAACGTAGAAATTAATTCTATCAAAGGAGGCTTGAATTGAGCACAATAATACTTGGAATGCTACAGGTTTTATGTCTTTTTTTTTCTTTCCGATGTGCCCTTTAAACACAGAAGGACAGTTGCTATCGTAGTCCATAGTTTTTGGCCAAGCTGGATAGAAAAAAATGAGAGTGTAGCGCTCTTCGGCCGATGGTGATAAAACTTTACCGTCAAAAGCAAGTCGAAAGCCGCATCGTTGTCCTTTAGTTAGAACAGGGAGAGATTTTAGCTAACGACTATGAAGATTCTTCAGGTAAGCAGTGACTTTTTAGGGGGTTTTGATCAGTATACTTTCTTTTATCGATAAGATGGGAATGTTTTTTATTGAAAATTATTGATGAAAGCCCTGGAAACTCCTTTTTATCTTCCAGTAAAAGGATTAAGAGGACTAAGAGAAGTGACGGAATGAGTCACTTTTTCAGTTCCCAATTTTTTTACATTTAGAAATTCAGTGCTCACTACTGTGCGTTTAAATTTACCACCTCTGCTCGAGACTGAAAGATCATTAACTTTTGCTGTGAATTCCGTTTCAATGAGTGTCTTTATTGTCTCCAAATAAAAAAAAAAACTTTTCAAAAGGCTGTCAGAAAGAAATCGATATGTAAACTTTTCAATCATTGTTTAGGGTTCCTATAGATACTTAATTTTTCCGAAAGTGAAAAATAGAGCTGATAAATCAAAAAGTCAGCCCGTTTTGGCTTTGAGAAGGTCACCTCATAAAAAACACAGCTCTACCGGTAATAAATATAGACTATAACGATCAAACGCTTTTTTAGTTCGACCGCCTTTAGCGTCGGTTAACATAAGTCTATGTAAGCTTCTAATAACCGACTTTCCGATTATTTTCGACTGATTGACAACTTCGTAGATACGATTTCGAATTTTAAAATCAAACACAAATAACCAGATACCCGGGTAAAGGGTATCGCTATTTATAAATTTCAAAAAATGACTGGAGAAATAAATACTTTTGTCACTCAAATCAAATGAATTGTTCGACCAGGTGCACTAGGACTTTGTGTCGTAGGCATGCGAAAAATGCTGAAAAATTTTCAGTCAGAAATAATCGAATTTCAGGGGCACTACAGGCTAGTTAATCAGATGACAAATAACTAGGAAATGTTTATTGTTCGCTGAAAGAAGGATTGCTTGTTAAATCCTCCAAATTCCATTTAAGTCTCGTAACTTTAACGACGTCACGAATTACCATAATTCCCGGCCATAAAGTCGCGACCTTGAGAACGCAATTCTTATATTTTTACTGCTTTTTCACGTTGAACGAATTTTGAAATTTATTCTCGTAATTTTAATGACCATTCGACATTGACCAACCTAAATTCATGATTTGCAGTAGTAACCATATACTTCTTCAGGGTCTGCTGGGAGGTTCTCTGGCGTATTCTTCATGTGAGGACAAATACTGCGGCGAACATGCGGTTTGCCGCGAGGACCGTTCCCGTGACTGGTTTTCATGTCTGAGACGACTTGTCAGTGTATGGAAGGTTACATGAGCATCGAGACACTTCCCACCGGCGCACTAACCTGCGTCGACATCAACGAATGCGACTTGAACATGTGTCACTCGACCCAAGACTGCGTCAACCTCGAAGGTGGTTATCAGTGCACATGCAAAGAAGGATTCGTCGAAAACAGAAATCTTCTCACTTTTGAATATGCCCCTTGCAAGTCTCTGCAGCCTCACACAGGCATAGAAATCCGAAGACGACGTCAGGAAAGGGTTAAAGATTGTTCTCAGCATATTTGGTTAATTATTTTACGTTGAACGTTAATCTGGAAGAATAATTTTCAACCGTAATTAGACGGATGGTGGATCAGGTGATGGTCCTGAAGTCGTCGAAGTCGTCGAAGTTGTAGTTACTGCTACTCTTGGAACGGATGTCGAGTGGAGCGAAGAGCTCAACGATAAGGAAAGTGACGAATTTAAAGATGCCGCGGCTGATGTCGAGGCTAACCTTGCCGCTATTTTAAATGACGAAGGAACAACCGTCGAATGCACTGGCTTTCAGCAAAGTAGCTCGCGGCGAAAGCGAAGAGCAGCAGGCGACACTGAAGCTATTGTTGATATTACTGTCCAGCAAGAACAAGAAGACACAGGAGATGGCGCACCGGCACCCGATCTTGCTGCGATTGAAGAACAGGTCAAAGATTCTGTCGTCGCGAGCATACAAGAAAGTGATTCATTCACCGTCGATGAGTCGTCAATCACGACAACTTCAAAAGAAACAACTGTTACTGTTTACGACGGCGAGTGTTCGAAAATCTTCGAAGAAAATCCTGAAGTTTTCGATGGACCTGGAACCTTCAAGCGAAAGGGACCCAACTGGGACAATTACTTCTCTTTCAACAAAAGTAAGATTTCGTTCAAAATATTTCGAAGATATTCTTTGGCAGTAATGACATTGACCTCGTTAACCTTTCCAATTTTGAAAGATAATTACGATACGCAGCTGCTAAATCAGTTTGAGCCAAATAGGATTGCTTGAGTAACCTTTTGGAAGTTAATATTTTTCGTTTAAGATTCTGACTCTGTTGGCTGGGCAATTCCTGAAGACACTAAGTTTCAGTACAACTGCAAACCTAAAAAATGGGTATGGAGCTCCGTAAAAAATCAAAAATAAATAGTGATTTATTTAAGAATCCATCACAGGACATTGCATTCATGTGCAACAGCGAGGACAAAATTGTACTCTGCGAGGATGAAGACTGCGAGAATCCAACTGATGAAGAACTGGACATTGAAAATGCTATGTGGAACTGTGGAGAAGAGGATGATGAGACCGAAGGAACGTGCAAGAATATTTTCGACTCATTTGATAATGTTTTCGAAGAGTCCAATCACTGGAAATGGTACATGGACGGATGGAACAAATGGTGGAAAGTCGAACTCGAAGATCTTCAACGTATGTCTTTGGCTCGATAGTCTAAAAATCATTTTGCGATCCTTAACTGCCAACGATGCGGAAAATAACTAGTCGTATTTTTTATTATTTCCATAACGTCATTTTATAGAGAGCTCTGGCTTCAAGGTCGGAACATACTTCTCCCATCGATGTAATAACGACCCCAACCTTAAATGGGTAAGTCTAAGATTAACGAGATTAAATGCTAGCTATTAAAATGTCGTCTGAGATCACCGGGATTTCTTGTAAGTAAGAAAATTACAAGCTGCGAATTCTTTCGCCCTGATTATTTTTTTCAGCGAAAGAAAGATATCTCCTTCAAATGCACACGCTTCGGAGATAAAGTCGGCTTCTACCAGTGTGAGGATCGAAAGTGCGATGAAGTCCTCAACAGAAGAATCAAACCAAAAGCTATGTCCTGGCGATTTACGTGCGAAGACTAAGACCCTTGCATTCCTAACATCATGTAACTATTGCTCTGTTTCTATCGATTCAAATCTCGGAAATGAGATAGAAGCTCTTTTTTTATGAATGAACTACAATAAATTTTGATCAAAATCCATTGACTCGTCTCTATTGATTGGTCGGAGAGGTTAAGCTAAAATTGTATTTAGAAACAAAAATAACAGCAGTGACGGAGTGAGTGTGAGAAAAGCTGCGGAGGATTGTTTGCCTCGTCGCGTGAAACCAGCTTCGCCAGACGACTCTGACGTAAAATCCTCGTCGTCGAAGATGTAATTGTCTGGAATGTAATCAGTGCTCGAGTCGTCAAAGACTGTGCTGTAGTCCAGAAGATCGGCCTTGAAACAAGTTTCTTCTTTGCAAATCTCGCCGTGGAACCAGTTGCCCGAATCTGGAAATTTGAGGGCGCAGCTGACGATGTCTTCGTTGAAAGTTCTAGGCAATGAAAAAAGGAGCCGGATCGAAAGATCACCTGAGCTCAGAAGAGCAGTTCCGGGATCGCCACTTGAAGAAAAATCTATCAGAGTCCCATTCGCTCCACTCGGCCCATTGCACCGATTTGTCAAAAGACAAAGGCTTTTTGCAGTTGATCTAAAGCTAAAATCAGACTCGAAAATGGCCGAATTGAAATGATTTCATAAATAATGAAGCGTTTCTCGTTTCTTTATTTCAGTTTCATACCACCACGTCATTCTGATGATCGCGACAATCTGAAGACTTGAAGTTCCCAAAGCAAGTGGAGAAGTCAGTCTCGTCATCGCAGAAGAGACTCTTCTCTTGAATCAATGGATACCCTTTGGTCCGTGGATCGGTGGTGTTCTTCCACGAGAATGATTCTAACTCGCTGTTGATGTTTAAGCAAACTGTGTTTGCAAATTTCTTCGTAATTGGCGATTTCTCGTTGGAACATACTGTCGCCCAAGTCGTTTTTCCATCTGGCCGGACAGTTTTGACGAATAGTCGCCCATAATATCTAAATATTTAATTGACGAAGTAGTGATTTTTGACAATGAATTTCCATTTAGATCGACATCACTTATCTGTCTTTGAATTTAGTTACCCTTTTTCAAGTCTGATGCGACTGTCAGCGCCCGCAATTGAGCTCAACAAACAGATGGAATATCCCACTTTCATTTTCCTTTCTTCTTTGACGTAAAACTCGACCTCTTGATTGTGTGCGTGTATTTGAGATTGAGAAATCCAAAAAAGAATATGCTTTTCGTCGACAACTTGTGGCGCTAAGCGAGATCGATATTTGTCAACGAGTCACAAGATTGTGCTTTCCAAGCTTCTCTCGTTGAAAGTGAAGATTTTCTTTTTCTCCTTGAAATGCTAATCAATATTAACTACTATTAATCTTTTGTCTAAAGAATTGGCTTTTATTAATATTTTCCATGAAAATTATTGTTTTCTAACCTTTTCTTTTATCGACAACTTCTTGTCTCTTAGAAGCGAGTTCAACTTTATATGATCGAGAAAAGAGATGAGAAGAACACGACTCTTAGTCGCCCGGGTGATTGATTTTACCTTTGAGGGCTTGAACACGATTAATTACCTTTGCTGATCACTTCCAATCGGCATTTAATCATTCCACAACGCGCGCCCAGAACAGCTCGTTTAATCTACTGTATCACTCTTCTGCTGTTGTATTCTCAATTCGACCAGGATTTTGGGGACTTGGGTGATAAATTATGACGGTAGATTGTGGCTTTGAAATCAAGGAAGAAGAGGTAAATCAGAGCAATTTCCAATATCGATTTTGATTGTACGTAAAAAGTGAATATATAACTCAAGCTGTGGGTCTTGTGACACCATGCTTGAACAGTCTTCCTTAGCGGGCCATATCCAGGATATAATATCCTCCTCTAATTATTTCCATTTTCTGTCAGATGAGGATATTTTTCAATATGTAACATGTGATATAGATATATATTATTTATATAATATATATTTCTTTAGCAGAAACAAAATTAAATCAGCCGCTCTCTCTCAAATTTGTACAGTTTTCTCATTTTTGCGTCCTTCTTGTGATTAAGATACTCAAACGACTTCGCTCGCCGCCTAAAACACTAAAAACCATTAAAAAATCTATTTGAAAATTTCTTACCTTTGTCGCACAACAAAGGAAAAACACCAATGCGATGATTACAGTTACTGCAAATGCTCTGGTGATGTAGCTGCTGAGAAAAAGCAGAGCAGGAGATCGTATCGAATCGTCTAGAACTTGGGCTTTTTCTTTGAGCTCTTGGCTGTTTGGCTTGATGACTCCGAATCTTCCGAAATTCAGAATTAATTTAGGCAAGAAATCTCAATTCTATTTCTTATTTTTGAATTTTCTTGGCATCTTTCTATTAATAACGCTGTTCTTTCTCTCTCCTCAGAGTTATCTTCAGCTCGCCTAGCAATAGCCACATTTTATGATAAATAATTGAGTTAACGTCAAAACATTAATAGTAAAGTTCCACACATTTCTGTATAAACAAGTAAGTTCACCGCTTTTGATCAATTTTTCAATAATTTATTCTGCCGAAAACGTTTTCGTTAAAAGTACAGTTAATTCGGTTTCAGATTTTGAATTATTTTTGTTGTTGGAAGTTAAAATGAAGGTAGTAGAGTTGAATGATTTTTTCCATTTCATTTTTTTCTTCGGTTGTTTAAGAATTGGTCGAATAGGTGACTCTAATTGAGGCCTTGTTGTTGTTGTCCGCTGGAAACAAGGTGTATTCAATCTGGGAGGATTGATCGTCAGATTCATCAGTTGCGGTTTCTGGAATCTTGTCTGAGGAATCATCGTTGCTACTTCGCTTTGTTCGTGAAAGAAATTCTCTGAGGCAGAGAACATTCTGCTTGAGCGATGAATTGCCCGGTGAGTTGAGTTCCAGAAGACACGGAGTCTCCGGCGCTGGGCCAGTTTTGCTCTTCAGGTAGAACGAGATTGACCGGCTCTCCGAAGAAATATACTCAAGCGGCATCTTTTTCGACCAGTCTGGGTTGTCGAAGGGCTTGGCAAGTTTGGCCTCTCCAGATTTGATTTTTGACCGAGTCGCAATTGGCATTTTTGTGTCATCAACCCCTGCGAATCATTTTTACAAGAAAAGCTTGCCAAAAGAGGGCGCTGTACCTGTTCGATTCCAGGCTGGAAGCGATCGCCTACTGTGCAAAGATAATCATCAGCGTTAGTAATAACTAGAAAAAACGAAAATCCTCGAGGTCTTATCAAATTGCTAAAAGAAAGAGAGGATAAAGTGCGCAATTTTATTTATTGAAAGAAAATCTACAGCTCCGAGCGTTCAAACTTGTCATTGCGGAACTGATTTGAGAGGCTCCAGTTGGCAAGCCAGTCTTGACTCTTCGATTGCGAATCTTCCTTGAACGAGCCTTGAGGTGGAGACACATTCAGCAGCTCTGCGATTTTCTGTGGCGAATGGTCAACAACAGCTTTTACAATAAATGGATTTTCCAAAAAAAGAAAACTAGAATTGTGAACCATTGCTTCGAGGTTGACGCGAAATCACCGAAGATGATGGTTTCTGTCGCGCAAAGTCCGCAGCGCTCATCTTCTTGACGGAGAATCACCGGACTTGGGAGGTTTTGATAGGCGTCTTTTCCGATTCGCGGCACTAGAATCAATTATTATTTCTTGGGTGGTAGTATAAGCATCGTTATTATATTTATAAAAAATGTTCTAGAATTCCGTTGAAGAGCGAAAAAGTCCTCCCACACCGGGAATCGAACCCGGGCCGTCGGAGTGAAAATCCGAAATCCTAACCCCTAGACCATGTGGGACTGAAAGCCTCCCTCAAATATTGATATATATTATAACATGTATTGAGACTATGATAAGGGTAATTTTTTATTTCTATCTTACTAAATCCGCCTCCAGTGTTTTCAGGCGAGCCGAGAGTGAAGGAAAGTCCGACTGAGACAAAGTCATCACCGATAACGGACACATAGGCTGATCGCAGGTTGTTGTCGTGTTTTGTTAGATGCGCGTCTTTGATTTTCACTTTTTCCTCGGTTTTGTCCTTTTTTGGGCTCTTTCTTTAATTTCTGAAAAGAGTCTTTCTTTGATAGTTAAAGAAAGAGATGAACCCAATTTTCCTCAAGCCAATTTTCAACGAGCGGTTTAGAGTAAGTCTGAACGAGCTCTGTGATTTCGTCGACGTAGTAAACAGTAGAGCTGACTTCGTAGTCTTCAACCTCCTCTCCGTTCGTTTCGTTGCCAGCTCTCATATCCTTGCTCCTCCCAAACTCGATCATTTCCATCATCCCATCCGACTTGAGCTTTTCAACGTATTCCACAAAGTTCTCATCGTCGTTTGCGTCTGGATCGACGTTCCCTTCTTCGTAGTTTTCTTTGATTGCTTTGAAGGTGTTTCGGTCTTTTTCGAGTTTGAAAATTCAATTTTTGAATCAAAAATTTTTCGCTTTTTCAAACTCTTCCTTCATCGGGCACATTTTCAATGAGATAATCAAAAAGTTCATCCAGCGAGTAGTGTTCAACCTTTTTGCCGCTGTAAGTCCACTCAGCTCTTTCGCCTTCCCACTCTTTGCGCGACTGGAGAATGATTTTCATCCCTTGCATCAGAACTGGATACGGCTGCTCGTTATTCTTGATCGTATTGTCTGGAGCTGGGTTGGTCTCGGGCAAGGGATGAATACCGTAAAAGTTCAGGTATTTTGGCGGTGCGTCGGAGCCCATTTTCGAGACGACTGCTACTCCCCCGCCGTACGAAGAAATTCGGTCCGGCGTTTTTCCCAGTAAGCAGAGACTACCTAAGAAAGAAAGGATAGAATTGAGTCGAAAATATTATAGCCTGAGATTCAGAATAAAAAATTAATCAGAACGAGAAATCGAAAATTGAAAAATGAAGCTTCGAAGTGGATCTATCATCGAATGCAAAACTCAGGTAAATTTGAGTAAATCTCGTACACTAATTTTACTGTGTTCTTAAAGCCGCGAATTTTGAAAAGAAGAAAATCGTTGGCGAAAAAAGGGACTGAAGAAGAGATTTCGAATGATTCTGGCTTGGAAAATCCCTCGGAAGAAAACCCTGTAAGTCCTGATTTTTTTTGAGTGACAGACTGTAGCTCATTTTCTAATCAGCAAAAGAAAAGCTGCAAATCAAGCGATGAAGGATACGAGGCTGATTTGGGGGATCTGGAAAGCTTCGCTTTATTTTCTAATTCTGCGAAAATTAACAAAGAAGAAAAGCCAGGTAATCCCTTCATTTTACGCTTTTAGTACGTTTTCAAGGATGCAGCTCTTCGGACGAAAGTAGCACGGCCGTTGATCAAGGAGCAAAAAGTAAGTGCTACTAGTTGTAGAAGACCTGTGTCAGGTTCTCAAATAGTATAAATCAAAATGTGCGTAGATGTTTTTATAAAAACAAAGCCGCGAGGCGGCTTGGCTAGAATTTAAAAAGATTGAAAGGGTAATATTTTGGTAGCCGCTTTGCGGCTTCATTTTTATAGAAGCCGCCACTAAGGAAACTGACTCATATTTCTTTACAGGCTGTCGAGCCCAGATTGTTCTTTTCTAATACTTATTCTATTTTAGAGTTGATCGAAATCTACACGGCGAAAAACAACTCGAGAATTCTATTCAGCGACTCCCAAAGCACTTCTGGATCATCTCAAAGTCAAAAAGAAGAACAGTAACTCTCCCATGCTTTTGATTTTCGATTCTGAAATAAAACTCACCCAAAACAGCCGAGCTGTGAGAATTCCTCGATTTTTTCATGAACTGCTCAACAACTTCGTCGCAAAAAGCATCGCTAGTTTTGATTGAATACTTGATCGGCACGGGGCCGTTTCCGACGGCAGCATCGATGATCAACGCCGCTGTCAGTAGAAGAGAGACCACCGTGAAATAGATGCAAATACGGGCGAACTCATCCAAGTTCAGAAACCAGCGCCAGCAGTAAGAGACGCGCGATGTATTGTAAGAATTATTTTTTCTTTTGAAGGCTTTTTTTTGAAACATGAAAATCTTTCTTGACTGGATTAGAAGAGAGTTAAGCCTGCTTTCCTTAATTCCTCTATGGTCGTGGCTCCTGTCATTTTGTTATATCCTGGTTGATTATTGCCTTCGCCGCTATTATTACTCGCTTCTCTGAAAACAATGACTTGGATATTTTTATCCCGCTCTGGGTCCAAAAAGCGGTCGTCTTCCATTATTTTTTACGATTTTCAAAAAGATGGTTTTTGTTGAAAAAAGGAAAAAATGGCCTTGCAGCTCTTTCCAAGCTTGGATATTCCCCGAGGAAATTAATTCTAATCACGGCTCAGGTCGATATATGTTATTGAATCCAGCAAAGTGGTTCAATCAATGTCAACTATTTTAATTGCAATTCTATTTTTTTAAGAAGGAGAAGAAGATTTAAATTTACATTTTTATTGTTCTTTTTGGCCGCTATGGGCAAATTAAAAGCATATAATAAATTTTGCCTTTTGAATTTTTATCCGATGGACTATTTTTCCAGTGTACCTGACAGAATCATCAAGTTGAGCCATTTTATTTCTCTATCTTTAAAAAAAGGAACCTGAATAAAACTTTCTCAAGCCAAGTATTTTTTTCGCGCAAGTGCCCTTGGGCGAAATTGCAACTACGACGACCGTTCCTTTGTTGGTCAGAATCCTGTGCTCGGCAACATTTTTAGAAAACCTGAGTCAGGGTCTGAAAGATCTTTTCGCCGCTTCCCAAATCAATTTTCGAATTCTGGAGATCATTCAGACCCTGAGTCAGGTTTTCTACACAGGTTGCCGAGCCCAGTCATAATCAGGGTTGTTTTATCTCTAGAATAAAACTACGGACTGTTGATTTGGTCAAAATCATAAATAGTAACTTTTCTTTTGTTACAAACAAAGGTCAGTTTTTCTGTTAGGGTTAGGATTAGGGTTTCGAAGGTTGATTTAGACATAGAATCAGCTCATAAATCGCCGAGAAAATGGAAAGCGAAGCTCTTGCCAGAAAACTCGTGCGCCGGGCGAAGGAAGCAATGGTTTTGGTTGAAAACCTCCAGTTTGATATCGAAAACAACGACAATGGTACCAAGCTTGAAATGCTCGAAAGTGTATGTTTCTTTTCGGGTTTTCTGCTTATCTTTAACCTAAAATTCAGCTTCTCTGTAATAATCTTCAAGCGCAAGCTTCGATAAGAAAACAGTTGGAAACATGCGACAAGGACAATTACGCAGCTATGGACATAAGTTTCGAGCACCCTGAGCCGGCAAACTACACCTCGATTGGGTCGATTCAGTTGGAGAAAGTTCTAGCGAAGAAGCCAAGTTTGTGTCTCCAAAGCGAAGAGGAAAGATCAGTGATGACTGAAATCACGCAAAACATCGCTGCCAGACTCGGCCATTTCGAAGACTTCCGACGAGACAAGGGATTTAAAAAAACAATTATTTTGAAAAGAGAATTTTTGAAATGAAACTAGAAAATTAATAACAAAGAAAAAGTTGAGAAAGCCCTGAAAAGTCTGAAAAAACAGAAGTCACTGGAACAGGCACATATTCCAAAATCACGAGCTTGGACCAAAGTACAAAAGAATCTCGTCACTAATTCATTATAATATTATTATATATTTCTTTCTGACAAGTACTTCTTTTTAGATAAACACAATGCAGTAAGTTTTCTGTCAACAAAAAATAAATCACCAGTAAAGAAAAAGAGCAATTTGCAACTTTTAGTATTACTTACAGGCTTGGCTCGGCAACCTGTGTAGAAAACCTGAGTCAGGGTCCTGAAAAAGCTACGATAAAGCTGCAATTTTCGCGAAGCCACTTTGCGGCTTCGTTTTCATAAAATCGCTACACTCATAATAACTCTTCCAGAATCCTGACTTTCTACACGGATTGCCGATCCCAGCTAACAGGTTTTGCTCATGATTCATGAATGATTACCGATTTTGACTATTCGGGTTCGCATCCCTTTTTGATAGAAAAAGCTTTTTCTGAAAAAGAGAAAAAGAAAAAGGATGAGAAAAGGACGATAGTCGAGGATGACTTTTCCTTTCATTTTTCCATTTTAAAAAATCAGTGTTGGAGTTTCTACTTTTTAGAATCGAGCCAATCAGAATTGAAAGCTGCGTATTTCCTCATTCCGGCAAAAGAGATGAAAAAGCAAGAGAATAACCTGCGTCAAAGCAAAGAACTTATAGAGCTTTCTGTCCATGTCAATGGCAAGTTAAAAGAATAATCAACGATTTCACCAATGTTTCCTGTTTAGATACAACCAAGTTGAATCTGAGGCTGCCTGCGGATGCGCTCGTTGAAGACGTCAAGAAGGAGATTTTCGAAAGAATTGGAGAAGATCCGATTCCGCCAGAGAATCAGAGATTAATCTATTTAGCCAAAGTGTTGAAGAATGAGCAACGGTTGAAGGAGGTCAAGAATATTCTTCAGAATCCAGGATCCGGTCTTATTTGGCCACCGAAGCCTGTTTTAACTTTCCGTTTTAATAAGACCGCTGAAAGTCTTCCATTTAAGTTTTTCCGATCCAGCAAATGCATCCACGACCCCTTCATCCGGGAATGCTCGGATTCAGCATGTGAGAAAGAAAATGGAGCTTTGCAACACTCTTATCGCCAATGGCTTGGAATGCATAAAATCGTCGAATTTGGACGCACCAGCCAGCAGCAGAAAAAGATTCTCAGAGAGTATGGAGACGGGTTCGGATGTCCAAGGAACGGAGCTGCCTGATTTGGCAGAAATTACAGAGTCTCTCGGGCACGGTAGGGTAAAAACGAATCTTTGCTTTCAAAAAAATCTCATTCTAGCGATGGTCAAGTGCTCCAGCGAATTGCATCTAATGGGGAACACATTAATTGAAAGCGAGACAACTTACGTGGATTCGGCGACTGGGGCACCTTTCGAGCGGCCAACGAACCTGGCTGACGACGGAAAAAACCTGTATCAAAACAACTTGGACGCGGCAAAGTACTTTAGCCCCTGCTTCAAAATCCTCTGTGATTTCCACGTCAATCTCACCCAGCCACCTTTCACCGGAGAGCGTCTTTCTACTGTCCAACTACGACGCGAAGAACTTTGATGTCAAATTATTTGACTCAAATAGAGCACACGAAACACTGTCATTTCTATCCTTCTGTCGCTGCATCACTAAAAATATCCAAAAACCAATAAACCAAACAGGATGAAAAACGTGAAGAACGAACTTCGATGTTTATTGTCTATGAAAGTTAATGGCAATAATAACGTACCCCACCCCCTAGCTCGCTCACATTTTGTGAACATTTTTCCCTTGCTCGCTTTGTTAAATTTTATCGAAGTCCCCTTGCTCGCTCTCATTCTTGTTTCAGCGCGCTTCATAAGTCGCCATCCTTCTTATTACCTCGCGCGCCCTTGTTCGCTCCTCCTCACCCATTTATCCCTTGTTCGCCGCGAGACCGCCAAAGCCTAGCTCGGTTTAGGTCGCTCTTACAGCTCTTACTGTACTTTCGACTCAAGCTTTTCATAGGGAACTATATTTTTCATTTTCATGAATATTTTGACAGTAACTAAACTTCATTTCCTCTTTTTAAAGCGTCCAGTTAAATTTTTTTATCTTGTATCATTGCTGAATTATGCCGTACACTTGATTGCGTGACTTCATATGTACATTTATACTCAAAATAGTCGGATCTTTAAGTTGAGACTGTTTTTTTTAACAAACGCCGCGGAAATCTCCCCAAACTTATCTATTTTATTTCACTTTAGCGTTCTATGTACTGTGGATTGAGCGGCTAGTGTACCCCTGCAGTTTTCAAAAATTACAGTGGATTTCTGAAATTTCTTTGAACAGTATTTTTCCCTTATACAAAATGACGACGTGAGAATTTCATTTTCTTGTATCAAAAACAAATAATCTCACCTGACTCGAAGGATATGAATTTTAACCTTACCACGCCAGGGTACATCTCCTCAGACACAGAGGTCGAAAATGTAAATTACATTTAAATATTTATTATAAATATATTTCTGTATCAATATGTGATTTTATGTCATATTAATATCAATTCATAACTCCTTTGAAGGGCCGATGCACCACCTGAGGTGTTTTTGGCGGGTAAGGATAACATGACGATTTGGCGGGGTAAGGTTAAAGGTGAAAAATAGGGGTACACTAACCGCTTAATCCACTGAAACCTAGATTTATCGGTCAATTCTTTCGAGAAATCTCAATAAATGAATTTTGAGGAAGAAGACATGAGATTTTCATGTCTCAAATTTTCAATCCAAGTATTTCGAGTACTTATGTTTACTCGAAATGGAGTGTCCAAATTTTCTTCTTATGAAGAAGATATATAAATTTGACAAAATGGATGTGAAGGAGCATAAAAAGATAAGTTTGCTTGGAAAAAATCATGAAAATCAAAGTTAAAAAGCCTTTTAAAAGTGAAAACGAAAATGAGCTACGCGTTATAAAGCGTTCTCGCGGGGCTTCAAGAGCGAACAAGGGATAAATGACGGAGAAAGGCGGGCGAGCAAAGGTGCGCCGTCGAAACCAAGAAGAGCGAACAAGGGGGCGTAGTATGCAAAAGAAGGAAAGCGACCAACGGAATATGGTAACAAAAAGCGAGCGACCAAGGGGGGTCTTGTTGGAGTTTAACTAAGCGAGTAAGGGAAAAATGTTCACAAAATGTGAGCGAGCTAGGGGGTGGGGTACGTTATTTAAAGCCATGGAATTCCGGTGGATAAGGACTTTCATGGTGTTTCACTGGCGTAATAGGTCAAAGTAGACATTTTGATCCTAGCTGGCCTTTAGCTTGGCAGGCGCGTTGTTCTTTCTTGGCGAAGGGTTAGAGAGAAAGAGACAAGAGGACGACTGAAGCTACGGGATTTCACTCTGTTTTTGAAGGAGCAAAATGAGCGACGATGAGAAAAAGCAGAAAATTGAGCGAGAGACCAAAAAGTACACAATTAGGATTCGCACAGCTGATCAGCGATTTGCCGGCACAGACGATCGAATCATGTTCCAGATCGTAAGAATCACACTTATGCACTAGAAATATATCTTCGCTTATCTTTTTTACAGGAGTAGTCTTCCTTGATCTCAGTAATAAATTCAGGTGGGATCGGTTGGAAAGACGATCTTTATGGACCTGAATAATTCGATGCACAATGATTTCGAACGCGGAAAAGGTATGAAAACAGTTCTTTCTTTTCTTAATTTTGCGCAGTCGACGATTTTCAAATGAGGGCCGCGTGCGTTGGCGACCTGGAGTCTGTCAACATCCAGAAACTGCACCAGATCGTCGCGGATAAATGGATAGTTGCAAGAATCATCATCAAGTGTGGACCCTCCATCTGGTGGTAAGCAAGTTCATTTCAAGTGTTTCCATGTCGATTTTTTAAGCGAATTTATCATTTTGTAAGAGCCTCTCACTGAGAGGACAATTTCAGAATAGAAGTTTAAGCCTAACTATTCCAAAGATAATATTTTTGATTTGATTTGAAATTTCTTCGGCGATTCGTTGTGATCCCTTTTTAGCACGCCTAACAGTTTGACTGTGGTCAAGGACGAGATGGTCAACCTGCCATTGTCGCGAATGTGCCCAGACTCCTTTGAAAACGAAAGCAAATGAGCAGACTAGACTTACACTTCAATGCCTTACAAATCGATCCAATAAATGCTCTTCGTATAACATGAACTTTCTGCAAGCAAACAGTTTTGTTTCGCTCGGAGATTTTACCGTGGCAGATTTGGGAGCTCACGTTGCATATGTAATTATAACACTTATTGTTACAATAATTAGGCCAGGAGAATTCATCCTGAAGCTTTTGCCAACCACACTATTGTTTTTAGCCGCAACATCAAAATGATTGAAGAAAAGGATTAAACATGCGTGTCACTTATAGCGTATAGGATAAACGGCATTTGTTATGATAATTTGTGGTTTATGAATTCCGCAGAACTTGTTAAAAGTTCAATTTCAAATGATGCCTAGTTGGTATATTAGATTCTATTCCAAGTCCTTTGTTAACTAGATTTTAATCGATCGAGTTTTTGTTAGTGTTGACATGTCAACGCGATTTTGGCAAAGTACAAACTTAGATTGTTGCTAACCACGTCTAGAAGCAGTCACGTGATAACGGATTGGAGGACGGAAATGTCTGCCAGCAAAAAAATCGAATTGGCTTTGACAAAGGTTTCTCACGGTGCTCTTTCGATCGATCGATCATTTTTTCAGATGTTCATCGTATGCAATCAGATAATTCAATAATAAATTCAGCCCGTTTAATAATAGATACGCTTGAAATGATAAAACAGAGCGTGCAGAATGGCACAGATCCGCGATCAGAAAATGGTCCTCCTCAAGAGCGTAAGGAGGGGACTTACCTTTCTCTTTTTTGTGAACGCGTTCAGGCCAGAGTTCTCCCCTTTCCGGCGACTTTTTAGCAGATTTTGACTCATAAAGGCAGGTAGACTTTGTTCTGCAGTAGAATTTTAGGTCCTCTAGAATTGCCGAAAGAAGTGAACAAATTTAGAAAGAATGATTTTCGAGAACTCTGATAAAGTATTAGCAACTCCCTCAAACTGAATTCAAGGGTAAGAAAGCGAAAAGACTTAATGAACAAAATAAAAGCTTAATTTGAATTGGAGCTTATTGAGGGACTGAAGCAAGAACTGAGGTACCTTCTGAACTCGATTGCTTTCCACAAACCTGGCCCCGTTGAAGACCACGACTATTTGCAAAGGGCTTTCGTACTTTAGAGAATCCAAGAACAAATTGGCAAGTTCAATTGAGCCCGTCATTTGAGACTGATAAAGGCACACTCGATTCGGAGCAAGAATCAAAATTGACAAGTAAGACGTGTTTTTGAAAGCGCGTAAAAATAGTCTTTTCTTAGTCTTTCAACGCTTAAAAAGATGAACATGTGGTTTAGCGCGATTTCTTGATTTTGCATGTTTTTTTAATATCCAAAAAGCACTCTTAATGACTTTCTTGCCAGCAAAACCCGTGGCATTTTTAATACAGAAGCATAAAGGTAAGATAGCACATAACTTATGTGCTCATGTGACATAACCGTTGCGTCGAAGAATCATCGAAGAATAATATCACGTGTAGATAATTTAGTTCGCTCAAAGAGTATTTACTCATTACTGCGATGATAATGGACATCCAGGATCTAAAGACCGTGAAGTTCCTAACAACTTTCAGCAAATCCTTTTGCTTCTATAGCCTGTAGACTTTAGGGTATGAGTTAGCGTTAGAGTCATTTCCAAACCTTTAGACACATTTCTAATAATAAGCCAAAACTTCTCCGGTTCGGGAATAAGACGAAAGCCCTTAAAAAGTACGGCTCGTACTTTTGAAAGAAGAAAAACCCTCCCGATTTATATTTATTCATTCTCGACTTTTCGACTTCAACTGTTCTACTTTTTATTTACTGGCTTGATTCTTTAGTTCATTACTGTCTCGCAAAATAAATCACTTTTCTCATGTGACGAAGGGGTTGTTTCCCCGGCGAAGGTACAGCTTGTCTGAGCCGGACGGGCCGATCTGGTGCACGACGCCATCTGCTTCGCAAGAGACAGGACCTGCTTTCAAGTAGACAAACTCATCTGGCAAATTAACGTTACCTGAGATCGTTGATTTGGCGTTTTCCCTTTTTCGAATTTGGCGATCGCGGGATTTTGCACGTATTTTGCGAATTTGTTCTTGGAAAAGGTGCAAACACGAAACGTTGTCACCTAGTTTGTGTTGCGCGGAGCAATTAACAATCGAGTTAGGACACCACTTCGCGCACGAATTAATGATTACAATTTGTTATGGCTTTTCTTTTTCTAGCTTACGCACGCAATATTGAAAATTTCCGCTAAGTTTTCTATTTTTAGCCAGATAGACCTCTTTCTTTGTTTAAACAAACATAAAAACGAATGAGCGCTTGATAATTAAAAAAGGCCAGAACAACAGCGAAAGCTTCCGGAGTTCTAGCTACCTTTTCGTAAATAAAAAATAATAGTCGACAGCCGTATTTTATTTTGATTTTTTTGAAAACGGCATTCAACTGCTGAAAAATTTCCTTGGTCCTTTTTTCGTTTACCCACGCTTTTCTTCTTCTTTATTTTTGATTACTTTAATTCGCTTGATAAAAAAGATTGAACCGCAGTTGAGTTTGAAAATACGCGGAGAGCGGTTGTTGATAGATTAATCAAATTGTTGCACCTTTGCTGGAATATTCCAACGGCTGGAATTCGAGTTTCGTATTTGTGCATTCTTCTCTTCCGGAGCCATTTTTTTTTGTTAATTTAAAAATTAATGCCTGCTTCGAAAGAGAGGAAATGCTTTGATCTATTATTAACTGGAGCGTTTTTACGAAAACAAAAGTGGCTCGCATCTGCGCTTTTCAATTCTAATTAATAATTTAACTTAAAGACTTTCTATAAAACAAAGGTGGTACTTCTCAAACTGCCATTTTCCAAAATTATTGTTGACGCTTTTTTGAGAAATAAAAAGACTAGAATCCAGGTCTACGGTTTGCGATATTTTTCGTGTTAGTGAATAAAATTAAAAACGTGGGATATTTCAAACCCGTATGGAAATATTTCCTTTTTATTTTATTGTGAAAGAATGACAAGGGTATAAAAAATGAAGGAATCGGCGCTAGAAATCGACGGAGCGCAAACTCATCGCCAGATTGCTGATTTCGTTGCTTCGGAACTCCCGCAGTCCTTTGGGCCAGAATGAAGGCGAGCTACAGCAATTATTGAAAATTCTCAAGTGAGTTAGGGTTAACCGTTGACCCAAGCGTGGATCAACAAATATTCAAGGGCGGTTATAACTTCATCTCAGATATTTACAATTAAACCTTTGAGACGCTACCTGTATCTGTTTGTGAAGGGTTCATCTCCCGTCTGTGACATTTGAATGATTTTGTCGTCTAGGAGCTTGTTGAGCCGCTGGCGCACGAAGCTGTTGACGATAGTGTGCTGCTCGGGAGTTAAACTGACCAATGCGTCCGACGAGTGCACCCGATGACGAAGAAATAGCTTCGAGAAACTGTTCAACCTTTTTTGGCTTCTTACAAAAAGCAAATTAATAATCCGACCATTATCTGCTCTGCACGACGTATTTACCTAGCTACAAACGCAGTCTCAGTTCGATAGAAACATATTTTTGGTATACTCAAAAACAGCACAAAACGGGTCTTACTTGCTCAGAGATGGTCATTGATTAGGATTAGGGAGCAGTGCTAATTTGAATACAAGTTATTAAGAGTTTAGGCCGCGATCTTCACTTTAACTTTTGTTTAATTTCAATTCAAATTCTCTAACTCGGTTTTACTTTGAGTAGTTAATAGATAGCAATTTCAAGGAAAACTGACCTAAATACGTATTTAAGACGTAATTTCAAAAATGATTACGGAACTCACGTTCGTAAAGGCGGAAAAGGATGTTTTACGGAATCGATTTCAAAATCCGCTTCAGGATCCAAGGATGACGCCGAGAAAGGGACCCACAAAAAGAGGCGCGTTTCCTTCCGTTACTTTAGGGGGTGGCTAAAACTTTGGCTCAGAAGAGTGGGAGGGTTGTTAAAGTTTGCGTTCTTGCCGAAACTTGCAAGTTTTGCAAGCCTCATAATTTTTAAGAATTAGCTCGCTCAATAACCAATCCAAAAATTAAGAATTATTTTTGAAGGATACTTTTCTCCCTTTTATTGAATCTGATTAATCGACCGATTAATTATTTTTAACCAGAAATTAATTTTCAAGAAAGTACCCGTGTCTACAACTACTCACTGACAACACGGAGCTATTAAAACATGTTTTGGGTGAAAACAAGAGCAAACGACGACCGCTATTTTGAAGGTAAAATAATCACAAGCGCTATTAACCTCATTTGCTGATCAGGGATTTTTTTTATTTCTTCGGTACTTTTTCGCATGAAATTCAAAAACGAAGAGAATGAAGTTATTAATTTCTGGATGGAGGCACTCAATCGTTAAATTGAAAAAATGCTTAATTGGACACAGGTTCCAAGTGACAACGAAAAAATCAGTTGACAACGGCACTTTCGAATTTTTGAATTTTAACAAGTTCGTATCTGCCCTACTTATATCCGTTTTCGAGCGGCCACGACACTTTTTTTTACAACTGTGCTTATGCATTTTAAAATTACAAGCCTGGCTTGATTTTTGCGCGGCAACGTCGAATTTTGAGATTGAAATAAGCGCTATAGTGAGCATTTGCTGAACAACTCTCATCAACTAACGTCTTTCGCGGAAATTGGCGTACGTTCCTTCTCTTTTTCGTGAAATGAAGGAAAAAGGGTTAAGTGGATATTTTAAAGCTGCGATAATGAAAGTTTAATCGAACTAAAGCATTCAACATGTTGGAGCGCGTCTTTGACAAACCTTTGACAAGTTCTATGACTAGAAACACACATAAAGAAACAGAACTTGCTCAAAACAAGGAAAACAAAAGGACGCAAAGGATCCAAACTTTACTTTAACAGCTTCAACTAATTATCATGTTCGAATTCAAAGTCCAAACTAGTATTATACGTGGCTCTTGATATCATTGCATCGGAGTCTTCATTCTTCTAAAAATCAATTAAAAAATCCTCTGATAGATGAAACTTACGTGTTTGATCTCCTGCACCCCATAATTTAAGGACCCCCCGTCAGCTTTTTTCCGAAAAATCAAATTTCGGAATTTTAAAATTTTGACCCGGAAATGGATTCTACGGGTCAAAAAACGATTTTTTGGGGGTCTATCTCGACTCCTTCACCCCAAAAATCGCATTTGAAAATTGGGTATTTCGCCAAAAATTTCGACGAATTCGCCCTAATTTTGGCAAAAATATTGATTTTTCTTGGTCAAAAATTTCTCTCATCGAGTTTATGAAGCAAGTTTAACCTGATGACGCATTAAGAACCAAAAATATGGTCTTTTTCAAAATTTCCATTTTCGGACGAAAAAGCTGACGGGGGGTCCTTAAGGGTTAAAATTTTTACAGCAAAAGTCATGGCCACGTTTGTATCATCAATTGATTTCTTCGAACATACCCTTAAACCGGTAAATTACACGGCCAGAATTATCAATAAAGATCTCGTTTTTAATGATGATAAACACTTTCATGTAACATGCTGGAATTCTTGGTTTCCAACGTCTGCGTTTCTTGTTTTATAATTTATGCGGCTTTATTTGATCAAATACAACAAAAAACGTGGTTCCATCGTTTCATCAGATAAGATCAGAGTGGTTAAAAATAGAATTCCCTTGACAAGCCGAAAGTCGGTGTAACAGCTCCTCCAAAAATTTGGCACATTTTCCGTGAAATAGCGCAATTAATTTTTTCCCGTAGACTTTGAAATTTTACTTTTTGAACTTCCCTCGATCAGTTAGAAAAAGTGAGTTGAGGTTTATTATTGCTTAGCAATGAAAATTTTAAGCAATGTCGGAATATAAATCAACATTGATTATTCCGTAATTACGAGCAATTAATTACCTTGTTTTCAAACAACATTATTCTACTATACTCTGCTATAAATATTATGACATAGTGGCCGTTGTCCCTTACACGTTGCCAGCTACTTTCAAGCTTTTCTCATGACCGCAGCAGAAACAGATGCGAAGCATAAATGTTTTTCCGCAAAAAAGTTAGTCTCAGGGCAATACTTATTTTTACGGCAGTATTGATCAATAAATACGAGCTTTTAATAAAAGATAGCTAGAGTAAAAGGAGAAGAGCTCAAAAAGTAAATATTGAGGCCAACATTGGATTCGGCAACCTGTGTAACAAACCTGAGTCAGGGTCTGAAAGAGGTGAACTGAAAAGCCGTGAAGCAGCTTTTTTAAAAACGAAGCCAGAGTTTTATCTAGATTAAAATTGTAATATTAGCGGCTTCGTTTTTAAAAAAGCCGCTGCGCGGCTTTTCATTTCCGCTCTTTCTGACCCTGACTCAGATTTTCTTCACATGCTGATACCGTGATTTGAACGGTTTCGCTGGAGTTTGAAGGGAAATTATTTCTGTTTAGCGCTCGAAAACGGTTGATCGCCATTTTAAATACATCGCAGCAAAAAAAGCATAGAGTTGCTAGTTTGGCAGATGCTCTTCATGTTTGCTTATTTCGCGCGGACGATTTGCTGATCGCTTGTTTTCTGGCACGTTGCTGGTTGAACCTAAATGTCGATAGGCAAACGTGCTTTCAATTTTTTTAGTAGACCGTGGCGAATAATCGGACAACAACTTTCGGCTTATGCGTTTTGAAAGAAAAATGGCGGTTATTCGCTTCTAACTGTCAGCTGACTCGCTTCTTTCGTGATCGCTCCAAATAACGCTGACATCGTTTTTTTTATGATTTTTGTTAAAAAATTATCTTTCAGAATCGCATTTTTTAATCAAAACATTTAACTTTAGACGTGATAAACGAGAATGGTATCTTCCTCGTCGATAGCCAGTGCGTTTCTTTTTGCTGTCGATAAGATTGTTGACCTCGTTGTGGAAGATTTAGTACACGTGATCTGATCTTGATAAACGCAACTAAGTAACAGTCGTGGACTTTTTGGGCAAAACAGAAAGTTGGTTTCTTTTTTCTTTCTTTTTATGTTGAAAGGCAAAACAGAATCTACTCCTTTTACTGAGAATTCAGAAAACAATAATGTTGCGGTTAAACAATTAGGCTGACGGATCGCAGTTGCTACAAACCGTTATTTTTTCAAAAATAAAAGTTTTATAGTCAAAAACAAATTGATTCCTCCTCCTTCCTGCGCCAATTCGGAGAAGTTCAAAGCTTGATTTTACGAATTAGATACAACAAGTTTCGCACGAACTAATTAAAGAAACGAACTTAGATATTATGTGAAAAACATGTTTTTGCGGCCACTGGAATGAGGGGAGAAAGATCGTACTTCAATTTAAAATTGTTGAAAGCAAGCGTGGAGGTATAAATTCGATGAAATCTTTGAGCAAATTGCAGCAACAGATGATCTACTGGTCACGATTCTTGAAAGCCCGTGTTTCGCAAACGGCGAAATTGCGCCAAGGAGTACCGCAAATGACGAGGATTGGAGAAAATTAGAAATCGCCAATGTCGGCCCTTTTTTCAGACATTTGTCAGAATAGAAAGTGTATTTTCGTTCTTGAATTTTGCGCTGAATCTTAATTAGTGACCTTCAAATTAATTCTGTTGGCAGCAAAAGCAAACTCGTTCCGATTCTTTGATCAACAAGGGCACTGAATCAGATTAAATCCGGATTTCAACAAAAAATGTCGACAAAGGTCTCAACCCCACGATTTTTTCTTAATTTTGTCTCGAAACAAAATCTGTTCTGAGTAGAACTCTTGTTTGTCGATTGTTAATAATCTAGTAGCAACAAGTATCGTGGATTCGAAGGAATAAAAGATTTTGTTAATTAAGGATGAATTTGTTCTCGAAATTGGATTTTCAGCAATAAATTAACAAATTGTTAATGTGCTATTTATTGTGCCCACCGTTATAAAACGTGGCTCCAGTGTATTCCAATGCTTTGTTTGCGCTACCATCAGGGATAATTGGTTTAATATCATATTAATATTACTTAAAGCCTGGTTATCGTCAACACCTTTATTTGGCAGACTATTTGGCACTGGCTTATTGTTATAAATCTTCGCTGAAGGGGGAAGATTTTGGTCGTTGTTGGAAAGATCATTTAGGTTTAGGGTTTGGGACAAAATGAGGACAGTGAAAAGCCGCTTGTCAACCCTAACCTTAACCCTTATCCTAACCCTTTTTACTCGAACTAGCTAGAACCGTATTTAATCCTTTTTTTGATAATATCAAAAAAAAAACGCCTGATTCATAAAAGCCGTAGATAGCAATAACACATATGGATGGAAGTGGAAAAAATGAAACTCTGTTGGCACATTCGTTTTTGTTTACCGCGATGGTGTTGTTTTCCCATGAAAGGAATGGAGCAGATGAGTATCTAACCGTTGGGCAGTTGGAAGACAATAAATTGCGGTGGCCACGTCGAGGCCAAAAATTTCAAGAGAAATTTTATCGCCCATTCTTAAACGGAAATGACAGAACAAGAAGAACCGCGAAAAACACGCGATTTTAGAACCATTTTGTGAAGCGAAGCGAACTTGTAGGAAAAGACAGAAATTCCAGCGTGGAGAAAAGATGCGTGTTTAGAGCTTCTTTTAAGCTGCGAAGAAATCGAGTCGCGAGCGGATTAACCTTAGCGTTTAGGAAAATGGGAAGTGGACGTAACTGAAATTCAATTTCAGGTTTGTTGTTTTTAGTTTTGTGAAACTCGTGCATGGCCACGTGACGTGCCGCTTCTGCAAATTTCGAATGGGATGGAAACCTCAGCGCCGACCTCGGCCGAATGAATGAGCATCGCCCGCAATCGGAATAAAAAGGGCCAGCTCTAATTCACCATTCCGACGAGTAACACCAGCTTTTCATAACGTGTGCTTTAAGACGGCGCTTTAGAAATTTTCGCAGAACGCCTAAAAATGGTATTTTTGTTTTGATTTAGAATTTTCGCACCTCTCCCACGCCAAAGGAAGAAAGTAAGCTTTCAGCCTCCTCGGACGCTTATAAAGGCTGATAGTTTATTTTTAGGCGCTTGAAAATAGGCTTTCACAGTTTCTTCTTCTTTGCTCGGGTAAAGTATAGCTTGTAAGAATTCTAAGCTGATAAGAAAATAAAATTTTACCAAGTAGGTCATAGTTTTTTGTATATTTTTTTAACTGTAAATGGTCGGTGTTTATTAAAATCCCTTCCGAGTGAATTTCAGTCCCCTTTCCAGCTACAGTAACCCAGATAATCTTGATATTATGTATTGTTAATGTCCATTTAGTTCCATTGATTTTAGAAGACTGTAAACAGAGTGAAACAATTGAACGTCATCTACACTCAAATTGGAGCAAGGAGCATGTCGCGTGCGGTTGTTGACGATCAAACAATACAATCCAGCCTTGTTCAGAAATATTCAATACGTCTCCCTTTAATCCTGTAATGGCGGGACCAAAAAAATAAATTAACTTTTTTTTTGCGAAAATGAATCTTTCCAAAAAAACGCATCAACAAAGCTTCAATAAAGTCTAAATAAGGGTTGCTTCGTATTCGCTTTATTCTGACTTTTGACGAATTAATCGCTGTCCTCCCCTTAGAATTTTTGTTTCTGTCGAAAAACAGCTGCATAATTTCAAACAATTTTAAGCAACGTTTACGTTTAATGGATTTTCTGTTCTCTGGAAGCGGCGGCCCAATTTCGTGAGCCTTTCTGATCCACGAAGCTTCTATAACTGACATAACATGTTCGCCCTGATCCTCGCGTGAGAAAGTAATTGAGCTGGAAGAGGAGCGCTTTACGGTAGAATAAGAAGAACTTCCTATTACGACTCTGGAGCGAATCCACGCTAGGATGAGGCGATAAACCATAGCTTGGCGGTCACAGAACGTGCTTCAGAAAGAAATCACTGGTTCTCATAATCCTGTCGTCAGACCCTTGTCGCTTTGGCATGCCTCCGCCGCTTTAAAAATCATCCGATTGAATTAGATAGTCATTTTTGATCGTTGATCATTTTTGAGGTTGCTCCATTTCAATCTGTGCTGGTTCGTACCGTATGTTTACTCCTTGTAAAGTTTTCTAAAACCAGATTCGACAAAACAGATTTTGAAATAATGATTGATATTTAGTCGTGTCGCGATAAGTGTGAAACAAGTAGGGTTAAGGGTGCGTTACAATCTAATCATCTGTTGCTCAAGAGCTAGCCACGTCGATTGATTATTATGATTCCCTGGCAGTCAATAATTAATCGCCCATATTTCTCGAAAGTTATTCTAATGGTCCACCACTGCGGCTTTGGAAAAATCAACATCTCAACAACTTGCCTCTTCGTTAGAGCTGATTCAATCAGGAAAAAATTAAAGCAGAGAAATTGCAGAAAAGTGCTTGTTAAATATTAAGGCTTCAAATACCGAGAAAGAAATTGAGGGATTATTGTCACTTTCCATTACTCAAGTGGCTCTAAATCACTCCCGAATTCGATAAAAAACAGAGCAACAAACGAGGAGCAAAAAAAATAAAATGACAAGTTGGCGTACTTTTGCACTTTTTTCACTCGCAGGTAAGAGTTGGACTCGGCAACCTGGAAAGAAAGCTTGAGTAAGAGTCCTGAAAGACCTTCAACGAAAAACCGCATAGCGGCTACTTTTAAAATAAAGCCGCAAAGCGGCTTCGCCAAAATTACCGTCTCGATTTATTTTTTACGGCTTTTCGTTGAAGATCTCTCAGGGCTCTTACTCAGGTTTTTAACACAGGTTGCCGAGCCCAGTGTAAGTATTTGCAGTCTTGAAAGTTTGAGAAAAGAAAATCGCTGCTGACGTAATTTTTAATAGTGCCTAAAATACTCAAGTTTAATTTGAAGAATGCATCATTAATTGAATAATAACCGGAAGCGGCGCTTTTTTGTTCACAGAAAATCTAAGAAATCTTGCTGTAGCGAGCATTTTTGGGGCCGATAAGTTGAGATGAATTTAAATGGTCAGCAAATTAGCTTTAACACCTCACGCGTAACGTAACAACGGTTTTAATAAGAACTGACGATGTTTAATTATAAATTGTAGAAATTAATTAATTCGAGCAAGAAATTCGTGCGAGGTAATTAACCTGTTATGGGTCCGTTGTGAGGCATATTTTCCGCATCAACATCCGATATTTTTACAAAACACTACAGTTGGCGGCACAGTTAATCGTGTCAATTATTGCTCACTGCTCGACGTAAAAATGCTTGATTCGATTAATATTTAGCTGTTGCGACATAATTTTCATAATTGTTTGTTGATCCACTAATTTCAAAACGTTTTTCCAAGCAAAAAACTCATTTTTTCCTGTAAATTTCAGCAATCTAGGTCCAAGATTAAGAATTCTTGGGTCAGGATTTGCTCACCGCAAAAGGTGCGTCTTTAGTTGAACCGAACATAAAAGTGATCAAAAAAAGATGCAGATTGAAAAGAATAGACAGAGTTGGGGTTCAAGAATGTTTGAAAAAAAATCTTAGGGAATTTTTGTGACGGCAGCGCGACCACATCCACGAATGAGCGCAATGACCGGAACTCGACCAAAAATATGTTCCAAATTTCTTATGCTTTTGTTTCTGATAAAAAACATTTATCGGAAATCAACAGTGCTTCTGATTATTCCTGTTATATTAAAAAAATCCATGGGGGCCCATTTTAAGCGGTTTATATTTCCCTTAAAATTGAGCCTTAGTAGAAATCTGGAACATTGAAAGGCGAACAAAGACAGCTGTTGGTGGAAAGCGACAAGCCCTTAGTTATGAAATGCAACGTTCAAGGAAAAGTATTCGCTGGGAACCATTGTTATTAATGGGTTAACTCTTGTTCAGTACATTTCGTTCCACCGCTTTCTGAGCGGAAACAAAACGGAAACAATGTTCATCAGCGTCGATCGCTCAGCCTCGTTCCTCGATGAAAACTGGACAGCATTCGTCGAAAAGGACGAGAAATCAACGACGCTGACAATTTCCAAGAAAGTATCAAGCACGGGCGATAGTGGCACCTATTCTTGTCGCGACAGCTCAGCCAAGGGTTTTTATCTTATTTTCAGATATAAGTAATTTCGATTAAATGAGCCCTCTTTACGCCACTGATCGTTTCTTTTTCGACGTTCTTGTTTGGTCGAGAAATGAAATAAACGCTAGTGACCGGGTAAAAAATTTAATGAAATCCTTAGGGCAACAATCGTTGTAGCTTTTAATTAGAGTCAATTTTTCTTGTTATGGAAAATTTTAACTTTTGATTTTGCCGAAAATATTTTGGATGTGATTAAACTCACTGTCGTTATTGCCAACAAGTAGATCTCAGTCAGTGACACCTTTGCTTTAACGGTACATCTTATTCCTCAGTTGGAAATGCTCGCTGTAATTTGGGTTACGGTTTTATTTAATGAAGTCCAAATAAAACATATTTGAAAATTGAGAAATTGTGATGTAATCTACTTTGGAGATATTTTTACCCGGTTCGAGTGTGCCAGAAATGGCTGATTACGAAGAAGGCCGTTCGGTTAATCTGGGCAGTTGCGCTATTTTCGTGAGTTTTTGCCTTTCGTTCTATTTTTGCTCAATTGGAATTGATTAAGAACAAGGGCAAAAGCGTTAATTTGGACTGGTTAATTGACGGCAGGAAAGTAGACGGGCTAACTTCAAGGGGAACCGTTGACGGCCAGCTGATCAAGGAGTTCATTGTCGACGCTGATAAACAGATGCACGGGAAAAACTACTATTGCCAGATCGCCTGGGCAGGGTTGGTCTTTTTCACTTCAGCTTTATCCAAACCGGTAAAATTTAGGTCTTTTTCTTTTTTGCTTATTTCCGAAAATTGCATTAATAACTCGCTTGCATTCAGCTTAAAATCCGAAGCGTTCCCTACGATACTCAAATTTCCTTCAGCCAAGAACTCAACGCAGGTACGCGTGTATTTAACGAGCTCGATATAGTTGAGCAAAATAATAATTTAAAAAGATCTCGGAATTCGATAATTCTAAGCCGCGCCGTGAATAATTTAGTCACGTTAGGTTTTAACTCCAAATAACGGAGATAAACCATCTTACATTGATTTTTCTCATTTCATAATTTTTGATTAGAACCCCACTTTTTTATTCGCGATCAACTGTAACTCGCTCAGCTTCTTTTATCGAACGAACGAAAAATTAGAATCAAAAATAAAGAATAATGAAATGGGCTTTGTTAAAAATCGCTTTAGATTTCTCGGCGGAAAGCTATTTGTCGGGATCCTCGCGCTTGTTTGCTCAATGCAGCGGTTCAGGTTATCCCGCTCCGACGATAAAATGGATCAGCCGCCCGCCAAAGTGGCAGGAAACGGAACAAGCCGGCCTGATCCGCAGCGAAGGCAACGCAACAGCAGGTTAGCATCTTCTACTGTATCCTTGTTCTACTCCTCATCGTCACCAAAAAAGGGTGTTGCTTCTTTAGCCTTGTAATTTTAGATCATAGCGGCTTGTTTGTGTGCCAGCTCGAGAATGCACTCGGACTCAAACAGGTTAATACGACATTGAACATTCCGAAAGGTAAATATACACCGCAACACTAAATTTTAACCCAGAACTGAAATGCGCTAAGAAATATTTGAAAAAATCAAAGCCACTTTATTCTAAAATAGTAAATAAGATACTTTCTCTTGACCCAAGCAACCGCAAATGCGGCTATCAGGAATAAGTGTATATCTATCTTAGCCCCTTGCTCCAAAAAAACGGTAATTGACCGTTGTTTTAGTGTCGGGCTTGAATCCAGTCTCGAACTTGGTGCTTGTGCTCGTCTGTTCGCTCTCTGTGATTCTTCTGGTGATTCTAGTGGCGGTGGCTAAGTTTGTGCTTCACAAATACGAGGCAAGAAATGAGTAGCAACACCTTTTAAACGCTTTCAAAGCTGCAAAGGAGGAGTTTTCATGCTAACTCGAACACTACCTGTCTGGGCTCGGCAACCTGTGTAGAAAACCTGAGTCAGGGTTAGGAAAGATTTTTAAGGGGGTAGTCCTCGGCGAGGACTCCTCGCTTGTGAAAAAATCGGATTTTAGAATTTTTTCTTGCAGATTTTGAAAGCTCGTTTGAAGAGCTAAAACTTTTACGTTGATCATTTTTTCCAAATATAAGAGGAAAAACCCCAAAATCGAACTTGAAAAGTGAGTTTTTGCTGAAAAATTTCAAAAACTCGAAATTTTTTGTCTATTTTATCATATATTTCGATTTTTAATGTCTTCTAGATAATAAAAATAATAAGCACAATGTCTATTATTAAGATAATTAAAGATAGATCATCCTTAAAAAACTCATTTTTTCAAGATTTTGAGACCCAACCTTTGATCAATAGCATTACATTATGACTTTTTGGAATTATTTTATTTCGCTTTATTCAAACCTAGACGAAAGTACGAACTTTCAAAAAATGCAATTGATTTAAATTTTTGAAACATCCTCTTGATTTTAGGCGCGTTCGAAAATAGGCCAAAATGGTGATTTCGCCAAGGTATGGTTCGATTATCGCCCTCTAACTCCTTAAGCGGGCGAACAAAATTTTTTTCCTTGAATTCAAACTTTCATTAGGGTCGGACCTTTCTATTCATAGAATTTGTATCCCTCAATCCCAGCGCAAATTTGTGTGAGCTCTGTTCAAAAACTGCCGAGATCGCAAAAAGCAGGGACTACCTCCTTAATGAAAGGCCGCATGGCGCCTTTTTATAATAGATTTTGCGAAGCGTCTTTTCATTGAATAAATTTCAGACCCAGACTCAGGTTTTCTACACAGGTTGCCGAGCTCAGCTACCTGCATCAACAACACGAGTACCAGTGAGACTAACAGTAACACTCACAGAAACGAAAAGACTAAAAAAGAATATCTTCTTTGAAACAATTTGAAACGACTAAACTTGTAAATACAAAGCATTAAAAACCTGTTTTTCCTTGGGGAAGCAGTGAAGCAACAAGGTTGAAAGTGCAGCTTCTTAGATACGCAAGATGGGGTTTCTAATAAGGGTCAATTACGTCGATACGTGGATTTCTACAGAGCCTGCTTTTGGTTACCTCAAATCCGCTTCCTATCTAAATACTCGATACAACGGGACTTTCGACTTTTAAGTTATGAACTTTTATTTCAGGTTTTGCTTTTGGAGACTTTTTAATTTAGAGATTGACCATTTTTTAGGAAAACTTGTTGCCTTATAATCAGTCCCGCGATTTTATTTCGCATTGTTGATTTAGAAAACAATGATAATGAAAACGAGATTTGAAAGAACTCATGTCTGCTTACAATATCGGTAACGGTTTTATGATAGACGTACTTTCAACTTCTTGCAGAAGCTAATCGAGTCACGTGACAATTTTTGTCGACAGAAAATTATGTTTGACAAAAATTTCAATAATCTTGTGATTTTAATCTTGGTGTTTTATTTTTCTCTGAAGCCTTGAAAATACAGCTTATGTCGACAGGGAGGGTGTCCGTAAACTGTTTAGCCCCTTTTAACCCTCACATAATGAGTTAATTATTATTGAATACGCCGCAAAGTGTATTTTTGCTAACAATATCCGGATAACCTAACGGTGGCCACTTGAGAATAACGGAGTTTTATTCTATAATTGAGTTTGATTCTATTACAATTATGTTGACAAATTGTAATTGACGATTGCTTGTTTTTTTTGAAACTGTAATAAATTAGTCTGGTAGACATTTCTAAAAAGAAAATGTAGCAAAAAATGGAGCTTGGAGGAAACTTATTTTCGATAACCAAAAAAAAATTTTGTGTTTTGTTTTTAAAACCTTAAATTCGCGGGTTTGACGCGCTACGAAGGTGTTAGGGAAAACACGAAATTGAAATGGAGCTTTATTGAGGATAGTCATTATACCGTCATCCAGGTTTTTGGTGAAAACAGCGAGTTCTTGGTGATGTTCGATTAGGGGAAAATTAAATGGATCAAAACACGTCGCTCCATGTTTGTCGTTAAGCACTACTTCCTCGTCACTGCAAAGAAATCCCAAAGGAAGCCCCCGCTGAAACTCCCCATCCGCATTATATTCACCCCAACAAAATATAACCTTGGCTCGAAAGAAAGGTAGTTGGGGGTTACCCTCAAAGCTACCCCTAACCCGGGACCCCCTCCCCCAAGTAATTGCAATTTGGCCAAATATCGTTGCTGGAATTATGGCAGTTGATCTTGATGTAACTAGTTGATACGTACGTTTATTAAAAATCAATGATGTGCACTCTAAAATGCGCCGCATTTTCTTGTTGTTTAGTGAACCGCGTAAAATCTTTAGGGGACTAATTTCTTGGCTTCTTGGACGGTCGAATTCAACCCATCCAAGATGTAATGCAACTTAGCTGCGGCCAGGTTTGCGTAGAATAAATGTAAAAATTTTGTTTTCGATTTTCAATGACGAAATTGAACACGCGTCCAATAAAGCACTTATGCTTCATTTGCAAGATTCAGAAACACGCATTAGCAAGCTGCGAATTTTTATTTAAAAGATTCAAAAGCGTAATTTTGCGTGAAAGACATCATTTTAAATCATCATAAGTGGAACCTCTGGGACAACTGTTGTGGCTTCAAACTCACCGAAATTTTAATCGAACAATAATTTATTTTGATTAAAATGGGAGGAGCAACAAATCGACAATTTTCGGTCGACAAAATTTTCCATTTTTTCAAGTTGATTTCAAACGTCCACCATGAGCAGTTAGACTGACTAAAATATCTCATACTGCCTAGAAATGTGCGATGTGGCCTGAAAAGGCCATTTCTGCATATTTTTTAGAAAAAACGTTCTCAAAAAACTTTTAGAATCTTATAAGCTTCAATGTTGTGCTTTTCTAATACTTTAACTTTGAAATACATCAACTTGCCGCTTCAAGTGAAACAGTTGGAATAGCCGCGAATTGTGCGGCTTCTCTTTATTTTTGACTCAAAGTTGCAACTTGCAAGCAGTGTTTCGAATAATGCTTCACTAGCTATGAACTTTCTCTTTTATTGAGCTCTAAACTTGATCTAGGGACGGAGCAATTATGAATCATAATTGGTGTTTTTATGCAAATAAGCCTCTATTAAAATCGTAATCGAGATGGCAACGTGTCCACTTATTAATAAACTTAATTATTGTCAGCGGGCTCTACCATTTCTTTATTTGTGTCTTTGTTTCAAACTGGCGCCCCCAAAATAGAGAGAAGAGTGCACTCCTCGAGGCGCTTAATCAGGCTATTGATAACAACCATCCGAGGAGGCTTATGAGCTTGATTTTTGCTTTACAAAGAAGTACATTGTTGCTGGCTTTTTTGTTGATTAATACAGTGTTATATTTATTCACAAGATTTACATTTTGTTTCGTTTGGTTTCAAGTTGGTACAGTATTATCGAATACTGCGCTGTCGAATAATGATGATTGTCGCCATGTTTCTTCATGGGTTGTTCATTCAAGTTCTGATTCGGTTACTTGGTAGAATCAGCGGTCGTTGTGTCGGCAGTGATGCCGAAGTAGGAAAGGCGCTCGTAGAAGATTGCGCTGATCAAGTTGTAAAGGTCCACCTAAAGGGTTTTAAGAAGCGTGGAGGGAGGGATCTGTCTCACCTCGTATTTAAGGGGCCCTTGTTCCAGCCAGGTTCTCGTCGAGTTGCTGAAACCGTCGGTGTGAGCAGTTTTTGAAGATTCGCGCTGGTTTTGAACGACTAAAAGTAAACCTCCCAAGAGAGAGTTAAGATGCTAAAGACTCACATTGAGATCGGTACGCAGCCTGTGCGCCCTTGAAGAAACCAGGAAGCATGTTTTCGAAGAGGGCCAATGTCTCGTCGAATTTTTCTTGAAGATTTAAATTTACTTATTGTCTATTTTTTACTATTGATAGCTTTTTCTTTAATATTTATCTATATGATCTATTAATGATTTACCCATAAGTCCGATCGAATAGTATTGCGTCACAATTTTCTTCTTGGCCAGTTCCGCCGCCTTCGCCACTTTATCCCAGTTGTTGAGCGCGCCGAATTTGCCCATCTTCGACGACTTCATGTTGCACTCCTGATCTGTTCCGCAGAAGTATCGGACGAGGACTTGCAGGGGTTCGGTGCACTCCTCATTCTGCTCCTCCATGCACATGTCCAGTGTCCTTGCGATGTCCTCTTCAGTTCCCTTCCACGAATGTCGCTGGACGCCCTACACCAAAATTAATCGATTTGAAGAAAACTCAATTAACTTGGCGCGCGCGTTTTATTTTTATCAAAATGAAGTCTGCAATTAAAACTCATGTTGTCCTCTGTTGACACGGAACATCAATACGCTTTTTTGTTGGCGCAACGGTTGCATGTTTGAATATATAAATATTCAACGAGGACTTGAGCAAAAAAAAAGGTAAAAATAGCTTATTTTTTCTTTAGGTTTTTCGGTTTAAGAAAAATGTTTACCTGTCTATCTTTTGATCCCATTGATTTGAAGCCATATCTGTTGAAGTAATACATCGATGCGAATCGAGTTACTGGATCTCTGACGACGTTAATGTAGGTGGGCTGTTCCATCTCAAAGCGAGTGAAGTTGAGCCAGTACTGATGCTTCAAAAGGATGAACTTTCCAGGGTGCTGCTCGCGTTGTTCGCGCACGTGATTAGCAAGCGTACTCTCTGCGCCGATTCCGTCGGCAGGGTCGGTGGCACAGGTAGCCTTGTTAATGCACGGCGATTGGTAGTCCATGTGGAAATCGTTGGCCTTTTGAAGCGTCGAAATGATGTACTTCATCGTCGTCGAGCCTGATTTTGGCAGTTTGTTGTGGAAGACGAAGCTCGACGATGGTGGTGGGGAGTTAAGAGCCGGAAGACCCGATAGATCGTACGGGCCAACCGAAGGGGAAGCAAAGACTGGCTCAGACGGAGTTTCAGCGATCTGAACGGCTTCGAATGGCTGCTCAACTTTGACAGGGTCAGCAGGGGCGACTGCGACAGCAGGGGCAATCGAGTCAGCAGGGCCGACTTGGACAGCCGGGGCAACAGGGGCGACCTGGACAACTGGGGCTACTGGGGCAACAGAAACTATCGGTGCTGAGCTCATCGCGGGTAGAGCGGCAGGGGCGTTCCCTAAAATTATTTTTCGAAACAGGTTGAGCTTATTGCGTTAGTTTCACTCTTTTTAAAATTTCAATAAAATCGCGGTAAAATTTAAATTGATCATTAGCTTTAAAAAATGCTTACATTGAAGTCCTCCTTGAACTCTTGGAAGGTCGAGTCCATTGGCGTGGCCAAAGAGTCCTATCAAGCTGGCAGTGATCTTCATTTTGGTCTTGCTTCTTGACCTGAAAATCTCTTAGCTTGGGTACTTACCTGGGCTGGATTTCTTCTGGTCAGTCTCTCGTCAAATCTTCTTCCCTTCGTCACTTGCGTTATCTGGTAGGCTCGGTATCCAATTATAAAAAACTTTTATAATTTTCGTTTTTGATGGGGAAATCGGGGTGAGATCTATCGGAGAGAAATTGCGACTGAATGACAAGACACTTCTCAGAGCCGCTATCAGTACATCGCGAACGCTCGGGCGGCGCCGCCGAGTTAACGCGCCACGAAGCGAGAAAGAGCGCCATCCAACTTTTTGTTTTGTGAAATTAGGCGATCATCGAGCACGATTCTCACGCTGGGACACAACTTTCTATCCCATAGAAAGCTTTGTTATACTATTGTCGATATTCTATCGAGTAAGGGTGCTTAGAGAAATTAGAGCTTTCTTATCATAATCATAAGAATATGAATATCTCTATAAATCGAATTTTGTTTGGGGAATTGATCGAAAAGCCGCTCGCGGCTTCGAAATGAAAATGGAGAAAAGCCGCGCGGCGAATATAGCTTAGTGGAGTTCACTTGATCCTGCGCATGTGACATGTCTCGTTTAGTGGCCTCCCTTGTTATTCCATTCAACAAAACAGAGATTTTTTGGTTGGGCTGCAAATTAAAACGAAAAATATTCTTTGTAAATCATTTTCAGGTTCTTTGCTTGAAGGTTTGTCAGCGAAAACGATGTAAAAAAATCGTCGTAAGAATAGATAAAAATTGTATAAAACACGTGCAAATCTCGAAAACGAGATCTATTAGGGAAAGAATCGGAACATGGATCGCCGTTTTATCCGGGTTCCCTTCAACAAATCTCTGCGGTGGGAGACGGCTCTAACCCGAGCCCGTCTAATTAAAAGAGCCAAGCCAGCCAGCCACCCTTAAAATCTTCAAGCCGCATTAACATCACCTTGTTTGAAGGGAAACTTAAACAACGCACAATCTCAACTAATCTCCCGATTCAGATAAATCAAAATCTTTTTAATTTAATCCTTTTGCTTCGCCTTTTTTTTAGAAAAAAAATCTTCGAAAGCCTAATCTGTTTTCTATTTAAAAATACAATTCTGCTAAAATTATAAAATTGTCTCTTATTGTTACTTTTATTAACTCCAGCCCCCTTTTTCTATGTCTATTTTAGAAATAGCCACTGCACTAAGAATAGAAAAAAAATTGTGAAGAGCAAGACTTTGAATATTTTTTTTATTCACAGAGTTGTAGCAGTCGACCTTAGGTACGATGATGGCAGTTGAGGTAAGTTTCGGACTTTGAACGGCATTTTTACTGTATTTTCTAGGCGCTTGATTGCTGTCAAAATGGCTAATTTGCTGGACTCTTTAGCCACAGCGAAAGTTTACCAAAACAAAAAAGCCAGCTCAGCTCGTAATAAAACAGTATTAAATTCAACAGTAACGTAAAAAATACCTTTCCTTTGAGCTCAGTATTAAGATTTCTTATCTGTTTGTTGATAAACTTGCGTGGACTCCATGAATTTATTTCATTCAATGCAATATTCATCAGCTGCCTCGGTGTGAATATTTTTTTAAGAAAGAAAAAAAGTCAATCGCAATTTTGCGGAAATTCATGACTGTCTATCTTCGATATCGAGAAGCCGCCTGCGGCTTCGAGTAAAAGAAAAGAAAAGCCGCGGTCTTGGCGAGGCAACGCGGTAAGAGATATTTGCTTGCGATTTGAAAAATGGTGTCTCTTCTCTAAATCTGTTCTGACTCTTATCATCATCGGAAGTTAAAATAGAGCCCTGCCCGGAATGACGTCTTCGTGAATCGCGAATGGGTCGAAGTCAAGCGGCTGTTTGGTTCTCTTGAACGATCCCTCGGTGTTGCTCAGGAGACACTTTAAACGTGATTCGAAGTCGACGACTGGCGTAGAATCAACTACTTACAACGCGTGAACAGCGGCTCACACGCTCAAGCGGTCTCTAAACTAAGAACAGATTACTAAAAATGACATCGAATAAAGACCTTATTAAATCTCTAGAATTTTAAAAATGTTCTCAAAACTCCAAAAAACAACTTTAAAAGGCTAAATTGTTAGTATAGGAACGACAGCTCGCCAACCTGTATTCAGACCCTGACTCAGGTTTCCTAAAAAGGTTGCTGAGGCAAGTAATCGACTTTGGAAATTTGTATTGAAAAGGGTCGAATCAAATAAACTCGAAGCGGAAGTTGGTTTCTGATACCAACTTTGCAAAATAATGCTTCTGCTGAAAAACACGTAAGCCGATTGATTTTAATTTTGTTTTCGCCAAAATCGCAATGTACGTATGAGCTTGTTTCTACTTCAAAATTAAATAATAGTTTTAGATTCTTTTCCTTCGACGTCGAGAAAATCGACGACCCTTCTCATCGGCGGGCCGAGATTTTCTTTCATCTCTTCGAAATAGATCACGTGGATGTTCTCCGTGTTCGTGAGATATCGGGAGTAGATATTGTACCAACGATTCGCCTGGTCAAGCACCAGCGGGTACCAGGCCCTCTTATCCTTGCCCGGCCAGATTTCCTTTGTGTTTTTCGCGTAAAAGGCCTCTTTGGCCGCGTGGCCAGTGTGCCCGCCGCCGTGATTGCGGTTGAACTCGGCTAGAATCGCGTCGAAGGGATTTCTGATGAGAAGCACCGCTCCGTCCTGTTCCTTGATGTTCCGATGCGCCTAAAGACAAAAGTAAAAAACAAGAATTCATTCGTATATTTTGCTTTTTTTTGTGACACAGGTGGGCTTGAGTTGTTTCACGTGTCTGAAGAGGGACACATGGTCCATGTACGGAAAGTACTTAATAGCACAATAAACGAATGAACTCAATAAATTAGCATGATTCAAAGAACCGAAAGAACTGTTTTTACTCTTCCCTTGACAAGAATCGTAGTTCCCGCGTTTTGATGCTCATACTCGCCGACGAAGCCGCCTGCAAACAAGGAAGAATCGTTTGCAACTGCCCCCGTGAAATATCCTGTTGCTCGTTCAATGACGTATCTTTACGGAAATTTAACTATTGGGGCTCCTTTTAAATCCGGGAGCATTTTTATTAAGAATCCCGAAGCTGCGCAAAGCGCGGCTATCTTATCATTTATCGAGACCGCAAGCGGCTTCTCGAGTTCATTCAGAGTCTTAACTCTGAGTAAATATTAAAACAGAAAGCTAGATTTCCGCCCTTGCCTTGTCCAAGTATTTCCAGAGCCTGGAAAACTGGCGAGCATGATTTTCTTAAACTGTCCTTCCTCTCCTAGCTTAATTGTTTCGCATCTCTTGTCAACAAGCGGGGTTCTGTAAATGCTCACTTCTCCCTTGAGGCCGCCGCAACTCATGTCCCACTCGTCGACGCAGCTGATCTCGCATTCTTCATCGGAAACGCGCTGGAATAGCGCTTTCTGCTCTTCGGTGATGCAGGCGCACTTGTCCCGAAGAAAAGCGGTAAGATGGAATCCAAGATGAGCGCATTGAAAAAGACATTCTGATCGTTTTTCGTGGAATAAATTTAACTTGAATTATAATTTAATAGAGCACGTTCTATATAAAATGAAATTGAGCATCCCGGAGGCTGCATCCTTCATACACGGTCACTAAAATAAGGAAAGTTTCCTTAGGAAACCCTTGTTCATCGTTCTCTCCGTTCTTATGTCCCTTTGTTAACCCCTTTGTGTCTCAAAGATAAGCAAGTTCACAAAGGGATTAATACACGAAGTCAAGGATGGAGAAGGGGCCCCCATTTTAGTGTACAGTCATTGTTGTGCTTGGAATATATATGTAAAGTGGTGGTGCTCCGCCAGGACTCCTTGGCGCAACGGTAGCGCGTCTGACTCCAGATCAGAAGGTTGCGTGTTCGAATCACGTAGGGGTCAAACTTTTTGATCATTTCTAACCCCAGTGGACACTAACTGTAACTGCGAACGTGACTTTAACTACCTTTACGTCTTCTGTTTGCCAGCAGCCGTAGCTCTGTCCCCATTTGACATTAGGATCGTCAAGTTCAAAGTTCTCCGCTTTCGGCGTCTATTAAAAAATATAATAAAAAGCATTCAATTTTAAACTTACGATTCCCGCAAGCCAGTATTGATCGAAAATGGCGTATCCAAAAGCAGAGCTTCGAGGAGGGTTGACTAGTTAAAAATAAACAGATTGAGCGTAAAAAACTTAGATAAGCACTTTTCCGGTGCTTAATTTTCGCAGACATGTGGTGGTCTAAATTCTTAACTTCGAATAAGCGTTATTTAACTTCTTTCAAGTCTTCTCTTTAATCTTTTTATTAATAAATTTCATTAGTTTTCCAACCCAAACATAGTAATCAGTGCAATGAACATATTCGCGCCAGTGTTTGCAAAATTCATAATGTGTTCTTTCTCTTTTTCAAAAAAATGTTTCTAAAAAGTAAAAGTAGAAACAAAAACTATATTTTTTAAATTCTATAATTGCCGGTACAACCGACAACTCGAGGCAGATAATGTTTCAAGCCAAGGCCCCGAGCAACAAATACTGATCCGACGCTCCAATTGCAAGAATTCTATTCAACTTGAGCAACTCAAACTTTCCAAGTAGGAGACTTCAATGTAGCTGTCATTTCAGAGTCGATTATATTTTGAATTGGAGAAAGTTAAAGAGTCGCTAATAAAGGTTCGGTTAAAAAAGGTCCCCTCTATTTTATGTTGAAAATTTTATACAGTGATGAAATGAGATTCCAGTGAATGTTAAATTCTGGTTGACAGCTCGTATCACACTTTATAGCAAACGCATTAGAGACTCACAATGCAGAAGGTCGAAGGAAATTATTCAATAAACCGAAAAACTTGAAAATGGCAGCATGGGCAACAATGGCAACTAGGGCAACATCCCTTCGCAAAGAATAACAAGGCTTGCTAGAGATTGAGGCGGGAGAGTAGAGAAAGTTGGCCTCCTGCAAAAATGAGTTCTCTACCAGATTTTGCGCGCAAGGGCCGCAGGCCCGCAGCGTGCTTAGCATCGTTGATTCTTTCTCCCATCAAAATTTCATTTAAATCGTTGTTGACAAAATCGTTGTAATCGATTTAGAAGCCTAGGTTGAAATCGTTGTAGAATACACGGTAATCTACACTTATTGGTAATAAATTACTAATTACTTCAAGTTTTGTGCTTAGATTTCGAATATTCTAAGTCGACTAGTATTGGAGATCCACTCGGCGCAATCTGTCTAAAATAAATGTTTGTTGAAAATTAATTTCCCGTTGTCGCAGCAGAATTTACTTTCTGACGCAAGTGGCGAGTCCGAACGGCCTTTCAGAAAGTATTTTGAATTTTCGCAAAAGTCCGAGTTATTTTTACTTTATTTTTTACAGATAAAGAACGAGAAAGTATGATTGAGTTTTATTCGAATGAGATTCCGGCAGTCAGGAAAGGCTCAGCGCTTATGAGTTAACTTGGAACATGTTTATTTTCTTTAAGTGAAATAAGTACTAACCGACTTTTTATTTATTTTTTTTTTATCTGGAGCCGCAAAAAGCCGCCGAATCAAAGACAAATTTTTCACGGGAAGGAGGCACACATGCAATTTGGGAAGATCCGACGATTTTCAATCGAAGAAAAGAATGAATCGGCGATTATCGGACCCAGAAATGACAGGTTCTTTTTTTTTATTTATGTTGAGTCTTTTTCTTGCCTTCTTGCTTTGACAACGTAATAAAGCAATCTGGACGAGGAAATAAATAATAACCAAGCAAACAAAACCTTAAGCTCTAAGCTAAACAAAGTTGGAAACAACGAGGACTCACTCATTTTTCTTTCAGCTCCGCCAGAAACGTTGGCATGGTTGGAAGAATTCGGCTTCAAGGTTGATCTGACTGGGCGGAAGAAGCACTCTTTTGACTCGAGCAACTCTTCCTTCGATAATTACGCGTTTGACGAGGCGGACAAGACGATTCTGCCACTTGGAATCGGGCTCCGATCAACATTCGGTAAGCCTGTCGATGAAGAATTAAAATTCTCCCCGGCCCTTAGCTCCTATCGCCAGTTTAATATTTGTTCGATCAGCTATAAACTAGCCAGTAGCTACTCCTGTACTAATAGATGTTTCACAGCGATTTGACGATTGTCGATCCAAATTTACCTTCGACAGCTTCTTCGAGGCATTTAACCTTGGGTTGTCTGATTTCTATTTACAGAGCACGGGAGAGCAATCAACAGTCTTCCCACAAGCTTCTTTCAACTGTCAATTGTGCAATATTAAACTTACTTTCAACTCTCTTTTATAAGACGGAACGCACACAATTTCTTTTGTTCAACCGGGATCGCCTGCTCATCTCGCTGGAATTCAGAAGAACGAAAAACTCCTTAAAATTAACGGCAAGCTCACTAATCAACTCGCAAGCTATCAAATCGCAAAGGTAGTAATACTTTTTTCAAAAGGTAAATTATCGTCTTCTTCAAAGATCTTGAGCACTGACCCTGGAAAGCTGCATTTAGTGGTAGAAACTGAGATTTCCTGATCTGCGCTTTTGTGCATCTTTTCTGTACCTTCCTCAAAACATAAATTATTTGAATAAAAATATTTAAAGAAAAATATTGACAGATGGTTATAATTGGACATTTATGAAGAAGAAAGGTATTAGCTGGGAGAGCCATAAAATACAATTCGGCAAGCCCGTAAGTCCTCTTCAAAAAGGTGATCGTAATACTGAGCTCCAAGGATGAGCTTGACAGACTATCCATCAGAGATGGGGTGACCAAAGATCACACGAATCAATCATTCAATAAAGCCCCGGTTTTTTGACACTGTCTCAACAAAAATAAAAATGCAAGAGAGAGAGAGCGTCTCATTTTAATCATCAGAACGCCTGTTTGAGCTAGAGAAGAAAATGTTCTTTTCTGGGAGGGAATTTTTTTGTGGCAGATGTTTTGTTACATTTATTATCACTGTGAAAAAAATGAGCAATGTTCATACATTTTTTGTCGCGAGAAAGTCTTAAAAAGTTACAATTTACAGTCGCCTCTTCTGCAAGAGGAGCTTCTTGTCAAGGGTCGGTTGCATCTTCCTTCTGGCAGCAGACAAGTTCGGCTGAAAAAGAAGATAAATTCCTGTCCTGAGTTTTATTTATTATTGTTTGATATTAAACGTAGGAAGACACGATTCAATGCCAGGCAGATGCCTGCCGTCTCGGAAATCGTAAATTAACCTTTTTTAAAGACAGGAGAGCGTGGCTTACGAATACTGACATAAACCTTTATAAGAGAACGAGAATTTACCTTCTGGTTTTTGTGCAAGTTTGAGGATCGCAATCAGACCAGGGCCCCCAAAGAGAGAGCGTCCTCCCTTTCCACTTGCTGCTTCGTATCCACTTGTCCAGCTGCCAACAACAAGGAGCATACATGCGCACTGGATCTCTCCCCGAGCAGCTTTCCGAACATTTTGGCCGTTCGCTCTCTTCCATCTCCATCAGTTCTTTGAAGCTTCTCTCCAAGCTCACATTCTCACAGGTAAAAGTAGCGAGATTGAATCGTCGCGATTCTCCGCACTCACAAGTGTGCTGTTCGCCAGAGATCCCTTCTACACTCTGGGTCGAGTATTTACCACGCTTGCAGTACTTTTTCAAGTTTTTCACGCACTTGCCTAAGGGCGAAGCAAGCGCGAAGCTCCGACCCTCAGGACACTCGCAGTACTCTTTTCCGTCTACTTTGACGCATTTTCCCCCATGGCCGCATTTTAAAGAGCATTCTGCTGGCTGGGTTCGCTGAATAGTCTTTTTAAAAATATTTACTGCGAAAGTTAATAAGTAAAAACTTACGATTACCACAGAGTTTTCATCTGGCGCCTCTACTTTCGGGATGACAGGTGATACAACAATCAGGTTTCCAAAGTCGAAATCGAGCGGACCGGGGAGCGGTTCAAAATCTTTAGGAACGCCGGCTTCGTGAAAGTCTTTCACGGGTGGGACTGGCGATGGACTTGAGATTGAATGCGAACTAGGTTTTTTACGCGAAACACGCTTAGTCGTCATTGTTGTGGTAGTTGATGTAGTCTTCGTTGTCGTTGTCGATTTATTCGTTTTTGGTGTCGTTTTTTCTGTTTCAACCTCAACTGGCAATCTTTCAAAGGTTTTTCAAGTCAAAAAGCCCTCTAATTGTCAGAAAAAACCATTCCTTATTTCTGGCTGCTGGATTTCTTTGACTGTCGTTGTAGTTTTCCTAGTCGTTATCAGTTTCGTAAACTTGGAAAACTTTGTCGTTGTCGGAATCGATTTTTGAGTAGTGGAAGGCACTGATCGAGTTGTTGTTGTTATTTTGGTCGTTGTAGTTGTTGATGCTGTTGATTTTTGAGTTGTTGTCGTTGTTTTGCGAGTAGTCGTAGTTGAAGTTGTTTTCTTTGTTGAGGTCGTTTTCTGCGTCGGGAAGAGTTTCTCGTTGACAAGGTCTTTGCATTCGGCTATGGTCATCTTGGCGCCGGAATCGTGGTAGAAGTAGAAGTTGTAGCAATCGGAGAGGCTCTCTGGCTCGTCGATGCCTTCGAAATCTGAGTAGTCGACCTCGACTGGGCGAACGAAGTCCCAGCGCGAGCACTTATTGATTATCGTCGTCCAGAGAATGTAAATCGAGTGGAACTCGGGCTAGTCGGGGCTACATACTAACTCGGGCGGTGATCAAAATCAGCAGAGTTGCGAATTTTAAATCCAAGCTGTTCGCGGTTGTAAATCACAACTGCGCGGGGCCGTTATTGCTCTCGCCACTTTTTAATATTAATTTTTAAAGGCGCAATTACGGAAATGTTACTTCGATTTTGGCGCTATTTACGAGCGCACTGCCAGAAATAACGAAAATAAATAGATATCAGGCCAAGTGTGTCCCACACGCCGTAAAATATGACAAATTTCCGCTGCGATTACGGTTACGAGCACAAAAATCTGAAAATGTGTCACACGCCGGATTATGATTTGCAGCAACGGAAGTCCGGGCTAATCGGCGAACTTTTGATGCTCAAAATAGCCGTAAAAATATTTTGATACGAGCATACAGGTTTCATCCCGGACTCGGCGACCTCTGTAGAAAACTTGAGTCAGATTCTGAAGGGCTTCAATAAACGAGTATTTAATAATAGATTGAAATGGTTACTCCGGCTTCCAATACGGCTACGCGGCTTTGCATTGAAGCTCTTCAGAGCCTGACTCAGGTTTTCTACAAAGCTTGCCGAGACTAGGTTTGATTCTCCCCGTACTCTCCGATCTATGGCTTTTCGACCGTACTAATTAGTTTTAAAAATAGTGGCTGGAGGAAAAGAAGGCGGAACAATTAATCCATTTCGGGAAGAAATGTTTCCTGACATCGCGTTCTTTTGCTGTCAATTATTCTAGCACTTTCAACTTGAAACAAACGTAAAAATGACAAATTTAAAAAATCAAATGAGCTCGCCGATAATTGATGCTGACAAGGATTGATTTTATGGCATGTATCTCTTGCGTGAAGTACTTTTAATAGGCTTAATTGAGCCCTTTAAAAATAAAACATCAAAGAACTTGGCACAGCATCGTCTTTTTTCACCCGCACCGGACACTTACCACGAAAATCGGAAGGAGCCAAAAAAGATGGATCAAGTTTCACTTGCACTTGCCAACGATTAGTAATTGATCATTTTCTTGGTTTTCCAGAGTTAAAAAATATAATTTGATTTTTAGGTTACGAACAAGGAAAATAAAGTAGGGAGTACTCACTTTAACGGGCAAAATATGAAGTCCCCAAATTAACAGAAAATTGTCTGATGAGGAAAATAAAATGAAAGTGTCACTATGTAAACTCTGAAATAAGGTTTTCGTCGCTATAAATTATTTGATACGCTGAATTGGAAATGATGAAGTGATTTTGGTCGCTGATTTATCCAACGTTGGCAGTGCGCTTTTGAAGTCGTTATTTATTGATGATAATGACCTCTCTGGGACTGACCTTTTCGGCACTGTTTCTGCTCGTTTTATCTGTTTCAGCTAGACGTCATTTTTGGTATTTTTGAATTTAAATGCAAGGGTATAGAGGATTAATAATGTTAAAGACTCCAAATCGGTCGCCGAGTTAGTCCATCTAACTTTCGTTTGCGAATTTGTACTCTCGTGAGCCCGAAGTAACCGTTTCAAGTTCACTCTGATGTAAATGTTTGCAACTATTAATTAAGTGCAAAAATATCCGATTTGGCAGCAATAGCGGCAAAAGCTGACTGCTGTTAAATTATTTTCTCGCGCCGCCTTCCCAGATCAACACGCAATTAGTTAAGATTTATAAGTTCAACAGTAATTACACCAATTGCCAAGTCAGAGAGCCAAGGTAAAACTCGGCCTGCAGCACACGTCAGCCTCAATTAACCCCTAGTCACGTCTACTCCATTCTTTTGGTAAAGAAGGGATGATTTCAAAAAACTTTTTGTGGGGCCGGAAATCGTAAAAAAACTGCAAGTGCAGTTTTCTTCAGCTCCTCGAGACGAGCTGAATGATGGGTCCTACTCTTGATAACTCTAAGGATTTACCGGTTTACCGGCTGGTTACTGGAAAATACGTTGTCACCGGCCGTTTTTGTTCTAGAAGTGGTAAACAGATGTTCGACCCAGGAAACTGTTCCTTATAGTCAGTTCTCTTGCAGGCTTGAAGATGAAGGTTTCATCAAGTCTCTGAAGAGAGTTATCACTAAAATACTATTTTTGGCGGAAATGGGACAAAAAATCAGGAACGTGCAGCGACAACGAAATTCATGCAAAATTTACTGTTTTTAGTGATAAATCTCTTCGGAGTAATGATACGACTTTCATCTTTTAGCCTGCAATAGAACTGACTATAAGGAACAGTTTCCTGGGTCGAGCATCTGTTTACCACTTCTAGAACAAAAACGGCCGGTGACAACGTATTTTCCAGTAACCAGCCGGTAAACCGGTAAATCCTTAGAGTTATCAAGAGTAGGACCCATCATTCAGCTCGTCTCGAGGAGCTGAAGAAAACTGCACTTGCAGTTTTTTTACGATTTCCGGCCCCACAAAAAGTTTTTTGAAATCATCAGGTTAAAACCTGGTTTTAAGAAATCAAGGAAGAAAATAACTCCTTGGTTTGAATTTGGGATTGAATTTTGAATGTAGCCCTTTCTTGATGTTGAATTCTAGCGTACAGAGCTGACCTTGCGGTCGATATGCGCTTTTAGGAGTCACTTTTTTCCTCTATTAAATTAAAAAATATAAGTTTTTGGATAGTCTAAGGATTGATTTTTGAAGGAAATTAGCAGTGAGAATGATTATTTTTTATCTAATCGCTTATTCTATTACGGCTAATGAGAAAATGAACAATAATAAAATAAGATCGAAATTCGTATAATTTACCCACTTTAGTAAAAAAGATTTATAGCTGTGGTTTTCGCTGTTTCGATTTTTGAAAGTGGTGACTCCTTTCTTGGCTTGAGCGTGTTGGCTTGAAGAGAGCCGCGGTAGAAGGCATGCGAAAACAGCGTCACTTTACATTTGCGCTGGAAGTTGCCGCTTTTCAGAAGCTGCGAAACAAGACACAAAGCTCCTCCTAGTTAACAATAACGCTGATCGACCATTTTAGCGCGTGATTAAAGATCTGAAGCCGAATTAACAAATCCACTGTTTTTTACGGCCCAAGTCGATTTTACTAATGGTCAAGGGTGGCCAAATGATGAAATGTCAAAAATCAAGAAATGAAAAAATTCCTAAAAAAAGAATTTAAAATTTGACATCACAGAATTTAGTACGTTACGCTTGAGCGCATATTTAATATATTTTAATTGTCTGCGTTCAGGCGTTACATTTGGTATCTCACAGATTTTATAACGAACAAAGTATTATTGCGAATTTTCGTGGTCTAGATTTCTGGCGAGCTGCCTGTGCTTAATCCCCAACAGTGGCGACCCGATCCGACAATCGGAAATGCTCTTTGAGCCGCTTTGATAGTCCCTTATATCCAAATATAGACTGATGAAAAAGTATTCAAGAAGAATTCAAGAATTCGCCATTCGAAAAATTTCAAACGTGGCGCCGCCAATTGTCCATTCCAGAGTTGCTTTGGGCACGCGCCAGGAGGAAGGTGTCTGAGCCGCTCGCTAATCCACCTGCCGAAATAACCAAAAAAAAAAGTTTTTTTAACAAGAAAGAATTGCTTTGGAAAACACAGCTACCAACAGGTCCGTTCAAAATAAACATGAGCATTCCAAATTGGAACGTTTCAACTCATTTTTTTTTATATAAAGGGGCTTTTTTGTATTCCAAAAATATTATTCGGAATTTCTAGCAGCGGAGTTTCTACTTTTATAAGTCAATGAAACGCACCAGGTAACCTTAAGATGCTCTTTAACCCCTTCGGAAGTTTTAAAATGGTTTCGCAGCCTTTCCTTTCGCAGATAAGACGCTCCATGGCGGGTAGGCATGGGTCGTTTGCATTTATTCTTGCTGCATAGCCTGGCTTTTGCTTTTGCTGCTTGTCAAGATCGCGGACGTAGTGGAAGAGTTTCTCTCGCCAAGAAGGGCTGTCGGTGCTCGCGCATTCCTCCGGCAACTGGTACGCCCTTACTCGCAGCAGCAAGCACAGGAGCACCCATCTTTTCATTTCTCTTTTTCGTCAAGTGGCTTTCTCTTTCACTCTCTCCGCTATTCCGTTTCCGTTTTCTTTCACTCCCTTTCTTGCTTCGACGGAGTCAGAAACTACGTCAGGAAGAGGACCAGCGTCAGAAAACCGAGGTCGCTCAAGATGCCCCTTTTTCAGTTTTTAGGAGCTCTAGCGCGCTCGTCGTGAAAAAACGCGGTTCGGTTTCAACAACGAAAGGCGCTTCTTGCCACAAAACTCTTTGGATTTAGGGATCTCGTTTCCGGATACTTATTTCCCCCAAGGGAGTTTTTGCAACGCCAAGTTAACTGATTGTGAAATTTAATAAGCCGCCCATATCAATTATTTTTCAGCATGACTTGCTTCTTTTCTTTTCAAAAAACCGGGTCATTTTAGGGATATTTCAGGGGTGATAGCTCGAATCGACAAAAATAAAATTGAACAAAGAACTCCAATTTTTGCGGCATTTTTTAGAAATCTGATTGGTCCATCCACCGAATGCGGTCATCTGATTGGTCTTAAATTTGACCGAAATTTTGGTCACTCGAAAATTATTAATTTTAATATTTTTAAGAGCATTTCAAAATAGAAAAACTGCAACAAGCTAGTTTTTTACTGGAACTATTTGTTCTGAAAATTTTATTATCTTTGTTTGGTTCACTGAGAAGTTCGAGCACTTGTTGGCTTTTAACAATAATTAAAGTCTTAGGAGAGTTAAGCCAAGTGAGTCCCCTTGTCTCTGAGGAAAATGAAGAACAAGTGTTGTAGTCGTGTAAAAATCGCGAAGTTGAGTTATATTGGCTGACAAGGGTGAGTGATAGAAGCGCCAAGTTGGTGGCATAAATTGGCGCTAAGCACCAGGTGTTGCGAGTAAACTTGTCTCAGACGATCGCGAATTTTACGGAAATTGCCGGGTCAAAGTGTGAAAGCTGTCCAGTTGCGGCAGGAACGCAAATTATTTAAACCGCCTAATTGCCTGCCTCTGAGTTTTTCCAGCGCCATTCATAAATTTGTAATTGATTGCTTTCAAGTATGAAGTTCGCCATATCCGAGTCAGAAGAATTTTTAACCCCGCCAAATCGTCTTGACGCTAAGCTGATTTTTAGCCACATAGCATTGACGCGCTTTTTTTAAGGTTGTGGAGGTTTTCTAGCCCACTTGCGCCTTATAAACCCTTGAACATTATACCTTTTTGGAATCAGGAGGAAATTTTAAGAACTTTGACCGTTTTAGTTTCCAAAATTTCCACTTCCGGTCCGATTCTAGAGTCGGAAGTTGCCGAAATTTTCGAGTTTGGGCAACTTGTGACCTATCAAATTGATGCTCGGAAGATTTCCTATCATCTGAGAGAAGAATAAATGCCGACAGCAGTCAAATCAACCGCTAAAAACTGAATGAAAAATCACAAATTTATGCCTTTTTTACAAGTTTTGCCGGTCGGTTTGACCGCGGTTGGGATGGTTTTTTTTAATGATTTTTAGATGAGATGACTCGAAATCTTCTGAGCATCAATTTGATAGGTCACAAGTTGCCCAAACTCGAAAATTTCGGCAACTTCCGACTCTAGAATCGGACCGGAAGTGGAAATTTTCGAAACTAAAACGGTCAAAGTTCTTAAAATTTCCTCCTGATTCCAAAAAGGTATAATGTTCAAGGGTTTATAAGGCGCAAGTGGGATATAAAACCTCCACAACCTTAAAAAAAGCGCGTCATTTACATATCCATTGTACTCCGATGAAGGTGTAAATCGGCCAAAGACACGAGCAGAGTGGATTTACCAAATCTCATCAGTCAATAATACTGAGATCTTATGAACCAGACTTTTCAGTGAATCCTATTCTGTCCCGAAATTACAACTTTCTCATTGATAAGAACTTTTATTTCGAATCTTTATTTAGCGACCGTCGCTTTGAATTTCTAATTGAGAATCATAATAACAAGAAAAATTCCGTTTTGAGATAAATTTCAAGCAAGAAAGATCTGTTTGAATTTCCGTGAAAAAAAATGAAATCAGTTTGATTTATTGAAGCAGTGAAAGGAGCGAGAGGGATTCTGGCATCAGATAAATTAGATTTTTCCTAGCGCGGCGTTACATTACGGGCCTGGCTGGCTATTTACGCTTTGATTGATCGCTTGCTGTGTCTTCGCTTCTGTGGCTTTGAATTCCTTCGCGAACTCGCTTAAACAATAAACATGTTACTTAAATTTGTTGCAAGAATGTGAGTGTTACTCTTCTTTCGCTTCTTTCTCCTCCCTCGCCGCCTGCTCTTTGGTCTGCTGTCTTTGAAGCCTCGAGAGGGGCACTTGTCTCTGGAGTTGCATGGACGCTCGTCTGGACCCTACCTTCCCGGTCTAAACCTGGCTCATCAGAAGTTGTCTTTGGTCAATGAGTTTTCAAGTAATTTTATTTTCAAAGTTCTATGAAAATAAAGCGCTATCCCCACAAAACTCGAGGAATCCGGAATTCGCGGATGTTGAGCCATTTCTGACAAGCGGCGCTATCCTGTGCGACTTCCGCCTTCGCGGGCGGCGGTTTTGGCTTCGCTGCCGTGTCACTAGACGCAGCTGCTGCTTTCGGCGCGCTGTCTTTTTCTCTGGAGTCATTGATGATCTTTTAAGCCGCTCATGCGTTTCTAGAGCTTCATCAGTAACCCAGTGCCTGAGTAGTTTTTACACTAAAGGAAAAACTAAGCAATGATTAATTTTTTTCTTCGCGACTCTTCCTTGATTGCAAAGAACAAGTCAAACAAGAAAACTGCATGCTCAGCTGCAAACTGCTCGTATTTTTAGCCATGCGGAAAACAAGAAAGACATTCTTTTTTTACAGTTTATTATGTGAATACAAGCAAAATGATCATTTCGGACGCGTGGAAATTTACAGTCATCACAGGGCACATTAAAAACGGAGCGAGAAAAGTTCACTTTTTTTCGCCTTCCTTTACCATGTTTTTGACGAGATCGTCGACTCCCTCGTCCGTTGCCGACCAGACGAGCGTCTCCAAGAAGATCGACAAGAATGTTTCAGCCTTCGCCTTGCCTTGCAGCTGTGGAGGCAGGATGCTCATCACTTTCATTGGCAGCATGATTTTCTGAAAAGGCGTCAGAACAAACTGTCAATTGGATTAATACTTACATCCCGGCTTGCTTCATTCGCCTGGACTAAAGACATCAGCAAGTGCAGATCAGACACTCCGTAACGGAAATGATCTGATGGCAGTGATTTTCTAAATGATCTTGCTCATTCATGCATCCAAAAAAACTCTTACCCGAAGTCAGATTCAAAGGGCAAGAACTCAACTAGACCAAAACACTGTTTCCACGTCCTGATATTCGATAGGCACCAGCAGACTTCTCCGATGAAAAGAATAATGTAAAGAGTGAAGAGAATGATTGTCAGCACTTCTCGACTGGCACGACTTGTGTAGATACAGTACGTTGTTTCCCTGAACATGAAAAAATCGTGCTTGGATTCTATTCGCTCACCAGACATGTCCATCAGCATCAGTAAAATGATATGCTGGAGGAAGCCGACAATTCCACTCGTAACTAAAAGATTTTCAATTACAGTCTTATCAGAAAATAACGAGTCGATAACGCGTTGAATTCCAATAAGCATAAATCAACCAGCAGCTCAATAAATCTTAAGAAACTGACTAAAACTGATCTTTGGTTAACTTTGCAGCTTTGTCAACGCATAAATCTCGCTATAGCCTCTGAGTCAAAGCGATCAACAAGTCTCAATTATTAAAAGAGCCGTGATGAATTGACTACAAAGAGGAGTTTTGTGGAGTTCGCGAAATTGGAATCAAGGAAGAGTTTCAGCTGGCATTTAGCATTACCTAAGGTCACGATTGTCGATTGACTTGACGTCCCAAACGTAGAGGTAAAAGATGATGAGAGCGCTTAACGCGCAGATTAGCAAGGTCATTATCCTGTTGAAGATTACAGTCTTGACTTAGACCGGATCTAACCCACATAAATAGCTTTCTTTTACTAGTTAACGGCTATTTTACGGTTCGTCGAATTTTCACATAAGATACTTAACACAATTAATTTAATCTCCCGAGACAAAAATTCCTTTCAATAATGCTCATCAGCAGAATTGATAATTGTAGACCGGTCCCTAGGTCGTCTCGGTTCGCATGAGTTTCCAAAAGTACTTTCTTGAGCTCGTGAAATTTCTCGTAGCTTTCATCACTCTCCCAGATCTTCTTGATCTCCTCCAGAAGACCTTCTTCGTCATCTTCTGTCTCGATCTTCATATAGCCCTAGAATAGTCAATCAATGAATCGAATTGTCCGATGAGAAGTTTACCTTTTCGCCTTTTGAATTTATAAAGACCAGGGTTCGAAATCACCTTAAAATCACCTAAAAGTGATATTTTTGAAATTCGAAATAACTTTCTCACCGTAATAATTTTTTAAGAAAGTAAAAGAATAACAATTTATATGACTTTTGAAGAGGTTATTGAAGGACTTGTCACATTGGAACGGAGGTGAGAGCACGATTTGTACCGGAAAAATCATCACTTTTAGGTGATTTTAAGGTGATTTCGAACCCTGATAAAGACAGGTCCATTTTGTATACTACTCTTCGTCTTCTCAACCTCAGCAGTTATCTTCTCAGCTTTTTCTTGAAACAAATTCAACTTTTTTCAGTTGAGTTTCTACCTTTCTCGTCTTTGCCATCGTCTGTTTGAGTTTCTTTGTCGTCCGCGCATGGGCCAGTTGCTTCTTTGAATTTTTTAGTCATTTGAATGCCTTAAAATTGTTTCCAAAATGACCCACTTCTCAAAAAGTAACAAGACTTGAGAACATTTCCTTGCATGAGCTCGCCTACAGCTTCCTCGATGCCATCAATGACGTATTCCAGATGCATTGAGATTTTGGAAGAGGAGATCGTCCAAAGCATAGTGGCGCAAGAACCGAGACAAGAGCAAGCGAAAAGTACGTAAGGGTAGAGTTTGTAGCGATAGAGGGGATAGTAAGTATCTTCGTCTATTCGCCCAGTGCGAGGGTCAACCACGTAATCTGGAAAACAGTAAAGTTGAGAAAGCACGGACGATCGAACCTGTCATGGAGCCAAAGCAAAACGATTTGATGTAGTAATAATCGGCGAGTCTGTAATCCTCGCCGAGTTTGCAGCCGACGGTGGCGCATGTTTCCGACTGGTTCATGTGCAGCGTCGCATGTGTTCGCGAAGAGCATGCTCAAGCCTCGGATTAAAAATCTAAACTTGCCTCCACGCGAATAATCTTTAGGAAAAAATCATGTTTTCAAGCCGAATCAATTCCGTTTTCGCCGTACAAGTGAGGAGTGAAGAAGAGCATCACCATCAGCATTCCCGACGGTGCAGCTGCGATCATGGCGGATAAAATTGTGTCACCTAGTCAATATTAATATTGATGCAAATAATGCATTCGACGATAGTATCTCTTTTTACCTGAGAAGACGGATTTGACGGTTTCTTTTTTATTTCCCTTGAGCTCGCTTGAAATGCTGCCGAGCGCAGAGCTGGCAAACATTGACACCGACATCGCTAGAATCAAAAAGGCAAGAAATTGGCATAAATATCACTAAAACTGCTCTCTAATGCTGAACTCGTAAATCATCGAATCATCTGGGCCGTTTTTACAATGGTACCTGATTTCCGCCGTGATTATTTTGGAAATGCCAGGAAACCGCGTCAGATTATTTTCTTCTTTTAGAGAAAAACATCACGGAAGTTATTTATTTTCGTTCCGGCTTGGTTTAAGCGTATATTTATAAAAGAGAGGCGGAAAAGAATAAGTATCCAGTTAAGAGAAAAGCTTAAGACACATCCCCTAACCATGCCTAAAAACTATTGGCCTTTGTAAGAATGTAAATGGCGATGACAGGTGGAATGTTTGGACTTACTTCCAATAAGTTCAGTTTCCCCTAATCTCCCCATTCATGCTTCTGCATCTCTCTCGTCAAATAAAAATGAACTGTTAATTGCTTTGTGCCGAAAAACTCAAAACTCACAACTCAGTCAGAATAAAAAAGACTTATCTCTTCTAGCAGGTCATTTCTTACCTTGCCAGTTTGGTTTCTATTCCGCTAAAGCTCTTCCTTCTCTCCTTCGAAAAAAATATGGAAAGTCTCGCCTCTTCCAGCTCCCTTTTATGAAGCAGGGCAATCCAAACCTAGGTGAAAACACCTTTGAAGCGAGTCAAAGTCCAACACCGCAGCGGATGCTTTAACAGTTCTATTAAATCACTTTTAACTCAACATACGTTTTACGAGAATTTTCACCCCTTCAAAAGCCTGAACTTTTCTGACACTAACGCTCTCAACCTCTGAGATCACACTAGAATCAGGGCAATTTGGACTACACAACTTCCAGCTCCCCACTATAGACTTTCATGCCCGAAAAAAAGGGCACTAATTACTACAGACTTTCAGTAGATTCAAAAATTGTTTATTAGATGATTTTGTATTTTTCAATTCTTGTGTAAAGAAAGAAGATATCATGAAGGCGTGAGAATTTGAAGAGCGCGAGTTGTGTCACTTTTTCATCCATCTTGGCGATACTTACGACGAGTAGCAAACCGTGTCAACTACTTTCAACCTTTTCTTCAGCCGGTGCCACTTGACAAGCGTTTACACACACTTGAGGCGTCTTCTTTCATCTGACGATTTACTTACTTCCTTGCAACTGCACTAAAAGCAGTTTTATTTTATAAAAATCATGTAATCAAGCTGTTTTCAAAATCAACTCATCCGCATTGTGTGATAGGAATGTTCCGATAACTCGACGATGACAAATATTTCTCATGCCAAGTCCAGAAATCACAGCAATATCGTCAATCTTTGTGAATCCTCGAGATATTTTTTCTTTTGAGAATAGTTTTTTTCGTCACAACTGCATTCTAGAAACGACCGCAGCTCAAAATTAATCTTTATAACGAATAAAAGAGCTCTCTATCCGAAAAAAATGAGTCGAGAAAATCCAGACGATCGGATCAGGAACATGAAATTCAAGCGCGACATTGACGACATGCAACTAGCGGAGTGCGAGTATAAGCTGAAAGAAATTGTTCCAAAATGATATTTATAATAAATAATTATAATTAAATTTTAATTTTAAACTTAATTTTGTTTAACAATTATTACAGCACATAAAGCGTGGATAGAGTTTTCTCAGAAGATGATTGACATCAGCTGTAAAAAGCTGAATGAATAACGTGAGGATGGAAACAAGAATAGGGAACACAAGGACTACCTGCAGGCCAAATACGAGGAAGGGAAAAATCGCTTGTACGAAATCATTGATTTCAAATCAAGGTAAATCCTTCTGGTTTTCTCCGAAAATTATTTATAGCAAAACATGACATGGAAGAAAAGAAGCTTGCGAAACTTGATTCACGCAGTTCGACGAGAACAAGCAAAGTGACAAGAGGAAAATGGCCTGGAAAACGGCGACGGGAAGATTCAAGTGACTCGGAAGAGGTGACATTGTTTGAATTGTAGAGTTTTAATTGCGGAAAAATAAGGAATGGAGAAACAAATGGAAGGGACGCAGATCTGTCGAGAGCAAATGGGCTTCATCGGATGACTTCATCAGTGTTTCAGAATTTTTCAATAAAGGTACAATGCCAAACCGTCGAAAGACCTACGAAGAGCGCCGAAAGGTTGACCGAAGCGGCTGGCGACCTACAAGATAGTTAAATAAATGAAATAGTCTGTAATCTGTTCAAGATAATAGAAAACTGAAAATAAAAGGGAAAAAATAATAATTGGTTGTTATTCTTTATATAAAACCGCCCGCAGCAGACTTCGTTATTTTATTTTAAATTTACTTTCTTTCTTGCAACTGCACTAAATGCTGTTTTTATCATGGTTAAGTTATTTTCAGCTCAAAAAGATTACTTCGTCGTGACAAAATCGGTGAGTTTGGCCTTGACTCTCTCTTGTCGAGAATGGAAACATTTTGAATCAAATCGAGTTCGGGCGTACAAAGCCGTCCAAACTTCGGCCAAACTTACAGCCATAAATATAGCTTTTTTACAAAAAAAGCCTTTTTTGAAAAATGAGCCGTGAAAAGCCAGAGGATCGGATCAGGAACATGAAATACAAACGCGATATAGACGACATTAAACTTCTTGAGGCGGAATTTAAACTCAAAGGAATTGTTTTAGAAAATTTATACTTTTCAATCATAGATTTCATTTTCAAGTTTTTAAAACGTAGAATAGCACACAAAGCTTGGATTGAGTACTCTGAGAGGTTGATCTCCGAAACTTCGAGAAAGCTGGACAAATACCGCAAAGATGGAGATAGAAATGAAGAGCACAAAGCCTATCTGATCAAGAAGCTCGAGAAAGGAAAAAAATCTCTTCGGCGAAATAAAGGTGTTTTATGTTTCGAACAATCAAAGACTAAAAAGATATTTAGACTTTTTTAAGCAGGAAGAAAAATGGTTGGTGAAACTTGATTCGCGCAGCTCAACGAAGACGGATAAGGCTCCAAAAGTTCGATATGGAAAACGACGGCGGGTATATTCTAGTGACTCGGAGGTTTGCTGATTTTTATTATTTAAATTTTAACGGAGAAAATAAGGAAGAGAACAAAAGATGGCCGGAACGCGACTCGGTCGAGACTAAATGGGCTTCATCGGATGACTTCACCAGTGTTTCAGAAATTAGGGATCGTCGAAAGCGCAGTGAAGAAAGACGTAAGATTGACCAAGGCGGTTGGCGAGCTGTGAGATAGTTGTCTGAGAATAGAAAGAATAAACGCAAAAATATTAACTCATTGTTAGAATTTCTATCATCAAGACAGAAACTATTGCAAACTATACACAAGGCAATCTCAAATGCATCTCGTTTATATTACCGAACGTTTGCACAGAGTAAATACGGCGTCGTAGGAACGCCTCTGATCTATCAGACAAAAAAGTCCTTCGGCTTGCTGAGCATTTGATTGGAATTTGCCGGTGATGAGAAGAACATTCTTACTCTCAGATCCAGAGAAACACACCGCGAATCTTTATCAATCGTCAGAACTCGACGCTCGTCTGCAGCATCATTTTTTAACAGAGTAGAGGACTTTTCATTCTAAAAAATGAGCGGAGAAAATCCAGAAGATCGAATAAAAACATAAAATTCAAGCAGGACATTGACGCCATTGAACTAGTAGAGTCTGAGTACAGGCTCAAGGACATTGTTACAAATTTTTCAGCCACTTAAATTTTGCAATTTTGTATCAATAATAAGCACATAAAGCGTGGATAGATTATTCAAGAGAAATAATCATTCTCAGTTCTCAAAAACTGAACGAACTGCGCACAAAAGGGATCACAAATAAGGACCATTGGGACTATCTAAATCGCAAACATGAGGAAGCAAAGATCTCTCTCGCAAGAAATACGGGTAAGTTTTGGAAGATAAAGAATAAGGAGTTAATTATATTCATAGCAAAATAACCTTGAGGACACGGATACCAAATGGGCTTCATCGGATGAGTTCACCAGTATTTCAGAAGTTTTCAATCGGGGGACTTGCCCCAAGAACCAGAAACTTGCTGAACCTGCAAAAAATTAAGGAAAAAAATAAATTTGATTCGAATAAATTGCAGAAGGAAAAGTTTTTGTTACTCTTCAAGACGTAGAAGCAGCTTGTCCGAAAATAACCGCTAATAAATTGAAAAGGGGGATGACGGTTGAGTACGCGACAGAAGGGTCGACATTTGTGGCTGTGAGCATTTGACAAATATCGAAAAAAAGAATGCGAATCGAGAAAATACCAAAGTTGCGTCCGTTACCAATATTTGCCTCGGTCAATTCGCAAATCACCGCTTGAAATCCGCCAAATCAACGAAATTAATTTCCGAAATAGAAATCCCAATTATCGCCTTCCTAATTACGCCCTTCGTATTTCTAAATCACAGCCCTTCCGCAGCCTTTTATGACTTTTCTGAAAATTGCGAGCTTCAAAAGAAACTCATCCTCATTTTTATGATGCAAGAAAGAAAACAAGAAGCCGGCTCAAGTTTGATGAGAAAGACAGAAAATAAGCTTCTCTTGACGGTAGCACTATCGGCTCAACTCTTCTGGGAAAATATCTCCGTCGCGATAGTAGTTCCGCTTTACTTTTCTTTCTCGGCATCTTTGAAGTTGAAAGCCTTCATTTTATTTTCAATTAATTACTATATGGTGCAGTCGTAAAACAAATCAAAAACAATCACTTTAAAAAAACGAAAAACAAACATGAATACAGTGCATAAAGCTTGATGATGCAGTACGTAAATCAATTGTAATTAGATAATTGATCTGGCTATAGCCCTAATTTGGATTGATTCGCAAAGAGCGCCATCTCGTGAGCGCAAGTTGAGCTGCCCGAGAGAGTACGCCACGACTAAATCGGAAGAGGATTTTTAAAATGAAACTTGCAGTTCTTCCATCTTCAGAAAAAATAAACAACGCATGAGAAAGTTAAAGAGATTCAACTAGAGAGTGAACGAAAACATCTTCAAGAGAATGAGGAATTGCCTTTTTCTCTTCGCCTATGTTAATTTGTTGGGAAACGGAAGAGCAGATACAGTCAGATTTACAGTTGAACCCGCCAGCGTCGTTACTGGACCGGAAGAGCCAGCGCCGCTGGTTTGTGCTGTCAAAGGAAGAAATTACAGTAAGTTCAAATGTATTTTTTTTCTATTTTTAACGGCCTATTAAAAATTTTAATTTAAAATATTTTCAAGCCTAACTTTAAAGGTTAGATAAAAAATGCAGCAGAAATTTCTCAATTTTAGCGATAGGAGAGGGATGAGATCTTGATTTACTTAGGATGGTTTGCAAAGGGATGATTGTAAATTTCATAAAAAGGGGGAAGTGCTCCCCAGGGCTATGGAAGTGTCCGTGTTGATTAATTATGATAGCCGGGGCCTTCTGCTTGGATTTCTTCAGGCATCGATTGCTCCACGGATTCGCTGGTCATAATCCCACCAAGGGCTTCTTTTGTCCCAAGACAGCTGGCCATTACCAGATGAGCTTGACTGGCTCAGAAGGATGAGAACTGCCTTCGTTCTCAAGTGAGCGTGACTTTTTTGCCAAATTCAAAATTTTTGCAGCGAGGAGGTCTATATTTTGTTGAAATCTCGATTTTACGCCCCATCTGGGTTATTTAGCGCAATGAGCATCCCAAAAAGCAAATAGTAGGCCGGCTTCTGCCCGGAAATTTGGAGATTTATTTGATTGCCGCCAAAATAGGAGAATAGATTTGCTACAATCGGCAAGCTAAAGAATCACAGGAAAAATGGCAGAATACAAAATGCAAAAAATGTTGTAAGAAGAAATTTTGTACGCAAGAAGCGCAAAAAGAAGAACCCGGGCGCAATTAAAAATACAAATTTGAAGTAATTACTTTTTGATTAGGCTTGGCGGTGCACCTTGGCAAAGTCCCCAAACACTTCCTGCGCCGGGGCCCATTATTGGCCACTTGACACCACCCAGTTCGCCACTTCATTTTTTCCAATTAATCTTCCTCCCTCTCTTCCCGCGCGCGAGGATAAAGGGTGAATTTTGATGGATCACCCAGCAGCTAGAATTTTAATCGCCAAAATCGCAAATTAGCGCCGGCGGAGCATTATCATTATTTTCTTCCTTCATGACAGGGCAGAGCCGATCATCAATTTCAACAGACATTTATGGTTGGACCGAAAAAGCTCTTGAAAATTATCATTGATTCAAATAAATAGAATTCTTATTAAGGGATCAGCTGGAAGGATCATAAAGGAAAACCCCTGGAAGATTCTCGATACAAGAAAGTAACGACACAAGCAAATTGGCAATACGATGATGTTGTTGGGTCAAATATATTCGTCACGATTTGGAGCAAGCAGAAGACAAAGTTTACATGCGTCGTTTCGGACATTGCGTCAGGTTCTGTTGTAGCGACGCGGGACGCATTCTTGAGCCGCGACAGGAGTTTGAAAATGGAAGATGGCAGCAGTAAGCAAGAAAAGGGATACGTCGGTGACCCTATTTTAATGGACTGTGGCCTCGAGAGAGCAACGCCGAAGGAAGTCTACTGGTTCAAGAGCAAGGACAGCACGGAAGTAGGCAGCTACGTCTACACTCCCGGGGAAGAAAGTGCTCGCAACAAACTCACCGTATTTCCGGCGAGCAAGGACGACACAGCGCACTACATGTGAGTAAAATTAACACCGTAGTTCCAAAACTAACAAATTTTGAGTTGTCGTATTTATCTCTTGCACCGTGCCAAAGTCGTTTTGTTTTGATAAGTAACACGCCTAACACCATTTGTGATTTTAGACAAAGATTGTTTGCCCACTTCCTATTTTCATAGCGGATATCCCAAATACTCGCTAAATAACTACAGTAAGCATTGAAATTACAAGTATACAATAAATAAATAAATTTAGCCATTGCGTTAAATAAGTATAAATGTAATTTTGAGTCTATCACTTGTAAATACAGATAGGGAGCGAATTAAGACGATGGTGGCTTTATGACGACAGGGGAGTCGTGATTAGGTTTTTATAAGTGCAAGAAGTGTGTCTGTCGCCAGTGATTAATCAATTCAATCAAATATGGCCTAAAACCGTCCTTATGGGTCTCTTTTTACAAGCCCCTTTTCATCGATCGTTTTTGCGCCCTTTGTAATTGAAAGAAAGCTCTAACTGAACTTGCATATTTAATCCTGTCATAAAATAAAGTGAACATTTTTGGTCGATTCCTGACGAGTTCTAATTAAGGTGCTACTATTTGAATGAAAACGGCGAGCTACAAAAAGGAACTCGAGTTTGGCTGGGTGCCCTTCGTGAACGAGCATCTTCTCCAAAAATAGTTCCAACGAGGGCTTACTCGCCGCCGATTCGCACTATTTGGCATAAAACCACCACCACAACAACGATTCCTACCAGCACCAGTCAGACGACAACCCAAAACTCAATTTCCCGTTTTCTTCTAGTTGAGATAACGTCCACCTTCATCGACGTCTACGAGACAGTCGACAAAAAGAGGCAACTAATCTGCGAAGCAACCGGCCACCCCCGGCCAACCGTTTTCTGGACTCGCCTCGATCCCTCGAAAAAGCTGGGAACTCAATCTTATCACGAGAAAGATGAATTGAATGTTGTGCGCTCGACGTTGCAAATTGGCGCTTTATCGCGCGCTGAAAACTTCACATGCGTAGCTAGGCAGCACCAGTTCTCGAAGGAAGTGACACAAGATCTCTTTGTGCAGCCAGAGACGCTTGCTGCTCCGATCATCAAGAACTCGCCGGTGTTGGACGAAACTGGCAAATTCGTGCGAATCGAGTGGGAACCCGTCCCATCTGTTCAGCGCTATATTCTTTACGTCACTATTAATAATACAGGTTAGTGAGTTACAATTTTATTTTCTTATTGAAACTTTCCTTTTAGAACCCGCTCAACCTTATCCGATCCAGAAAGAAAAAGACTTCTACGAGTTTGAAGTAAAACCATTCACCGAGTATTCGGCCTATTTGACGGCTGAGGATTTCTATGATCGGAAGTCATTTGGATCAACGACTTTTGAATTCGCGGGGCCACGTCGCCCCGGCGATCCGACAAACCTCTCTGTTGTGCTGACCGACGGAGCAACAAGCGCGAGGTTGAGTTGGACGCCTGTTAATGTACCAGGCGTCTTATACGACATCTATTTTACGAAAGGCGTTCCACCATCCGATTTATTTCACTGGAGACTTGTTAGTGATGTGAGTGAGTCTTTCTACGAGTTTGCTACCGAGTTGCAGCTTCGGCCAGGGGACAAATACTTATTTCTAGGAAAGGATGAATTTTTCTAAAAAAATAATGTTAAGTTTCTCAACTGGCGATTTCGTTTTTATTGCAGTTTTACATCTTTCATCCTATTAAAAGTCAAGTCCAAGTCTAAATACGGTTTCCAAAGCAAGGGAAGCAAACTCGCGACATTGACAATGCCCCTGCTCGAGAAACTCCCTTTGCCAACTGTCGAGGAGCTGCCCGCCGCACCGCTCAGCAGAAACGTCTCTTGGCGATTGACGGAGTCTGGAACGCCAAGTCCAGACGCTTTTCAAATCCGGCTCTCTTCGGCCGACCAGTTTGAAATTTTCAATTCAACGAAGCAGTTCTTGATTTTGGAAGATTTGAAATTTGGCGAATATGTTGTAGAAGTTCGCGCTATTTCGCCCAGTCACGTGGGCCCTTGGTCAGAAGGAGCGCACTTTGCTCTGTTGGACTTGGTCCCAGTTGAAAAAATCGCTGATCTGATTCTTCGCCCCTCCATTACCGATCTATACGTCCAGTGGGATTGGCCTGGCGACGAAAAAACTCTTTCTAACTTCGTGGTCTCTATCTCAGAAAAGATCTCTGGTGTTCCCTTTGCCAAAAATGTCTTTCCTTCTTCAACTCGGAGCGCCGTCTTTAGAAAACTCACTCCTGAAACAGAGTATTTAGCGATTGTAACAGCTAACGGAAAGAACGGACAGAGAACTAGCCGGCAAAATTCAACGACGACCTTGAAGAGCATCGATTTAACGCCAGAAAACGTGATTCCTCTGCAAGGAGAATCATCGTTGACGCTCCTTTGGAAGTTGCCATCGAAAAAGTGAAGGAACTGGCGGGAATCAAAATTCGTTCAAAACGACCGAATGAAAAATGGACTGAAACGGAAGTTTTTGACTCGAAGACGGTGTCCAAGAAGTTGAGTCTTGATCCAGACGCGGACTATCTCGCCCAGGTCGGCGCGGTCTTATCATCTGGCGACGTTCAATGGTCAACAGTTATTGAAGCCCGGACTGGGCCGACCAACAGTCCCAGCTTATCACAACCCGTTGACATCAGTGGCAAGGCAGTGACGGTCTTTTTCTCGCCGCCAAAGCGTCTAGAAAATCCTGACGATTACGAAGTCAAGATTTTCAGAGTTAAAAAGAACGCTCCTACAAGTTTCGAGGATCACTCTTTTACAATCTCTGGCGATCGAGCGCAGTTCAGATTTGACAAGCTTGCATGGGGCTACGAGTATCAGTTCCGTCTTGTGGCAATAAGAGGAAGTCACAAAAGCAACCCGTTGACGGTTATCGTTGCTATTGAAACGATAGCGCCTATGATCCCGCCGCCCGGGGTTCAAGTCTTCTCATCGGAAGAAAGGATCACCGTCACTTGGGGACCGTTGCCTTCAGAACGCAGTGGCGGCCACGTGACCAACTACAATATTCGCTGGAGGCTGGCGACTCCAAAAAGAAACAGACGAATGGACCCTAAAGACTGGCCGCTAGAAGCTGGCTTTGCAGAGGTAATTAGCAAATAGTCCATTAGATCTGCTTTGTCTTTAAAAGCGTTAGTGAATATACAGAGACTCTCTGAATGCTCACTAATGCCGCCTCGAGTAAATTAATCGTCTGCTGACATATAGATACTGTTGGCGTGCATCCAGCGTCTGTATGTGGATAATTCCGCGGAACATATATTGAGTGCGATTAAGATTTTTAAAATGACAGTCGATGAATTAGCTCTAACCTTTCTAAGTTTGTGACAGACGGGGCAAGGTGAATGTGTCCTTTGATGTCGCACATGTGTGGCGAAATTGGATTATCTCTCCCTAGAGAGCTGGAACACGCTGAAGTTCAATTTTCTCCCCTCAAGCGCATAAACATACAAATCTGTCGATGACCTTAAATCTCGATAATCATATATAAAGACAGATCCAACGCAAGTTTAAAATGATTTCGATTCTGAAAGAACGTATACCAGCTTGACAACTTTCCGAGTTACCTTGATAAACAACTAACTTTCTACAATTCATTCTCATTTCTAGGTAAATTATTCTTTACCTCTATTTGACATAGACTATATCACCATCTTTTTTTACTAAAAGTAGATAGCATTTTTCATAACGAAGTAGATATTTTCAATCGACTGATCTGTTACAAAATTCGATCAGACACTTGACCCTTGTCACGCTCAAGTTCGATAATAATTGCATTAAGAAACGCACAGCTGTGATGAAAGTCTCGCGCTTTGAAGAGAAAATCAATGCTAGCATAACTAAGTCAGAGAGTTAACATTTTATTCAATTCAAGTCTTATGCAAACGTCCAAATCCTCAAGCTAAAAGAGCTTATTTCCGCAATCGATGAGCGATTTTTCGTTCAAAAGACTAATTTTGATTTCTAGCGATCAGTTCATTCACCTCGATTCAACTTGACTCTGGACAATCGAGCGGATGCGTCAGAATATTGTGGAGAACGGTTTGAGTTTTCAGTCTCTGCAATCAACAAGGAGGGCTCGGGGCCTTATTCTCAGCCAATTGTTGGATTCTGTGGTTTGACACGAGTCATTGCTCAGAACCTGCGCGTAGTAGAAGTGGGAACTAACTGGGCACAGGTGATTTGGGACAGGCCCCAGTACCACAAGCATGTGCAAAAGTTCCTCGTCTATTACTCGATAAATGATGAACAGCCTGAACAAGATACGCTTGAGCAGGACGCGCTTTCCTTCAAAATTCAAAAATTAGCAGCTGGAGTACATGTTAGATTCTGGATCGTCTCAATAACCATGACTGGCAGTGACCAAACCTCACAAGTAGTCGAATTCACAACGACCCCAACGCTAGGCGACGTGATCCGCGTTGACAGCATCAATCCTGGCGGCGTGGTCAACATTACCCTCCCCTTTGCGTCTTTTGGAAGTGGCGTCAGTCCTACTCGCGTTTCCATAATCGTTACTAAACGCGGCGACACGCGGCCAGATGATTTGACGCAAGAAATATTTTCATCGACGGGCGAAGAAGAAAATGAACCGTTCGCTTGGATAGTCGCGCAGTGGAGATATGAAGAGTTCATGAACCATTTCGCTGGGAAACCTTTTGTCATCGGCGGCGGCGGCCAAACGCAAGGAATTGAAAACAAAAATCTACCTCCAGGTGTCTTTTACGCATTCGTTAGACTTCACTTTCGAAACGCAGTGAACAACTGGAAACACTCCTCGACGCGCCTTTCTCAGCCCATTCATGTCATCGCGGAAGCTGGCAGCTTGATCAGCACCACCACTGAGCTTGGCACAATAATCATCGCTGCAATGACACTCGCTTTCGTTTTCATTTCGGCAATCGTCTTCTTCGTTATTAAAAGACGGATGAGTGGGGATAAGCCGTATCTTAGTGGTATCAAACGATCAGATGAGTACCGTGCATCAGAACACGTCAGTCCTGTCAAGGCTCCCTCTAATCACTCCCTGAGCAAGCAAGCGACCGAGTTGAGCTCAAAACTCGACGCATTGAAGGCGAACGGCGGACTGAAGCTGCACGACGAGTGGCATCTAATCCAGGCGTCAGAAGAAATGCCAGCACATGCGCAGCAAAAAGCTCTGGACAAGTGCCGATACGGCAATTCAAATTGCCCCGATCACTCCCGCGTCCAACTCAAGAGCGGCGAGTTCATCCATGCCAACTGGATAGAAATTGACCCAAGTGAAAAAGCGATTGCAACTCAAGGTCCGGTTAAAATCAAACTATGTTCTAATTTTGCTAAAACAAAATACGGTACATAACGATGACTATTTTTTTGATATTTTTATCCGTCACAAAGGCCCACTAGAGAACACAATAGCAGATTTTTGGCAAATGACATGGGAGAACAACGTTTCCTGTATTGTGATGCTTTGCGAGCTGGAAGAGCGCGGCAGGAGCAAATGCGTTCAGTACTGGCCAGAGAAAGACATGGGCGATGCGCATTACGGCTCAATAACTATTTCGTTGCTTGAAGAGTCTCATCTCGCGTTCTGGTCGATCTCGCGGCTCAATTTAGCAAATGGAAGTCAAACGCGCGAAGTAAACCAGATTCGCTTCCACGGCTGGCCAGATTGCGGAGTGCCCGAATTTCCAGCGCAATTTTTGGCTCTGCTTGAAAGGATTCCAGGCGAAGATGTGCGAAAAGGGCCAATCATTGCGCACTGTTCAGCTGGGCTAGGAAGAACGGGATGTCTACTTCTCGCCTTGGCGATGCTAAAGAGGGCGAATAAGAGTATGAGCATTGAGCCTGTTGAATTGCTGAAGAGCATGCGCGTCGCGAGACCTGGTTTAATACAAAGTGAAGAACAATACGTTTTTGTCGTCGAATCCGTTGGTAAGATTCTCTCCACTTTATCCAAGAAAAAATTAAACACTATCTCTAGTTGAAGCCCTTAGTTCTTGCAACTTGGAATTCGGGACTCAAATCCAAGCGCGCGAAATTCCAAAAACAATTGAGCGACTGAGCAATGTCGATGCTGCTGGCGCGACTGGATTCGATCAAGAGTTCAAACGACTTCAGCTCATGCCGAAAGGGCGCGTTCACGCACAAGGTATCAACCTGAATACAATATTCGGAGCTCATTGTTGATTTATAGCGGCGAGCTTGGCTTGCAACAAGAAAAAGAACAGACTGGTGAATGTTCTCCCTTACGATAGCTCGAGAGTCTACCTTCGTCCTATCCGTGGCATTGAAGGCAGCGACTATATCAACGCTTCTTTCATTGATGGCTATAAGGAAAAAGGTAAAAAAAAATAAATGAGGTACAGTGATCAACATTTCAAGGCGCGTACATCGCCACCCAAGCCCCAATGTCAAACACAAGCGATGATTTTTGGCGGATGATCTGGGAGAACAACGTAACCATGATAGTAATGCTTACACAACTCAACGAACTTGGCCGCGAAAAGTGCACAAAGTAATGAATCTTTTTAAAGTTAGGAAAACTTAAACTTTTTAAGGTACTGGCCGGAAGGCAAAAAAGCCCGGTATACATATTACATCGTCGAATTTACCAGCGAATTCTGTTGCGAAGGATTTGTCATGCGGTAATTCCACAACCCAAACTTTCTTTTTTAAAATTCGTTCTAGGGAATTTCTGATGACAGATGCGCGCGACGGAACCTCCCGAACAATTCGCCAGTTTCACTTTGTCAGTTGGCCAGAAGGCGCGGAAGTGCCCTCTCATGCTGATAACTTTATTGATCTCATCGGACAAGTAGAATGGCAAGTATAAGCAGATAATTAAAAAAAATTTTAGGTTCACAAGACGCGAGAGCAATTTGGAGTTGTTGGGCCCATTTGTGTCCATTGCTCGGCGGGAGTCGGGAGAACAGGCGTTTTTATCGGCCTCACTGTGATTCTAGAGCGTCTTCGATGTGAAGGAGAGGTTAGTTGAGAATGAGAGTGTCTAGCAATCATCGACTATTCAGGTTGACATCTTCCAAACAGTGAAGCTGATGCGTTGCCGGCGACCGGGAATGATACAGACGGCGGAGCAATACCAGTTTATTTACCGCGCCACACTTGAATACCTCCAAAACTTTTACCTCGGCGGCCCTTGAGCAGAGCCCCTTTACTTTTCCAAAAACTGACCCTACCTTTATTTATTGTACAAAACTGCAGCAGTCAGCTGAACGAGCTAAATGCCCAGATTAATGAGCATACTTCAACTTTACGGATAAGTATTTCTGCCTCTAGAAAAACGAACTGAAAACTAATAAACAAACTCAATTTATATCGCAATCAACGATGATTCTTTTCAAATATAAAAGGTCTTTTTCGAAATTCTCTAGAAAGAAATTTATTTTTAAAGGCTTTCCGATTTTCAATTTTTTCTCAAAAAGTCAGAAAATATGAGCCTGAGCGCGCGAAAGACGAACATCATAAAAAAGGTATTTAAAATTACGCATGTAAAATAAAATTCCTGCCGCAATTGGAGAGTGCCGCACAATTGTTAAAATTTAATACTCTTGTGAGATCCGAATATTTTTCTCTCGCTGAGAATGAGAATTTCTATCGAGACGTAACTTTTGTGGAAAAATTTGGGAAAGGAATGGATAAGGCCGTCAGGTCTCTTACTTTCGCTAAACGTTGGAAGGCGGTAAAAACCCTAACTCGAACGCTAAACTCATAATTATTTGTGACATTCATTAGGAAAATAGGTATTCAATGGCTTCTCTTGACTTTTATACTGAAAATTTATGATGATGATCAAATGATAATCATTCATTTCGTAATTTTTAAATCTGCTCTTTAAAAAAATGATAAATGATGGTCACGTTGCATTCAGCGGACGGAAGCTCAAGTGAATCGCGATGAAATCGACACTTACTTCCCAGCGCGGCATTTTTCAACTCCACCGCAGGTAATTTCCTTTTCTCCATCAATCTGTCAGCGAGTTAAACTAGCCGCCGTTTTCGAAGGAACGAAAATTACTTCTTCTTCTTTAAGGATCGTCCCCGCGCTATTGTCATCGACGTAGAGTCCACAGATGCAAACCAAAATCAGACTTTCTTTAGGAACGGCTTTTAGTACTTGAAAGTACAGTTAGCCCTAAAGCTGCACCAGTAAACACACTTAATCACATTAAACGTGGAAAACGCAACGCAACGCCATTTTACGCAATTTACCCTCAAATATATATCCTCTCGAAATTCTCCTAAAAATGTGATCTAAATCTTATTTCATAAGCAGTTATCCCGGAAGACATTCAGCAGTAGATCATATTTAGGCTTTCACGGTGAAACTTTCACCTGAATCTGGGCTTGGCAACATGCGTACAAAACCTGAGTCAGTGTCTGAAAGATCTACAATGATAAGCCGTAAAGTGGCTTCGCCGAAACTTAGAAATATATTGGAATCGTAATTCTGCGACGCCATTTTTTTAGGGGAGATCTTTCGGACCCTCACTCATGTTTTCTACATAGGTTGCCGAGCCCAGACCTGAAGAATGTAGAAACGGTTTGAAACTAAGGAGTAGAATCTTAAAAGAAGCTCAGAAAAGTCACGCTGGAATCCTCTCCATCCTCAAAATTATGTATCCGGGTCAAAACATTTCGGAGAAGGTGCAAGCTATCGAATTCGAAAACGCTAATGTGATCGCCAATTCGAACAACAAAGACGAACGCTGGATCATTGAGGTACTTTACTCTTTTTGAATTTAATGACCAAGCAAGTAGACAATTATATTTGGGCATGATTATTTCATTAGCGTTTGGGGTTTTGTACACATAATGCCAATTAGAAATGATTATTCTCGCTGTGTATACATAAACACTGCTCCACATTGCTAACGCCGCTTTATTTTAAGAAGTTTTAAAGAAGGTTTTTGAAATGCTTATCCGATTAAAAATTAACTCAAATTAATGGAAAAATGAGAAAAATACAGCTTGTGTCTATTAAATCAAGTTTTTAAAAGGATAAAGTTAACATTCTGATAATTTACCAAAACAACCAGCAATCAAATCGCCAAATTTGAGTTCAAAAATTACTGTTATTCTCGTAGTTGTTCATCCTACATTCGGTAACCTTGGTGGAAAACCTGAGTAAGGCTTTGAGACAGCATTAAAGAAAAGCTCTTTCAAAGCCTGACTCAGGTTTTCCACACATGTTGCTGAGCCTAGAGTTCATCTGATAAATATGCATGGGGTTCTCTTATTGAAAGTAGATCTGGTGGTTACGACCTTAAGGTGTTCTGATTAACAGCATCCGGATATACGTTATCGGTAAGATTGGCCGACACATGTCCCTTCCTATTTTGACATGAGCATTTGCGAATTAAGGCTCCTCGAAACGTTTCCGTTCGTTTCTGTCCGTATTCGGTGTTTAAAAGATTTCTTGTAGGCAAAAGACTTCATCTCAAGAAACAAGATCTTCAACGAAATCGAGCAGCATTTCCCAAATAGGGACAAGGAAAGAAGCTCACTTTGAATATCACTATTATTCTTTTTAGCATTTTTTGCCGTTTCTTTCAGAAAATTTTTGAAATAATTTAACAAGGAAACGGCAAAAGAGCTAAAAGCAAAAAGTTGAGCCTTGAAAGACTGATGTGCGAGTGCGAATGTACAGTGCTGTGCGCGACGAGGCAGGGTTAAAACTGAGCGAAATTTGGACGACGACAGTTTGTGATTTTGCCGCAGTTCTTAGGTGTTTTATTTTGATTGGAAAAATTCCAGCTAGATAAATTTCGCGTCAGAGTAACCCGCGAAGGAGTACCGAAGATTCCTCAGGTTCGCCGGAATGCAGGAAAAGCTCAAGGACCAGCGGTACGAGAGATCTTCTCGACGCCTTGCATAAGAAGCTTAATTTATTTTCTTAAAAAGTGTCTAATTGTAGCGAGCTGCTTCAAGGTAGTTGAAGGTAGATTACGCACTCTGTCAAACGTTCCCGGTAATATCGGAGACGAACGGTAAATTGCGTATATTTGATTCTCAGATTAATTTAACGCGGCGGTAATTGTCGATCTCTTTCTCTCACCGCTGCTCAGGACTACATGCTCTGCGGAAGAATGGGCCACCACTAGAAGAAACGCTCAAAAAGATCTCACTTTCAGTATTATTATTAATTTTTTGCTGAATATAAAATATCGAACACGAATTCCAAACAAAAAAGGACTTGACAAATTAATTAAAAAAACAGAACTATAATTGGCCTCCTTGATAAATGTTAATTGTTGAGTTAGAAAATGGTCTTCTTTGCAGTAGTTAACGGATGGAGCAATTATCAAGCTATAAATTGTCCGATCAATTAGAAACATTTGTTCATAACACGTCACCGAAACTCGATTGGCCTTGTTTTTCATAATTGCTTTCTTTGTTTTGGTGCCAAGCTTTTAGACCGTTTAAATCCATTCTAGCCTGCGTGCATATAAATACGGCCTGCTGCGAACTTGCTGTTAGGTAACACGGAAGAGAACATTTTTAAGAATTTTTATTGGGTGCAAAGATGGTTTCCGGGACGTACTCTCTGAGAAATACGGTCCACAATGAATCGCCTCTTAGCTCATGAAAAAGTATATTTTAAAAAGAGTTTTATATTTGACAAGTTTACGATTTTTAAGATTGGTTCTTGGGGGAACAAAGAATTAATTTGCACCAATTAATTAGTCATTCTAGTTGTGTTGGGTGGTCCTGGCTATTGCGGAGAATTTTACAACTAGTGGGTGCGAGTGTTTACTGTATTGTTACTGTATTTGAGGGCCTTTACTACAATATTTTACAAAATTCGTTTTGACTGTTTTCGCGCGAAGCAAAAGCGAAACATTTTGTAACTTGCTGGGATTCGACCCCACGCGGGTCATAACCAAAAAAATCATCGGGAAGAACGGAGCTAGCCCCATTCTTGAGCTTTTTTGAAAACGACGGATTCATGGGAGAAGAGCTTACGTCCTGGACTAGGCTACAGGTATTGGCAGGCTGCCTGTACCTCGAACACTGGTAAGGGTGGTTGCAGGAAGACCCTTTTAAGGGCCCCCCGCGCGGTCTAAATCTGCGCCGAGCTGCGCGTCTTCCCGCGCAGCCCGACTCAAGTACAAAAGGTTAACATTTTCATTCTTTTCGCGTGATAGTAGTGCTCATTTAGTTTCTTTTGTTTTCTTCGGTTGATACTTTCGGCGAAAAATCTTCTCTCGGGCTGTTCCACCTTCGAAGTCGTTTTCAGCTGCTGCTCGTGTTTTTGCGAATGATTTATCAAATTTTATGTACAGAGTTGTTCTTTTTTGTTTTGAGAATAAAACATTGTTGAAAAGAGTTGAAATGGTGGATTGTTTAGATTGTCCTAGAAAGATTATTATAGAGTCAAATGGTTACCTTGAGGTACAGCATTTTCTCGGGTTGAGGAAGGTATTTTTCATCTAAAATTGAAGTTAGCATTTTTATATAAAAAAATAGATTTTATTAAAAAAGTGAGTTTGAATGTCAACTTTTCTTCGCATTTCTATGCACAGTTTTACACTTGATTGATTTAATATTCGTATTAAAGGTACATTATTACAATCTCGAAACGCTTAAACAAATATTTCACTAAATCTGGATTCATGCTATCCTCTTACGGCTCATACTAAAACATTCATTCTATAAACTCATAAAACCGCACAAAATCTTGTTTAAGAAAGTACCTGAATCGCAGATATCAAAATCTATTGCTGAGATCTTCATTGATGTTTTCTTTCATCCTAGGAAAAGGTTTTAGAGTTGGAAGATCTTCCTGAAATTGGCAGCCCAATTAAATAAAAATATTTAATTGACTAAGGGTGAAAGCTGTTTTCTTTTGAAAATCTCTTTTTTTTCTCCATTGGGCGAGTGTTTAATCTCTTGTTTTAAAAAATGATAATTGTCTTTTTTTTCTTGCTTCTTTGGTAGCTGATTTTCTTACGTGAAGTTAATCTCTTGAAAACGCTCCTTTCGGAGGTTGAAGTTGGTTTCTTTCGTGTGTTTCTTCGCATGACATATTCTCTGATTGTATTTCAAAAAACTAGGGTCATTTTTCATTTTTTGGTGAAAGGTATCAGCTCCGCAATATCTCGAAGCGCCGAACGGCCAGGTCCAGAGCGCTCGAAAAAATTACAGGGACATGATCCAATACCGAAAAATGCGCCATTTTTTCTTATATATGGAGCGGGCGGCGACTGGCCTCGCGAGCGCCCCCTGAGCCGTGGTGACTCGAAGCGAGGGCGCCAGTGAGCCACGCAACGCCGCGCTGACCGCTGACCGTCGTGACCGACCGTCGTAAAAACAAAAGCCCAAGTACCAACACAACCACGCGCAATACAACCCCAGCTATGCCCGCTGCAATCTGACTTATCAAAATCACTTTCGAAGGTGAAATCTCGATTCTATCATTTATAAAATCATCAACGAATCCTCAGGTAAGACTACCTCCGATACCGTCGCTTTCAAGTTGACTTTTCTTGCAGACTCAAGATTGTGACACCCTTATTTTCTCTGCTCAAAAAACATTTAGGGAGGCTGCGTTGCCCGTATTGTAAACCATCTTCAAAATTCTTTTCATGAATATTTATTACCACATTTTTAATAATAAGTGACGACTGTTATTCTAATTATATTATAAACGATTAGTTCTTTATTATATGTTTTAACAAAATTTTATTCGAATAAAATTATTAAGGAAACTATTTTTGATAAGATGTTATGAGTTAATGTTATTTTGTGAATGTTATCTGGCACTCGGCGAGGATTTACAGTGATCGGGCGACGATAGTTCTGAATAAACTCTATTTACAAGACAGATCAGCTCAACCCAAAATATTTCACCGAATTTCGCCAATGCTAGATGATCCACCTTTCCCCATCCAAAAACTCATCTCAGCAAGAAAAGAACACGACAAGGGTTTTTTTCAAAGAAGAAAGTTGTAAAATGAGCAGGCTCAATTTTTCGCACGCTATTGAATGTGAAAATTAGTGGTGTTTTGGGCTTCATGAAAATTGTTTTTTTTTCTTGCTAAATCAAGAAGAAAATTGTAGAATCGACAAACGCAGCTAGGATTTTAAAGTCAAAACTTCAAATTAAATAAGATAGTCCATTTTGCAGGTGAAACAAAATTCAAAAAGAAAGCTCTTCGTTTTCGTCGGCTTCGGTTGAACAGGGAGAGGTCATAAAATATTTGTGCGGCGTATCCTGGCTGCCCGCCGCGTGCAAAAATTACAGAAGATAGCGATCGCCATGCAATTTCAGGAAAAACACTGGAAGTTCATTTTCAGCTTCGCTCAGCACGATTTTATTCGACCCTGAAAGCTCGCAGTTGGAGTTTTGAAGTGCTAGAATGTCTTGCTTTCCTCCAACAGGCGTAGTTACATAAAGTGGAAAGCAAGGGAAAATACGCAAGGAAATACAGAACTCTCAAGCGGTGAATAAATCTGTTCTGAAGTCACGTGGTCTCGTCGAAAAACTTTCTTTCGCAAACGATTGATCTATTTGCCGCCTTAGCTCGACAACCAGAGTAGAAAACCTGAGTCAGGGTCTTCCCTAGAATTTGAAAATTGATTGAAAAGTTAAATTTGCGACGCGGCTTTTCATGAAAGATCTTTCAAACCCTGACTCAGGCTTTCAACACAGGTTTTTGAGTCTAAATTACAACGATACAAAAAAGGGAGGTACAGTAAATTGGTTGAACTTACGATGATGGTGCTCTAGTTGTAAATCTGTTTCAGAGTCCGTTTGAGCGTGGAATATCTCCGAAAACCGCCGGTGGCACGTCACGACGGAATTCGGCCACTTCTACCAGTTCAAAGGGACATTTTTTCTAAAACTTAAATTGACAAAATTTCTCGCTCCAATTTTCCCCGGCTACTTGTTAAATTACTTCTTTTTTTGCCAGTAATAATCTTGAAGCTGTTTCTTTTCTTTCAGCTGCTTATTTCATCTTCCACGTGACTTCAGAAAAAACATAATTCTGAAAATAAAGACTGTGACACGACTGTAGAAAAACTTTACATTTTGTAAATATTTTATATATGAATTTTACGCCTATTGCCGCACACCTTTCCTGTTCTTCTATCTACGCGCTGACCTGATTCCAATCGAGGGAGTGACGACCCGCTGATTCGAATCATTGACCAACTGACCCACTTTACTCAGCTGATTTTACGCTTGACACAGTTCTGACCCTTTAAAAGCGACTCTGCCAAGACAAAATTATTCAATTTCACAATAAAACCAATCGAAAGGTTCAAATTTCTCTTTGCTTTTCTACAGACGCATCAGACTGTATTTGCTGGAAAAGAAAGACTGAAGCAGTGAAAATTTGAAAAAATGAAGATTCGCTGGAACGTGTTTTTTATTGCATAAGCCGGATATGTACAGGCAGAACTGGGCAGGCGCTAGAAATAACATACAGGGTCGCGAGTCAATAAATATACAGTCGACTTCGTAGTCCACATTTCGTCTTTACTTTAACATTGGATGGAGAAAAAGCTCGACCTTCAGAGGAACAAAATTAACGTCTTGGCTCAGCAACCTGTGTAAAAAGGCTGAGTCTGGGTTCTGAAAGATCTTAAATGAACACGAATTCGCATTTTACCATTATTAATGATAATTAACTTCTCATTCTATGTAAAATTTTGGTTCAAAATAAAGAACCTTCTCTGCCTTTGAGTAATGATCTTTCAGAACCCTGTCTCGAGTTTTTTACAGAGCTTGCCGAACCAAGAATTAGGTTTGAATAGGCTTTGTGTATCTCCCTTAGTAAAAAAAGGTGCGATTGCTGAAGTGGGGCTTGATTTAAAATATTTAAATTGCGCCTTGTTGAGAATAGTTTCGATCCATTCCTGGTGGCTCACGGAATTCGAGGCTGTTGCTGGACGTGGGAGAAGATCGACGGGAACAGAACCCTGAAAATTAAAAAGAAAGAAGTGAACACGAGTTTGGTTTCCCGCCGCGGGAATTCGTGTTTATGCATTTTTGGGGGGCTAAAGACCCCCCTTTGCGCGATTTAAGGGGAGCTACTTGAGAAACGTGTGCCAGAGAAGTTATCTGTTTGTGTACGCCGCTTATTATCTACCAGTAATAACTCGCTGATCCTGTCTGCCAGACATTCGACAGTAGCTTATCTTGGATCCTTTTGTCACCGAAATTGCAGGACGGCTGGCATAATTCGAGCGAGCGATTTAAACTGGATTAGAAACGAAACTAATTTGTATTTACTCGGAAGCGCTTTTGGAATTGAAATTGACCGCGTTGTGACTTGTCGATTCCAAAAACGACACGTGACGGCCGCTCACCTTTGTGTTCGAGTCGCGTTCCGACAAAGCAGGATACCATACGCGCGCTCTGATCCTCTGCGTCTGAAACAGTTTTCGTCAATTCTAATTCACCAGAACAACCTGTACGTTCACGCGCAATTTTTGGATGTAGAAAAGAAGCTCTAGAGCGACGGCAAAGTAATTGCGCAAAAAATAAAGCACGCGAAGCTTCTTTTTAAACCCTCGAAACCGGATCTATCTGAAAATTATTGACGCTAGCTATTTTCTTGCTTCTCGCTCAAAGCGCAAAAGTCAATTGTCGCTACTTTTGGTGTTTTATCCAAAGAATGGGCGGAAACGTGTCAAAATGCAAAACATAAGCAAATGGTGCCTTTGGCTCTTTACCTGGATTATCCCATTGCGCTCATTCGGAACTATATTCGGAAAACAGCTTTCTTTGGGTTTTAGATTATTTTGTTAGCTTTCACTTTTTGGGCAGAGATAAATTCTCTAATTACAGTGGGCAATACTTTAAAGACAACGTCCTTACAGTTGCCCTGCTGAAATTCTATTGTGTCTTTACCGTATTTATCGGCGGAGCAACTCCTTTATATACAAAATCTTATCACGTGTTTATTTTAGCGCGCGTTGTTGCTCTTCCCATTGTCGCTCAAAAGTGGAAGGGCGGGGCAAGATGGACCTTTCCCGTTTGCTCCATCACTTGTCAATTGAATACCGTCCTAGCCAAGTTACTGTATGAATTTACGAATCGATGACCCTTCCTGCCGGTCATTTGCGGCTCCTTGACCCAAGATAGCGAGTGAGCAACAGCTTGCGACGGGTCCTCACCTGAACAAAAAAATAAAACAACGTGAGTACTTGTACCTAAACGGAAATTCCAAACCATCTCGCTAGACCAAACTCTACGAAGCCGCAAAACTTCGTCCACGAATTTTTTTCACAATATATTTATCAAAAAAAATTAATAAAAAAACTTGAAAAGACAAATCTTTTTTTATTTTTATCGGGGAAATTTCGTTGGTTGAATGTTTTCTTTTGAGCTAATTAGTGTTTGCGTCTATGGGCGCTTCTTTCCCAGACTTACGAAATAGTGAATTAACTTTCATTTTCTATTTTTTTGAAAATGATCGAAAACGCTGTTGTGGAAATAGCAGGGGCGACGTCAAACGCGACCGCGAAATTACTCCTACACCCGTGGTCAAAGGTCTTTATAAAATGAGAATTTGTGGCTTTGCCGGCGAAAAAATGGCTAGTCTTACAGTAAACTTTGTACTCTTGTTGTTGGAAGTGATCGAGGAACACGGTGTTAGAAGATCACCCACGGTTCTAATTTGGAGCCTTGTGGCTAGTTATTCAATCACTAGTTACAGTATGAACCTTTTACTATTGAATAGAGAAACGTATTTTTTCGGTCCTTGTTAAGTTTATAAAGACTAATCTTTAAAGAAAAAGACGCAATAGTCACTCAACTAATCACGGCCGAGCGATGATAAAAGAAAAATAATATTTTGGGGATTTACCAACTGGAGTGTAGTACACGATGACGCTCTGTTGCTCCGCCAGATCGGAAGAAGATGCGCCGGTGTCGTCTTATCGGGGATGAAACACGTGACCAATTTCTTTTTCATTTTCACTTTTTCGGCCTCATTGGCTCAATGTTTTCATTCAACGAAAAGTTGAGGGTATCTTTTTGTGTTAAAAATTCGATTACTTGAGTAAAGCGGCTTCCGAAATTACGCGATAAAAGATTGAGAGCCGAAATTATGGGATCATCCCTTCCGCGGGACCTTGAATAGTAGAGTTACGTATACAGGCTTAAAAGAGCCTCAACGTTCAGGTTAAAAAATCTGCAATTATGCAACGAGAAACGACTAAAGAGATGACTCTTAGAGTTAGTCTGAGAAATATACTAGTCTTCAGATAAGAAAGACTTTAGATTCTAAAGTTTAGAATGCTCCGATTGCTCCTTAGGGTGTTAAATAATATTTAGGGGGAGGTTGCGTGGTGTTTGTCGTCCCCTGGTTAAAAGTGCGTCGAGGTTGCGGATGTAGTCGATGGCGAGGCGGAGAGTTTCGACTTTGGAATGTCGCCGGTCATTCCGCGCGTAGGGCACCACTTTTCGAAGTTTTTCGAACCCTGAAAAGCCGCATCAAAGCAAATCTGTAATCTACCACGTAAAAACGACCAAATTGCAAAAATACTCCAGACATTACATTTTTTACGCTACCTTTGTTGATGACCTTCATTCTGCTTCGTTCGCGCTTGTTTGCGGCTATTCGCTGGCGGCTTCGGTTTGCTAGCCGCGGACGGCGGTTTCCTTTCTTGTTGCTCGAGCCGAAATCTTCCTCCATGTTGTCGTCACTTTCGTCGGACATGTTCGAGTTGCTGGACCAGTCCCATTCCATCGCAGTCGAACTTGCATGCAAACTAAATATGAAAGTTTTCCTTTTCATTTATAAAATTATTTATTTCAATTGCCAATCAAATTGTTATATCCACATCTTTATTAATAAAAAAAAATTTATCGAACTTGTGCACTAGGAAATTTTAGCCCAATTAACCGAAAAAAGAAGCTGTTTTTAGAAGTAGTATTTTATTATCCAAAGGTCGCTAAGGATAGCCCCTCACTGGGTGGCTCTGTATCCGAAATCCGGGGCGCGGTCAGACCACCTAACGTACGCGAAGAGAGGAAGAGGCCCGTGTATTTTTCAAAACCTGCTTTTTTAGTTAAAAACCTTGATTTTCAGTTTTACATCAGCTATCTTGGAAGGTGTCGTTTTCTAACTGGCATCTTTTATTGAAAAATTTTTATTTAACTTGAACTTAGAGAGCCATTTTCTTTCTTCTGATCGAGCTTCTTCCAAAAATGTTTCATTTTGGCTCGCAACTAAGAACAACAAAGCACAATCAGCTGCTTCGAGTCTGTCAGTAATTAATTCTTGCGCGCGTTTAGAGCTGTCATGTCAATTAGACGAAAAATATAACAGATTTACCCGCTTAAGATAATAAAAGGTTTCGACTCAAAACATAACCTTTTTAGTCGTCTAAGGCTCTGACTCAGGTTTTGGACTCAGGTTGCCGGCTCCAGTCAGGAATATTTTAGAGCGCCATGGCCGATGGTAAAATAGTGTTCACCCACATCGCGATAATTGGCGATATGAAGCTAGGTACTAATACCGCCACGTTCTAAACAGTCCAGAAGAGTTGCTATCTACTCGATAAGTTCGCCGTATTCTTTCTTTTATATCGCTATCCGTTTTGTGAGGTCGAAGATAGCCGTGGTTTTCGCGGTTTTTTTCCCGCCCAAGCACCCGCCCCGTATCATCGAGAAAAAAGTCAGTCTTACCCGAGCTGGTCGCGCGCAGTCTCTTCCCAGTCTGGATCATTTGGGTCAGCAGTGGGGATGGGGATCAGTTCGTGCTCCGCTTCTGGGTCTTCTTGGATGGGAACGCAACTGAACAATTTATGAACGTTTTTGGTCGCGGAAAAACCGATTCTCGTTCAGCTCTTTCAGACCCTTTTCTACACAGGTTGTCGAGCCCTTGTTTTAGGTATTTAAAAAAATGGTAGAACGTGTGTGTCTGTTTTCAATATTTTCCATAAATGATAAAATTGGGATAATAATTTATGCAATCTGAAACACGTTTTTGCGCCAAGCCTGGCAAAAATTAATTAATTTCCTATTATCGTGTCCTCGCCATGTGGCGGGCGTTATCGTAAAAGAGTTTATTCTAATTGAATATTTCCCATCTTCGCTTTAGAAGACGGCTCCACGCGGCGAACATTGCCAAACCTAGCTACTTGGCACCAGCAAGCCAACAAACAGACAACATTAGTTGTGACTCACTTCGACTCTTATCCCAATTTATCTACGTATCTTTTTGCACGAATTGCCTGCCCTTAGCTCCAAACAAAAATTCTAGGTCAACAATTTTCGGAGGTTTTTATTTTCTATTTTCTCGGCGGAAAAAAACTGGAAAGGTTGAAAATCGCCATTTATAAGTTCTTTTCCAAGTTATTAAGAAAAACTTAAATATCCCGCTATTCGAAATTGAAAGCCGCAAAACAGAAGTTCAGCTGCTTCGCTAACCATTCTCGACGAGGTCAATTCGCGTAATGACCCTTGTCGCGCGGCGCTTTAGAAAGAAGCCAAATTTTGGCTCACTTCGGACTCAACAGATTTCCGAAAGGATCAAAGCCAAAATCAAAATTGACCAAAATGACGGCACAAGAATCATCGCATAAGAATCTAGCTTTTTTCTCTTTCTCCTAAATTCCGAATTCTTTGAAGTAAACTTTATTACAACTACATTAGTAGACCTGTGTTCTGGACTCGGCAACCTGTACAGAAAATCTGAGTCAGGTTCTGAAGGAGCGAGAATGAAAAGCCGCGTAGCGGCTTTTTAAGAAATGAAGCCGCAAAGTGACTTCGTAAGAATTGATAACGCTTCGAAGCTTTTCATCAAAGATCTTTCAAACATCTGCTCAGGTTTTGAACACAGGCTGCCGGAGAAGTGATTTTGAATGCAAGTTGAAATTTTTGATAGTTTGAAATTTGAGATACCAGGAAAAGGGAATTTGAAAAGAAGCAATCACGTCAGGACGGATTTGCGTTTTGTGGAGTTACCTTTGATGCGGATGATCGTCGAGGGGCGCGTAATCCGGCGGATAGTCGTACTCCAACTGCACCTGAAACGTGAACTGAAATTTTATCTTATCATTTTCCAGAAGCTCCTAAATTGTTTACACGCCCTCTCGTAATTCAATGCCTTGTTGAACTTTCGCCTTGAAACCATTTTTAAAATATGAAAAAATAAATGCAGCAGGCGGCGAAGTTGAGTGAATCTTGAAAATTAAAATAACGAACATTCCTAGACGCAGGGCGAGTTCGCAGGACGCCCCCGTGATTGATAGAAGCCGAAATTATTTCATCTCAACCTTTCTATTGAAACGACCACAAGGCGAAAATATTTTCTTCATTTAGATATTTTCACGCTAACTGTAGTACTACACGCGCGCTGTTTACAAACAACCGCCGAGCACCTTTAAAATTGAAATGAAGACATAAAAAAAGCTGGTTTTAAAAAAAGCTGCACTTTTTCAAAATATAAATGCAGAAAACAATTACTTTTTCCCACAAGTTTGTAGCATGTTGAATTTGAAAAACGCATCTTTTAAAGAATTTAACTATTTTCAGACAAATATCTAGATCACCAGAAAATAAGACGATAAAAGCATGAGCTCGGTAACCTGTTTCGAAAACCTGAGTCAGGATCTCAAAGAGCTTCAATGAAAAGCCGTGTATGGGCTTTTTAAAAACGAAGCCGCTTTGAAAAGTCTTTGGTCTTATTCGTTTTGTTTATTTTTTAGAAATTTTAGATTTGGGTTTTTAGAGGAACCAGATAAGTGTGCAGCTTCTTTTTGGTTTGATAAAAAAGGACTTGACTGTTTTAGGGAAAAGTCAGTGGATTCGACAAGGTTCTTGCTCTTTCTTTTATTTAAACTTATTAAAGAAGACTGTTGAAGTTGGTTTGAGCTGTTGAGTATTTATTATGGGATAAGTGCGGGGTGGTTTTCATTTCCGCACGTGGCTGGGTTCGTTTGCTTGAGTAATAGGCTGAGGAGAAAAATAAATTCACTAGGAGTAACGTGACCACGTGAGCAGTTTATCGCTGCTGCGTTTCCTCGAAGGCGCAGAAGCGAGAATTGCGACTAAGTGCTAGAATTCACGATTCCCCAAAAAATGCAGGGCGTATAACACATCCTTTGTCTACATTTAAATTGGACCGACGCATAATTAAAAGAAGAAGGCGCGCGCTAACCTAATTCCCGAATACGCTACTTTCTCATTTCTAGCTTTTTTCAACTAAGCAAGTCAAGTTGTGGCCAATTTCTGTTATTTCCAAACAGCGCTTTTTCTTTGATTTTCTAAAAATGCTGTTTATTCTTGAAACAGGCGAAATCGTGTTTTCCTGTTTTTGGCGGCGGAAATTTAGCAGGCTCAGTAATAATGCGTATTTTCAACGTGACACTTTAATAAATCAAATGAACAGCAATTACTTTATAATTGACAACAACGACTTCGTTAACGCCTGATCAATGTAATCAGACAAAGTGTTTTTGTGAACAAAATAGTTCAAAACAAACAGAGCTAAATCGGCTGCAGATTATTGACGATAATACCCTTTCAAAGATTGCCATAATCATTGTCTCACTTTACCGCTAAGTTAGCCTTTATTTTCATTCCCAATTATGGAACTTCAGACTGATGCTTTTTAAGACTGCCCCGCCAAATACGATTTTCTAAGCTAGATTTATATCTTATTTGATATTTTTTATTATAAAGAACGTGTTCTTTTGTTTTAGACTTAGTTGAGCGTGGGGTTGCCTATCTGTGAATTCTTTGGGAGCGCAGCAGTGATAAAAGCGGCTAAACCCTTCACTATCATATTAGTAAGGACGAATTTAAGCATTTACCGATATGTCGCAGGCATCCGGCTTAGACAGCTCCGCCAGCCGTTCACCAAGTGGAACTTCGACACCTTCCAGCTTAAAAGACACGCATCAGATACACATCAGATACATCTATTAATCTATATCGTACAGTTCCGCTAATAAAGTCTGCAAATAAAATAATAACTTAAAGTTCAACAGTTGACACTTTTTTGCGAAGTGTTGAGTGATTACCTGGCTCGTGAATGTGCCCCAATTGTTGGGGTTAGCTTCGTGCTCGTAGATGCCGGTGTTGGAGTGAAGATGAAATTGAGACTGGGCCTGTTGATGTTGTTGGAGAAGCGAGCTGAATTTATTTTACAATTTTATGAAATTTATAAAAGTATGACGCGCGCCCTTTTAACTCTATCAACTGGTACACGTGTTATCCCCATAAAACACTGATGAGGAACTAAAGCCGAGAGTACCATGAAAAACACGTTTATTTTGGATTCCCGGCGTAGCAAGTTCTACTCTTACGTAACGAAGACTAGTCTTTTTTCGAATTTTAAAAGAAATAGGAGCAATTATTGTTGGGCCCATGGTATGATTAAATATTAGGGGAAACGACTTTGATGAAAAAAAAAGAATTTGGTAAAAGACAAGTTTCTTTTTGATAAAAAAAGTGGTGCTATATATCAAATAAGTTAGATGCTCTGTTAGAATCGTGTGTGCTTGACGCCGTTTTTTCCTTTGTGGCCACGTCTGGGCCGTTTTGGCCAAAACAGGTTAATTTTTGTCTTTTTTATTGAAGCGCGCGTGTTTACACCGCTTGAAGACGGAAACATGAACAAACGAGATCGACACGATCTCAGCCCAAAATACAGCTTCAAAAAAAACGTTACGTTTTACTCGCCAACAGGTACTTTTATGATCTTTAATAACGACATCGTGGAGGCAAAATAAAAAGCTTTTTTTATTCTTTTACACAAAAAGTAGGGCTTGAGCTCAACGAAAAGCTCAACTCAAAGTTTGAAGCTCACTCGAAACTGGACTGCGTCTTTGTCAAAACAATAAGCTAATAATAACGCAGAAAGCGTGTTTGCGGCCCTTAATTAAGGCGCCGCTCACCTGTCGAAGAGGAGTGGATCACTTCGCCCCAACGTATCGTACTGCTCATCCGACAATTGATTAACTCGCAAGGAGTCGACTTCGCGGGGCGGCGGCGACGCATCCTAAATTTCGAAAATAAACCAAGTCAAAAATCTTCGTAGTTTGGAAATTGTACCTGTTGGAACATGCGCTGACTGTTGTGCGTCGGTTGATGGTGCAGCTGATGCGAAGGATTGAACGAGGTCTGCCGCAGTTTTGACTGGGCGTACTGTCAATGGGGATCGGTTTACGTGTCCCTACATTTTTGAAGGCCAGACCAGTTATTAACAAATTAGCTTTAGCATCCGGTTGTTTCAATACTGGTTGTGGTTTAATTCTCCATTTACAAATGACACGGTCGTGTTCTATTTTAAAGCCGATTTTCCGAAAACGAGGCTTTACAAAAATGCATCAAAATGAGTTAGTACCTTCAAATGAATGAGGAAGCTACTAAAATCGCGGAAAGGGATCTTTGTCTTTGAATTCTTATGCTTCGATAGGTTGTTTTAAGGCTGGATGAGAGCTGTAATTGTGCGGCTTATCTAAGCATTTAGAAAAGTAAATACTCGCTTTTGTAAAGTTTGTGTAAGAAGGGAGAGTGAACAGAGCGTAACATCGTTGTGGTCTGGATTGTTTCGTTAAATGCGTTTTCATTCCACGTACGCCGAAGCTCTAACCAGGGCGGTCTAATTTGCATTCTTGTAAATAATCTCGAAAATTTGCGAGATTAATCTTCTTTGGAAAAAGATTCTGAGATTAGTCAAGACTGGACTAGTTTCGAGATTAATCTTTTTAGCGAGGGTCGCGTGGCTCGGGGGAAAAATTTGGGTGGCGCTGGCGAGCTGTGAGCAGTGCGAGGCGGCGCGGACAAAATTTCAAGCTGCGCTCCAAGCATGTTTTTTCATTTTTCTCTCGCGCCGTCGGCCATTGGTCCACCAATCACAGCGCGCGTTTCAAGATTATTTGAAATAATCTCGGAACTATTTCGAAAATTTCCCGAATTAATCTTTTTTATTCAAACAGACTAATCTCGCGTCGAGATTAATCTTATAAGAATAAATGAATAGTCTTCGGAAAAAAGACTATTTACAAGAATGCAAATTAGACCGCCCTGGCTCTAACACTCAAAATACGACTACGGCTACAACTAGTTATGCTCCAATTACAACGTTCTACTGGCGAGCCTACCAATCTGCCCCAATCCAGATGGCTTAGAGATTAAACAGCTCACCTTCCAGACACGATTTAAGTCCAAAACTGATGACATAACTCCTTCTTCTTATTTACTGTTTTTTTCTGTCAATTACTGTAAAGAAAACTAGAATAAAAGAGAGCCCTTTAGGCTTTAACTTTCGTCTTTACAAAAAGATATTTTTTCGAAAGTTTGGAGGCGACTGAATTGAACTATGTCTATTAACTAAAAAATGACAACATTTTTCGCTTATTGATTATTGGGCTCAACCAGTGGTTTGAATTGAATTCGACGGGAATTTTCGGAAAAAGGGGTTAAGCTGAAAACGCTGAGTGAAGCTAGAAAATGAGCATGTTGGAAGACGTAGAGGGTGGAATTAAATTAGGTCATAAGTGCTAGTGGAGAGGATGATCTAGTAGCTAAGTTTAAATCCCGCTGCCTGGTGGTGGTGCTGGGCTGGGCCACCGCATGGCGCTTGGACGGGCAGCAAATCTGCAAGTTCCACATCGAAAGCGGCTCCTGAATAACAATTATGCCGCGTACGTAGATCATTATTATCTAGCTCCTCGAAACACAGTTCAACTAATCCTCCTTTTCGCCGAATTCGAAAAAGTGACTATTCTTTGGCGATTTATCTCGTCTTTTGGCAATTTATTCGGTGACTTTTGTTATTCTCGCTAACGCTGAATTTTGTCCTTTTCAAAAGGTTTTCAAACATCATCATATTTTTCAGAATAAATGAGATTTAATCAGAGTTCATTTCTCATCTCCAAAATTTCGGAGAGCTCGAATTCCATTTTTAAAAATAACTAAAGTGATCGAATGAAACTTCTTCAGAAAATAATTAAAAAGAAAAGGCATTCGAATTATAAAAAGCTATGTGATTTTAAATATTTGTTTCGACCTCAGCAGCCATTCCGGGCAGATGCGCCTGAACCTGATTTGAACATCATCTGCTCATTTTCAAAAAAGAGCTTGCGGTTAATTTCAATCTTACGTCGTTAGAAATTAGTCCTTTTTGATTCCTGTTTTTGAGCAAAACATTTTTCCTTCTCACGCGAATATTTTGCATTAGAGATTTAATCGAACGTACTCACATACGTATTATTTGCTATAGCAACTAAAGAATAAACGCATATACGTAAATATCAATAGTGTAAGATTTGAAGTTTAATTTTCTTCCCAGTGACGTGTTGGCCGTCCAAAAACTGGAGAGAGATGCCCCTGGCTTTCGGATTGAGTGTTTGGGTACACAACGGATAAGAAAAGCAGTGAATCAGCGGGTGTACTGATAAGCGCGGCTGATAAAGAGCTGCGCTGGATTTTCCAATGTCCGGATTTTGGCTGGATCGGATTTGGGACCGCCGCTCTGCGCCCGTTCGACCCTTAACTCTTTCGCGCAATTTAACGCAACAATCAAGCCATCCTAAGGGGCTCTTCCTTTTAGAAATTTCCCGTTAGATAATCACCAAACATTTTTTATTCGAAAATCGAGAGGCCACTTGCGGCTTCGAGCAAACACCAAAGAACAGCCGCGCTTTCCGCGGCTTAACGCGCGAGCGCACGGCGCCCCTTTTTCGGGGCAGAGCCCGTTTATCCTAGATTTTTTTCAAGTTTTCATCATCGAAAATTTTCGTTACCCCACTTTACTGGGGCTAAATTTTGTCAACAGTGTGTCTTTTATGTCTTGTGGAAGACTTTTTTTGACCTAAGAATTTACTGGTTTTGCGCTAAAATGTTTAAATGGGGTTTGCCCCGAAAAAGGGGCGCCGTGCGCTCACCGGGAAAAAAATTTTGTGTGCTCCCGCGTTAAGTTTTCCTTTATTAGAAGCGGCTAATCGATTTCTTCAGAAAATAAAATTTTCAGATGATGATTTTCACATCCGAAGCGACCGAAACGAATTATCAAAAATGATCTTCAGTTATGGGAAGTCGCCATCCTTTGAGAAAATCTAACCTGTTGCCGGACAAATGTCGCTTTCGCGTGTTTTTAACCCTACCTAGCTCGGGATACAAATGTTGATCGCACTCTAGTCCATATTCGTCCCACTTGTCGATGTTCATTTTTTGTTATTTGTATTTTTTTTTTCTTGAAAAATTCGAAATTTTATTTTTGCGTTTTTTACGCCGTTTTTCAAGATGTTACTTTCCCAAGATATAAATTTGGACAGAGAGGGGGTAAAAGATACTTTACTTTTTCAATTTTAGCAAACAGCTGTGCACTCCGAAAGTTGCGCCTTCGGATAATCCCCAACGCTAACATCCACCACCTGCGCGAATGGTGAAATGTTGACTTTTACAAAAATGTATACTGACTTGTTTACCGATTCTTTTTGGTATAAAAACACCTGTTAGCTCATTACGGAAGTATAAGTCGTAATCTTTGTGAAATTATTTTTAGCAGCTCGTATAAAAAGGGGGTCTTCATTTTAACGGGTAAATACTTCTGGGGAGTCCCCATTTTAACGGATCGAAATACTTAATCCTTTAAAATGCGGACTTTCAAGGGGTATTTATCCGTTAAATGGGGACCCACTTTTTTAAGAATATTTTTAGGTGTTTATTCGGGTTGACTGCTGCCCGCAGCGTTCTAAAAGCTAAGTGATAAACAGGTGATTTCTGAATATATTTGCATAGTTGTTAGAAAAAGGAAATATCTTCTGCGGCCGTGGGAATAAACAGGCCACGTCTAAAGTTGAATAGCTCTGGGTTGGAATAAAGTATGCAGCGGCGATAACGGCGCTTCTGAAAACCGAGCCGCCGAGGGTTTGTTGTGTTTTTGCAATTTCTTCGACAAGCTAAAAAACTCAACTCCGTCTTGAAAAACATAGCAAAACAAAATCCTGAAAATGGACATGTAGATCCGTAATAATTTTTGTCTAAACACCTATTTAGAAACGGCGTCTAAAGAGTGTTGCCGTGATTTTCCAAGATTTGTTTTTTTTCACCCTCGTTTTTTTATTTAGAGTTGTGGTGACCGACCACATTATCGTGTAATTATGGTGAGAAGTTTACACGTCCTTCATTCGTATCATTAGCGGGCGGCGAAACATGCGACGCAAGGGCCAAAATATATAGCCGCACTCTAAAACACGGTTTACTGTACTTTCGAAACGATCAGTGGCCTTGACGAAAGTACTACAATAAAGCAATATTTCTTAGACCTTGAAAGCGATGAGAATCCCTGAATATTCTGCTTTTGCTCGCCTTCGATGTCTATTACATTAGTCTCCTCCCTTACTCGCGAATGGTGACATTTGGGGCGACGTGCGGGGCCCCTAGCAATGCTGTATTCTCAGACGGTGCATATTTATGCGTTTTCAAGTGACACTTTACTGCTTGTTCCAGCTCATTCTTAGAAAGCTCTACCGACCAACTCAGCCGAACTTTCTATTAAGAAAACATAGCTTTTGCAAAAAAAAGGAAAGGCCTTCGTCTCTGGTATCATGAATTTGGAAGAAGCTAAGATGACAGATGATGTGCTCAATTTCGTGGACTTTTAACTTGATCAATCACGCTGAAACTTAATAAGTTGAACCAAGCCCTATTGAAAAGTTTCTCCGGAAGAGAAATTCCAATCACTTTGTCTTCTGAAGATGAAAATCAATGTTCAACGCGAGCTCGTATGTTCACCTTACATTTACTTTCTCCCACAGTAACTGAGGCTCAATTACCGACCCAAATTTTACGGGCGCGTTTCTATTTCGTCAAGTATTTGCACGGCAAGGTGTTAAGTGATCTGCGGAATTATGCTCGACAATTTCATTTTTCGAAAGTGAGTAGAAGTATTTGCGCTTGACAGGTAGCAGCCACGCGAGTTTGCCCACCTGTCTCCCGCTTCAGTTGAAAAGTATAGCGTTTTATTTGGATTAGAGTGAACTATTGGTATGGCAGAATTTGATGAAAAAAGGGTTAGATAGGTTGTGTGAATAGAAGTGGATATATTTAGACGATGACGATGCTTCCGAGCTCGCTTGAGTGGCTTTCCAGACGATAACCCATCTCGGTCTTTGACGGATCAAATCTTTCGTTCTCTGCTCAAGAGACATAGATCTCCTAAGGAGGGAGGGTTGAAATTATCATTGGTATGGCTTGTTTGCCTATTTTGTTATGGATGGCTACGATTTATCCGTTCCTGGGAGCATTGATTGCAGAAAATTGTCACGATATAAGTGGAGAAACAGCATTTATCGTGGTCATTGAATCGGCTGTCGAATCTTTTTCTAAGTCGAACCAGGGCGATCCAGTAACAGAAAACAAAGTGCGCCGTTAGAATGATGCAGACCCAAATGATCCATTTTACAGTGTCTTTTGGGTGTTGCTCGTAGATGAAGTCGGCTAGAATCTAAAGAAAACATTATACAACTAATCTTATTGAATACGACCAATTCTGAATTTATGAACTTACCAACATCATCAGGGAAACGATCCCGAGAACGAGAACAAAAAGAATCGGGCACATTAGATAGAACAAGTGACTTCCAGGGAAATAAACAAAAATTCTTCAATTTGACTTTTAAAGTAAAATAATAAATACTAAAGTTATTCAAAAAAGCTGCTCCGCAGTTCAGTTGAGTTTTTTTCTCCCTTTCCTGGCAGAATTGAGTCGTTTTGAGATGAGGCAGGATCGGACGCAAACCGGCATCTAAAATTCAGATCAGAGAAATCTTCCAGGTCGGTTTAACGAGACTGGCGCTCTGTCACTTACGCAAAACCACTTCCACCAGGTTTTTGAGTTGAAGCGACAGTCGAGGACGCTTTTGATCAGCGCCATGATTCCAAATTCGCCGTTTCTCTTAGCTGTTTTCTCGCAAATGTGACTTTTTGAAAAAATCTGCTGTTTTGGTCAAATCGGGGTCTAGAAAATCCCGTCAATGGAGAAAATTCAAAACATCGCTTCTGTCTTGTTTTATAACTGAAGTTGAAATGCGTGAATAAGTAATAAAAAATGAATAAGCTGGATTAGTATGATTACTGACTAAAAGCCAATTATGGCTGAACCTGAAGCTCACTTCAGCATTTGTTTTTGGTCTGAGTATTTCTCAGCTCTTAGCTTGTTTCAAGCCCTGTAAATATAGATAATTGAATGAGATAAGCCCAGCACTGAGAGACTCTGGCCTAGAAATCGTCCTTTTAACCCACAATATCGAACTCTGATAAACGAACAAAACTTACCTACCTCGTCGGCCGCTGATCCTTGATTGTAAAAGACTACAATTGTCAATTCCTTGTGCCTGTGAAAACTTGTTCCTAACTTAGTTTCTCGCTTTTAAATCCAGATTCATGAGGTTTTTATCCCAGAGCGCATCTCATGACTTTTCCCTTCGCTTCTTGTTATTTCTAAAAGTCAAAGTTATGACAAAAGTAGAATCTGGTCTTAGAAGATTATTCGCTGCATGTTCCGAAAAGCCGCCTTCCGAATAAAATGTTCGTAAAGGTTAAGGAAGAGCCGCCGGCTTTTCTCTTTCTTTTGAATCGTGAATCAGCGAATCTACGATCAATGATCTTCTCCCGAATATTTTCTCCTTCATCTTAGATCTCTTGTGAGCGACTATTGATGATCAGTGAGCGATTCTTACTGGCAAAAAAAAAACGGTAACTTGGTTTGACCATTCGTTGTTGATAGGCATTTTTTCGGGGCTTATTTATTTCTGGGTACATTGTCGCGAAGCTGTCCGAAAACCGCATCTCGTCTGTTTTTCGGCGAGGCAGGTGATGCAAATTACAACCGTTCAGAACAAAGTTGATGATGCTACTCCATTGATTTTTCTTAGAAACTTGCAGTTTACTGCCCAGTAGATTCGAGTTAATCGCTCTTCTTGTTGCAGAATGCAGAGTGCCGCTCTTACGCTTATCGACCTCGATGCGACGATTCACCGCAAAGATGGTTTCTTCGAGGATCGCGAGGAAAACTAGAACGAGTTAGACGGAGCTGTTCTTACGCGACCCCAGCTCTGAATTCAAAATTTAGCCGAGGATTCGCTCAAGCAATCGTTCTGGTTTACTTGAATTCGAAAGATGAGGAAAAACAGTAGCTGTTGATTTTCGGAAAAATGAAAATTACAGATTTGGAGGGCGCTCATCCAAGAGAAGGCCCACGACACTTGCGTAATTTTGAGGAGGTATAATTTCCGCCAGAGATTCCAAAATCCCGCTCACCGCACCGCAAACGAAGAGGCTCAATTCGGCAGCTTTTGGTGTGCATTTCGCTTCCTTTAATATACACATAACGATAGCTCTTCGGGAATTGGTAACTACCCCGGTAAAGCTACCCTTGCAACAGGGCCGATCCTTTCCATCCGAATACAGGAAGTTCCCGTTTAAAGGAAGCAGAATTCTTGAAGCGCTGAAGAAACACAAACTGCATCTGTGAAGTAGAGCTCGATTTTGCCAAAGTGAACAGCAGGGGGTGAAGTACGATCGAAGCACGGATACATGACTCACATAATATAAGATAGCGGTTTCAAAATCAATTTTTGCTTCTCAACTAACAAAGGCTTGATCTATTGATCAATTATTTTACAAGCAATTTTTGAAGAAAAATAGTCAAAAGCAACAAGAAATTCTTGTTACAAGAATACTACAGCCAGTGTAATGAAAGAAAAAGATCAGAGAACGCGAGAAAGAGAATTCAAACGAGAAATTCTCCAACTACGAAAATTTGTCGCAGAGTCTCAGGAATGCTTTTAAAAATTATCAAATTCCTTACAAATTAGCGGAGAAAGCTCAGAAAAGATTGAGTCTATCAGACATGAAGAACTCATCGAAGAAATGACAGCGGTGCAGGACAAAATCGAAACCTTGCAGCTAAAAATGAAAGTGCTAAAAAACTCACTCGAGAAGCAAGAGGTCATCAAGAAGGAGAATCAAACAACAAGAACTATTATGGTCGATGAGATCGAGAGAAAGTACAAAATAAAAGTGAATCAATATGTCGACTTTAACGATCCGAGCTTACGCCCAAGTTCTGCGGAAAATTCTGATACGGTTAAAATAAGGTCAAACTCCAAATACTTTGCCATTATATTTTAACCGACTAATACGGTCACATGCAGCAAGAGCGCCAATAGATCCAACACGATCACATCCGGCTGGCGAAGGCGAAACAAACCTGGGAGCTTTTGGTGCCTCCACGAGGAAGGATTCAGACCATTCATCGGCGATAATAAGTAATTATTATCTCTCTACTCTTGAATAAGCATGGCATTAGTCGAAGCGCAATCACCTAAACGCCATTCTACTCCTAATAGCTCAAGCTCGTCGTCGAAACGAAAACTAAACCACGATGCTCGGGAATCAAAGAAGAAATCAAGCCAGAGTCGTTGAATTAATAAAAAAAGTCTTTTGAAATAAGTCTTACTCCAAAATTATTTCTGTAAATTGAAAGGAACGCTACTTATGAAAGTGGCACTTGACGAGCGCGGTATATTTTGGCAGAACTCTTCTTAGAAATCAGAAATCAAGGCGCTGGCTCGGAATTAAATGACTTATAAGAAGCGGGATAAACGTGTCTCTCTTTCTGGAACTGGCCGCACTCGAGGCGCTAAACTCGACTTTAACTCTTCGCGGGTTAAACAGGTTAAAAAAGAAAAACAAACTCGCTGACGCAACTCACTTTTCTGTAGTTTCGAATAACCCCTGAAGAGACATTACTGTTAAGTAATGCAACTAGAAGAAAGTGGCGTTTGGACGCACTTGGAATGCAGGAGCCCATTCGAATTTAGAACCTGAAGTTGCTAGGACTTGCAGCTGTTAGGTGAACGTGGTGGTGCGATGTTGCGTCTTACTGTATTTGTGCTGCTAGCGGGGGCGACATTTAAAGTATTATCTGCGTCAGACTGACGCTGAAGAAATGTTAAATCGCGCGCGCTAGGGAGGGATGCTCCAGCAGGTGGAAAGAGAAAGCAGGAATGTCAGAGAGGCACGTGGAGACATAGTGAGAGCATTTCCGGGCGAGGCAGCCGGAAAGAGCAGCGAGCCCAACAACCCATCATTCAACAATTCCGCAGATACCGAACAACGGCACGTGGTGAACATCTTCGCTCTCTATTCGTCTAAGTAGCTCTTCAACCGCCATTTAGGAAATTCCCATCCGCTGTTACCTAAGTGCTCTGTCCTCCTCGCTGCAGATCTTGGATTGACAAAGAAGTTAGAAGAGGAGGGGTTGAATGAGAACGGTTTATTTGGTTTGTGACAGGTAGTAATTCAGAATTAAAAAAGTCGAAAAAGAATGCAAAGGGAGAAGAAGCCTCTCTCACATCATGATCATCATGAGGAGACCGTCCGCAAGGATGTCCTTGTAGTCGTCCCAGTTCTCGAGGTCGGCAGGGATGATCTTTCCTTTACATTTTATTCTTTGGGAAGAAGGAGCCATGCAAGTAGCCGCTTCGATTGCCTCGCTAAAAACAACTTTTTAGTATTTCTCAATAGATGGCGCTGTTCAAGTCCGGATCTCTCATTGGCTGGCTCGTAAGTTTTGAAGACTGATTATTGAACGGAAGTTTTGATACTATAGTAGGGTGGAAATTCACATACATGTATCCCTATTTTCGGAAAAGAACTAATCGCTGAACCACTAGCGATCTGAGTTTCTCATCTGATTTAATTGGACGAACTCTCGTTTCTTTTCTATAAACACTGTTCATAATTCTATTTTCTTGTCTGTATATTTTGAGTATCTATAGTTCGTCCAACCGAAAAATGTGAAAAACATGTCTCCCGAAGAAATCGTTGCAGACGCGCTTCCTTCCTAGTTTTACAATTACCGGAATTTCATGGGGTGTTCTTCACTGTTGAGAGAAATGTGGTACATTTCCTTGAGCATTTTCAGCTTGATTTCAAAGACAGGCATGGCTAGAAAAAGCGATTGTTCTGAGCTTATTTTTGACTAGACGGGCGATCGCTTAAATAATGGCTTTAGATCAACACCTTCAAAGTTCACGATGATGGAGGGTCGAAAACACGGGGCGGCTACACCCAAAACGCTATAAATTCTCGACTGTTTTATGATTGTTATTGACTTCTCTAAACTGAATAATTGCAACAAAATTTTTTGTATTACATTTTTATTCATTTTCGAACTAACATTATAGAAAGCTGCTAAATTGATTCAATTCTAACGGCTGTTGTCTCATTTTTAATGCAGAAATCGCTTCGTTAGCATATTTTATAGTGATTTTTCGGGTCGTTGCTCTCAAGCGCGCAAAATTTCTTCATGCTCTATCAAGTAGAAATAAATAAATAGATCGAGCTTCAGCTGTGTCGTCAAAGCAAGTACAGTGGTTTAGGGAGTTTAAGTGTTGGTGATTACTAAATAGGTTATTTGGGCGAAGAATGCGACTCCCCGAAATTGTGGAATTTCGAATGTCTTAACGAGAAAAAGCTGGGCCGGATTTGTTTCTCCGAAGCGTCAGTTTCGGTCTCAAAATTCAAGAATCCTCACACGAGGGCCAATTTCCGGGTGCTTTTCGCCACTCCAGACAACTTCGGGGACCACGTGTTTTCTTTGCTTATATATTCGTAGTCGTACTCATCTGGCCGAATGCTATCCACGGCGCAAGATGTTACAATAAAAGCCTGTGAGCTCTAAAAGTGTTCAAGAATGCTCGACAATGTTGGCTATTACTCTAAGCCGCCGAGACGGTCCATTGAGTCTGTCCCTTCCACATTCCAACACGGCGAGGAACACGTTCTAAACCTTTTTGCCTTATTGCAAATTGTCGCCACTCGGAATTCTTTCTCAAAATGAAATGAACTCATTCTTACAAGAAGACGCGTAACTCTTCTCTTCCAACAAAGACTGTTCGCTTCTAGTGATTTGTTTCTGCTGAAGCTGTTAGTTTTCTAAACTATCTATCCGATTATACTTTTAAATTGGTGCATCGTTTTCCGGAGTTAATTGATCGGAGAGTTGCTCTAAAACCGCTAGTCAGCGTCAAACGACTAACTCGGTGGCCTAGAATCCTTCCAAAAGGAACGATAACGCAATTGGTCTCAATCTGGGAAAACAAAAATTTTCAACGCTTTTCGAAAAAGAGATGAATTCAGCTTGATTTTATCAGCACGTTCGGGTACGCTTGCGGCTTCGGCGCAATCGAGAGTTAAAACTAGCAACTTGAATTATGTTTGCAGGCGACGAGGAGTTATGGTGAGATGAAGAGGAAGTGCTAGAGTTCTACTCAGCAGTGAGGTTAGAATGTCCACAGCGTTTGTGCAGTAAGATCTTGACACCCTACGATTCCAAGACAAAAAATTCGGAGGACACAGCGCGAGAGTAAGAAAAACAACCAATATTACTTAACTTACGTGCGCATTGATGAGTAATTTTGAAGAAAACTGAACTTTCTTCGACTTCACTTTGGCCACAGTGGTGGGAACGCAAGGGCTGTTCCGGCGGGAGCTGCCAGAGAAATGAATCCTTCTGAATTTGACGCCACGACTCTCAGAGATGAAGTTTGCGCTTGGACTAGCCTCATGTGTAGGCTTATAAGATGAAAATTTGGCCAATTTTTCTAGCTTAGTTGAGGGGTCATATGACACATATTTGGAAATCCCAGAAGCTGAGCTTTCATTTGAGTCTAATATCGGGGGGTCTGGGTCATACCCGCAAGGCAATTCATGGCACCGGAAGTTCCGAAATCGGCACTAGAACTCTTCAATCTATTTTTTGAGTGCCGGTAGTCACTCGAAATAGCTCGAGAGTAGGCGCGTTAGAAAGCCATGCGTCTGAGCTTTCTTAACCATCAATAAAATCTAGCTGCTCTCCCACCTAGCGGCCACTAGGGGCGCTAGAAACTCGAATTCTGCCCCAGAAAGGGAATTTTTTGCACTAGAAGTTGCTCATTCGGTCGAAATTTCAGGCCTCTATTTTTGAATAATGACTTCTTAGCCTTGGCATGACGTTCAACGGTCATCAAACCGTCCGGTTGAGACGTAGATTATTGTCCTTCCTTCCTAAATATCCTCAAATTTCACTATTTTAGCGCCTCTAGTGGCCACTAGGTGGCAGAGCAGCAGTATTTTTATTGGCTTTTTAGAAAGATCAGACGCTGGGCTTTCTAACGCGCCTACTATCGAGCCATTTCGAGTGACTACCGGTACTCGAAAATTCTATTGAAGAGTTCTTGTGCCGATTTCGGAACTTCCGGTCCAATGAATTGCCTTGGGGGCATGACCCAGACCACTTGATATGGTGCCCAAATGAAAGCTTAGCTTCTGGGCTTTCTAAAACTGTGTCATCCGACCCCTAAACTAAGTTAGAAAAGTGGGCCGAATTTTCATCTTACAAGCCTACTCATGTGCCGCCGCGCGCTCCGTCAAAATTATCGAAGGGAATGATGTACTGAAGACCGAAAGTGCACCTTACATGGTTTCGCTCCAATACCCCGGTGGGGGCAAGTTCTGTGGAGGATCTATTCTCAGCGATAAGGAGCGATTTTTCATTCATTTCTTAGACTAGAAAATGCCTCAATAAGACCATAATTAGCCCGATTTATCTGTCGATAATTTGCAAAGTCTCTGTGAGTATTTCAATTATCGGTCATTTAAAAATGAACAATATCTGTAGACCCGCTATCCTCCGCGGCTTCATCCTAAAAGATAAGGAGCATTTTTTGATAGTTGAATAAAAATCGCTATTAAACATTTCCACTTAGGCGGCGGCGTGAGATAGGGAAGTGCTTGCAACACGTTTCCCAAACTAGTTTTTGATAAAAACTATTTTGGAAATCCGAGGCCAGCTAAGATTCCCATGCGCTCCTTTTCGAATTGAGAAGAAAATAATTATTATGTAAAGTAAGAAAGAATCGTCACAAGTATGTGATGTCTGCAGCGCATTGCAATATTCGAGTAAGTTCCATTCATCAACTTTAGAATCCACAGAAGGCCATATTATAATACAACCCGGCGATGAGTCATAAAAAACTTAGAACGATGTCCGAATGGTCTTTGGCAGTTTACGAGACGATCGTCCATTTTATTACGTGATGTCGGATCAATTCCTCAGCCACCCCAACTGGGGAGCCGACTACTTGGACTACGACTTTGGAATCCTCCGCGCAAAGACTCAAATCGACCTGGTCTCTTTTCCGAGCGCTGTAGCCCCAATTAAATTGATGGACCCAATGGAGCACGAGTTTCCGATGGGCACCACTATGTTCGAAACTGGATTCGGAAGGACCAACCCCGGCGGCTACGACGGAAAGGACAGGCTGTCAAATCTGCGAGTTATCATTAACTCACGTTGAATTTTTTATAAAAAAAATCTAAAACATAATCATAGTAGTCATTAAAACGATGTGGCTTCTTTTTGACCAGAAATAATACGAGTCTTTCCTTCGAAAACGCTCTTCTGTTTGAGGAGTGTAGTCGAGCTCCTTAAAAACCATTTTTATGGTGATTTATCTGGAAAGTACGCATGACACAGGGCGAATGAATAGTGTTCCTAAGTGAATCGCTCAAAATTCAACAGCCCGGGTGGAGCCGCTCCAGTACGGATACTACAAAGGTAGAACTACTTTAGACTCGGTTGAGGGGCGTTAGAAGGACGACACCCGCTGAGCACGTTTCGAGGATCGCCTCTTTCCGGCATTAGCTCTCTCAATCCGCAACCCATCAATTGCATTTAGCCATCACCATCCGGGAGTGTAAGAAGTGGTGGGGACCCTACGCCGGTGGCTCAAGACAGCAGTGCGCTATTGGAGTCCCGGGAGAACAGGATGCTTGACAACGGGTCCAATTTTATCCGCTTCCGTACCAATTAAGTTACTTTTCGTATAAAAAGCAGCGAAAGAGACCCAGGATAAAAGGCCTGAATTGTGCACACCTCTGGAAGGCTGGGAAAAGAAAGACTACGCCTATTTGAAAGGATACCCCGATCTTTCTTGGGATCAAATCGACTTCGACGATCTTGAAGATGCTCAAAGAGCGGCCTTGAATTATGAAAACTGCGGTGGTGTCACTTGGACTTGGGGACGGGCTTCAATTTTATTCAGAAAAGAAAGAGTTACTTTGCGCAGAAGTTGAAACTTGTACAAGAATTTTAGAAATTTCGCTTGCAACTGAAAATTCTGGTTGCAGCGCACCTGCTCTTCGCGTAGCTCATTTTTTAAAGTTTAGCGTTATTACGTAGTACTCAGCATTTACGTGGCAAAAAGTACTGCGATCATCCTTTGGGTCGTAATAGAGGATTAAAACCTTTTTCACGGAGCTTGGAATGATCCTCAGCTCGTGAAGATTCCAGTGAAGAATGAAGAAACAGCTGATAAGGATGAGAAATAAAAATTTTCTAAACGGTCTACAAAGATAAGATTGCGGACTGTTTCGTTATTTAGGGGCTTGACGAAGAGGCAATTAGCTGACAAAATTGAACCCGGATAAAGACTGCTGACGGGCCGCAGTTCCAACTTCGTGTTGGATCCGAGTTTGCTGAGAGCCCTGTTCCCGAAATGAGTTGGATCAAGCCAAGCAACCCCTGCGCTTTAGGTCGGAGTGTGACTGATTAAAATGTTACCTCTTGAAGGTGGCCCGGGAAAGGGATAAGCCGTTTGCGGCAAAATGGGCTCCGACTTAATTTAATTTTCCATTCCGGAAAAGATCGAGTTCCGGCTCAGCCAGCTCATAGCCGAATGATGAGCTGTAACGGCGACTCGGGAGGACCGCTCGTGGTTGAGCTAAACGGAGAACTAAGACTCGTCGGTAATACTTCGTGGGGAGACGCAGCTTGCAGCCACGAGTGGCCAGGTCAGTGAAGCTTGCGAAATCAGTCTAGACATAAAAAGAGGGTTAGCAAAATTATCATTCTAAACTTAAGAATCTAAAGATAAAAATCTTCAGAAATATCTTGTCAATTTTGCGATTTTACTTTGGTAAAATACCCTTGAAAACAATGTCGACGAAAATATTAATCGCACATCTGCTTTTAACTAGTTTACTGCCATTCAATCGATTAGATTCTTGTTATCCAGAAGAAGTAGATTTGGAGCAAAAATACGTCGCAAGACGAAACCCAGTCAATTATTCTCTAATTTGATAGAGGCTAGTTTATCGTCAACAAAGTCTTGCTGGATACTAGTTAATCATTTATTGCTCTAATTGAACAAGAACTAGAATTAATGAAATTCTAGCTTGCTGGTCGCGGAATTCGGACCCGGAAATTAACGCCTGGATCAAAGAAAATGCTGATCTTCATTACTGAAACTGAAATATAACTTTTTATATTTAGATTTCCTTCATTATTTTTCTTGAGAGTTTTTTCAGAGCCCTGACTCAGGTTTGCAACACAGGTTGCCGAGCCTAGAAGGTTATGATTATACTGAAGGTGAAAGGCAAATTTTCATCAGACTCGGTTCATTCCTGTAATACAGGGATAACAGTTAGTATATTCAAGAAGTAAACAAGTCAAGATCGCGAAAAACGTGATGACGGCGTTAATTTTTCAAGAGGCATGATATTAGATCGCAGCGGTCGAGAGCATAAACGGGCCACATCATAATTCGCTAAGCCGCTTTCCATTAGAAATTTGTAATCGAAGAAAAAGTATTCTTCAAAGTTTGAAGTTTGAAAATCGAAGAATTCTGCACGTTGTAATGTGATAAGTGCGTTAGAAGTTCTCGCCGACTGCGAATGCATTCACGAGGCCGGGGTCGAGTCTGACACCGGCCTGACTTTGTTTCCCCTTCCAAAACTTAGACAGAATTTAGACTTAGAATTTAGAATGAACCATTTCTTCAGGTAACCCATTTTTATCAAAAGAAAGATTTCTCGATTCTCGTTTCGAATCAAGAAAAGTCGATTGTTTTCGACTTTTTCCAAGGAATGGAAAAATTCTCTAGAACTTTTGTTGATATCAGGGGTTGAAGAGCTCATTCAACCAGATTCGAGTCCGAACTTTTCCGGTCCGCGAAAGATCCAAAAAAAGTAAGTTTCAATACTCTTATAATCGCAGTGGGTGTAATTCTACTTTTAGTCGTCGAAGAATCTTCAATACCAGAAAGAATCGGAAAGCCCGATTCTTCTGTCGGATCTACTGAGCTTCTGAAACACTTCTGACCAGCCAGCAACTTCGAAAAACGAAGTCGTAAACGAACTGTTCTTCAAGCCTGAATAAAATCAATCTTAATCGAATTTAACTGAATGTGTCGTTTATTTGAGAAACTTGCGGTCGATTTTAGTGCTAGAACTTCAAGTAGTAGCCTAGATTTAGCTTTAGAATTGATCAATGAGGCGTCGGCGGGGAAGTATCTGAGGTGTCTGTAGTCTAAGCCTCGGCAACCTGTGTATAAAACTTGCTGTAGTCTTTTCAGTTTCAGTTCTTTCTAGTGCCCAACAACCGGTAGATTATATTTGCAATTTCGGGGGTTGCTTCCAAGCTGCGATGGCCGAGTGGTTAAGGCGAGAGATTAGAAATCTCTTGGGGTCTCCCCGCGCAGGTTCGAATCCTGTTCGCAGCGAATCTTTTGGTTTTTTGCAAGAATAGAAGTAGAACGTAAATGCGTTTTTTTTTCTTAAATTCTAGAGTAATCCTTGCTTATCGCTAATCGTTGACTACGATACTTGCTCGTTCACGATTAAAAGACAAATTACAACCTTACCATTTCTAGTAAATGTTAATGAGCAACTTCGTTATTTGAAATAACTTATTTCATCTCCCCAGCTGGAGTGTGATCGATTTGATTGGCTGAAGCGCCCCATGTAGAAACCATAAGCGCGCGTTGGCCCGTCGAGTACCGATATTCAGCGCGCCCCGAGCAACGCATACTTACCTGGGCGGAGGGTAACCTCGATCAAGTAGGGGGTTCCCTTATGGCGAGGCCGTACCATTGCACACCGGCGCGGCTGACCTGTATCTCTTTGCCAAATCGGTGGAGTGTCCGTCACAATTTCTGATAGTGGGGTTCTGCGTTCGCGCGAACCCCTTCCGAACTCAAAAAACACCAAAAAAAGGGCTGGAAGTAACCCACGTGTAGCCCTAACCCTGAGTAACGCTCTTAACTTCGATCGAAGATCTTTCTAACCACGACTTAGATTTTCTACATTATGTAGGTTGCTTCAGCTCAAGCTCAGCCTCAGCGAACCTGAAGCATCGCAAAGGATGGGATTAAAATTCATTTTATTCGTGCTGATTTTTGAGAGTTCATTATTTTCGGAGAGTGAGCAAAGAAATGCAAATAACGCCCTCACAACAACAGATGAGCTCAAGAAACATTGTCTAGACGACCTTGCTATTTTTTGAAAAATCTGAAGTAACCTCAAAAGCCATGAAAACCCGACAACCTGTGTAGAAAACCTAAGAAAAACGGGCCAAGACTACAGACACCCCCGATACTTTCCCATCTACGTCACGCCTCACTACTTAATTCTAAAGCTACTTCTAGCACTCAAAACGACCGCATGTTTCTCAAGTAAACGACACATTTATTAAAATTTAGTTAAAATTGATTTTATTCAGGCTTGGAGAACAGTTCGTGGACGACTTCGTTTTCCGAAGTTGCTGGCTGGTCAGAAGTGTTTCAGAAGCTCAGTAGATCCGACAGAAGAATCGGGCTTTCCGATTCTTTCTGGTATTGAAGATTCTTCGACGACTAAAAGCAGAATTACAGGCACTGCGATTATAAGAGTATTGAAACTTACTTTTTTTGGATCTTTTGCGGACCGAAAAAGTTCGGACTCGAATCTGATTGAATGAGCTCTTCAGCCCTGATATCAACAAAAGTTCTAGAGAATTTTTTCCATTTCTTGGAAAAAGTCGAAAACAATCGACTTATTTCGTTAAATAACAAAGTCTCTCTAGGACTCAGCTCGGCAAGCCATGTAGAAAACTTGAGGCAGGGTCTGAAAGATCAAAAGCCACTGGATCTTTCGAAACCTGACTCAGGTTTACTTCACAGGTTGCCAAGCCCAGCCGCGAGCTTTCACCAAATTAATTTCGCAATTTCGCGTACAGAGATTCTACTGTAAATGATTAAGGCGGTACCGGGCGGATATGGCGGGCTTTACTGTCCAGTCTTCTCTTACGAAGTTAAAAATAAATATCACTCAGCATCCGAAAACAGCGGTATCCCCCTTTTTCCGTCTTTAATGTTTTGGGCGCAAATGGGAGATTACGTTTTCAAAAATAAAATTAAATATTCCGCGAGCTCTCGGGGTGTTTCAATCCCAAATATACTGCAAAATAAAGAGCACACGAGTTTTATTTATTTCTAATGAACTTTTCCGTCTTTTTATAGAAGACGCATCCTCTTCTTCAAAACGGTATCGCTAGGGACTGCCTACGAAGAAACTAGGACTGGGCGATTTTTATATTTGAGCTATTCCCATTTTATAGAGGTTATATTTGCTTTTGTGCATCATGAGATTATAGAATTTAGGACTTTCTTTTTTTTCTTATTTTCGAGGCAATATCGGAAGTTTTTGAAAGGATGACGCTTAGAGAAGAATGCAAATATTCACTCTGTAAGTTAGATATTCTATAAATTATAATAAAAATAGAGGGTACAGATTTAGGAGGAAACTTTGCCTAGGATGTCTCCATATATTCATCAGAAATCACTTTTGATGGGGACTTCATAAAGGAACCCATTTATTAATGACATCCGTTTTTTTAGAAAAAAAACGCTTATTATTATAAAAAAACTAAGAAAATAAAGAAGAATTCTTTTCTTTCAGACTTTATTCTGCTGATGCTTGGACAGAGCATCGCCACACTGTATGTACTGATGTGGATGGTCGGCATCTTTCTGGACTACAGGGAGCAGTTGAAATCGAAAGCAATTGTTGAGTCAAAAACAGCGCTACGTTAGATGCTCGTTTGCAGTCGAAACACAACTTTTATTATTGAAGTTTTTGGACAACGCTTCCGTTAATTAGCCTCGCTTCAGAAATGGTTTGAGAGGCATCCAGCGGGCGCATCGGGAAGCCTGATTAAATGGATTGTATAAATACGAACTTAATTGCTTTCTAATTCCACTATTTTCAATTCATTCTCTCATGAAATTTTTAGTCCAGAGTTTGCTTAGTTTTTATTTTAGTTTGATATTGAAGAATGAGAAAATGAAAATATAAAAGCTACATTTTATTCCGAATATTTTTTGTGAAACTTAAATTTCCTGCGCTTTTATATGACTACTTGTCGCATGAGGGCACGCAAGAGTGACCGTTTCAGCGGGATATCAGCAGATGCTAGTCCCGATCCAGATTAAGAACGAACCATTAAAAAAACGAAAGCGTACAATCCATTTCCTGACATCATCAAAAACTCCCCTGCACAAAATTGAGCCATAAATTTCCTGACGATTTCGACTTTATCCGCTGTGTTCACTTCTAGCACCTTAGTTTCGCCACTGACAAGTCGAAGCTTGATTTTTGTCTTTGGCTCGTCTTCTTTCACTCTCGGATAGCGCACTACTTCTGGCGCTAGAATCGACTTTGACGAGTTTGCACCGAGTTTTTCGCCCCCTTTGTCGGCAGCTTTGTCTATGTGCTGCTCAAGAATTTGATATTCCTTTAGTAAGAGCTTTTTTTCCTTCTTTTGAGTTTTCATTTGAATAGCTTTTTTTTTAGAGCCAGAAATTCGAGGAAAGAAATTTAGCTCTTTTCCTGATCATGTTCAGCCAAAACACCGTGCATTCTGTCGATTCCTTTTTTATACTTTTCCAGGCCGGATGCTTTCAAATCATTGTGCATCTTCAATTGAGCTATTTCGCGATTCATTTTGTCGATTTCGCTCTTCATTCTAGCTTCTTTGTCTTCTTTTGACTCTCTCAACTTCAACATTTTTCAGAAAAAGAGTATTCAATTCCTTAAAATTTCAAACTTTCTGCTCTGCGTTTTTGACAATTGACACTCGTATTAGCACTTTTGTCAACTGAAAAAAAAGGTTGCTAGTGGAGAAACACAGTACGGCGGAAATCTTCACGAGCGGCTGGACGGTTGGATTATTCTACTCGCAGGAAAGGGACTTTTTTACTTTGTAATTACGCACGTTCACCTGCCAGGCCGAGGTCGAGGGCGCAAAATGGAAACTGTGAACGAAAAAAATGTGTGGAAAAGCCCGTTTCGAAAGATCGTTTTATTCGCATCAAGGGCCGAGAGCTGAACTTTCTCCTTTTAATTGCGTCAGCCACTGACAGTCTGAATTTACGCACTCGTAACATTCGCCGGAAATCGCACTCGGCAGCGCTTTTTTTGCGTCAAAGAAGTGGCTGATAGGTTAATCAACTCAAATCATTGACGGAAATTTTGATCTGTCGTGTCGCTTATTTTCAAAACTCCTTCTGATCAACCAATTCAATATTTTTCTTGTCAATACCATTATTTCTCGCTAGCTCGACCTACAAAGGAAGTGTATTATTAGTGATAATTTATTAGACTTCGAATTACGATTTTGTCTTGCTAGTTAATTTGAGCTCCACATAATGATAGTAGCAAGGTACTATCATTCCAAAGGAGCGATTAACATTCTCAAGTTTAATATTAATCGCAAATTTAGACTAATTAGTGATTATTAATGAAATCATAAAATCACCCTAATAATGAACCGCTCAAATGCTGATTAGCTGTTTTGAAAATTTAAAATTGAAAATGGCATAATTACTGTCGGCATGTAAGCATCACGTGCTTCACTAAGCAGAATGTCATGATCAAAATAGCACGCGGTTTGACGATATCTGATGAGCTGTGGAATGGCCTCGCATAAGTGGAACTCTTTCTCGTTGACTTCGGCTTCCATAATTGACAGATGAATTTCGCGGAAACAGGCAGCGCTCTGGCACATGCTTGGAATTGATATCTTTTCTTTTTCTTTTAGAAGAATTTTAAGAATGACAGAAATGACAGTTTTTAAGGGCGGATTATGAGTCACCCTTAATTAGATAAGGGCTCCTGGTCGATCGGGCGGAGTCGATTTTGCCAACATTTCCATCTAGACTTAGTTTTCATTCCAAACTCCAAGCGGTCTTATTTCGTTATAAAATGACGAAGTCCCATACTCCCTGCTTTTTGCAATTCACGGGTTAAAGTTGACTTCAATATTTTCACCCACAATGCGATTTATATAAGACTTTTGCTAGATAGATATGTTTTGTGCTGCGCGCTATAAACAGCTCGCGAACTTTTTAATTCGAACATACTAGTCCAACTAGATTTATTTTGTATATAATTTTATTTAATCAGTAACAGATTAAATTTCTGACTTCATATTCGCGTCTGAACGAATGAAAGAGCCATTGAAGATGAAGTTTCATTTTGAAAAGAAGAATGAGTAGGGGAAGAAACACCGAGCCCGTTATAATGAAAATTTCCACCAACTGAGGTCGCTGTACTTTGCCTCACAGTAGGAGATCTTTTTACCCAACTCATCAGATAATCAAATCAAGCATCGATAACGAACCACGTTAACAAGTAGCGCCGCGGCCGCTTGAATCCTAGTGAGTTTTCTAAAATCAGCTTTTGCAAGTTTTATTCTTCTTCTGGGAATATACAACGGGCCGTGCTGCCGCTCACCGCAGATTGAACGAGGGCTCCACTCTATTCAGTCGATTTCCGCCCTGGTGACCATAATCTTCCTCATCGCCAACATAATCGCTAAGGATTAGAATCTGCTACAGCCTTCTAACATACTTTCACTTCTATTCTTTTTAATATTATTCTTTTTCGGCAGAAATCGGGCAAAATTGATTTTCAAACTTATGATCTAAGATATGAAACAACTTTTGAGTTCCGTTTTGTGTGGCTTACAGTCTAATCCAACAAAGAGGGAAGAGCCAAATACGCGCGTTCGATAGGCAAAGGGATGAAAACAGTTATTATTAATTGACTCGAGCACTATGACAGCCACGTTGTGATAGTGTTGCGCATTAGTATCCGAAATTAACTTTCAAATAGTCTATTCGAAATAGAATGCCCGATTTACTACTGTGTTGAGAAAGTTCTCAACATACAATTTCTATCATCACTCCGATCGGGCATCTTATTAGCTCTTGATTATTTCGAATTCGTTTCTCTTGAAAATTTATAACTTAGGACCTGAAGAAGACATAGCTAAACTGATAATTTCTCGACTCTTCTGAAAATAAAGTTAAAAGTTCATGAATATTTTTTAAGAAAAAATAATGATTCTGCTCCCTTTGACGAGGAAGTAACTAGTTTTTGAATGCAAGTAATGGCCAGCCAAAAACGTGCTCAAATTGAGGCCGTTCCTGCAAAAGACACGATACTTAGATATTCGGAGTAGATCGTTGACCCTTCGCGAGCAGCGGTTAATCACACATTTCATTTTCGCCCGTTTCTTTCATCCAAGAAACTCTCCGTATTAAAAAAAAACTACGGTAGATTATTCTTTGCGAGTCTAAGTGTGTAGCTCCTAAATGAACCTAAACGCCTTCTTTAAATTCAATTTTTATAGTTTGACAAATTACTACAAGTAAAAAGAATTGCCGCAAACTCAAGAGGAACTATCTCCCATCCCCGGAAAAAAAGAAGTCTTCTCAAGCTTTGACACGGGATCTGTCTTTGTTGGAATGCTGATTCAAACTTTTCTACAGGTAAAAATTGCACTGTCGGGCTTCATAAAAATGAGTAAGGGTTGAGGTTAGGGTTGTTGGTTAATCCTAACACTAATCTTTCTTTTTGTAAAGGAAAATAAAGGCATCTCTCTAATGACCACGGGAGAAAACAGAATGGTGGATAGTCACTTCTACTTTCAGTGTTTAATCGCTCGGCAATACATCCTGGAATTCAAGAACCATCGCTTCTTTCTCTTCTAAAGGACACTTAAGATACAGTTCTATTACTTGTACAAATCGCACTGTAGAATCTTCAAAGGAATTCTTCAGTCCGAATTCCCCGTGGCTGAATATTTTTCTCATTACCTTCGTGAATAACGTGCGTTTTCAATAAGAAGCTGTGCGTTAGATTCTACCCAATTCGATTTCTCCCTGTTTTATATTCTTCTGAAATCTAATTAAAATCAAAAATAAAAAAAAAACAGAAAGGAGATCTTCGAATGCGTTGTTGCTCAATAAATATTTTGCCAAAAAAGCCAGTTTTAAAAAGACTAATAAGAGATGATGTAACACACTATTCCACCTACTAGTATAGCAAAAATATCACTAAGGAGAAACTTGTTGTAATTAATGAGCTTATTCCTACAGTTGCCGTCGTTCGGGGAACGTATCCTCCGTAATTTGGGATTATATTTTCGAAGCTATTCTTGCGCGCGTAATTTTCGTAAAAGAGACTTTCAAAAAAGCTAAAATTGACTGCTTTTAAAGAGGACTTTTCTTTCGAGTTCAAAATGAATAACGATAGCTTGAATTTGGAGCCGTACCAATCTGAACTCGCAGAGAAACGACAATGGCTTGAGGTTGACCGTTAACTTGTCCACGGCGGATATTTGTGTTGATTCCGTTGCCCAACGCCATTTAATGGGTAGTTTGGAAAAAGAAACAAGCAAATTGTTGGCTTTGTGCATTTTTCCAGCAGTCCGGTATTTACTCTCAATAGCCAAAACATGACCACGGACTCTTATAAACGTCGTGGAACGATTTTCAATTTCCTCTCTTTAATTGTCCAGGGCTTGACTAAAAACAGCAGTCTAAATACTCGCCTAGTAGCCTACCTCGCTTGTCTTTTATTTACACGTAATAAGAAAACGGTCTGAGCTGCATTTAATTGACCTAAACACTCGTTTATTTGATAATTTCCACTTTTATTTTAATGCTACCACAAAGAGCAATTATAATATTTCCCAAAGTGATAACAACAGGCAATTCTAATTGAACAATTATAAGCTCGTTCAACCAATTATGCTCAGTCTGTTGCCTTGTTTGCATTCTTACACAAAATGCGGCATTATCAATCACAGGCAAATTCAAAGTTGGGGCTCGGCAACCTGTGAAGAAAACCTGAGTCATGTTCAAAAGAGCCTAAATCAAAAGCGGCTTCGCAACATAACCATTTCAAATGATTTTTAAATATTACACCGCAGTTCTTTATGAACCTGCAGATGATAGGTGCGCGTGGAATTGCATTTTAACTAATTAAGAGCTGCGTAATAATAATTATCAATGAGTGTGAATACTTGTTCGCCTGTTTATTTCGGGGTGCGATGACAAAGCTCCAACAAACTGGAAACACGGTGTTCAGTCTTTCGTCTCGTAATAATTATTTAGCTAGGAGTATAATTACGATACATGCATTTTTAATCGATCCTGCGACCAGTGCGATTGCGGGCACTTGTCTAATTGCTCATCATCAGTGTAATCATCGACATTTTCAAAGTTTCTTCGGAAGAATTTTGAAATTCTGTTTTTTTTTTAGATTTGAAAGAAGCAATTTATTTGCATTTGGAATAGTTTGAAAGTTAATAACTCGTTTGTTTAAAGTTGAAATAGAGACTGAGAAGGGTGCTTACAGAAGGGCAAGTACGCTCTCTAAATGTACCTGTATAGAGAACATAACGCAAAAGCAGCTGCGTCGTTTTAAAACGTGCTAATAACATGACCGTGACGTTCTGCCGCACTACTCGCCAGCTTTTTTTCACATCCACTTAGAAGGAGCTCGACGATTTTTAGCGGCTTGAGAAGGGACAATTCTAGCGTGACACGGGCGCTTGTGGCTGGTTAGATTCCCTGAAATCGGAAATGCGTGGCATTCTCGGCCAGTGCTGGAAACATGTACTAGGCGGTGCCGATCATCTGGCTTGACCGACGATTTCCTAAATACGGAAATTGTTGTGGTCCATGTTATTTCAAATTAATGGACGGGAATTGCCTTTTAGCTTATTTTTTAGACATTCATTTCTCATTATTTGTCTACTTTTCGATGATATGAGATCAAATTTACCTAGAAATAGGGTCGTCTAATTGTAGGAAAAGAACTTTAACGGATAAGATAAATGATGTCACGGAAGAAGACTAACCTTGATGAAAAAGAAATAAAGCCTTGAAGGGGTTAAATAAGCCCATTTCTAAATCGGCGTTTATTTCTTTTAGTCATTCTGAAAGTGATACAAGAGTAATTGACTTGAATCGAAAGTTGAACCGAGTAATGACGAGGAATAATATTGCACGGAATAATTTTTTTTGTCCATTTGTAGTTTGGTAGTTTTTCAGAATGGAAAGGGCGAAATTATGAGAACTTTCAGAGTTATGAAGAAAAAATGACAAATAGTCTGCTAATAGTGTTTCTTTTTTTTTCAGTTTTGAGTTCAATGAAATTGGACATTGACTGTTTAAAAGTTCGATCTTGAAAAGTTCGATCCTGCGCCAGCCAGTGAATCATCTTCTTCCAGTAGAGAGATGAATTTATTCGCGAAACCTAAAAGTGAGTAAAAATGAATGCTTTTCTAAAAGAATTTGATAGAGCATATAAATTGAAAATAGAAAGTATTCGAGTATTCTGATGAGTACTGGAAAGAGCTTTTAGACAAAAAGTAAGACCGGGGCGCTTTTTGAGAAGCACTTACCTTTGGAACCGCAGGTTGTTTCAGCAACACCAGCCACATGAATTAATCTTTTGATAGGCAAACTAAGCTCTCTCGAGCCAATATCCGTCGATATTTGTGCTGAATCAAGTGTTAGTAAACTCTCGTCTTTTCAGTCACTTACAGATATCTCTCTCCGACACTCCACCAAGACCTTGAAGCGCTTGCGCCACGTGACTGGACGATCTCATCGTTGGAACGTGAAGCATTTTATCAAAACAACCTAGATGAACGTAAATGATTCTCTTTTCGCTTCACTGATGTTCTACCTAATAGACCCATATTGTGAAGAACTTCCTTATTTGAGGATGTAGCGAGAACAAGACATCGTCGACCCTTGGGAGGATTTACTCGAAGTTGGACAAGGAGCGTCTGGCAGACAGCGTTGGAAAATCGAGGACCGATTGGGTTGTAATCGAGGAGTCGTTCGATGTCGTCGACGACAACTACTGACTGCGAGGATTTGTGGGCTTCCTCGAAAGCGCGCACGATAGCTTGACATTTGCCAGCTGAATTCGATTGCTTATTTCAACGAAAAGGGAAGGGAATCTACCTTCGCCATGATCAATGAGTGACTGTGGGTTGATAAGCCGGACGCAAGGGCATTCAGCATCCATGGCTATTTTTGCGGCGAGAGCGGATTTGCCCGCACCCGTAGCTCCCTCCAACAAGGCGGTCACTAAGTGCGTGCGCTTGCCATTCTTGGCCGTGTTCGCCAAATCCATGCCATCGGATAAAAGTCGATCAGTGTGGCCCCAGTTGACGATCCCGTTCGCCAAGAACTGCTGCAGCACTTGATCCTTCACACCAAAGGCAGGCTTGATGTCGTTCTGGAAGGCGTAGTTGAAGTCGTTCATGTCGACACGCACATTCTTGATCTTTTCGTCGTCCATTTCGGCTTTTGTTCCACCGGAGGTACACCTAAGAAAAGTTTTGTACTTAAACTTTGTTCAGGCGTAGCCGTCGACAAATAGGCTCTTAATTATAGCCGATAATGGAGTGTTAGTTAGTGCTCGGGAAGTGTACTATCCGTTCTTAAAAATCGCCCTTCCAAATTCGTGAATGCAAGTGTCATGCCCGAGTGCCCTCGTTTTCCATGAACGGCGATACTATCAAGCCGCAGAACGTCTACTCGAGAGTTCATGTTGTTAAAACCAGCTCGAATTGACGATGGCCCGGATGCACGTCTCTTGACGTTCCCTGGTGCTATCGGATTAAATTTATGCGGTCATAAATGAAAAATGATGAATCTTCAACCTTTAGTCCTTGAGCGTAAAATCAAACAGCTAAAGATATTTGATGCTCACCTGTTGAACGCACAAGACTGGGCTGCTCGAACGAGACCTTCGATTTCCGCTCCGGAGAAGTTCTTCGTTTTCGCAGCCAACAGATCGAGGTCGACATCGGGCGCCATTAGCCGATTAGTCCTCATCTTTTCCGTATGAATATCAAGAATTTGCTTGCGACCGCCTTCATCGGGCAGGCCAATTTCCTTGTGCACTTCCAGTCGACCGGGTCGCTTGAGCGCATCATCGATCAAATCAGGACGATTGGTCATTCCAATGATCAGTACATTATTAAGCGAGTTGACACCATCGATTTTTGAAAGCAGCTGATTTACGACAGTGTCGTGCACGCCTGACGACGAAGCGGAATTGCCTCGCTGCTTGCAAATGGCGTCCAGCTCATCGAAAATGATGATGTGCAGTCCTGAGTTTGGCCCTAATCACACGATACAAAATTGCTCGAAATAGCTATCAAACAAGAGAAAATATGAGCGAGAGATTTTTTATCTACGTTCCTAAGCGTTGCTCTTCCTCTTCTGCTTCGGCAAATAGCTTTCTGATGTTGGCTTCAGACTCTCCGACGTACTTGTTCAAGATTTCGGGGCCGTTGACGATCTTTGGCTCGCGCGCGCTCAGCATCTTTCCGATCTTACGCGCCATAAGAGTTTTACCACAACCTGGAGGGCCGTAAAGAAGAATACCGCGCACGTGTTTGCCTCCCATCTTTTCGACAATATCTGGCGGGAAGATACGCGAAGCAAAGGCTCGTCGGAAGATCTCTTTGAACTCATCATCGAGACCGCCAATGCCGACTTTAGAGAAGTCGAAATCGGGATTGATGATATTGGCGGAGGCACTGACAGCGGAGCCAGTGAGTATCAGTGTCGAATCAGCCTTCCTCTGGAATTTGATGGACGAATTTTGATTGAGAAGGCCTGGTTTGTCGTTGGACGATTTGTAGCCCTTGTCGGCAGTGAGCGTTTTGATCTCCTTGACGGTGAGTCTGAAGAAGGGCGATTGATTGTGCTTGAAGGGGAAGGAATGGCCGACTTGGAGGAGAACGCCGCTGAAGCTATTCTTGATGGCATCTGCGAAGTCATCTGCATTGAATGACTGCTTCGTGACAGTGCGCGAGTAGAAGTCGATCTCGAGCGTGATCGAGTAAACCTGCGCCAACTTGCTCGCGCTGATCTCCTCCGCCGTCACGCTGTCCACTTCGGCCAGGCCGAGGAATTCGCGCTGCACGCCAGAGAAGCCCATCTGAAACAAACGTGATGAATGAATGCGAATCTAACCGCCCATTTCTAGCGAACTTCCTTCCCGTTCCAAAAACATTGATCACGGTTTGATTAATTGCAACATGTATTTTTGATAGATCACTTCCCGCTGTGATCATGTCTCGCCCCACTCTGTCAGAGATAAACACAGAATCCGTCAAGAAATGCTCTCGAACGGGAATGTTCTCTAAATTACCTCATTCTGCTGGACACTGGACGGCATGCCGGTAAAGTAGTACGTCTTGCTGTCTTTCCTGACTTTAAATGCAGTGTTGGAACTGAATTTGGCATTCGATATCGCCACGCAACCGGTCAGGGCAATCCGTTGCTCCGGCTGTTTTACAGCACGGAACTCCATTTTTCTTTCTAAACAAACATTCATTAGAACTCGCACAAATCCTTGTTAAATATTTTTCGAGCTTTCCAAAAGGCTCTATTGTTTTCTCTTAGTCGAGCTGTGAAAATATATAAAAAACGCGTATGTTGATTTTGTTAGAAATGAAAATGCGAAAAGTGGTGTCGCAAAGAGGGAGAAGGTAATTGCATTGGACAGAAACACAAATTCGTGAAGGCCCGAAATCGATATTCCTTTAATGCCAGGCTTTACTGGGAATAAACACGCGACACTACTGTGGCAAGCTCTTAAATCAGACTCGTCAAGATCAAAAGATCGATTCAATACAGACATTGATGATTTTTGGCGTGTCTTTCAATTTTCCATTTAATATTTTAGAGAAGCCTTTTTACAAATTCAAATTTAATCACTTCTGGACGGAAAAAATCCAAATTTAAAAATCTTTTTTGGAATTTCATTTTTTATTGTTTCCATCAAATTCTCCATATTCGAAAACCTAGAAAAATTATTTGTTTAGACAGGAGGCCTTCTAAATATTTTTAATATTCATCTAAAAGTGCAAAAATGCCCTTCAGGAAAAGCTTCTTTTGAAAGGGTTCCGGTAATTTTTCTTTTGATTTCTTTCCTCGACCATCTAGAGACAGGTCTCGGACAGTTCGGTTAGCAAAAAAATAAATAATACTTATTGTCTTCATGCTCAAAATATGCATTAAATAACGTGTTAATGACCAAAAACACCGAAAAACGTGAAAAAACGCTGAACGATCAATGATCGTCATTCTATTGAGCGAAAAAGTCGAATAAGTCAAAGGCAAGATATTTCAAAATAATTGCCTATCGAAATATATAAATGTATATCATTCATTAAGAGCTATTTTGTCAATTCACAGAGATGCGACTATTTGGCTATTTTTCAATCAACTTAATAATCTCAGAGGCAACGAAACGCAAAACGACCAATTTTTTAACGACATTGTTATTTTTGAATGCTTAAAAATAACCATTCATTGTACGGATAGTCGAAATCTTGGGGCCTCCAATCTCATTTTCTCAAACTTGTTCAAATACAGTCACTTATCATGTCTGCAAAATTTCATGCGATTTGAAACGCAGCGCGACCATTTTTAGTATAATTTATTATAAAGCTTTAAATAGCTCTAGAATCTGAGTTTTTCGGGCCTCCAAGCTGATTGCTCTTGACCAAACTTTGGTATATGTAAACTACATTTATGCAAAATTTCATAAAATTTGAGACGCAGCGCGACCCTTTTTGTCCAAATTATATCGAAATTCTATAAAAATAGCAATTTATTAGTTGGTTTTGGCTCTAGAATCCAAGTTTCGAGAGCCTCCAACCTAATTCTTCTCAAGCAGGGTAAGAAGACTATATTCTATCTGACTGCCTAATTTCAATCAAATCGAGACGCAGCGCGACCATTTTTTACGAAAAAATGATAATAATAACCACTTATTAGTAAGTTTTGGATCAAGAATCCAAGTTCCAATGGCCTCCAGCCCAATTTTTCTCATGCGAGTTTCAGCGGGTGCTTTTTATCAACCTACCAAAAATAAATCGATTTGAAGCGTAAAAAATGGTCGCGCTGCGTCTCGATTTGATTGAAATTAGGCAGTCAGATAGAATATAGTCTTCTTACCCTGCTTGAGAAGAATTAGGTTGGAGGCTCTCGAAACTTGGATTCTAGAGCCAAAACCAACTAATAAATTGCTATTTTTATAGAATTTCGATATAATTTGGACAAAAAGGGTCGCGCTGCGTCTCAAATTTTATGAAATTTTGCATAAATGTAGTTTACATATACCAAAGTTTGGTCAAGAGCAATCAGCTTGGAGGCCCGAAAAACTCAGATTCTAGAGCTATTTAAAGCTTTATAATAAATTATACTAAAAATGGTCGCGCTGCGTTTCAAATCGCATGAAATTTTGCAGACATGATAAGTGACTGTATTTGAACAAGTTTGAGAAAAATGAGATTGGAGGCCCCAAGATTTCGACTATCCGTACAATGAATGGTTATTTTTAAGCATTCAAAAATAACAATGTCGTTAAAAAATTGGTCGTTTTGCGTTTCGTTGCCTCTGAGATTATTAAGTTGATTGAAAAATAGCCAAATAGTCGCATCTCTGTGAATTGACAAAATAGCTCTTAATGAATGATATACATTTATATATTTCGATAGGCAATTATTTTGAAATATCTTGCCTTTGACTTATTCGACTTTTTTTCGCTCAATAGAATGACGATCATTGATCGTTCAGCGTTTTTTCACGTTTTTCGGTGTTTTTGGTCATTAACACGTTATTTAATGCATATTTTGAGCATGAAGACAATAAGTATTATTTATTTTTTTTTGCTAACCGAACTGTCCGAGACCTGTCTCTAGATGGTCGAGGAAAGAAATCAAAAGAAAAATTACCGGAACCCTTTCAAAAGAAGCTTTTCCTGAAGGGCATTTTTGCACTTTTAGATGAATATTAAAAAATATTTAGAAGGCCTCCTGTCTAAACAAATAATTTTTTTCTAGGTTTTCGAATATGGAGAATTTGATGGAAACAATAAAAAAATGAAATTCCAAAAAAAAAGATTTTTTTAAATTTGGATTTTTTCCGTCCTCTTCTCACGAAGCTCATCTCAGAAAAATACTTAGTTTTTAGGTTTTTCATAGGCTAACAAAGGCCTTATCGTAAAAAATGATTCCTTTTTGACGGATTGTTAATTAATTACTCACTTTATTGGAAATCTACTGAGACAAGAAATACAGAAAAAAGAATATCGGAATTAGGGAAGAACATTAACTAGCACTAATAATTGTCTACCAGACTGTCTACGAAGTCTTTTTGCTTTCTCCTTCGCCAGCGAAGAATTTAACAATTTTTAGCTTCTCAAATTTGGTCGCTTCTTCGGCAATTCTCTTTGACGCGTGCTCGAAGTTTTTCTTCTGCGATTTGCTGCATTTTAGCCAAATCAATGCAAAAAGCAAGCCGAAACAGTAGCCAGCTAATACTTGATCCAGGCTATGATACTAAAAAGAAACGATTAATAATGTATTGCTTTTATCCAGCCATTTAATGAATGCATTAAATAACCAGGTTTATAATGCCGCCACAATACTGTGAAATTTAAATTTAATAAGAAAGAGCCAAACTTATTTTTTGGACCTGATAGAAAATGGTGCAAAGCCTTGTTTTGATTAATAAAAATATATTTACCTGAAGAAAAACGCGTGAGATGACGACGAGGAGGGACGAGAAAATAATTGAAAGATTGACAAGAGCGCGAAGACAAATCGAATTGATTTTCTTTGAATAATGAAGAACGAATATGACGAGCACGGCGACTAAACATTCACTCGTAGATCAACAATAATTATTCGCTTGGTGATTACCTGACATAGAATGGTCGGAAGGGAAGCCGTACTTGCCGTGCGAGGCGGAGTGACCTGCATCAGGCCTTGGAAAACGAAAGTAACTTTTTAAAAGGCGACAGAAAAGGGTAGAGGCTAGAAGACCAGTCAAGCAGCGGAAACTGGCAAAGTTGCGCTTGATAATCAAAAGGACCAGCAGCGCGAAAGGAGCAATCACGGGAATCATCGAAAAGTGAGAGAGCAATTTGCCCAGTTTGGAACCCTTAGGGTACTCGACTGTCCACAGCGAGTTGCACTTCCAATCAATTTCGAATTCTTCTGTTTCTTGTTGACTCGCCATTTTTTATCTCTGAAGAATATTTTTTTAATTGACTGTTGCTTGGCTAGATTTACAGACTCTCTGAAGTGAACGAGCCACAAAATACAATCTCAACGTAACAAAACTAGGGAACTTAGTGTCAGAATTACTATCAGATTGATCAAGCCAATCTACCGATAAAACAGGTCGGTACTGTAAAAAAAATCAGTCGAAAAAACACGATGTTTGAATAACGTGATGGTGGCCCGATTTCTATGAAAGGAGTTGAAGTTATCGGGTATTTGAACGCAATAATTGCATCAACTGGAATAAGCCGCGTATTTTCTCTAGAGACTCTCTCGATCGGCCTTATTAGAAATTCGAAGCTAACCTAGTTTTACTGAAAAAAGTTCGTCGCTCGTTCACTTCCCTAGAAAGGGTAAAGGCAGTGTAGTGAGTGAATGTTGAAATGATCAAAGACAGGAAAAGGCTCATTTTTAGTAACTGAAGAAAAGTCTCATAAGGGGACTTTTGATACTTCGACGTTTCGGTGATTCGGATAGTAAACGTGGAAGCTGCCGTCTTTTGCGAAGGAAGACGGATTTAGGCACACAACGCCCGATGATGTCAGGTTGTACTCTTGATATGTGTCCGCTAACACCAAAACATCGGGCAGTGGAAATAATCGCTGGTCAGGGGTTGAAAACCGCAACAAGCAAAAATAACCCTGTCTCAATAGATGATCTAAACGAACATCTAAAGGGGGCCACGAGTAGTCCGGATGTTATTCCTCCCGAACTTTTGCTTTCACTAGACTTACAGTCACTTTTTCAACAGCTAAGCTATAAGCGGGCGAGTCTCAACGGCACTTCCGGCCGGGACAATGTGTACTCTCTACAGCAGTCAAAAAATCTCAAATAAAGACTTTAAAAGGAGTATTTTTGGAAGTGCCCTATTTAGTAAATAAATTTTCGATAGCGATATAAGAAGTCTCTGTTTGAAGTTTCAACCCCGTGGCAGTGCATGATCCCAGCCCCAATAAATAGGGGAAAGTCGCTGCGGGAGGGGACTCAGGTGAGCCTGGCTCAAGATTGTCTTGACGGCCATTTCTTGGTGATCACCAGCGGGCATGCGCACAGCGTGACGCATCAGCTTGGCGACGAGGTCTGCTCGATAGATGACGATTTCTTGCGAGAAAAGCGTGATACGCGATGGATTAGACGTGAATGTCCATTTTGGCAGCTTCTGACGAACATATTGAGGTATAACGGACTCGGGAATTGCCGGTCTAAAATCGCCGGAGGTAGAAAACACCCACAAGTTGCAAATGTACCTCGGTAGGCAATCGCCCAGGCCGGGATCAGACGAGGAAGGAATGAAAACGAAGTGTGTATCGCGAAGATCAAGCTCGACAGCCTTTCTTGCCAGCTTCTCGAGACGCTCGCTGAGAACGTCGTACGAGTTTGGCATGTGAGGAGAGGCAAGAAGCTCGCCGCAAAGAACGAAGGCGATCGGCGGTGCCACGGCGAATCCTTCCAAAAGTCGTATTAGCCGATTGAAGGGTTTCTCTTCGTCCAAGTGCACGCCTCAGAGAGGATTTCAAATCCCTATTGGAATTGAACAATGAAAGCATTTCAACTTCAATAAATTATCAATTTATAAATCCTTTCCTGACAAGAAGCAAACGGAATTCTCGCAATCTCTCTCCAAAACTTGCATTCTTTCGGAACTTCCAATGTTGGTGCCCCTTTCGCCGCCAAAGAAATTCGTTGTACTGTGGTAGCTACGTGAGACGGAGGCACTTTCGGGCGGAGGGAAGCCGAATGCCGTCGCGTAAATCACCCCATTATCATAAGTTCCTTCTACCAAAATCATCGATGACTCCGTGAATAATCCTTTTTCTCGAGTTCAAAATCGCTGAAAAAAGAGACAAAGGCTGCCGCACAGAGGGTATAGACTCTATCTTTCAAACTGTGCCTTTATGGAAGGTAGCGTTTTTCATGTCTATTAATATCGCGCCAGAAGGGTCTTCGATCCACCACTCTCCTTCTTTCATCTGATTCAACATGCCAAGAATGACGATATCCTTCATTTTTGAAGTGCAGCCTTTTAGGTACTCAATCTTCTGAAGCGAGAACTGTGCAGTTTGCGCTTTTCTATGGCCAGCCGAAAAAAGTCGATGACGAAGAGTCCTGACCAGCACGGAATTGTACCTGAATGAAGGCGACTAGTAATGAGATCTTTTTAAAAGCAATTCTTTCTAAGATTGGTCAAATGTTATCGCGAATTTTCCGGTATGATAACGAGCGTTATAGCGCCATCAATTGGAATAGTATAAATATCGATCTTCCGGAAGAATACTGATAAAATGATAAACACAAATTATTTCATCATATAAACTGTTTATTCTGTGAATCAAGCCTTATTTTTAAATGAGAGAAAAATGTTTAAGTTCTACCAAATATAGAGCTGTTGTTGGAGCCTCTGCCAAAAATGATTGCTAATAGGAATTATTTTAAATAATATGTTACTGCTGTAATAAAGTCATGTTTTCTGAATTATTTATCAAAAGTTTAATTCCATTTAAGAATAATCTATATTCTATTCATAAAGACGCACTATTTAGAGACTCTATAAGCCAAGTTTGATTTTTTACCTTTCTCTGAACATCTCGACTTTGGAGTCGATCCCTCCCATGAGCGGTTGCTGTGTTTCTTTAACATATCTCTCTCCTTCTCGATCGTAAATGTACCGGGGTACTTCAAAGGCGTCGATAACCCGAAAGAAGGAATCTTTTTTGTCTGTTTCTTGCTGCTCCTCCTGCTAAAAAAACTCTATCTCATCTGCGATAACTGATGAATAATAGATAGCGCCCGTACATACAGTTGTTTGGCTCGTCTCTGCCTCCATTAATTCCACGACTTGACCTCCAGAACGCTGCAAGTCTTTCAGCGCCGATCGAACATCAGTAAAGTTGAGAATGTTCGACTTGAGCGTTTGGCGCTGGAGAGAGTCGACCAGATTGTCGATCCAGTCATCATGCGTTGATAGAGGAACGTTTTCCAACTGTTTGCTCACTAGTTCTGAAATTCGACAGTTTGAAAACTGTTCATTTCTTTTTTGCATACCTGCAGCATCTTTTTGAATCGAGTAACCAAAGAATTTCAGCGATTTCGCGACATCCACCTTTCGTCCCATCTTAAAAAGTGAACACTTGAAATAAAAGCTTTTGATTTTTACATGATGAATTTTTAAGTGGAATAGCTATAGACCAGGATTAACCTTTTTAAGTATTGACAGTTGTTTTTGTTTTCGGTAGAGCGCGTACCGATTTGCTTTTTTGAATTTACATTATAACAGTGTTATTATAATATAATAATAATTTTTCGGCCTCGAAAGAGCCGCGGGTAAGGTTCACAAGTAAAGAGATAAGAAACATCCAGGAGATCAGTTTTTTGTTGAAATGGTATCAGTTTGAAGAAAATGGGAGAGAAAGAAGACACCTTACGGATTGTTGCTTTTTCTTGAATGAGAATTCTTATCAGTTTTTGAAAATAAAAAAGAAGGTAATGGATCAATGGCAAAATGAATGATCACCGAAATAGTTTTTTGCAGACAGATGTGTGTTCTTGAACAAACTGGAGAGAAAATAACAGGATAGAAATAGAAAGAGTTTTTGAATTTGGAAATCAAGGAAGAGAACACTCTGAATCACGATTGAGAGAGGAAATTTACAGAATGCTCATGGAGAGGCTCCTGGCCCTTGGCGAGACGCAGACGATATCTGTGATAGGTGCCGTTGTCGCAAATGACCAGCAGCCGCTTCATGTCCGGAGTGAACGCGCACTGATACGGCTCCACGCTGGGGTCGAACCCTGAATGTCTCTCTAACCAAAATTAAGCGAAAGCGACAACAATACCTGATTTTTGAACAAAGTCAGGAATTTGCACTTGTGCGACGCTTCTCCTGCCGTCGAGAAGTGACTTCTTGTCCTGGGCATCTGATAGCTTCCAAATGTGACACGTGCCGCGGGAGGAAAGGGAGCAGAGAAGGGAGCAGTCGGAGGAAAAATTTATTGAATATGTGAAGGCGTCGCTTACTCCTCTTCTCAATTCGTACACCTGGAATATTCGTAGAGTTTAAATTTATCAGGGAAGAATCAAAATCTAATAATTTATCTGATTATATATTTAAAATATGGCTTCTCAGTGGGGTATCACGGAGATCCCGTAAGGTTTAATATTAATATAATAAAAATCAAAACAATTTTGATAAATGTTTAATGATATAGTAGAATGAAAATCGAACCTTTTCAAGTGTCGCCGTGTTCCAAACTCTAATTAGTGTTCCCTTGGCTGAAGCCGTGGCTAGTAGTTTTCCGTCTTGGCTAATTGCAATTTGTGCGAGTTTTCCCTAGAAATTCATTAAAACAGTTTTAGAGATTGAAAATGGAAACTTTATGCGCTTCGATCTCCTTTTCGTCGTTGGCGCCTTCCGCAATGAGCCTGATTAGAGTAACGTAGCCGACTTTTCGTGAGGGGAAGGCGATTACCACGTTTTGGTAGCTGGGAGAAAGAACTAGAAGTCCATTTGGATTCGGACCTGATTCGAAGACGTCGCTTTGCTGTGGCGGTCGAGTGAACGTAAAAACTTTCACCATTGTATCTATTTTGAAGGTGAAAAGTAACAGAAAGGAATGAGGAACAAACCTAGCGCGACAACGATTCGATCTCTCGACAGCCTGACTCTCCGGACATCAGACGAGAAAGCGAGTTCTGCTGCCACTTGTCGCGTTTCGCAGTCCCAAACTGCCACTTTAGTCGATGGCAACTGTGGACAAGATTCTCTACCGACTAGAGCCAAGAAATTGCAGCGGTAAAGCATCTCCACTTTTGAACATCCAGACGACAAGCCTTGGATCACACGGCGTTGTTTTATCTTTAGAAGTGTGAAAAAAGATCACAGTTACTGTGACTTACTTTTAACGGGTAAGAATTGTAAACGACGAAGCCAGATTTCGTGCCGCAGGCGAAGCAGCCGTGGTCCTGGTTGAAGCCGACATACAGTAACTCGTCACCCGTCACCATTCTTAAAACAGTCATTCATATTTTCTCTTCTATCATCGAACACAGAATTTACAGAAGAAAAATGATCTCTGGGGTAGTGTTTATTTGAGCAGCGCTGAATTATGTTTCTCCGTCATCATCCGGGTGTGATCTTTTGCATCGCACGGGCAAGTTTTGCTTTCATCTGCTTTGCTAACAATCCAGAATTTGCAACTGACTTTTCAAAAATAAAGAAGCGCTCTTCTCTATCGAAACTAAGTAAGTTACCTGCAATCTTTTCCAATTTTGAAAGTGGGAAGCTCGATGCAATTTTGCGATCTAAGAAAGGCGCCAACTTTGCTTTGAAGACGGGCTTCCTCTTTTCCGACATTATGTCTCGCAAATCTGCTGATTTAGACGACGCTGCTCCGCCCTTCGGATTCTCATGATTTTGGCCTTTTTCAATCGCCACTCAAGGACTCACAACGAAAAACAAGGTACTAATAACTAACACTGTATCTTGCGTTCTATCTCCTATTTATGCGCCTTCTACAAAAAATTTGCAAAGTGAACCCTGATCATGAGTCGTTTATAAACCATTGTCGAGATTTCCCGCTGCTTCACCTTTTCCCTGCGCTTTTTCTTGTTAGTAATCTTTCCTGCACTCAAGTATACGCGCGACTTGCATCTCAAAATGCGCATTCTACCAAAATTAGAGTAAACAATTTTCAGTTGAAAGATATTGAAGAGGTTTATTTAAGTTATTAATGAATACTTTACTTGAAAACTGAACTATTAAAAGAAGATACGTAGATGATACTTAAAAACATCATAACTGTCATGTCCTAAAAAGAGTTCAACACAACGATACTGTAACATTTAAAAATATGAATTTTCTGTTTAAAAAAAGAAGAGAGAGATAGAAAGATGAAAATTAGAAACACCAGCGACCGCGTTTTTTAGTTTGACTTGTTTTAAATTGAAGATTCCAGCTGTAGTAGTAGAAAGTTGGAGAGACAGAACTTTGAATACTTAGAATACTTTGGTGATGATGATGATATCAGTTGCCGAGCTAGAGTAAGTTTAAGGTGAAGAAGTCGTTCATGTAGTTGTAAGCGACGGCGATCAGTCCAGCCACCGTCAAGGAAGCGCTAAGAAGCTAGAAAATGCTCAATAATCATTCGGAAAAGGATGATAAGATAACGCGGTAGAGCCTGGATGCTATCAAATTATAGAAGGGTCGATTAAAGAGCATTTCCTGAATGAATTTTTGAGACGAGGTGCTCCTCCTAATCACGAGTCTTTCCGTTGGCTCCATGTGAGTGAATTCTTTGATAAGAGAACAGTTCTCATATGCTTCATATTTGGTCTGGAAAGGATTGAGTAAGAGCTAGAGAAGAACGGAGATCGCTTACTTTCGCTAGGTAAGACGGAGGGTGCTTTTTGAAGAGCGTATTTGCAAGGGCGATTATTGGCTCCAAATTGCCTGAGAGATCGAGCGTTCCTGGTAGATTGACGAGAGTATGGTGCACGGCCGGCATGTCACATTCCTGGTCCAGGACGTCGTCCGCACAGTGAAGAACTGAACACAGAAAATGGTATCAAGCAAGATTGGATTCGGTGCTTACCCATAGCTGCAGCTGTGTAGACAGCCATGAGAGGATGCGAAGCGAGGAATAGATCGAAGAGACGGACAATGAACTTGTGTTCGGCCAAGACGTGTCCGTACCACGTGATGACCCAAGACAGAGCGAAAATGGTGCCAACATCGGACTCAAGCAGGAAGTCGTGCAGCTCGTCGTCTTCTTCTATAAGTGCGAGGTTTTTTATGCCATTCCTTTTTGATTTCCGATTACCTTTAATGATGGGCATAATAAAGTCAAGTAGCATTCGGGTTTGGTCCATCGTTGGACACATATAGTCGCGCAAGTGGCGTTTGCTTAATTCCTTGGCAATCACTTGCCCGAGTCTGAGGCCACAGACTCTCAATACAGTAACGCATACGTCGTGGTATCCCTGGTAATAGTGCAGATCATCTTCTTCTTCCAGCACCCATAGAATCAGGTCCATTAATTGCTTAAAATCACACTAGACTAATGAGCAAAGAATTCATTATTTTACATCTTGTAAACTTCTTCTTTGTTTTTCTGGCATTCGATCGGGAAAGCGTTTCACAGACCTGTCGACGTCTAGTTTCACCTGTTCATAGTGTTTGGAAGCTCGTAATTTCTTTCGATCTCCGCATTGCGGGAGGCGGTTTGTGTCGATCGAAAGCAGCAGTGGCCAGCACTCTCTTAAAATCAGCAACGATGAGCATCTTTCGACCCGTTTCACGAGCGCTTACCTCCTTAATCTGTCTTCGAGCAGCCCACCAGTTTGACTTGCCAGGTTCCTGAGGGAAGCAACATCTCCCACTCTGAGCGCAACTTCGATCTGTTCGATTTTCGCCTGCCTGGCCTCTCTTTTCTTTATAAACTCAAACTCTTCATTTTCATCGTCTACGTTTGTCGCTTCTTGCATCCCGGGCGACTCCGAATTCTTTTGCCTAAATCCGATTCCTTTACGAGCTTTGGTCAATGCATTTGTATAAAAATATATTTTATTAAGTAAAAATGTAGAGAGGTCCCAGACAGAGTTTTTGTACAGAAGTTGGGAAGAAGTTACTTCTCCGATTGATTAAGAGACATTCCGCTATTCTGAAGCGTTGTGGAGGAGTTCTGTAGTTCGCCATCCTGATCTTTGTTTTGAAGGCCATCGATATTTTCTCTCGTTTGGCGAACGGTTTCCTCGATTTGGCTCTCGAAGCGTCGCATCATTTCCTGGAAGTTGCCTGTCACAGCGGTTCTGAATCATAATTGAGCACCCTACAATAAATCACGAATAGACTGTTTTCTACAAAATCAATTTTTATTACAACAACAGATAGTTTTTATCATAAAGATATAGAAAATTTCCAATCCAATCCATAATAATTCTCGGAGTTCCACAAGCTTGATTTTAAGAATTCGTTGTCGAGAATAGAGAGTTTTCGAAAATTCTCCCGTTTTTCATTTTAGAAAATATCATGATGAGAAATCTCCCCCGACTGTTTTATACTGCTCTCCTTCTATGCGATAGAAACAATAAAATCTTCAATTTTACCCGAACTTTCAAATATGCGAACTCTCAAATATGCTCTCCTTGCCCGTTGAAAAACTTTATGACTTGATCAAACAAAGTTTTACTCGCTTACCTAATGATTTCTTCAAGCTCATCATCTGGCATTTGCGCTTCTGCTAGCGCCTCATCAATTGGCTCTTTCTCAGACTCTGGCTCTGGAGTGGGAACTTCCTCTGGCTCGTTGGGGAACTCGAGCGCGACGTCCATCACAATTCGTGAGGTGAAGACGTATTTGTAGAGCTTGAAGTGGCGAATGTAAGTGTCCATAAAGTACTGGAGCACTTGCTGCGATTCCTTATTTGTGAAGACCTCGATAGCGAAGGGAGGGCGGAGATATGCGTGGGAGAGGATGAAGTCTCTTAGAACTTGAACGCTAGAATATTCTCGAAATAGTTCTTCAATTACAGGACGTACGTTTCTTTGCTATTTTCGAATGAAGTCTGGCAGGCGAAGTTGTGGACGCGGTTCAAAATACCCAGCATTACAGAGATTTTGTCAGAAGTGAACTTTTTTTCTTTTGAGTATGCCAAACACCCCTGGAACGCATCTAAACCCTCTTATTTCAAAAGATAAATGGCTCCTTTTACCCAAGAGAATCTCTGCTTTGTCTGTGCCGCGTTCGATGTGAAGCCGATCGGAGAGAACGCTTCTGGTCTCGGCAGCGTTTCCACATCGCATCAGTGTGTCAACAGTGTCCTGCGAAAAATCAAGCCAGACTAACAGCTCCCTCTTCATTCTGAAATCAATCCAGTCCATTCCTTTTTGTTTAAATAGGCGAGAACGATTTTCGCAGTTGAAGAGATAAATGAAGTGAAAAAAGACTTGAAGGGGTTAACCACAGCGACGCCAAAGAGCCAGATTTTGTGTCATATTGTGTTCCCTAAAACCTAAACCTAACCCTCAGACAATATGATACAATCGGCGACGCAGAGTTAATATTTTGTGCACTGGCTTTCTGAGTGAGCAAAGAAATACATGTAATTTACAAAGCGTTGAATTTTTCTTCGTGGCAGCATTTAGGCGGCCCTGGCAGGTACGATGAAGTCAGTTTTCTTGTTTTACTAAGATTTAAATTGAAAATTAAGAAAAAAACTTAATCGAGAATTTACCTTTCTCCGACAAAGTGCGCTGGTAGTTAGAATAAGGATCATTATGATAGTCTTCATCTGTATCATAATCCTCCTCCGATTCCTGCTCCGTAGGAGTATCTTCGTCGCTAGAGATGACGATAGGCGAGGCATTCCCGGGAGCTGGTTTTGGTGGCAAGCTCTCAACCTGTGCACGCTTTTCCTTTTTTGAGGGTCAAAAATGGATTTGCAAGCAATAAATTTCAGACTGATTTACGAAAAAATGTGGACCCTCGCCTTTATTTTCTTCTCAAGGCTGCTGATTTCTTTCATGGCCGCCTTTCTTTCCTCGGCTCGTCGTTTCTCAGAGTTCTCTAACATCGACTGGAGCTCATCGAGCGCTTCCTCCCGCTTTTGCGCCATCAGATCACTCGTGCACAGGGTATGAAGCCTTTTGTTCTGCTCAGTGAGTTCCCTAAAAATTTGATAAAATTCAACTTTTTTATAAAAATACTTACTTGATATACTCTTTCAATTGCATGAGGTACGCATACTTTCGGAAATGACCAAAATATCCGTCAACTTCCTCCTGCAGTTTTTCAATCTCGGCGACGCAGCTGGGATTTGTGCACGATCGCGCGGGCTCAGAATCTTCTTCTGCTTCTTCACTGCCAGAAGCTTCGTTTGACTCTGAAGCTTCGGAGTCATCGTAGTCTGTGCTTTCGGCAGTGTCGCTCTCGGAAGCCTCTGAAGCACTGCTCGTGGCCGATTCAGTTTCCGAGCTGGCGATTTGAAAGTCTGAGTCTGAACTCTCTGATTCGTCCCAGAACTTTTGCTCTCTTGGCATTTTTCCTGAATTAATTTTTGTAAAGAAGGTTCTTCAGAAAAAAACAGTGGAATTAACAAGGAATCGTAAAGTGGAAATGAAACGCGAAGACGTAAAGTTAAAAAAGATATGCCTGATGAAAGCTTCAGAATTTGCAAGTAGAAAATCCGGACAAGAAGTTTATTTTCTCGAAAGAGAGTACTGCATTTAACGGTTGAAATCTGCTTGCAAATTGCTCGAGGAATGAGAAAGAGATGAAATCAAAAGATGAGTCTGGAAAAATTTTATTCAGTGTAAGTTTTAGTAAGCAAGAAATCGATCAGGCGTTTCTTCTTGCCTATGATTTTTTCTTCTCACAATGAGAAAGAGAGAATTCGAGTAAAAAATAGGAACAAACGAGAGGCATAAATTTGCTTTCTACAAAAATAAAAAGAAAATGGAAAACTAGAAGGATTTTTTTTTTGATATTTGAGTATTCGGACGAGAAAGAGGAAGGGTTTGAAAAACGACGTTTTCTTCGGAATGACTAGAGCTAGTCCTCTTCAGCCTGGTCCATCATCGCCAGCATCGATTTCTCCAAATCGTCGAGTTTCGAGGACATGGCATCCATGCGCCCCATCATCTAGAAAGTAATTGAGATCAAGGAAGACTACTTGCGATCTCACCTGGTCAGACATATTGGTGAATTTGTTCTGCATGTCGGTGAGCGTTTGCTGGACGAATGCAGTCATATCGTGGATATTCTTTGGGTCATTAGTTGGGACTCCTTTTTGCGAGATCTCGGACATTTTGAGAATGCTCTGAAAAGGGATGTTCGACGATTTTGCTAGGTTTCTACTTTTGTTATGAAGAAGCATATCGAGTGTTTACAAGTGTCATCAGCGTGAAATTGCACTTTTTTTATGTTTTTCAGTGAAATCAGAGGAATGAGTATCAACAAAACAGGTTGTTTTCCGTCTGTACAAACTTCGATCAAAGCAAATCTGGCAATAAAAATGTTATCAGAAACAGTAGAGTTTCTTCTCCCCATGAAATAAAATGATTGAACTATTCTAGAGGTAGTCAAACGAGAAGAAGGATTAGCTGATAAAATTTTTGCACATAGAATAAATTTTAAATTCGCAAGAATCGAGTTTGGAGAGACTGAAACAACTCCGAACGACAAACAAGATAATTATCGCAGGGGGCTAGCTCAGCACTTTGAAGATAAGATGAGCTCTACTTTTTTGTTTAATAATAATCAGTAGATTCACTTCTTTGGCGCTTCAAAAATAAATTAGTTAAATATTCTTTGGTTTATTTTACACTTTATAAGCTATTTCAATTTATAGCTTATAGAATTATAAATATTGAATAACTGTCTACATGATATGATGACTCCATAGTACATACAAACTACATTTTAGATAAGTTTCGATCAATTTATAGTTTAATAGCCGAAGAAAAGCGGACATTGAATGAGTAAGAATAGTTGAAAAATCATTTTGAATTTGAGACGCGTGCAAAATTCTAAGCGCGAAGGAAAAGCATATTTTTCTTAATGTCGCGAACGGACGAAAGGAAAAGCGAAAGTTTAGGAAAGAAATGGGAACGTTTTTGTATATACTAGAAAACATCATATACAGTAGACTTCCTCTAGTCATATATCCTTTTGAAGCTTGTGCACCAGCAGGGGCTGGTTAACGTAATAAGGCCCGTGACGGAGCACATAGAAGCACGAGCCCACCCCAGTTAGAATCCAGAAGCAAATGAAGAGCATTTGCTCTAGTAGAGACTCGCCTTAACAATCAATGTTAATCTTTGCGAAAAGAACAAGGAACTTACTTGGAGGCAGCAAAAGACCGATGATAGCCATGGAGAGTGAGACCAGCGCTAGAATGGGAATAATGCGCACTTTGAGTTGAGCACTGTCTCTGAAAGGCGATACTTTGTTGTCATCCCACACGAAATTGCCCAGAAAGAAGTCCAAACTATCCTAGACAAGCATTTGTCGCCATGAAAATAGAAAAGAAGGAGAACCTGTCGGAAACCGTCGCAGAAGTTATTTTTATAATAGCGGATAGCCGAGTTTTTGCCGTCTTGAAGCAAACCTAGTTTTGTCCTCACCCCGGTTCTAAAGGAAAACCATCAGCTCAATTCGATATCGACTCGGCGATAAAAACTCGCACAAAGAGAGTGGAAATGTGTCCGTTATCGACAAGTATCTGGCTGATAAACGAAACTCTTTTGTACGTTTATTGGAATTGCCTTGAGATGGAGTTCGCTTGCGATATTATTCGAGAAGATATCTTAAATTACCTTGTGTAGTCTGTCTTGAGCGCTCCGGTTCCGGAGTACTGCGTGCTACAGGCGTCTGCATTGTCGGCCCACACTGAAGCAAACTTGCAAACTCTTGATGTTGAAAGAAAAAACGAAGCTCTTTAGCCCACATCTCTCTCAAGAGCAAAAGTGGCTTGTAAAATGTATCCTCTTTAGAATAGCACTAGCCGCGTTCCCACCGTTGCTCGTAGTGACGAACAATAAGGAGCTTTATTTATTCATAATTTGTCATTATTTGACGAAAAACGCATCATCAGTTGAAATCACGGTAAACGCATCACTTATTAATTGACAATGAAGCTTACCGTTTCGATAAGTGGACTCGAATTCCGGGAAGGACGAAAGAAGGTTTCCTTGTTTGAAAACACCCAGTTTCAAGAGCTGTTCTTCAAGAATGACTTTTGCCAGCATGGACTGTACTACATTTGTGCGGTCCAAGCAATCGATGCAGTTGACTCGGAACACTCCAGTCTTTAATATGATAAACATACAGTCGTTATTCCGTTAATATCAAAGATAACAATATCTCTGATTAAAGAATGCTCCAATTTCTGAGTTTATTTTACCTGTCTTTGAAGAGTGGACTCGTTCGTCGAGAAGTAGTATCCATGATCTTCGATATCTTGTTTTAATTTGTCCATGAGAATAGAAAGCCGATGCCAGCGCATTTTTGAACACTCCTTGTGGAAGTCAAAATGCACGTAACGCACTTTCTTATTATCTGCTCTGTGATAAATGTCAGAGAACTGCGATTCTAGCAGCTGAATAATTGGATGATAAAATGAGGTAACTGGGGGATAAACGAAAGTACCTTTTCGCCCCCTTTTTGATCGATCAGATTGACAAGCACTTGGCGCCCGTAGAGGACTACTTGCTCGTCGATGTGACGCTTGTAGATGAGCAACTGGTCGTTTTGATTGTTGAGTTTTGGCTTAGGCTTGTACTTGATGTTGGGCCGTTGTGTCCACTGGAAAGGGATTGAGCCACGCGTGAGAACAAATGACGCGACGCTCTTGTTGAACTGCACAAGTTGCTCTGTCTCAACGTAATTCGCCACGTTTCCATCCAAATCCGCTCCTGAATACACAATTGTAAATTTCGAACTTTCACTTGACTAGCTTGCCTACCTCTGACAAAGTAGCGTGTCCCGACTCGGTAAATGCTTCTTCTCGAGATGATAACCCAGTCGAAAGAGCATCCGTTCAAAAAGATCGGTTTGATAGCGACGAAACCGTGAATTATTGGAAGGCAGAACTAACGATGGTTGTCCAGACGATCGTTAAAAAGTTACGTGATGCTTTTTGGACAACCTTTCCTGATAAAATCTACGTTCTATAAAGGGCTGGAGCAGGGGCTCGCAAAATTGGATGCGCGTAGGATGACTATGCGCCTTAGCGCCTCTCAGTCCTCCCCGCGGTGGGTGACCGCGCAAATATCATCCGGGGGTAGATGACGATCAAACGCTGATCGGCGCGCCTGCTTTCCCGCTCCCATTTGCGCTCCTAGGTCTGATTTATTATTACTATTTTGTATATTCGCGCCAGCTCTAGCTACTTTAGCCATATTTTATTCAGCTAGGTAAATTAAAGTTTATAATTTGTATTATGATAAACTCTGTTTAGACTATATTATACTCATAAATAATGACCTTTGAGCTAATTCTCATAATACAGAAATTTATCTGAACAAAAATGCTATACCATGGATTTGAGCTCTAAGTGGAGATAGGAGAATCTGAGCGACCCTGGCCCTGAGAGTCGCTCAATGTGGAGCGCGCGCAATTTCGCGGCAAGAGCAGCTACAGTCATCGCAAAAAACCTTGTCGGCTCTCTGATTGGGTCAGGCTTTCCAGATTCTGTTCTTCAGAATCTCGAGATCGCTCTAAGCCGCCGTGCATGCGTTAAAGAAATTTTCTTGACTTCCCCGAAAGTAATTTGCGCGGGGTACGGGAAAGGGGGCCAGGGGCCTTCTCCACTAAGAGTTAAACTTCATGGTAGCATATGGAAAGCAAAGTTTGAATCCACAAATATGGTGATTTTTCACTGACACGTGCTTCTAATTTTCTTTGTTATAACATGAATCTTCTTGTTTCTGAAACCTTTCTACTCCCGCTGTTATTTGCATCTGATTTCCATTACTGGGTCACTGTTCGCACCCATTTAGATTTGAGCGGGCCCTAATGCTTTTCGGACACCCCGCGCACAGCGTAAAGCACAAGCGCGCCAAATCGTCATCCGCGCTCGGATGACTCTAGGATGACGATAATCCTCCGATTTTTGGCGGACTTTCAAGCGCGCACCCGGGGCGGGGATGAGAGAGAGGCGCCACGGCGCAGCGTCACCCAACGCGCATCCAATTTTGCTAGACCCTGGGCTGGAGCATGTGCCCGTTCCAAATGAATCGGTGGTCGGCGCGTTGAATCAACGGTTGACTTCTGAAATCGGTTGTCGTGTGGGCAAGCCTCTGCTGCGTATGTGTGAGGTCGAGATTGTAGGAAAAGTAAAAGGACGGCGTGGCGAGCACTTGGTTTAGCATGGCGACAAATGTGGCATTGTCCTGCTCGATGCCTTGATTGCGTGCTTTCGAAGGCGTGATCGGGATGATTTCGGTTTCTTCTACCTGGAAGATGCTCTTTTGTGACAGGTCTCCGACCTTCTTGGCTCTTTTGATGACGACAAGATGATTGCCCGCTTTGAATTGGTTGTAAAAAGAACGACTTAGACTAGCTCTCTCCAAAAGAGTAAAAATTTATAATTATAACCGAGCCTGGGAGCTTGATTATTCCAAAGAGCCCAAGACATTGAACAACTCGGTCCTGGGTGGGAATAGCTTGCGATTTGTGATCGTCGATGGCCCCTGTCTGACGATTTATCAAGAGAACTTCCCCATTCCCTTCGACATAAACCTCATCCAGTCCGATATGAATCGAAATGTCTCTGTGGACCATTCTGTCTAAAGCTAGAGCCTAAATTTCACACAACACAAGTCCTCTAATTATCTTTTTATTGCTTTAATAGGAAAACAAGTACTGTTCTGTTTTTGTTGATTGCTACAAGTCAGTCAGAGAATGCTTGAAGTAAGTTACATGTATCAGTAGCGGTAAGGTGTGAACTTAAAAACTTATTTTTTTTCTTTTGTAGAATGTATCTTTAGCTGGTCTCCATGTTCTCCATTTGATCATTTTCAAGGTCAGGGGTGAAGACGGGCAATTTCTTCGTCTCGAAGATGCAGATATAGGCAGTGTGCCAGTCGCCACCGCCAGAAAGTGCCAATACTTCTTCTTCTGTTACAACAGTTGCCTAAGATGAGGAACATTGCGAGGATAAAAATAAAGAGGAAGGCTACCTTGTCGTCGTCGAATTTAATCCATCTGCCGTCTTCTTGTTTGGTCCAGGCAATGTAATGGCCGCCGTCAATTGATCGACCCTTGTGCGTGAGAACTGCCTTGAGAGTGTACCAACCGTGGTTGTTGGAGCCATGGTCTTCGTCGAAGTGTGTCTTTTCGAACTGAGTGTACTTTGGTGGTTCTTCGAATATACATTTTATATTGAAACGGGATCGGCAAACTCACCGATTTTGCGCACCCCGTTTTTCTTCTTTCGGGACAACAGATCGAGCTCTTTGTCAGTCAACAACTTGAGCTTCTCTCTGTTTGGCTTGAGCTTTTCTTGAAGATTTGGCCCGCAGAGATCCCATGCATCAAACTCTGTTTGAAATTTAACATCTAAAAATCATGCTCATACGGTGCTCATAACTAAATTACTCTTGAGAATTACTTGAGACTTACCTTTGAGAATTTTGGCGGAATTCTGAGTGCCCGTCTTGTAATAGAATCGGATGAAGTTAACAGCAAGGTAGTGTGGCAGTCTTTCGATAGTCGAGTTCTATCAGCGGATTAATAAGCACATGAAAACATTACGAAAATACCTTTTCGTATTGTGCCTGGCGGTCGAGTTTTTCCGACTTCTTTTCAATCTTCTCGACAAGATTTTTTTTCAAACCAGTCAGCAAGTATTTGACGTCAGTGTCGATAAAGCACTAAATTGATCGATCAAAAAGAAACGAAAAGACATCACTCACAGAAATAGAAAGCTGCTTGTCTGTCTCAACTTTCGCCTCCGTCTCGCCCCCTTCTTCTATGCACTTTGTTTCGCTCCTGTACTGGACGCCGAAGAGCTCTTCCATGAGATCCTTGTTTCCTGCTCCCGGCAATTGGTGAAGATATCGGCAGATGCTTAGCCAGGCTTCGTTCGCGTCTTGCTGCTTGAGTCCTCCTTGAGGCCCTCGCTCGGCGAAAATAGGAAAGTTTGCATGAAGCACAAGCAAAAAGGCAATGGGCTTCGCTGCCTCCGGAGAATTGTCAAGCTATTTTGATATTTTTACGGAAATTCTAAGCAAACTAAAGGTACCGAATTCCACAGATCTTTCAGTTGCTTGACAAAGGCGTCGGATTGACTGTACTCTTGAAGGGCAGTTTTTAGTTCCGGAATGACGCGGAGACATTGGATCACCGAGTTCAGGTAGCAGGTGTTGCCGAGGTTCTCGATACCGACGGGAATCTTAGCCACTTATTCAATGATAATTGACTATTGCTTCTCTACGATACAATCATTTCTATTAAAAAAAAACTACCCGCTTCACCTGGGTTTCAAGTGCTCTCGCAAATATGACTCAAAAACACGACGAAATACAGTCAACAATGTTTTGCTCAACATAGTCTAGCTTAAAAGATAGAACATGTTAGGGAGTTATTTATTTTTAGAAAATAGTTTATTTTTAAAAAAATATAAATTGGATCTCTGACAAGCGAAATAAGTATAGATGAAATTCCATAAGAATTTTTTGGGCAAAAAAATTTCTTGTGAGTTATCAACATATTCTGAAAGCCTACATCAGAATTAGTAGATTCCCAAAATTCTAGCACTTGATGACGTCACGATGACGTCATAGGTGATGATTAAAGGTCCCGATTTCCAAAACCGTAGGTACGCTTTTTGAGGCTGTTTTTGTGGGAAAACTATTTTTTTCTTTCAAGGAGGTTGTTCAGCGTCAAAAACTACGCGGGAATCCGAAGGAATTTTTTCGAACCGACCGGTTAAAGATTGAACCGCCAAAGTAACCAGCTGGTTAAGGCCGGTTTGAACCCGGATTCCCGCGAAGTTTCCGACGCTGAACAACCTCCTTGAAAGAAAAAAATAGTTTTCTCACAAAAACAGCCTCAAAAAGCGTACCTACGGTTTTGGGGATCGGGACCTTTAATCATCACCAATGACGTCATCGTGACGTCATCAAGTGCTAGAATTTTGGGAATCTACTAATTCTGATGTGGGCTTTCAGAATATGTTGATAACTCACAAGAATTTTTTTTGCCCAAAAAATTCTTATGGAATTTCATCTATAGTATTTGGTAGTTTTTTAGATAAATGAGCGCCTGGCAGGATAAATAGGTAGAACATTAGTTGTCTACAAAAATGCTTCTCTCTTTTCTACCACTCTTGACCTCGAAAAAATTCGCCTTTAACATCATAAATACAACAGTATGGACCAACATGGGAACAATCTTAATCTTAATGATCTCAAATCTGTCGTTTAGCGCAACACTTTGTAAATCTGGCGAATATTACATGCTCCTTTAACTAGACTAAATAAAAGAGAATGGATTTATCATTGATTATCATTTTCCTTGATTCATCTCCGCATCTGCCATGTCTTCCATGAATCGGGGCAGTTCTTTGGGCTTTTCTGGAAGCGGGTCGGCCGATCCCATCAGCATTATCATCGCGCCATTCTTCAATTTGCCCTGGAAGTTGTCCCAACTGTCCTTTAACACTCCTCCCTTGATCATGATCTTCTGCCGTTCTTCAAAAAAATAAAAATTAGCAAAACAGAAGATTCATAGATAATAGACCTGGTGGGACATTGGTGAGCGCGAAAAGCTGCGCCTTGAAGATTTCTGGCGCTTCATCAGTATTTACGGTGATGTCGTTGAACTTTTCCTTGCCCCATTTGATGTTAACGTCAAACTGGCCCATAACGAAACGAATCTAGAATCGACGATGCGAATTAGAGCAGCTACAATCACATGGTTTAAAATTCCGCAGTTTGAAGTCATAAGAATTGAGCTAAGGAAAGAAGAGTGGAGAAAGGTCAGTAGATGTGAATCATTCCGTAGAGAAACGTCCAGAAGAGAATGTAAGTCTTGAATGCGGTTACCCAGCCGCCCATGAGCACTTTATAGCTTGGAAAGAACTTCTCCCAGTTGAAACCAGCTTTCATTTGCAACAAGGCGATAAGAACGAATCCAGCTACGAAGAAAAACGCGAAACCACTGAAAAGCACGTTCTAGAGTTGCCTTTTCAAGGCCAAGAAGGGTACCTAAGTCCTGTTAGTCCGATAATGCCGGCGGTGGCACCGGCGAGGCCCGTCGTCATTGTCATGGAATGTTGATTTATGAGGAGATTCTTGCGAAGCGCCGGCTGTGAGATGAAACGAGCGGATTTCTTGCTTTCTGACGATTCCATTCTCGTAACTTTACAATCTAAAAATATTCCCTGCAAATCTAGGTACTCAGACGAAAATGAAGCATTCATTCTAACAACTACGAAATTGAGTATTACAAAACTTTATTTTAATTCAAAAAGAACTATGGTTTGTTAAATATACAAAATCGACCAAGCGAATTCTCTCAATCAAAACTCTGACAATACTAGAATAGCAAGACAGTATAATCTCCGTCGAAAAATTACTGATAAAGAAACGTGCTGAGGTTTTAGCTTTTCTCCAAAATCGCCAGGCCGGTTTTGATTGGCCGCGCAGTTTTAGCGTATTCTCGCGCGCGACAGACGACGCAAAATTGACAAGGGAAAAAATAACAAAAGAGCTCGTATTGAAAATCGATACGGGAAGAAGCGAAATTCTGATTCTTCGAGCGTTCTTTTTTCGCTGATTTTTGAGAAAAGAGAAAATGAAGCTTGGTGGGGTTTTGATTGGAGCCGCATCGGCGAATTTTAACCCTTTGAATTGGGTAGAAGATGTGGCAAAACGTATGTTACATTTTTAAAAATATGATTTGTTGTGGAAATTTTTAATACTAATTAATGATGATCTTTTTTAGGAGTTGAAAAGCTGGTTGGAAACCTGGAGCATGAGAACTTCGATGACATCATCTCGAAGGTTAACTCTGCGAATCTCTCCTGGAAGGCAGGAACGAACTTCAACTCGAATTACAAACCGGAGAGCGTTGCTGGTCTCTGCGGTACGATATTGGGCGACGATCGTCTTCCCGTCAACCATCTTCTCAACGATCTCGACCTCGAGTTGCCAGCTAACTTCGACTCCAGAGAAGCCGTGAGTTCTTTTAATATTAGTTGAGAATAAAACGAGAAGATATATCTAGTATTCAAATAGTGCAATTAGAGAGTCATTTACATTATATGTTCTATGATCCTTATCAAGCTTGTAATTACAACTCATTTTGAATTAATATCGCAAACCTATCACTCATTCTTATACTTTTATATATCTTCTAGTACTTTCTATTTTGCAAAAATTGATCCCCAAAATAGTGGCCGGATTGCCCCTCGATCGGCGAAGTGCGCGACCAGGGATCTTGCGGCTCTTGCTGGGCATTTGGCGCTTCGGAAGCGATCTCCGATCGAACTTGTATCCACTCCAACGCAGGCTTCACTGCCGACTTGTCTTCAGAAGACTTGCTCTCTTGCTGCGGATACGTCTGTGGAAACGGCTGCAACGGTGGCTTTCCTCAGGTAATTGCCATATTTTTAAACGAGTGCTTAAGTACCAAAGAGTACACTTATCTATCTCTAATGCACCTTTTAGGCTGCTTGGGAGTACTGGGTTCAAAATGGCCTTGTCACTGGCGGCCTCTACCACGGCGAAGGGTGCCAGCCTTACGTGATCGAGCCTTGCGAGCACCACACTGAAGGTGATCGTCCCCCATGCACCGGCGAAGAAGGAACAACACCGAAGTGTTCACACAAGTGCGTCGACGGTTACACCGGGAACTTCGCTCAGGACAAGCACTACGGCTCCGTCGCCTATCGGTTCGTTGTTACTTTCAACTCCCGTCTAGTAACTCTTGATTTTCAGAATTCCTGCTAACGAGAAGGCGATCATGCACGAGATCTACAAGAACGGGCCCGTGGAAGGCGCTTTCATTGTCTACGAAGACTTCCCTACCTACAAATCCGGCGTCTACTCGCATCACACTGGCGAAGCGTTGGGAGGTCACGCTATCCGAGTCTTAGGCTGGGGCGAAGAGAATGGAGAAAAGTACTGGCTCTGTGGCAACTCGTGGAACACCGACTGGGGTGACAACGGATTCTTCAAGGTAATAAACAAAGAACAGATTCTCGCAGGCGTCACTTCGATTTGAAAAAGAATGACATGGAAGCATCGCAGTCTCTATAGTACATACTCTTTAACCCGTTGCCGAGCGCTTAGTGTATAAATGCCGTCTACGCCAATAGTAAGGTTGGATTTCGAGCCTGAGGGCAGGTTGTAGCATCCTGAATGCTACGCGCTCGGCAACGGGTTAAATATATGAAACTGCAGTCGATCTATCCAATTGCCGCCGTGCGAGCGCTAATTGCAGTAGTAGCTACTGCAGTAGTATACTTACAAAATAGCTAGTATATTCAATTCTAATATTCGAACTTTTCAGATCAAACGAGGCGTCAATGAGTGCGGCATCGAGTCTGAAATGGTAGGTGGCATCCCCGCCAGCGAATCCGCCTGGAATCCTATGCTTCTTTAAAGGCATCTATCCGACACGAGTGTTTCCTTTTTCACACTGCTATTACACGATATAAAGAGGGTTGAGGCGCTTTCGGAGTCAATTCTATACTATTCAAAAAATATTCCTTTGTAGCTAGCTAGCCAATCAGATTGGCCCAATCTTGCTTTTTAAAAAGCCGCGGTGCGGCTTCAAAAGCTCTTAATTCGCCTCCATTTCTATGACAAATGAGATCTTCCTAACTTCAATTCCCACTTTCTTCTTTCCCACCCTTTTTTCTACATGTAAGAAACCAGTCTTTTATTCAGTTTCCTCCGTTTCTAGTTCTTCTTTCCTTATCAAACTGATACTTTTTAATTTTGATTCTATTCGATATTTCACTATTCAATTATTGAAATTCAATAAATACATCTCAAACAATCCCTCTGACTGTTTCTGGATATCCTGCGATCGGACATTCAGAGATGACGAGCTCTGCCAGTTCAACTGACTCAGTTGTGTGTATTTTTTCTGTCCTTGGAACATGAACTTGATGTGTTATTAAATATATTGGTTAACCTTTCTACAGCATTTGAGTGAGGAATTTACAGTTTTGGAATAAGAATAACTTGAATCACGAAGCCTTCCGGGATGCGCGCCTGAGTGATCGTTTGATTGTCCACTAAATTCGAACGTTCATGACGTCAATCCAGACTGAGTAGAAATTACCTAACACTCTGCCCTGACAGAACCAGCGCTGCTGACCTTTGATATCGCGTTCGTTCTGGAGCCGCAATTTAGCACTCTGGACTAGCTCCTTCGAACTTACGTCGAAATCAAATGTCTTTTCGCTATAATAGACAGAAATTAAGTTGGAACCTTACTGAGGAGTGTTACTTTTCGGTGGAAAGGCGCAAACGCAACACGGTATCCATTTTGGTGGTGTTGTTTACAAGTGATCGTTTCGTTTTCGAAGTGCGCGAGAAGACTGATCCCTTTTCTGAGATGAGATTGTCTGGGGCGGAGATACAGTAAGCGGGAATGCAATATTTGATGCCGAGGTCATCGTACGACTCGGACAGGTTCCCGTTCGGAACTTTGATGTTCGCCGTGTCTAAAGCGAAAAACTCACGGGGAGGAAGAAATGTTCTAGCTTACCTATGACAAGCTGGGCATGTTCCAAGTCGCCGCGTTCCAGAGCGTCTGCAGCTGAACGCAGCGCTTCCCATACTTCCTTTTTTCCTTCATAAGACGGCGCCGTTTCCCAGAACTCATCCCTTTTTGAGACGAGCGCTCCCATCGTCATCGCTGGTTAAGAATGGGCTCAGATTCTTGCTTTTAATTATGATCGCACCTTTATATAAGGTGTGAAAGTGTTGAGTTTCGAAATTATAGAATTATTCTAACGTAATCAGGGGTAATTTTTGGTTTTCTTCAATGACGCGTTTTTCACTGAATACTACTGTACATATCATCTGAGTCCTTTTCTCGGAGGTCCATCGCGGAAGCTCACCAGAAAGTTGGTTTTCACCTCGCTTTTTACTGCTCTAAAAAGATATTTATAGACCCGAACGTTTAATATTTTAATTGCAGATACATTCTCATTTATACTCAAAAGAGGACACTTACAGTTCGAACCGCCGGGTCGGTCTGAGCATTCTCTTCGTTTCTGTTCTCCCGGGTCAAGCAGCTTCCCATTTTCTAACTCATGATGGTCTAACACACGTCTTAAAAACGGAAGTGATAGTCTTGATTATTTTTGCTTTCTTTTTTTTTCTTGAGAAAAGAAATTCAATAGCGATATTGCTCTCTCAGGCAAATGTTAGAAACGCGGCGGTCGCCGTGTTTGGTAAATGAAACAGAAATGAGAAAAACTGGCGAAAAGGCAAATATTGGCGATTAAAGATCCATGCGTGATGATGCGGGTTACGTTTCGCACGCGTTTATGTGTGTTGCTGGCAGATACGATTCAAGTGTTGCAATAGGTTAAGATAACGAGCTCAACCTCTCTGCGGATCTTCACCAATTTATTGACAACCTGGGAAAGATTTTTTTTCCTGTGGGTCTATCCGATCTTCAATGGAACAGGCAGAACGGGTCAACAAATTGGTGAGAATTCGAATTGAGTTAAACTGATGTCTGAGCCTTTATTCTTCCGTTTTCGAAATTCAACAATGCTGTGATAATAGAGTACTGACGCACGTTTTCAAATGTAGTCTAGGGTTAGGTTTGGTTTGCTAAATTTCGTAGAAAGGGTTTGATTTTTTAATGCTCGGTTATGTAGCAAAAGTTGATTTGATTTGAAAAGATAATCTTAGTTGCTCATCGTTATATATGGTCGACGTCTTCCGGCAGTGTTTGCAAGACTTGATAAGCTACAGAAATTGAGCTTACATTTTTCGAGTGAAATTTTTTTAGTAGCCATTCCTGTATTCTGTTCTTCCTTTTGATCTCTTGTCTTGATGCAGTGGGAAGTGGCAGAGTAAAAGCGAAGTTTCTTGAAGCTCCACTAGACAATTGTTAGTATGATCGGGAGCGCCCTCGACGTGAGAATCGGGATTATATTTATTTCAATTATGATACGCTATCTAGCATTGTTTTTGAGACTATTTTGGGCGAAAATAAACCCGAATCTCATTGTACTTTTAAAATCATATTGACTGACATTCAATTAATTTTTGCCCCAAGAATGTAAGAATACATTCCAAAATATCGCATAGAAATTAACCTTAGGGTCAAAAAATAAAATGCTTATTTGTAAAAGCCTATATGAAAGAACAGATCGTAGGTTTGTTGTGCGTTCTAACCTCTTGCCAATTTTTTTCGTTGTTCATGTCAATAGCTCGGCGCGTTTTGACAACTTTGGGGCACGTAACGCCCGGTTCCAGCCAAATGTCGCCACCTCCTTCGAGCAAGTCGAGTCCGTCGAACTCCATCGTTACTTTCAGCGCAGCGGCGAGCTCTTTTGCCGTCGCCGTCAGGTTTTTGTCCGTCGTGCTTGGCCGCATTCCGCGGAGCGATTTCATCTTCTCTCTGAAAAACGAATATACGAAGCGAAATAAGATTAATAATACCTTCCGAGCATGGGCTGAAGAGCACTGATAAGGACGTATTCGCCTGGTAGAGCGCTAGAAATCGCCAAATGCGTGTTGCCTTCTTCAACAAACTCGACGCAGGCGGTACCTGATTCAGCAAAATACGAAGCAAGCGCTTTTGATTTTTTCTTTTTGAACGTAACCGAGCATTTGTCAACCGGGCTAGAATTATTTATCTTCGTAGAAGAAATTACATAAGAATTTCTTACCCTATATAAGCCTCCGTGTCGACGATTCTGCCAATGATCTTCTGTCCGTCGATTCTGCGACATAGATTCACTCCAATAATCTTCTTGGCTAAATCCATCGTCGTTGAATTGCGAAGGATATTTTTCAGCTCGCCAAAGGTACGCTCGATTGGCTCACTTTCATCGTTCTGAGAAGCCCGCTTCTGTTCGTCTTTTTGAGATTTCTTCGACTTTGGCTCGCTACTTTTAGGAGCGGCGGGCTTTTTCTGCTTGGGCTCAGATTTTGCTTCTTTTGCTTCTGAAAAATCGTTGTTTTCTAAAGGAAATTGATGGATTAGATTACGTTTTGCTTGAAGTTGTTCTAGCTTGATGCACTCTTCTACCATGGAAACATAAAAATCCGTGCTCCGGGTAACGCGAGAACTGCCTTCTTTCTGTTTGAAAATTGGGTTTTAGAAGAAATGAGTAGATCTTTGATTAAACTAGAAAAGAAAGCTACTAGTATGAAAAAACTCTGAACATTTTATCCTTCGAGATGAAAGGAGATAGTTTTGTGGAATCAAGGAAGAGTACGAATCCGCAATTCATCAAAAGATTTTCAAACACTGTCTGAACGCTCTGATTTTCGTTTTCTTTCGACTTTCGGTTTCTTTTCTTCCTTCTTTGGCTTCTTCGCGGCGCTGCTTCCATTTTCCTCTGGCTTTTCTTCCTTTTCCGGCTTTTTCTCGTCCTTGGTCGGTTTTTCGGAGACTGGCTGCTTCTCCTTCACATCAGAGGCTTTCTTCTTTTCGGCACTTTCCATTTTAATAAAATTCTTGATTTGTACTTGTCTCACTAGTCATCGAAAATGCATTCAAAGCGGAGTCTATTGGCTCAACGAAGGGATAGAACGCCAATCCAGATGCGCACTACGCCCCAAGGCGAAAAGAAAGCTCAACTATTTTTCATCCCCTAGTTTGCGTCAAAAACAATAGTGCCTCGGCGATAATATCAATCCTGCTGATTATTTTCATCTAAAATCTAAGTTGTAATTTTCCTGCAAAAATTTTAAGACGAAGGATTTTTGGGTTCTATCTTGATTCGTGTTTTCAACTGATTTTGTCAGTAATGAAGAAGAGATTACCTAAGTAAGGTAAGGCATGGCGGTAGAAAGAGACAGTGATTGAAAGTGAAGGTTCAGGGAAATATACAGTAGGAGAGGTTACTCTACAATTAGAGAGAGACGAAATTGGGCAGAAAAGATAACAAGGATTGAAAACTTTTGAGAAACAGTCTGTTTCAAACAGATGAATGGCACGGGAGAGATCGGCGAGAAAAACAAAGTGGTGAGCGACGGTGATGCGAAGTGGAGGTTCAGTGAGATTTACAGCGGGAAGGGTTACTCTAGCGGTTTAGAGGAAAGGAAGCGTTGGAAAAAAAGGATTCGGTGGCTGATGTGTACTTCATTCCTGGGGAGCAGTGGCGATCCAGTAGAGTGTTGGAGATGGAGTACTGGAGTTTGACAAGACCATTGTAGACGGTGAGTTGACGTGCTCATAGGACGGTGGAGGAGAACGAGGTCGACGAAGTTGTCCTGCATTGATGGGACGAGGTTGAGCGTTGACAGTTCGCGATCTTCGGGGCTGAGCGACTAAAATATTTTAAGATTCGGAATGAAAGTTCTTTGATAAAGCTTACCTCGTTTCAATGAGTCGCCTCTTATCTGCGCGACCTCATCCTTGAGGTTCAAGATAACCTCATCATGTTCGGAGAGAAGTTCTTTGGCACGTGTCAACTGTGCTTCGTTTTTCTCGAGATCAGCCTCAAGCTTGGTCTTCTTGCCAGCGAAAAGCCATTCGAAACACATCTGACGAAGGATAATGAAATTTGATTATGAAAATGAAATGATAATAATATTATAAAACATCTTGTTGATTATCCTTTCCTTGGCGGGTTTGACGGGCGGGGCGAAAAGGACAGGGAAAACGACGAAAGGAAAGGGGCACAAAAAGAAGCGATGAAAAAAGGTTAAAATTTTAGGACGTTGCAAGTCTCGGAGAAGGTTTCTCCGGTGGCTCTGTAAGTGTGAGTGGAGGTAAGGGGCGAAATCTGCCTTTTTATAGGCGAAAATTTAGCGGCGCTACACTCACCAAGAATTATCCGTGGAGAGTTCAAGAGGCGCCCAAGAGCACAGTTTTTTGCCGAATTTCGAAAAGTGCAACAAGAAAAATTTCAACCTGATTTTCATCACGATTTTTTGGGGACAATTTTAAGTTTAGGGGGAGTTATTTTTTAATCGTAATCGTCATTGGTTTCCCTTTTCCAGAGCCCGGGAGCGTAATCGTAATTCCCGCAGGTTCTTTTGGCTTCTTCGATGCGCTGCCGGTTTTCTTCGCCTGAGCCGGCTTCGCAGAAGCTTTTTTCGTCGCCGATTGAGTAGTATTCATACCTGACGCAGTTTTCTTCTGAACTGGAAGTGGGTTGGCTTGTTTGGGTGGAGCTTTCAAAGCTGGAGCTTCCTTCGTTGCCTTTTTGATTGCGGGCTTAGAAGTCGTTGCTGTTTTGCTGGTCACTTCGCTGCGTGTGAGCGTTGTCTCGACGACTTTCGTCGTTGTAAGCGTCTTTGTTTTCATCGTTGTCTTCTTAGAGGCTGAGTTCGTCGCTTTTTTCGAAGGCGGCCCTGATTTCGCCGAAGATTTCGTCGATTTTGCGGCTGTCTTTGCCTTTCCCATCGTGCAGTCTCTTTCAACAATCAGCTTAAACCTTTGCAAGCAAAAATTTTGAGTAGGCAAGAGTGAGCTCGTTTTCCTATCGAATACTCATTTTCCCTCTTTTGCACCGCGCATTCCTTTCCGAAAAGGTTATTGGCCGATCTTACAGAAATGAATCACTCCAACTCTGATACAAACAACCTGACAAAGCAAAGACATTTTTCCGCAACTCGGAAATATCTCAACAAATTTCTTCCTTGATTTTCTCAAATTCTCGTTCCCAAACATAATCAGTTTCTGCTGATCTCACAGATTATCTCACATCCATTTTGCAATAAGTTTTTTCGTTTACCTCAGGAATTGCTTATTGGTAATATCTAGCTAGCAAAGATATCCGATGAAGGCACACCAAACACACCTGTACTTTACTAATGTAATGATAATTATCATGATCTCCTTCCCCCGCAAAGACCAAAAGTACCCCGCTGGGTTAGTTTGAATTTCGATAACAATCGACTCGGTTTTTAGTTAGACAAATATATTTATTATTAATACAAAAATATACTTTTGTACAGAAGATATTAAATACAGGTGTTAGTTTTGGTGCTTAGTCGGAGTTGAGTGTGAGAGCGACGGACTGTAGGACCCAGTGAGATGGATGTTGTCGAGAAGCAAGATCGGCTTCGAAAACGAGACCGACACCCATCGCGTTTCGTCGGTTTGAAGTCGTGTAGACGGGCGTTCGGAAGGTGTTCTGCAGCTTCAAGCGGTGAGACTCGATCGGAACGATCTGCATGATCGGCAGTTGCTGCAGGAGCTGTTTGGGCGGCTGGCGCACCAAGCAAGTGTTCTCCACGTCCCAAGCGGCACCTTCCAAGTAAAGACCGGAAATATAGGCACCTTGCAGTGGTCTTTCGTTCACGTAAGAAGCATCCTCGTATTTGGTCACTACGGTGTACAAAGTCGAACGATCCAAAGCCCACTTATTCTTGCGGCAAGTTGCTTGCACGAGAGCGGTAAGATAGGACTCAGGGATATGAAGGCCGGAAATCCACATGACATCGGGTTCACCTTTTATCGGTTTCGAATCGAAACTTTCGATAGTTATTCATAAATTGACTGGATCTTTATATCTCACTCAATATATTTCAAAAGATCATTTCCGTAAAATATCAAAACCGATTCCTTTCTCAACCCAGTTGGTGTACTGATCGAGCCGCGATCTAAAGTGACTCATCCAGTTAGAAAGATTCTTGAGCGTGTCCGGTGCCAAAGCCCGCCAGATGGATGGGATTTGACCGTTGAAAAGGGATCTTGCTACTTCGTCCAGTTCGTTTGACATTCCAACTTCACCAATGAGCGCTCGACCGAGTTCGACCAAAGAGCTTCGCATTTTTGCAATGAGCTTTTCACTAGGTTCAAGATCTGGGAATCAATTCTTTCTAAAAATAATTCAGCCAACCGATGAGATCAAAGCGCGCCATCTCCCGCTTCGGGGGCAGTGATAGAGGTGCTAATCTAGTGCAGTCTAAAATGTGGACATTGCTGATATTTTGGCGCCAAAAGACGAATTTTGGGCTTGAACCGTTCCTTATTGAATCGCTCTAATTCCTGAAGCAAAACTACAGTAGTCGGATCAACATTGATTCCAAATTTACGCTTGATCTTATCCATTTCGAACTGTTCGGGGAGATTCTGCTGGATGTCAATTGCAATTTTGGCGATAAAGTCATCTCGAGACATTCCACCTCCGGAGTCACCTGTTTGAGGTTGCAACTCAACGAGAAGCTCCCACATGTCTCTCGCTGCGGTCGTGTAGTAGCCGATTTCAGCGTTAGGATGAAGACCGAAGACCTCGGGCGTGTTAGCTAACGGCAAGCTTTCGATTTTCTCTGTGTAGACTTCCTTGGTTCCATCATCTTTGGGAATGTTGTAGTCGATCTCACTCGACTTGTAGAACGAATACGGCTTGAAAGAGGATAATAACCGAATAGGAAGAGATTATCTCAAATGAGAAATGAGTGCTCATAAATTTATTGTCTACCTCTGAAATCATCAAACAGAAATATATTATCCCTTTCCTGGAATGTATCGAAGATAAAGTCACCGAAGTATTCTTCCATGTATGTGGTGAGGATTCGTCGATCAAATGAATCGATGCATCGACCTCCGTACATGACTTCTCCGACCAGATATCGCAAGGTTCCCCAAGGAAGTTTGTCTTCTTCGTTTTCAAAAGACTTCGTAAGATATGTGTCGATGATTGTCATGCAAACTTCAAAGTCTGACTCGTTGAAATCATACGAAACGTTCCAACCAAGGCGACCGTATTTTCTTCGCTCTTGAACGACGGCATGGAAGAAGGCGAGGACGTAGACAAGTGGCCGGAAAAATTGGTGAGAGCTGTCTGCCAAGGTACTGCCAGCAATCTTGGTGTATGTTGCCCGAAGGTTGAGCTTAAGACCATTAGGGGGCTCAGTGACGACCTTGAGTGATCTTTGAAGAATACCGATTGGGAACTCCGGGATACAGTCGGTGGTGAGCCAGAGACGGAAGTCAGGATGCGGCTTTGTGATTCTGCTGATAGATTTTTCCAAATCCTTGAGCCATTTGACAAGCAAGTGGCAATTTTGGAGCATGAGCCACTGACCTCGCTGGATAGCAGTATCGAGGAGTGTGAGAGCGATTTGCTCTTGACCCTGTCCCATGGCAAGGAATTTAAGTCGATTGCCACCAATGTCCATTCGATCGGCAAGCTTCATCAAGTCAGTAGCGGGATCGGAACCAGGGGAGAGAATGAAAATGATTGGCGAGAGCGGCGTTGATTGTTCAAAAATAGCTTCAAAAGAAACAATCGGAGGTTGAACATACTTTTCGCCCATGTTTGAGACAACGTAGTTAGTAACGGCACGGACACATCGATCAACACGGAAACATCGAAGAAGACAAAGCTTGAGGAATTGATCATCTAAGCTCTCGTAGCGGCCAGGGAAGGGTGAAGCTTCAGGAGCATCTTGGTCGTACCATTTCTCCCAAGTTTCGACATCCTTCGAAATATCGTCAGGTAATGTTGAGAAGACAGGCGATAGTTCTGACAATTTCACAAGATCTTGCCACATTTGATCGGCAATCCACTCGGCTGGTTTCACTTTCTTGACCTTATCAAGAGCAATGTTACCCTTGAGGAAGAAGTCGACCTGAGGCTGAGGCACTTTTCCAATATCTTGTTGAAGTTTTATACACATTTGGAAGGAGAATAGCAACTTGTGTCGTTCGAAAAGACCAGTACATGCGTAGTTGTAAACATTCATGGTCAAAGTGTTGATGATGTTCTGCAATCGGCGAGCAAGCACTGCATCGGGGAGAGATTTCTTTAGTGACATGTCAAAGACGTCAAGGTAAGCATTGAGCGCAAACTGGTACATGTTGTTGACAAGAGACATATCCAAGAGGACGAAGAAAAGAACTGCACCGCGCCGCGCGGCAGGTCGGTAACCATTTCGAATCTCGTCAATCTCAGCAGAGGTTTCTGCTCCTTGCACCAGTTTCTCAGAGATTTCTTTAGCCTTTGTTTTCGTTTCTTCCAATGTCTCAATAAGTTCAGTGTTGTCCAACATGTTTCCTTTAGAGTTGGCGAGTTCTCGGAGAAGAGAATCTTCCAAATCCTTGAGGAGTCGTTTATTCTCAGATGTTTCTTGAATCAAGCGTTCACGCTGTTCTTCCAGTTCTTTTCGCTCGAACTTTACAATAACTGAGAGAAGCTGATCTTCGAGACCATTGAGTGTGACCTGGTAATTTATAACCATCGCCTTTCCAAAAACAGCAGGTGAGTATTTAGGGTTAGCAAGTTTTGAAGTCAAGTACAGCCTGAAGCTCGGATCGTAGTCGACCTCCTTGTCACCAAGGATGATGTGTTCTCGTCCAGCACCACCCTTGATATTCTTCTCGAGGACATTATCAATGACAGGATCGATGTACTCGTCAACATCCTTGAATAAGAATGGGAAACCATACTTGATAGCCAACTCGAGTTGTTTCAAAAAGTCAGGGCTGTTGAAGGACGATTCTTTAAGATTATACTTTTCTTCTTTCTTCCTGATCCAATTCAACGCCTGTTGCTGTGGATCAATACAAAGTGGGAATCGACTGGCTCTAGTGGTAAGAATACCGTTCTGGATGGAAAGCTCATCTGGAGGCAAACCTTCGGAGCCCCACTTTGATATTTCGACTTCGTCAGTAAGAAGATCTTCCAGTCGGAATGGATCAGACATTGGAATACCTTTCTCGCGAATATCCGGAATGAACTTTTCTTGCATCATTTGATATCGGAAATCGTAGTTGAAAGCTCCCTCGTAGGACAAAAATGCAGCACCGAGGAGACAGTCACCAAGAAGTCTCACGCGCATTTCCTTAAGTCCAGCGAGTTCCACCTTCCATCGTTCTCTTTCAGAACCGAGACCACGAATAAGTTTGTCTGCGGCAATCAATCGCCTTTCCATAATGCTGGCTTCTTCTTCGAGCTCTTGTTTCTCAGTCATCGCGGCTTCAAATTGAGCTTCAAGTTCTGCAAGTTGTTTCTCGATTGCAGCCAGTTCTTTTTTCGCTGCAGCGAGATCTTTTTTCATGATGAAGAAGTTCTTTTCCAAAGTAGCGACTTTCTCTCGCTTTGGTTTAATTTCTCGTGCAACGTCGCAGTAACCCATGACAGCTTCGACGAACTTCATCATACCAGCACCAGCGTTTGAGATGGACTTCATTTCCGTCTGTGAGACACCAATGACCTTCAAAAAGCCCTTGATCTGTTTCACTTGAGAGTTGCCGATGGCGTCGACGTCCATGTTCATCAAAGAGCTCAAGAAACCAGCTTCAGACATCATACCTTTAGCTGCTTTCCACGAAATTTCCTTGATGCCCTTCATGACGAGAATACACTCGCAAATGGTCTGGACAGCCTTTGGAGGCTTTGCAAAGGATCGAATTTCGGTGACATCTGACTTGTCCAAGTCTTCAAGGGCCTTTCGAGCAGCTTCTAAGGCTGGCAGAGCTTCCGCCAAAGATTCTTCGGCTTCTTTCTTTTCGATAGCAATAACTTTTGATTGTTCTTCGATTTCGATGGCTTTGGATCCTGCTTCTTCTTGTTTAATTGAAGCGATGTTTTTGCTTTCTGAAATAACCTTCAGCAGTTCTTCACAGGCTTCTGATTTTTCCTTTACAACAACTTTCTGAACAACAAGTTTAGCGTTCAAGTCGTCAAGCTGGATCTGGGCTTCTGCAATTTTCTTGAGACCACCTTCCAAACGCTCGCACATTTTTTCAACTTCATCGTCTTTTTCTTCGAGTAGTTTCAAATAAGAGGTTGCGAAATCAAGGTAATTCTTGGGCGTGACGAAGTTTGTTCGTCTGAGTTTTGTCAAGTAATCGGCGGATGCTTCTTCAACAGATTTATGAACAAAGACAACGTGATTGATCACGGCGTTCATATGTTGCTCAGGAATCATTTGGTTGTCCGATAAAAAGCTTGATGCGACAGCAATGAGAGCCTGAATTGGCCAAGCCTCGAACCAGTCGATTGTAGTTCCATTGACAAGACCTGGGAAATTTCGACAGCGCACACGCAAAGTGTCTCCAGTTGGACTCATAGCAAGGATAACGTGAAGATTGTTGGCGCACTTATCAATGAAATACTTCCAAATTGATTCTTTTCCTGGCGGGTAGTTCGCTCGCAATGCCTCGTCTCGCATGTTATTGATGATCGCGTCTTTCTCGTCGTCGGCGAAGAGTGCTGGCACAGCACCGGTGGTAAGCATGTTGTTGATCAGTTCGAGGAAACCCTCTTCAGCAACGTGTGAGTCGGTGAACAGGAAGGAAATTTTTCGACCTCCGCTTTCTACACCAAGTTTACTGTATAGAATTTTCAGATCTTCTCTGAAATTGGACTCGTCGTATCCTCTGGATAATGAAATCTCGAAAACTTCACATCCTGCTGCATATGATGCCAACTTTGCGAGAGACTGCTTTCCTGAGCCACCAACACCAACGAGCAAGGCGTGACCGCGTTTCATTCTCAAAACACGATGAATTCTCGTCAGATGGTCCAGCGCAGATTCGAAAAGAACCAGGTTCATTGGAGTCTCGCTTTCGTTGTACGCTTCAAGAATCTCAGCAAACAAGCCTTTTGCAGCATCAAAGTCTTGAACATCTTCATAAAGCCGTGGTTCACTCTCCTTCAAGGTGTTTCTGTAGTCGCCAAAGAGGATCGGATCTCGCATGACATGTTCAGTGTTGTGAGGGAAAGTTTTGGTTACCAATCCCTTGATGGTGTCTTGAAGGTAATTCTTATCTTTATCATTAATGGCTCTATCGTGGAAGACTCTCAAGCATTCGTTTCGCCAAACTCGAATGAATTCATCAGGCTTGGTAAATCGCTCGGCACTGGTGACACAGAGACCACTGTAAATTCTTGATAAATCTCGCAGGTTGAAAATGTAGTGGAACTTTGATGGCGTTGGAGGGAGATCTCGGACGATCTTTTTGTAAAGTTCAAGAGTGCATCCAGTAAGCTTACTAGCAAGATCGAGGATGTTCTCGCCGAATGGTTCCAGGTGACCAGAAAGAATTGAAGTGTAGATTTTATTGATCGACTCGTCAGATGGGAATGTCATGTTGAAAACTGAAAAGAGAGACAAGAACCGAGGGTCAGTCGAATTTCGACCACCACCAGCTTTGCCCATAGCAGAGACGTAAGAAATGTCTTTCAAGACTTTGCAGTTGAGCTCCTTTGACCGATCATAAATGTAGCCTTTTTCAAGCAAGAGTTTCATGAGTGCGATAGGCTGCTGAGTTCCGTAAGTGTCCACTTGAGGCATGTTCATGTCGTCCATAAAGACAAGAAGGCGTTTTCCTGGAGGAGGTCCATAGATGTCTTTAGTTCGTTTTTCAATATTCGCCTCGATTGTTCGCTGAACATCCATTGACGACGTACGGGAAGAGAAATTGATATTCAAGAGCATGTTTGAATCGGGACTCAATCCACGCAAATAGTCTTGGATTGTTGCAGATTTCGATGTTCCACTTTCACCAACAAGCGATACTGGGCGATTGATATGGCCTGATTTTTTAAGAAGCCAAGTGGTACGAGTAGTGTCTACAGTAGGCACCAGAATCTCATGGAAAGGTTTTGTTCGGTCGTGGATGTAGTCAGGGACAATCATCTTCCATGGGATCCATTGTCGTTTAGAAATGTCGAAGTGATAGTCATACATAAGATTGAATCGAGTTGGCAGAGTACCTGCTGGAGCAAAGTTTGTGTCTGAGTCAGAGGCACCAGGCAAAGCAAGCAATTTTTTCGCGATTGTGTTGAACTGCTCTTGTGATTCTTCAACAAGTGTTCCTCCAAGAGACCAGAAAAGGCACTCAACATAAACGGCTTCGAGAATTTGTTCAGAGTCAACTGGCGCTTCAGCTGAGTCCAAGCAAGCTTCAAGCATTTTGCATAGCTGGGTGACCATATTCAGATCTGTCTGAGGAACGATCAACTTCAGTTTGTCACCTTGCTTGCCATCGAGCATACCTTCGTGGATGAGATCTATAAGGACGTCAACAGTCTTGTCGAAAAGTTGTGGCAAGAATTCTTGCTCGAGCTTGTCAGTTCGGTCGACAAGCCAACGTTCCCAGTATGGACGGTAGCGGAGATTCTTGGGATCGACGAAGACCATACCAGCTCGGGAGACGGTGGCAGGTGATGCGTATTGGAGATCGCCAACTTCAAACAACATAGCACAGTGTGGTTGTAAACGAATACGTTCACCATTCGCCAAAGTCAACAGCTTATTGTCGTCCATGACAGAGTTCATATTTTCAATCCAGAGCGCGTCGACATCACCATCGAACAGAACGTATCTGCGTTCTTTTTTCTCAGTTGGTCGATTCATTTCTCTGAAGATGTTTGAAAGAACACCATCTGTCCAATCTCGAGTCACGGGATCCAAGATACCGTAAAGCTCAATAACAGAAAGCGCTTTCGGATTCATGATGGACATTTTTGTTGGAAGACCGAGACGAGTTTGAGCTTGGCAAAGAGCATTGATGACGACAGATTTTCCACCACCAGTTGGACCGACGATCATTGTGCAATGACGAGTCATCATTGTTTCGTACATTTGGACGACTTTGTCACATTGATTTTCTTTCAAAATGTATTTTTTCTCAGAGAGGCAAACTTCAACTGCATCGTTGAAATTAGGATATCGGACTCGAGGACAATCGAGACCGGGGAACAGATCGCCAATAAGACCAAGGAAAAGTGGTACATCCTCAAAGATAAATTTCGGTAAGTTCATATCTCGTAGGGCTCGCATCAGAACCATATCTTCGGGGAGATCGGGAGATCCTCGCTTGAGATTACCAGCCATGTTTAGGACAGAACGAAGGGCTCGGAGACCGAAATCGTAGTGATTCTGTTTTGAAAGTTGTTCTTTTGAGAGCTTGTAAAGTACTGTCATCTTTTTCGCGAGAACCTTGGCAGTCAGGAAACCTTCACAGAAAAGAATAATTTCACAAATCTGTTGCAAGTCCGGAACAATGACGACAACTGGTCGGAAGAGTGCTTTGACTGACTCGGGCAACTCAGTTCTGCCAGCGTAACCAGGGTTCATTGTGATGAAGATGCCCATTCGAGGATCAAGACTAATTTCAACACCTTCGAACTGGAATCGGCTAAGATGTCGGATCAAAGCGTTTCGAATTGTTTGGACTTGCGAAGAGACGACAGAAAGTACAGACGCGTCGATTCGGTTGAACTCATCGAAACATCCCCAAGCACCACACTGTGAAAGACCAGAGAGAATCTTTCCGACGGCTTTGTAATCCATACCTTCACCACAGTTCGTGACGACGCAGAGAAGGCCAAGAGCTTTCGCTAAATCTTTGGTGGTTTCAGTTTTACCGGTACCAGCTGGACCAGCAGGAGCGCCACCAAGATACATTGATAGAGCTTGTGTAAGTGTTAGGTAAATTCGATCGGTGAGAGGTGTAATAACTAAACGGCCGTTGAGACCCATGTATTCATAACCATAGCCGAATTCGCCTGTGCATTGTCGGATGATAACGTCATCTTCTGGTTTCCACCAGTAAAATCGCAATTGTGACTCCCATTCGAACTCTTTTTCGTCCAAAATTGAATCTCTAACGAAGGTGTCGATGATATCTCGCGCATGCACATCGATCGTCAGAACAGTATTGTATTTGGCACGATCGTTCTTTTCAAGCGGATTCGTGATCTTTGCGACGATCTCGTCAATTTGACCGTGCAGTTGCTTGGCGTAGTTTTTCATGGCAAGCTTGTCACCCGACTTGACTTTGCGGAAGATGTCTTCTACCTCCCATGTCCACCAGATTTGATTGGCGGCAAGCACAACCATACCTTGATAGTTAAGCATCCAGTCAGCTCTCGTTCCACGCTCGCCATAAGTGTAAACAGCTTCTTTGGTAATGCTTCTGTTTGTTGCACGCATTTCAGCAAGGACGGCGGTCATCCAGTCCTCGACGCGACCTTCTGCTTGGACAGCTTTCTTGAAGTCCATGACTTCTCTTTCAGCAGAAATCATTGAAACTGCAATCTTCTCTCCATTCGAGCCGTCTGAGAAACCAAGAGCAGCGATATTATCGTACATTTTGATCATATGCTCCTGTACACAAGTGGGGTCGGAAGAACCGAGAATAGACAAAAGTTCATCATCGGAAATGAAGAAGAATCGTGGGAAGGCATTTCGCTTCGAGTCAAGATAATCGTTCAAACTCTTTTGGCATCGCTCAAGACCTTCAGCAAGCACGGTAAAGTCCTCAAGTCGATTTGGAGCGTGACAGGAGTCCTTGATCTTAGGATTTTTGGCTGTTTCTTGCATAATCTTTTTGAACGTGTCATTGATCTTGTCGAATTTTTTCGCCTCCTCAGGCAGCTGAGATCGGATATCGCCACCGATGAAGATTGACTCTAAATACATCCATTTTCGCTGAACGACCATCCAAATTTCACATACTTCGGAGATATGCGACAGCGATTTTTCCCAAGTTTGCACTTGATTCAAGAATGGACCAATGAATCTTGACGCAGACATAGATTGCAGTGTCATTGCATTGTCGTCGAGTGTCTGTATTACCTCGTCAACAGTTCCCAAAACGTAGCCTCGATCAGATGTGCCTTTGAAGTATTTCGATATGGTGAATTTAATGTTGTCCCAAACTTCTGAAACCTCTTTCAGCCCCTTCTCGATTGACAATTCTTTAGTGGCAGCGGTGACGATTTCGTTGATTGAGTCGACATAATTATGAAGCCCCATTTCAAACAAAGCACCAAGTGTAAACGTCTCCGGATTCATGTCAAATGTCTTCCCAGTCTTGTCCATGAGAGATTTCCAATGACGATCTCTCAAAGCATCGTTTTTCAAATCAACAAAGAGTGGAATCGCGTTCTTGAATTCGAGCATTTTCTTCTGCAGGGCTCGGGCGACTGTCATTTGGCGAACGTGCGGAGGGAATTTCTTGGCATCTTTCAGGAAGCCTTCGATACCTTCTGTGAGAGAGTCGACGTTGAGGTTACTCCAAAGCGTTTGGGCCCAATCCTCTCGAGCTTTCATTTGTCGCTCGTATAGTTCGTAGATTAATGCCAGCCCTTCCATTTCAGTCTTAGCTTTTACTAATCGAGGATAAGCGGTAACTTCCAGGCCAAAGAGCTTTTCAGCGTTGGCCAATTCAAGTCTGTTTGCATCATGCTGAATCAAGACTTTCGAGAATTCCTTCATCTTCTGCAAGCCTGTTTCTAAATCGTCACCGATAGTTGATGGCCCTTCATTTTCGAAACGCTCAGCAAAATCGGCCATTTTCACTTTGAAGTCAGTAATTTCTTCCAGAGTGATTGCAGTGAATTTTCTCTTGATAGGCGTCAATTCTACGTCGACGCATTTTGATCGGTAGATGAGATCAGCCCAGATCTTTCGAATTTCGCCTAGGAGCTCTTCTTCGGGCTTCGTCATCTCACCTCGGTACATAAGCAGTGTTCTGTATCGCTCGTCAATATCATCCAGCTGAAACTCGACTTCCATTGACATTTCTCTGATATTGGAGATCGTCTGCAAAACAGCTTTCAATTCTTCCAGTGTATCAGGTTCCATTTCCAAGTTGTAGTTCAAGTCTCGTAACTTATCAGCCAAACTAAACATGGACACTTTGGCTGACATTCGAAGCTGTTTCTGAAGCTCGGAAATCCACTCTCGTGCATGCATTTTGACTGATGCCTTCATCGGCTTCACAGAAATGATGAAAGCCTGCTCTCGTTCTTCAGTTGTGGCGTTGTTGACATCCTTGACCATTTTCGTATACACATCAAGAAGATGATCGTATTCAACACATGAAGGCTCTTTATTCGCAAACTTTTCAGTCACGAGTGGTTTGTCTGGCTTCCAGATTTTGGAGTATTTTCGCCATTTGGCAGCGATTTTGATGCAGTTTACCAGGCATCGTTGGAGATTCTCAGTAATGCCTAGGCAGACTTCAGTGACGGAGGGCAGCGGAAGAATATCGGAGTGGAAAGTGAATAAATAAGGCTCATCCGAGTCTGGATTCGGCTGAGGTGGAGTTTCTATACAGGTGCCATCCATCCATCGGACAAACGAACGTGATGAATCAATAACGTCGCCAATCGTTTTGAAGACGAGTTTTTGTGTCTCATTAACAGCTGGCCGTAAAATGATTTCAGTTCCAGCCAGAGCAGCCTCGATTCTAAAGAGCGGCTTTTCAGCTCTCAATTGGCAGTTGAAATTTTCCAAGTTGTCAACAACCGCAATCACAATTGCGTCATAAACCTTCTTTTCCCAATACTTGTAGTAGTTAGCCATTGAGTCGGATCTGCCAGAATTGGTGGAAACAACTAAGCCTTCTAGTTTTGTGAGAAGAGGTCCGATAGCTCGGTATTTTCGCGCAAGAAGCTCAACATCTTTAGCTCGCTGATTTTCGACAGCTTCGAAGTAGTCTTTGATATCTGGTGTTCCGGGCGTTTCGCTTTTATAGACGAAGAAATCGGACATGGCTATCAGCTCTACTCGATGATTTATATCAGCAGCGATGTCGTGCACTTGATTGACCAGGGATTCGAACTTATCGATCATTTTTTCGCATTTATTGACGTATTCTTTGATACCCAGCGTGTTCCAGTTGAGTCTGGTGTGTCCAGCTTTTAAAGTCTGCTGGAGTTGCTTCACCCAGTCGCTGAGAAGGTCCATTTCTGCTGGTTCGAGTGAAGACATGATTCTGTGATATCGTTCGAGCATGTTTCGAAGGCCAACGACAAACATGGAATATTTGTGTTCTTGAAGGGCCATATTACGGGCAAGCTCTGGAATACTGAATCCAAGCTGTTCAAGATATTTCGACTCAAGCATGATGACGTTGAGTTCTGGCGCAAAGTTAACTTCGAATCGGCCAGTATCCAAGTTCTTCAAAAGAAGAGGTTTTCGCATGTAACCTGGTAGACACGCTTCTGTATGTACTCGCCACTTTTCGTAGAGTTCGTCTTCGTACTGTTTCATCTTTCGTGCAGTTCGCAAGTAGTGATCCTTGACGTAGCGACCTTCGTCAGATGCCATCATCTCTTCCGACTCCATAAATCTGACTATGGTCCTCTTGATTCGATCGAACAACGACTTTTCCCACATAATAGCACCGCCAATTGGTGGCTGTCCATTCGGTACCGGAGGTCGATCTTTTTGACGTAGGAAGGAATCGTTTATGATGTCAACTTCTTTTCGATACTGTTTGATGATCTCTTGTGACTTGTTCATCATTTGCTGGTTGATTGATTCACGAGATTTGATGTGTTGGAACTGTAATTCAAAATTAGAAATGGTAAAACTATGACTAACTCACTTTGAGAAGAAGGTCAAAGGCACCTTCTGCAGATCTCAAGTATTTGAACGACTCGTCGATGAATCTTTTCGCTTCTGCCTCGATTCCTTCAACTTCCCTGTTGAACCACTTGATGACTTTCTTCCAGCTGACAGCGCAGTCTTGAGCAAACGGATCGAATTTATAGTCTTCAAGAGGTTTCACTAGTGCATCAACTCGCGCCACGACTTCTTCAATTCTTTTTGGATCACCTGTGACAGCCTAAAACATCATTTAAAAAGGCTAAAATAATAAGCTTGGAAAAGATAAAATAACAAAGCTCTTTTGCAATCTTTTAGAATTGAAAAAGGAAACTTGATTTTAATTATCATCGAAGATAATTTTTTGATTGGAACTGAAAAACTTTAATTCTTGATTTTTTAATAAGCAAATCAGGAATAGCCTGCTTTTTTACGAAAAAGTAACAGTTTTACCTCAAGAGTATCCTAGGAGAAAAGTTTGTAATTGAGTCCTTTTCGCATATAAATAAAGACTTGCCTTGAGTTCGGGACCAAAAATATTATAAAACTCCTCAAGAACTTGGGCGACGTCTACAATGTCCTGGCAAATGCTCGCCATGTAGTCAGTCTGCTGGAAAAGACGCTGCTTGTCGAATTCCCATCGTGCATCTCGCTCGTTTTCTTCGATCCTAGCGCGAACCTCAAGGTAGCTCGATTTCCAGGTGGTCAAACAAGTTCGCGCGTTCTTCGCGAGCTTTTTGACGTCTTGAGGTTCTGCAGCAAAAATGGTCTTCAAGTCGACGTTTTCTTTAACGCGCTCGGCGAGATGCCAGGCGATTCGCTCCATAAGCGGGACCATTCGTTCGTCTTTGTTGTAGTGACGGGAGATGATCCAAACCATTCGCAATGAATTCATCATTGATGGAATGGTGTCGATGATTTGGCTGAATACTTTTGTCAGAAATAGAGATGAACACCACAATCATTTTTAAAATTAGAAAAATATAGAATTTAATTTTTTTTCTCGATTTGATATGATCATTTTATGACCGAAACTATACCAGAAGTCATTGGAATGTTGTAGATTCTTGAAATGTCGCTCCAAAGTTTGCAAAAATCGCACATTATCTCGTGCTTCAACTGAATATTTGGTGAGATCGTTTTTGGCGCCTTCGAAGTTTTCGATGACGGGATTTCGCGCTTCTCGGAGAACGGAGAGCATGAACTGCACATCGGGCCGCTTGAGCTGCTCAAGTAGGGCGGCAAGAGCTGCGTTTCGCTCCCGCCAAAGTTCGATTTCGGCAATGGGTCCATCCCCTTGTGGTTGCATAGCAAGCTGTTCTTCCACGGCTATTTTGTGGATTTTGCAAGTGGCTATGGCAATGAACGAAGTTATTTTTCATCTGAGATTATGGCAAATGATAATTATCATCTAAAATATTATCAAAATCCTTTCCTTTGAGCACTTGATTTTGCCAGTTAGAAACAGTGTTTTCTAGCAGTTCGATAACCTCATTGTCTTGCGCAAGCTTTTCAATCGGTTCTGTCTGGTAGGCTTGAACACTTTCCGGAATTTCAAGTCCGAATCTGCCTTCAATTTGGTTGATTGTTCTTCGAATCTGCTGTGTGAATTTCGACAAGTTCAGCAAAAACTCATCGCGGAAAACGCTCTGCTTTGATTTCTCTTCGGCATTTGGGTTGGGCTCGATTTTGCCGGTTTTGATGTTCAGGAAGGGGACAAAGACGCTTTCCATCAATTGCTTCAGCATCACCAGAGAGTGTTGATTTAACACTCCATATTCGATGCAACGAGGAAGAAGTTTTCGTGCTTGTGTAATGTCGGCAGGAGCTAATGAGAAAATTATTAACAGATTGGCTCGTTTTCCAACAGCAATTTTGCCCCTCGAATCAAGATTTATATTTTACCTGGCAATTTTGTCTCCAAATTTCTAAGAAAAAAGACGCATGGTGCAGTCTCAAATTCTTCTGGAATCTTCTTCTCGGCAATGTGCAGAACAGTATCAATGTACTCTTCTTCTTCTATTCTAATTTCCGTGATGAATTTTGTCTTCTTCTCTTTAATCGTTGACTCGCTCTCTGTTCGCTCTTCCTCGTCACCAGATTTTTGCTCGTTGGCGTCGTTTTTCTCCGATGACTTGGATTCGGCAAGTTGTGAATTCGATGTCTTCGACTCTGATCGACCGACGGAAGAAGCCTTCGAAGAAGATGCTCTGGAGCCGCGGCGCGAATTCGATTTTCGTGAGCTTTTTCCGGAAACTCCTATGTTCAAGAGTTAATCTTTATTTCAAGGTGTTTTATTTCTACCGGAAATGTTGGATTCCCTTGCAGACATCGCTTGAGAGGTCGTTTCATCGTCGCCGATTTCTTCCTCATCATCAGTGACTTCCACTTCATATTCGACCTCGATTTCCCGTGTTTTTTCAACGTGATCTAAAAATCTCACAAAACGTGTTCTCTGAATTTAAATTTAACCTAGGTAGAAGAGTATAGCATGGGCTGTGTCGTCTCCTTCGACGTGGTTGCCAAGGATGAAATTTCTAATGATGTCTTCTGCTTTTTCGTTCTCGAGAAGCTTTTCGAAAATTGATAGCTCGGTGAGGTTCAGGCCAGCGTATATGCGCTCGCGCATCCATTCGATCCGAGAGTCCTCCATGATTGTCGACCTTTTATCAAAATATCAAATTTATTTTTCAAAAAAATTTATAAAAAAATAAATTTATATATTGGGATTAGCTTTTATCAAATTATTTTTTTTATCTATTGCATATTAATTTGTTAAAAGACATGCTATTTCTCTTAAAAATTACCTGTTGGAGGCTCAAAATCGATCTGGGGGTGTTTCGAACAAATATCCCTATTGAGTGGGATATTCTAGAAACCTTAAACCCCTTTCTTTCGTGAAAATCTCTTGAGCTCGATATGGCAACCTCGGAGGACTGTTGACAAGGGACCCTTTTCTCGTACCCATGGTTACGCGCTCCAAATGACAAATATCTTACCCTTCGCCAAATTACTTTTCGGATTTTTTAGTAAAGAATAATGAAGTGAATATCATATGAAGAAGAAGATAAAATATATTGTGAAGTGAAAATGAAGCATATTATAATTTATAAAGGTGTTTGTCTAGAGTAATAAACATGCCACAAAAATATTCTAATGAAACTTTTACTGTAAACGCCAAAATTTCCTCCCTTACTGTGAGAATAAAGCGTCAAAGATATGTGTATATAATATACAGTATATTTCTTCTGCTGGTAGCAAATTATCGTTTAATAATGGGATAATTCTGATGCGAGGTAAACTGAAAAGAATATTTTCTAAAAGCAGCAAGAAAGCTTTGTTCTTTCATGAAGATCGATTATTTAGCAGATAAATATTTCACCCCAAATGCTGGCCCTTCTAATCGGCTGAGTAAGTTCGATCCGCGTCCGAGCGCTAGACTAGAGCCCACGCTGCTGCCAGTAGAGAAGACAAGTAAATCATTCAAGCATTCAACTCCGGCGGCAGCAAAGAAAATGATCCTTTCTGGTAGTTCTACGCGCGGAGGCAAAAAATCCAAAGAGACCATTAGCAGAAAAATGTCAAAGCTAAAAGTAGCGTCGGAGGAAGACCTCAGGAAAAGGATATAAAAAAAAACTGGAATAAAATACTTTCTCAAGAAATTGCTCAAATCAATATGATTATTTGATCCAAACTAGAGAAAAAGCCAAAACTGAAAATCTGACAATTAACGACGTTTCCACTCTAGGTAAGAAAAAAAGTTTATTCGAAATGTTTCGGAGGTTAAGCCATCATCAGGGAGCCAGGCTTGGCCCAATTTGTACTTAAAAAATATTCAGATCACGCTACTAGTGACTTTTTAATCTCCGCTGAGCGAAACGTTTACGGAATTATGTTCACGCGGTTCATTTTGCGGAACATGGAGAACAATCAAACACTTATCGACGTCGGAATTCCAAAAGGAAAGAGTGCGGCATGCTACTTTCGTTCTTGCGAAGTTGAGAACGCAGAAGAGGATTACTGTCTACAATTTTGATCATTAGTCACTCTAAGCAGATGAGACCGATTTGAAGTATTCAGACGAAAACGCCTCACGTTTCGAATAGGTTGAGACAAAGCCAGATTTGGTTAATGATTGATGGCCCTTCGAACAAGCTCCAAATGAAAAGAAAGCGAGTGCAAAAACACTTTCAAAGCAATTTTCTCAACCTTAGCAAAGTCCGTTACAATTTAAAAAGGGAAATCCTCAAGCTCAAAACAATCGGCGCCACCATCAAATTCATCAACGGGGATAAGCCCATCTCTAAGTTCACGCTTTTGGAGCGCCATTTCTACAAGAATCATCTTCTGAAGAGCTTCGTTTTCGACTTTGGGTTTTTGATTCCGGATTCTGAAAATTCAGCCGAGCAAATCTACGAGGTAAACAGACAATTAAACGGTAAAAAACTTTTAGGTTCCAAAACTCGACAAGAAGTTAATGGCTGAAATCGTGGACAACCCATACAGCACGAAATCGGACTCGTTCTATTTTGTCGACGGCAAGCTAGTGATGCATCACCGAGCTGACTATGCGTACTATTAGTAGTCAAGAAGAAAAAAAAAACACCACAACTCGTACCAATTCAAATTTACTTGTATTTACATACTTATTGTCGACAATAAACTAAAACTGTACAGATACAAAATATTTACAATCGATATTTTCAATAACTAAAAATTTTTCTAGCTTTCAATTCTTCTTGATTTTCTTTTTGTAGAGCGCTTTGCTTTTTGGTCGGATTTTAGTTTCTGTCGTTTCGCTCGGATTAGTTCTATGATGAATTTGATGAATTTTAATTTATGAAAATAGCAAACCTTGATGTCGTTTATTTCTGATAATTTGAATTCTTCTAACAACGCATTTTTGCTTCTTCTTCGCAGCAGCATTTTTGCATGCAACACGCGCTTGACAAACTTAAGTAATTTGTAGAAAGTGTAATTTAAGTTGAATTAAACCTGTCCAAGTTGACTTGCACGGCGATGGTTTACAAGGCGAGTTTTCGTCGCGTTCATTCATTTTGCATTTCGAGACTTTAGGCGCGATTATTGCTGGTTTCACTGTAGCTGGCTTCGGCTTCATTGTCGTTGGAGCTTGGGTTGTGAGTCTAGCTTTTGCCTTTTTTCTCGCTTCACAGCTGTAGCAAGGCCGTCGAGGACGCGGCGTTGTTTTTCTCGTTGTTCGTCGGGTAGTAGTAGTCGTTGTTGTCGTCGTTGATGTTGTTGTTGTGGAAGTGGTTGTTGGGATCCAGACGAGATCGCCAGATGGAGGCACTGCGGGCCGAGGAATGTTGTTGATGTTGACCGTGTGTCGCTCTCCAGTCGGACCCTAATACAATTTCATCATATTCCGCAAAAGGAGTTACAGTTGATGATTCAACGAATTGACCCTTTGTGTCTCAAGTTCGACCTGAACCCGCGAAGGATATAAATCGCTAAGATGGCTCATTCTGTAAATAAAACTGCCGACTAGACGGAACTGACCTTGAGATGTGGGATGACGCTATCTGGAATGCCCAGTCCTGGCGGTGCTTCTTCTGTTCGTACTTTTAGCCGTTTTCAACTCATTAACAAGCTTTTTCTTCCCTTTTCCTTTTATCAAGTACCTTCTTTCTACTTTCATTAGAGTAAGCGGAAGAAGCAATTATCGTCGCGCTTGAGCTGTGAATAATCGGAATCTTACGAATTCTAATAACCCCCGCCCAACAGCACATGACAGTCGACGAGGCTCAAATGTCTAGTCGGCCAGGCAGTTTAAGAGCTCCTATACACTTGACGAACTCCGATTCGGGCACATTATCAAGCCTTATTTATATAAAAAGGAAATGGAGCTCGCGAGCGGAAAATCTAATAAGCTTGATAATTCGATTTCGCTCATTTTAGCGACTGACTAGATGTTTCTCAAATCTATTTTTAGAATATGAAATTCTCATATCAAATTAAAACGGTTCCTGGTCCGAGATCCGAGTCTTCTGGTTTGGCAGGAAGCCTCATTACAGTATCTGGCTAAAGTCATCAAAGTCAGTAAGTCAACTTTGTTTGTTGAAGATATGGAGGGTTTTAGATCTGTGGTTGCCATGTGCGTTATAAATGGTTCTTTTATTTTACCTTGAAGGCTGGAGCGTTGTCGTTTCGACTTGGAGGCGGTCCTTTATTCCATGGCGCGGGAGTTGTTTGGAAGAGCTTCGCGTAGTTGTTCACGTTAGCAGCCCACTCGTCAGGTGCCTTGCATTCTAAAGGTCAATTAGCCTAGGTTAAAACTATTTTGAACTAACCGTCGGCCTTACAAACACCCTGTGGACCTGCAATGCCAGCAGGGCCGTCGCGACCGATTTGACCAGGGCGACCGGGAGGTCCAGGTTCTCCTGGCTCTCCAGGGGAGCAATTCGCTGGAGGACCAATGGGACCTTTCAATTTTCAAACAATTTTTCATGTTGAAACATTTTACCTTGTCTTCCGGGAGCGCCAGGGGCGCCAATAATATCTTCGCCAGAAGGCCCTTGGTCACCTTTCTCTCCAGGCAAACCAGGGCTTCCAGGCTGACCAAATAATCCTGAAGTACCCTGATGTCCTCTTGGTCCCGGTGGGCCAGGTTCTCCAGGTTCTCCATCTTTTCCAGGAGGCCCAGGAGGACCAGGTTTTCGCATACGAGCAAGACCAATCTGATTAGATCTTCTGCAGTCGCATTTTTTACATTCCTCACGAACAGGTTCAATGACACTAAACATTGCGAACTATTTTTCTTAATTATCTTACGTTGGAATAAGCTCAGCAAACACTTCGAGAATAAGCTTCTTCACTTCGCTATCCGATCTTTCTGGGCCGCGTGATCCAGTAGGGCCTCGCGGTCCTTCTGGTCCTCGTCCACCTTGTTCTCCAGGAGGGCCAGGGGGACCCTGAGGTCCTGGTGGACCAATCGGTCCACTTGGGCCAGGTAAACCTCGTTCGCCTGGTAGTCCAGCAAGGCCCCTCGGACCATTATCGCCCTGCGGGCCAGTGAGCCCAACGATTCCAGGCAGTCCAGGCTTACCACCTACACCACGAATTCCCATCGGGCCCCTCGTTCCCGGTTCACCTCGTCCGCCAGGATTTCCATTCGGTCCAGGGCTTCCAGGTTTTCCTAAAAACACGTAGGTCCAGACAATCTCTTGTCGTTTTTGGTCTCTTAATATTTACGCTTGCGGACGAGGACTTTCTTGCAATTCTTGCAGTTCTTGTACACTCGCACACTATCAGAAATGCTCGAAAAAATCAAAAGAAAAAGAAAGATCTTCATTGGATCTTTTTTTCTTCTGTTCACAATCGGGCGCGCCCAAAAAACGTGTATCAGTTCTAATTTAGGCGCACAGAAAAAAAGTTTATTGGGCACACACACAAACCATTTTGTTTGGCGAGATCGAGTGTACTCAATCACTTTTATTGATGGTGCTTCAAGCGCCATCTCTAGCCTTCAGATATTCTTCAGGCCTTAAATTACTGTTTTTATATTTAATTACGAACCTGGTTCGCCAGCTGGCCCAGGAGGGCCTTGATCTCCCTTAGCTCCTGGTGGTCCAACTTTATTTTGGTATTTAATAGTCTTCCGAAATACAAAGATTCTTTAATCTAACCATTTCCTTCTCCAGCTGGTCCGGCAGGACCCATCTCGCCTTTAAAACCCATTGGTCCGTTATCACCGATAATTCCACGAGGCCCTTCAGGACCAGGTTCTCCCTTATCTCCTTTTGTAGCGATTCCTGGTTCTCCCGGAGATCCCTTTTCTCCAGCATCTCCCTTTTCACCAATCAGACCAGGATCACCTTAAGAGATCGCAAAATTTCAATAAAAAATTAGAATTACCTTTCGGGCCGATAGCACCCGGAATACCAGGTGATCCATTAGTGCCATTTTTCCCTGGGTCTCCTTTCTCGCCAGTGATGCCAGGAGGTCCATTCATTCCAGGATTTCCAGGTTCACCAACATTGCCGGGAGCTCCTGCTGGGCCAACAACGCCAATCGGTCCTGCAGCGCCGGCCATTCCTTTTTCTCCTTGATTTCCTTTTTCGCCTTTTTCTCCAGCAAGCCCAGTAGGTCCCACAGTTCCGGCCATGCCTGGTAGACCGTCTAATCCAGGGAGACCAGCTTCACCTTTTGGTCCAGGGTGGCCAATAGGACCAGTAACACCTTTCGGTCCGGCGAAGCCAGCAGGACCTTGACTTCCTGAAGCGCCTTTTTCGCCAATAGCGCCAGGTGGACCTTGTTCGCAGGGCTTGACTTCAGGAGGAGGTAAATTTGGCTGCGCACAACTTGCTGAAATTGAAGTCATAACCAATCTACTGAAACATCATAACCTTGCACAGGGAAATTTCCTTCGATGATACAGGTTGAAACACTTTCTTGCTCATTTGGTGTACAGCAAATTCCAGAATCTTCCGCTTGTGCTTCTGAGAGAATCTCAAGACGATTGAAGAGCACTGTTAGATTGATAAAATAATCAAACTAAAAATTCACGAGGATAAGTAACGAACGCGTAAAAATTGATTTATCACTGTCCCTGGAATCGATTCTTGTTGTCCATCTTCGTCGTTGACAGCGAATTTGTAGCTCGAGTTGTCTGGAAGACTACGATCATCATTCAGAAAAGCACCTCCCTTTTTTCGCACGCGTAGTAGAAATCTATCCGACTTCATTTGGTTTAGCTATTTTCATCAATAATTAAGAAAAGCGCCACCTCTATGGGGAGTCTTAGCCAATGAGCTTGACCCTATCTTGGCGTAGCATGAACTGCGAGTTGGTGAGTTTTTCCGTCGAATATTTTATCCCAGCCGTTTTCCGACGCACCGACAATTTGTTGTTTCAGATTTCCCTAAACATCACTTTACAAAGATAAACCATTCAATGTTGCCTTTGGAGAACTGGCCGCATAGACGATCCGTTTTCGTGATCCTTCGATTCTGAAACCCTCAACAGTTTCCTTCTTTTTGTCTGTAACTTGACATAGAATGATAAAAATAAAAAATGGATATGACGTTTAGAGAGTATGTTCTACGTATTCTTTGACGAGCCACCAGTCATTTTTCTCGAGGCCATCTGGAATGACAAGGTCAGCAACAAGCCAGAAACTGAATATGATCTGATCTCAATCTGTTAGCGAGAGACTGTAATTAGTTTGAATAAACTCAGTGTCAGCTACAAAGAGCGAAGATCTGGAATCTTTCACTATTCATTGTGAGCGATGAGCCCGTTCTATCACGCGGGCACAGTCAGTCACTCCGCCCAGTTGAACTTGCTCATTTATTTCCTTCTTTCTCACCTCTTTGGATTTGAAAGACCAAAAAGATCCATCGCAGAAAACGTGCCGTCATCTGACGCTTCTCCGCTTCCAGACGAGTTCATCTTCTTGGAGTTCTTATTATGGATAATTTAGTTGAACGTAAATACGTAGACGATAGTTATCAGTTAATTTTGAGATTAAAAAAAAAATAATTTTTCTACCATCAGACTGATTTAAATGTGGCATATGCCGTTTTGCTTAATTTTATCACTAAATCAACCACTCTCATTCAGTCAAATATTAAAATGACAAATCCATTTATGGTGTTCCCTTAGACATAATATCTTTCTACTACAACTCACTAAATTAAATCAAATGCGGGGTTTTATTTCAACCATAAAAATATTACTTTTTCAATTATCATCCCTTGACGAGAGCGAGTGATCAATCGTAAACATAACTTTGTTTCCGTGAACTTCAGATTTCACCATTTTTCTCCTGAATTTTTGATCAGATAAAGCTTTTAATGTATGATGCCAATGACAGAATAGACACAGGCTGCATCAGTTCGATTACGTATCAACTGTGAACTATCTACGACCCGTTATATTACAGTGGATCGTCTGTATTTATTCGCAAATTCCCAAGGTGAGTATATTTGGACGTGCGTGCCTCAGTTTGGGAAGGAGGCGAAGGACGTCAAGTCAAACGTGCGAGTAAATCACTTTTATCGTGTTTTCAAAACTGTAACTTACTCAATAAATTTATCCACGACAGCTTGCCGAGGTTGGAATGGCGCTACATTTACCGACGATCTTTGTTGTGCTATCAACATTTTGCAAATTTGAGACAAAATGATAGAATAAAATGAGTCTGTCGAATAATTAACTGATAAACTTTGAAGTCTCGGACTTGATATTGATTAAATTAATTAAATATCGAATTATCTCAAAAAAAGCTTCATATCATAATTTATTTCTGATCGTTTAATAGCCTTTCCTTCCATCTCCCCGTGGAACATCAGGATCATAAAAGATATTCCAGTCATCCTTGTCAAGTCCTCCTGAGTTCGGGTAATAATCATACTCTCCACCATACTCGTTCGAAGAGTCGGGCTTTGCAATTGTATAATCGACCTCCTGGGAATCTTTCATTTCGTTGAAAATTTCAGTGATGTTTGCAACGCCAGTTTCATTTACAGCGACGTCTTTTTACGAGCTCACTTAAAAGCGGGCACAGTCGATTAATAGCCTAAAAAGGGCAACATACTTTTTCTGGCTGTTTGGGCAAATGCGTTGTTAGTTGCGGTCTGATTAATTTACTCTAAAAAGAATCGGCGTAGAGCCAGAAAGAACCCTTTTACCGAACAGCGAGAACGAAAATTAAAGACATAAATGGAAATTTACAAATACAGATTGGCGCAAATGATCCCTACGCTCGTGAATCAGGGCTATTAAAGAGCTTTAATTTCCTAAAAGCTTTATTTTCGTTCCAAAGAGCTCCGAAACAGTTCGTGAATTTTTCCAGAAGATCCTGACTCAAAGGGTGTGGAAAATAGTCTTTTAAGTTCAGTCTAGTCTCTTATTAGACATGCTTTGTCTCAAAAATTGTCAATATTCCAATTCGAATATTGTGATTGAATTAGTTAGAACTGATTTATGAATTGATGATACTCGCTCCTATTTTTTCGCGTATGCTTTGGAGAGTCGGCTCATCTACGGGTTCCAACTCAGGGAAAATTTTACGAATGAGCCGATTGAGATAATCGTCGATTTTCGGATTTTGTCGAAAGTCATCTTCTTTCACTATCGAAGAGTCTGGATTCAAAAGACTACTGCCAATTGTGTCAAAAGTGTCGAATATTAAATGAATTATGAGGCAAAATTACAATAATTAAAAATACAGACACAACAATTCCTTACATCTGCCAAAGAATTTTCAGGTTGACTGGTAGCTAATGATACGATAAATGAAAGTTGGCAATTTCGACATTTCTAGTTTAATATTTAAGATTCTAATTTAGAAGACATTAGCAATTATTGCAATTAAAAAAAAATTATTCTTAAAAAAACATTGCTGCTAATAAATTATCAAAGTGAACCTGATTGAAGAAGGGCCGATACAGTAAGTAGCTGTATCTTCATAGCGTTTCTCCGCAGCCGGCTATTTGGTTTGAAGGTGTTCCAATTAGCAGCTGTCAGTTAATTGGACGGAAGTCTTCGATATCTGTAGTATTCTCTGATCTGTTCCGGAGACTGGGCGGCGGCCAGAAATCTCAGCCCCGCAGATAAATTTCTATCTAGCGCAACTAAACGTCAAGGCCAAAAACAAGTGGTGATGAAAATGTGCGAAGATTTAGGAAAAGAAAGGACGCGCTTCGGGATTTTTTTGACGAACGGCTCAACTACCACTGACGGAACACAAATACATCAACGCCAGCGCACCCGCCTCGGGCTCAATTACTTTTTCCTCCTGGAAGAGTCACGCCTTTGATGAGAAACCGCTAGAACTTTCCTCCGCTCAATCATCAACTTGGATTCTCCTGACGTTTCAGATGACCGCCAAAATGAAGCTGCCGAGGAGAAAACTGGTAACACACGGCCTTTTCATTTTTGTCATATGATCTGTATCAGCCGATGTTTGGGAATTCTACTTTGACTGTAATTCGAACCGCGAACTCATTTTCAGATGACTTTCTGAGTAGTGCATCGGACAGAAGCTGACTGTGCCTCCTTGGGCAGGCATGACAGAGAGGGCGCTCGATTCACTGCCCATTCTCGTTACGAAGGTCGCTATAAAAGCAGCGAACAGAAGCTGAAGTCAATCACAACGAAAGTTAAAAGATCCTCTAAGAACAAGAAGATGATGCCTATCAAGTATTTCTTTGCTCTCTCGATGCTCGGCGGCGTTTTCGCCGACCGCAGCTATCAGAACCGCCTTTTCAACAATCTCTACCTTCGACACCAAGCAAAAGAAAAAAACGCAGAAAACGTGGGCCAGGACGAGATCATCCGACAAATCCTTAACTCTCCCAATTTATCTGACTCGGTCAACAACGACAATCTGATTTCCTATCTTTTGGAAAGCTCTCCCGAAACTCATCAGAGAAGAACGAGAAATCATTACCGAGCCAAGCGCTATCAAAAGTTCATGGCATACCACAAGAACTTATAAAGAGTTTAACTTTATAAAAAAAAAGATATTTAAAAAACTGTATACAACTTACTCCATTCTGTTCATTCATATTTAAAACCATATAATCGCTCGCTAATAAACACCATATATTCACAAGGCAAACGAGGGTATTCTCTTCCATGATTGCAAAATAATATTTCGAAGCAGATCGAATTCTACTTAGTTATTTTAAAACTAAATCTCGTTCAAAAAGATATAAAATCATTCTCGACCGGAACAAAAATACGCGGCCACCATTTCCTGTCTCTTTTCAAGACGTTTAATCGAAACCACTTTGGCGAAAAGAAAAGAGAATGGAGGAAAGCACCAGTGGAATAGGTAAAAGTTTATGAGTACTGTTTGTGTTGACGTTAAGGGACGACAATTTCCAACGTGTTCTATTCACTATCTGACTGGAAGGATACCGCGTTACAGTATGTTATCGATGGCCCCCTCGCCCAAGTCGGCCGTGTGCAGGAATATATAACGGACACAGTTAAATCTTCAGGTACTTAATGCTCGTTATTTTGTTTATAACTTCGGAAAAAATTGAAGCTGGGATGGCTGGGGCCGGACTAGCAATCGGAGCAGTAGCAGCAGCCATTGGCTACTTTCTGCGGACAAGCGACAATGATGAAGCCATCGGTAATCCATTGCTTGACCCCGACTTTGTGGAAAGTGTGAAACAACAGGTTGAAGGAAACGTGCGCAAATTCAAGAAAACTGATTAGCATAGCGAGCAATGTTTTCGATAAGGAGATCCCATCCGAAAACATTGAATACGAGCATTTTCTCTGGCATTTTTCGAGCACTGTTAAAAGAAAGCGCAAACAATCATGTACGATTTTCCGTTTCGTTAGGCCTGGATTAACATTTAATTTTCTATCTTTGAAAATTAAGTTTGAATAAAAGAAAATCCAATCCAATCAGATGAGAATATGCATAATCCGAACGGTTTGCGATTGCAACTTTTCAATTAGTAACATGCGTTTGAGTAAAGAAAATGCACTGACATTCGAAGAAATTAAATCTCCACAGCATCGAACGTTTCCAAAGACGCCTATTTATTCCCCAAGAAGTTCTGGTTCCTACACGCCCATTGTTATTAAACAGCAAGAAACGCAACCGGTGTTCGTCTTTCCAGAGAAAATCGAAGAGGAAGAAGAAGAGCCCGAAGAGAAGATTGAACCTTCCGAAATAATCGAAGAGCAAAAAGAAGAAGAGCCAAAAATAGAAGTGATTCTACATCCTTCTCGCCAAGTTTCTATTCTATCAGGTCAGTGTTTCCGATGCCTACAGTTATGATGAAAGCATTCTGATTTAAGCGGTAAACGAAATAATTGAACAGGAGTTCTTCAATCAAGGAATGGGTAAAACTTCTTATAATTGTTAATTATTAATAAAGCTTGAGTTACAGTAACTTAGTTCAAGTTGAACTCAAGTGTTAAAAAGAAAGCAGATCTATTACCTTGATTCAAAGAAAGCGAAACCGCGCCGGAGCCCAAATGCGAGCCCCAAATGGGCACCTCTGGAGACGAGCCTTCTCCCAAGCCCAAGACACCGTCATCACCTGCGGTCGCCTCCTCCATTGCTCAACGTGCAAGTCAGGAGTTTACCTGATCTGCATCTTCCCAGACTATCTAATATAACCATAAATTATCGTTTCCACAAATAATAGTTTTGAGTTCATTTAGAAAAAATATTATCCGACTTTTTTTTTACTATTTTTGCTTTGAAAATTCTATTTAAAGATATCGTTCAATTAAAATTTAGCAGCGAGGCTTTTGAAATCAAGAGGTATCCGTTGGGAAGGATAAAGCCTCTTACATCAAGGCCTAATTCGCTGAAGCCATGTTCTACAAACGGGAAACTCCACGAAAGATGGATGGAGAACATTGTGTTCGCACGCCCTAAGTCGGAGGATCATCAACGAGAGGGAAAGACTTTGTCTCACGCGAACAACGGGCTAGGCCAGTTGATCTCTCACTAAAGCCTTAAACTTGTAATTATCAATTCTTACATATTATCGTGATCAAAATAACAGGCGCTCTCTCGGCAAAAATTAAAAACTGGGAACAGGAACCGGGTAGTATACGTTTTACGGACAATATGATTCTAATGTGAGTAAACACTATTTTTTCCAATTCTTTCAACTGTTTTATGTTTGTTACGGTATCAGTCTGCATAGCTAAGACTCAGGGGCTAAATGTATTAGTTCAAGTGACAACAAAGTGCGGTTTTCTCCAACAGACAAAGTAATTAAATTACAATTTAAGGACCCCCCCGTCAGCTTTTTTCGAAAAATCAAATTTCGGAATTTTAAAATTTTGACCCCGGAAATGGATTCTACGGGTCAAAAAACGATTCTAAGGCTGCATTTTTGGGGGTCTATCTCGACTCCTTCATCCCCAAAATCGCATTTGAAAATTGGACTTTTCGCCGAAAATTGACGAATTTGCCCTTATTTTAGCAAAAATATTGACTTTTCTTGGTCAAATACTCCTCTTATCATGTTTTTGAAGCAAGCTAAACCTGAGGACGCATTAAGAACCAAAAATATGGCGTTTCTCAAAATTTCCATTTTTTGAAGAAAAAAGCTGACGGGGGGTCCTTAAAAATGGCTTCTGAGTCAAGTTCTGACTCTCAAGCATGTTTACAGACTCCATTGTGGCCGTTAGATGCATCACAAAAGAGGAGAAAGAAAGTCTTGGCCATGATTTTTTAGAAATGTGTTATAATGAGCACTTTCTGTTGGTTCTTCACCGTACGAGCCCGTGTCTAAAGGAAAGCAGTGAGAAACGAGCGCAGCTTGCGAATTCGCTGCAAAGACGAAGCAATCAGCTCGGCACTAATGGACTCGTGGCGAAGCGTGCTCAAGGTTCATCCAGCGAATTGCGCCACTAATAATTTTAAATTCCCAAAGATGATGTTGATCTCGAGATTTGTTGCTTCTTAGCAGTCACTCTTATGACCGGATAACTACACTCACCTCAAAATTCGCAATTGACGAGTTCAGACCATTCTAGCGGGGTTTTTTTTCATTCTGAATAGATTTGAGTCCTATCAGACAAGTTCTCCGCCTCAATCTCAAGCAAATAATGAGCTTTAGCGAGACTTAGTTTAACCCCTATACGCGAAGCTGCTTAAAGAACCCCCTTACCCGAAGTGTACAATTTTTGTCGATTTGGTCTTCCTCTCGAGATAATCTTTTCAAAGTATCATATTATACTAAGTTCATCATTCTCTTTCGAACTGCACTTTTATATTTTCCGTAAAATTGATATTTAGTGCTGAAATTGGGGAAAGAATTTTTAACAGTATGAAATTTATTATGTGATAATTATGAAAAATACTCATCTGATCCATTTTTAACGGTGATTTTCGAACTCTCCATACTAAAAAACCTAAGAATAAACTAAAACTGAAGCAAAAATGAGTAAAGGAAATTTTTTTTCTTCCTTGGAGCGCGCGAGGTGGCGTGAGAAAATCAGTACTGGTGCAGTGCTCACTGGGGGGTAAGAGGGACTCGTCTGCCCTGCTATCCGGCGGGTGACCAGAATGGCCGGACCAAGCGGGTGACAAGTCCGCCCTGGCCGGACTGCCCTTCTCCGCAGGGGACTGCGAGTCTCGGTGGGAAATTGCGAAGTGACCTTACAAAATCTTGATCATAAGGGTGTTCCGACAGTGCAGCTTATCTGCATTAGGTTCATTTTTCAGAGGATCAAGAGCATTTTTCTTCAAAAATTTTCAGGAAAAAGGCTATTTATACAAAAACGAATATGAAGATTCCGAAAATCGAGGTTATAACTTCTGAAAATGAAAGTTTCTTCATGAAAACATGCATCAAAGAACATCCTCTTCTTATCTAATTATATAACAGCTGTCTTATGATCTTCTTTTCTGTTTGAATTTCCTTTAACTTTCTTCCAGCTGATCTTCTGACTTTGTCGGAGTAATTACAGATGCTTCGTTTATGTTTTCACCTAACGGAAAGCTATTTAATTGTTCTCTCCTTCTCGTTCAACCAGAAAATAAAAGAAATGAGTGAGATATTTTCGAAACTCAAAAAAGCTTTGCCAATTGGTATTTACTTTAGCAGGCTCAGAGATTTTGCCACATCCAAGTAATAAACGATTCATCTTTACAGTCAGGGGCGCTTACAAAGATAGCGTACAGCTCACTTGTTTTCACCATGACGGTAAGAATAAGTGTCAGAAGATCAGCTGGAAGAACATTTAAGGAAATTCAAACAGGAAAGAAGATCATAAGACAGCTGTTATATAATTAGATAAGAAGAGGATGTTCTTTGATGCATGTTTTCATGAAGAAACTTTCATTTTCAGAAGTTATAACCTCGATTTTCGGAATTTTCATATTCGTTTTTGTATAAATAGCCTTTTTCCTGAAAATATTTGAAGAAAAATGCTCTTGATCCTCTGAAAAATGAACCTAGTGCAGATAAGCTCCATCATCGGAACACCCTTGTGATCAGGATTTTGCACGGTCACTTAGCAATTTCCCTCCGAGACTCGCAGTCCCCTGCGGAGAAGGGCAGTCCGGCCAGGGCGGACTTGTCACCCGCTTGGTCCGGCCATTCTGGTCACCCGCCGGATAGCAGGGCAGACGAGTCCCTCCTGACTCCTCACTGGGCTTATCACACGGAAATTTTGCGGAAAGGTGCGCAAGTCTTGTGCAAATACTCATTTGAGTTTTCAGGTCATTCTGACCCACCAGCTCCATTCGGCGGGCGATTATATCCCGAAATCGACAAAAATTGTACACTTCGGGTATAGGGGTTAACAAAAATAATGAACAGTCGGAAACGATTCGGCGAGATCCGGAATCAGACCGTATTTCTCCGTTTACGTAAGACGTGCCTTCAATCGAAAATTTCTTGCTAAATCGACAATATCTCGATATCAATCAACGGCGGGCAAAATTACTCTCGCCCTCGCGCATTCAGAGTTGATTCGTTTTTAAATATTTGTAATTAAGCACTTGACGTTGAGGTGGCTGAAGCGTTAGAGGCAAAAGTAAGTTATGAAATGCAAAATAAGATCATCTTCGTAACGCTTTATTAGCAAAAAGGCAGTTTGGACAAACAATTACCAAGATTAGGTTTTGTCGCTTCGTCTCGATTTAAAAGCATTTCGAATAAATGAAAACCTATCCAAGTCGCCTGAATATTGACTGGAATCAATATACTTCCGACGAATCTTATGCCAAGATCCTCTCTCCAACATTAGCAAAGCTTAACAACGGTTCAGGAATGTGAGAAGTTAATGACTATATTCTGTAAGCAAACGGTAAATTTCACCATTGAAACAGTGAGAAAAATGAGGGAACAAATCCGATCCGATAAAAATGGCTCAGCAAAGAAAATCGTCATCAACATCGGCAACACGAAAAGTGTCTCTCAAATTGCAGCGCAAATGCAGCCGGAGTTCTTAAACCCTTACATAATGTTTAGCCTTCAGTCAAAACTTAGAAACAGCAATACAAAAATAATGTTTCTTAGGGAGCGGTTTTTATTTTAGGACAAATAGAACCTTCCGCCGTAGACAGGATCTTGCGCAAGGAACATGTTTTGTATGTATTCAAGTGAATAGATACAATTTTCATTTTGATAAGAAACTCTTCTATTAGGAACAAAAAGTATCCTCTTTTGATGTGAAAGCTTTCTTTGGAAAAGCATTAAGGATACGTCTATCTTGGGTGTTTCAAGATAACACAAAAACGAGCAGGTTCAACCCTCAGATAACGAATTACTCGTAAAATCTAAAAACAGGTCGAATTTGACTTTACCGTTTAAAAACTTCGTTGAAGCGCGAAAATGACGTGGCTGTGACTTCGAGGCGGTCACCAACTCTGACGTCGCTGGCGAGTGGGGGAATAAAATCCTTAGGTTGGAATTGAATTGCCAATCATTAAACGATTATGTTAAGTCTCCGCGTATAAAAACGATACTTCCGACCAAACAACCAAATTCTCAAGTTATGTGTCTACTTCTTATGGTTACTTAGAATCTGTTACTAAAAGTAGTCACACATATAATCAGTAAACGTAAAAACCAAAACCTGAAGCTGGACGTAGACCTGGCTCGACGACAACAAGTGTTTTCTTCGCCTCAAGAATGGAAAAAGACTGGCTCCGGCTCTCCCACACTTGGCCAGTGCAAAAAGCCAAGTACCGACTTTTTGAGAAGCAGGGGCGCAGCCACGAATCTCTCGGATGATCTCAAACAAGAACTCGACTTTGGGTTACAGATTTATTTTCGATTCGCATTATTCAATTTCTATCTTGTCTGTAGCCTTTGGAAGAGGGCATTTCCGTATCGAACATGCTCAACACGTTCAATGAGAGCTTGCTGAGATCAGAAAGCTTTGAATCGGACACCAAAGTTAATGGGACAGCGATACATTCTCCGATTCTATCTGGACTCTCAGGTCAACTTCCTGGCTATCTGTGAGATCAGCAACTAAAGAAGGGCACTTTATCTAATTAGTTCTTAGGCACCCTTTTTTACTATTTATATTCGGAAGTATGCAACTATTATTGGTACAGTACCAATTATTGATAAAAATACGATTTATTGGTCTGTTACCAATTAAACCAAAATTTGCCGTAAATTGTCCTTTTCATGGAGGAATGACCCAAGTTCGTCCATTTGGGACTTGAATATTGGACCATTGTCCGTTTGGACATTAGGGAATAATATACACTAGAAAATGACGATCTTTGAAGCCATATTTCAGCGCTTTACCCAGAAATGGGTCGATATGCGTTCCGGCGTTAAGTCTATATTTAGGTAGAAATCTATCTTCTCGGTTGGCGATTTTCTCGAAAAAGCCTGAGGATGCTAGTGATGCCTCCACTCAAAAAAGAGTACCGAGCAGAGTTTCAATTCCATCTGGTAAAAACTGCCGAAACTATCAATTGAATTATTTTGTTGATTAGCTTTTAACACGGACGTTGACGCTGGGGCGAAAAAGATTTATCCCAAATCTCCAACTCTAAATGAGTTGATATCGCGGAGTACTGCTGGCAGCGGGAATCGGATCAGGACGTTGGAGAAGATTTTCAAGGCTAGGTGCGAAATCGAAATTACGTACTGCAGCTTGACTTTAGAAAGCTTCTAAACACAAATCCATTACTAATTCGCCTCAAGTTTAATTCTGGGGCGGAGGCTTACTTTGTCCAGGGCACAAATACTAAGCGCGTAAACTAGAGTATTACTATATGAGGGTTACTGTAGTGTGAGTTTTAGCTGGTGTAATGATAAGTACCTTCGCTAAATATTTATTTTCTAGGAAGACACATCATTGAAGTGTATTTCGAGATAAAAAATTATTGAATGTTTTTATTCCCTTTATCTCCAGCAAAATAACAGCTTGGTTATTTTCTTAATTCGGTCAATTTCCTCGCATCTTGAAATGCCTAGACGTAACCCTGAAATTCCTCGCGAACCCAAAGGCGTCGCGAAATTGTTCAGTTTGCTATTGTTAATGATAACCTTAAAAATATTTACCTACAAGTGTTTTTTGCGATCTCGCATAACAGGTCCACAAAACAGAGGATGAAAAAGACGAGTACGTATCGCCTAGACTCCCGAGTTCTCCAGATGCTCAGAAATTTGACAAGATCGTCAATAAGGTCATAAATGGTAGTCTATAATTTCTACTCTCGATTTTGGCACGTGAAGACTTTTTTAAGGGTATATTGAAATTGCTCAGCAAAATTTTGAATGTTAATTTTTGAAAACTAGAGAAATAAAATTGTTGATAAAGAATTATAATTGACAAACAAATTAAACGTTTCAATGTACCCTTAATAAAAAGGACCGGCGAAGAAGTCTAAGAGCAGGAAAAAATCCAAAAGTCGAAAAAAGCGCGTCTCAAAGAAGAAAGTGGAGGTCGGTGCGTCTGCCGCAGAGAGTGCGCCTGGGAATCCGGTAATAATCGGAAAACCGTTGCTCCACCAAATAATTGATTTTAGGTGAAGGCAACCGCAACACGCGCAGGAGTCTTGTTCGATGGCCACCAGGCAATGCTTGTGCAATCTCTGATTCAAGCAAAGCTAAAATTTTGCTGCTACCGCAAAATCAGCATTTGGGTCTGAAGAAATTTAAGTAAACCCTCGGGTGAACCGGCTTGAGTTCATTCCAGACTGGGCTTAGCACAAAATTTCGAAGTCAACAAAATTTTATCAGAGCGTGAGATTTTTAGTCTGGCGACAGCTGGTAAATTAAGTCTCTTCTAAAAGCAATTTGCAGAAGCACCAAAAAGCCATCAATCGGAATTTACGAGACCCGCGAAAGTTTCATCCTCGACGTTTACCTCGACCCACAAAGGCGTCTTGTCTTTTCTTCTCCTGCTTTTACAGTTATTATTTCTTAGAAACCCATTTGTTTGATCCACGTTTCAAACTGACTGATCCTGGACAAATAAATTTTTGTATTGAGTTGCTTATTTTTTTATTCGAATATTTTTCAAGCTTGTTTCTTCGCGTTAAAACAGTGTGGTTATATCAAGACCCGCGATCCAGCTGGGTGCAGTTCGTTGGTCTACCTGCGTACATTTCTTTTTGAACCCCGTCGGGGCACCAGCCACCAGCTGATTTCATCGTGAAGAGCAGTTCGCTGACTGAAGGTTGAGAGACGTCGTCCACCGTCGATTTCATGCTCTTTGAAACAGGAAATTGGCACAGCTCAGGGTTCAGATTGCATTCTTCAAATACAAATTCCAGCTTCGTTTTTTCCATCCGCATATTTTCGAAACTTTAAGAAGGTCTCAACTCAAATCTGGGAAGTGTGTTTTATGCCAAAATAGTGGCTCTTATCTATTCTGTTGCATCGGGGTTTGACCTTGCGCTGCAAAAAGGGCAGAGCGATTTGTATGACTTTGTTTTGGATAAAATAGAAGGTACGCTTTATCTAATGTGAACTTGAAAATGCCAGTTCGAAATCGACCTACAACGGTCAATTGGGAAAACGTCGCTCTCACGTTGATTCCATTTGCGCAATCATTAAAATCAAGAGACCTAGTCCAAAGTCGGCTACTCTCGACCAAAACGTTCGATTGAAGTGATCATAAATGGCCAGATCTTGAGCGAAGTGCTTTTCAAATGTCGCCATCTGCGACTTCGAAAACTCTTCGCGGCTTGCATAATCGTTTGACGTTGTCATCCGGAAGTTGACAAAAAGCAGGCGGTAATCCACGCATAGCTCACGACTGAGAAGGACCAGCGATTCGAAAAAGTATTCCTTACATGGATGTAATATTCGATTTCTTCGATTACTGTTCTTTAGAAAGTTAAGTGAGCTGCTATGATAATAAACCATTCCCTGAAGCATAACCAAGTGAAAGGCATCGTCAAGTTTAGCGATCTCTTCGTCGAGATAAGCCTGCGAGTCGTTGAAAGGGTCTAATCAAGTCAAAGGTTTTGTAAAAGTCATTTCAAGTTCGAAATAGTGGCTGGCGCTGAATGCCAACTTCACTTTTCTTTTTCGCAAAACCCGTGCCCAAGCTCAAATGCCTGGAAATTCTTGGATCTGAAAGACCACGGCACTGTTTGGTCAAACACACCATCAAGCTCATCCAAATATGCGCTTAGGGAGACGTCCAGGCGCCCGCCAAGAAATGTTCGAAAGGGTTCTACACCCGGACTATCAAAATAAGACTAATAGAATCAATTAAGCGGGCTTGAACTCCTGAGAAAATTTGCTCGAGTCGTAACAGGCGTAATTCTATTTTTGATTGAATAGTCCGTTACTGACCAGCAGGCGGTATTGCATTCCCTTGCTTCGATCCGCTTTGTCGTTGAGAATCTAAAATGAACGAATTAAAAACGGAAGTAATTTCTCGAACAGAGTGAGCACTAAAAGCGATTCCCCACTTTTGCGTTGGGTAATAACAACATTGTTCAAAGTGTAAACCGGGAAATGTTTTTTCGTTCCCATTTAACGGAGCAACAATAATTGTTTCGTTTGTTTCCCAAACTTACTTGGGATCAAATGATTTCGCTTGCTTAAAAATTGAAAGATGAACAATTTCGCGCTTTTAGAAAGCAAGGAGTTGTCGAATTTCAATTGGAAATTTCGCGCAAAAGTGAGACCAAAAAGAATGATAGAGATTGACAATTTCGCAGAGTGCGGATTTTTCCTAGAGCCCAAAAACTGTCACTGAGGTTAGAAGTAGGGATACGGATTTTATTAATTGGCGTTTACGTGAAATCGGCATTTGTATGGGACGAATAATTTACCAACTCGAGTTTAGAATTCATAACGGGCTCGCGCTTGTCTAATTTTTCATCATTGCGGCCTGACAGAATTCCTTTAACTTCGCTTTTTTTAATTGTTAAGCGACGTTATTTGCAATTGATTGTTGTTAACATAGGACTTATTCTTTGTTGTTCAAGACGAATTTACATATTATATTTTAGAGAAGCCAAGATAATTAGTTTTGTTGTTTTTTGGAAAGGATGTGTTGTGAATAAATTGCTAGGCATTAGCGAGGCAAATCTCTTGAAGAAGAGGCCGTGGTCGGTAAGGAGGCCCACCTGGAGTAGTGAAAGTTGTAGCTGGAGTGGAACGTGGCGAAAGGCTCGCGAAGCGATGTGAAGAATTTCGCTCCGGCAAAGATCGACAACTGTAGAGGTAGATTCAAGCGATGGTGACACTTGATCGAATACCGTGTCAAATCGATGGGAGAGGCGAAGAACGACGGCTAGAATCGAGAATTTTATGCCAGCCAGGAAATGTCAAAAGACGCTTGTTTAGCTGTCACCGTTTTTTTTTCTTTGCTTTTTAGGTTCTTGCGAAAAATCTTTGTATTGAAAATTCGAGCTTTTCTAATAAACTAAAAAAACACGAAGATTTTTAGGCATTCTAAACGCTCGATTTGGGGACATAAGAAGTACGATAATCAGAGACGGACAATCAAATAAATCTGGGTCCTTTCTGTTTTGATGGACTGTCTCTGAGGAGATCTAAGAGCGGTGGTACGATGTAACTTGGGTTTTGAGAGAAAATGTTATTTTACCTTCATGCGACTTGGATAGCCGCCGCCGTAAGAGCCGAACAAAGGTGTCAAAGTAGGCAGCCCAAACGCTTTTTGGAAATTGTTGAAGACGTTCTACCATAGTGGCTCTTTTCTGCCAAATTATCGAAAGTATCTGTAAGAAGGAACTGTAAGACGCCAGACCTGAAACGATGAAGAAGCGCATTTGTGTTTCTTTAGAAAAACGAAACGTTGGGGAGGGGAGCAGTTTTTGAGAAAGCCACTTTCCGAAGCGAGCATTTTTTCAATCTCTGACATCTTTTCGGGGAGCGAGTCTTTTTAGGATTTGTCTTTCCTGAAAACGTTCATTTCTAGCGAAGAGGCGATTTGATTAATTAGTGATAAATATATTCTGTTACTAATAAAATTTAGGGGTCAAGATTTTCACTAATCAGATCTTTATCCTCACGTTTATTTTACGAAAAAGTGCATAAAATCCCTTTTCTGAAAATTCATACTCAATGTCAAGTAGAACTGTGACGACGAGGTAGAAGAGACCGAGCAGAATTACCGCCCACTGCAGTTGGGAAACGATCAATTTTCCCATTTTTACATCTTCAAAAAATCCTCTCTGATACTCTCATCTTTCTTCTTTTAAAAAAATTCCTTGGCAATTTATTAAAACGCGGCGGTAGCGGGGGCATAAACAAACTGAAATGCCAAAAACCACGGGAGCACCTGTGATGAGCGCGTTTTGTCACGCTTGGTGAACGGAATTTCCATTTCTGCTCCAAGTTTACTCTCCAGACAAGTGATCGTCCGTGGATAACTGATTTACTCGCTATTATCTTGTAGTCGATGCAAGAAAGATCGCATTTTTCCAAATCTTTGCTAATTAGCGTTTTCGTTGACCTCTGATTAGCGAAGATCGAAAGTTACGAAAGACAACTTTTCGATACTCAAGAAACACCTGGCCCGTACTCGTTAAATTCAAATTAACAGAAACTGTACTCATAATCAATCTTGAGATCGCCAAATTTATTACTGCATTTTTTTTCATAAAAAAAGATGATGAACAGCAGTCGAATATTATTGAAGTTTTAATATTTTCGTCCATCATCGAGCTAAGAAAATTTATAAACAGTTGATAAATAAAAAGTGCTTACTGATTAAGTTAAAAAAGAGGAGATTCCGTCGCTGAGCGTTGTCCATTGTTGTTTGAGGCTAGAAGAATTTTGATCACTCATCAAAATCTTACTCTTAGTCTCAGACTTACCATCGTTTTCCTCCTCCTCTATCTCTTTGGCAAACTCTGGAAACGCCTCGTCCAAAGCATGGCAAGCCTCTCTTGCGTCTTCGATATCGGTTGCTGCCTTCATCTAGGGTTCTGCACGATTCGAAAAAAGTTATCGCGCAAAAATAAAATTCAGATGCACCATGGTTAAATCTAGACAGGAATTTATTAAGAATAGTCTAAGATTTCAAAAATTCACCGTTTTCCTGTTTTTGGCACCAGTATTTTACATTTTTTTTAAATGGAGCGCGCTGATTGCCTGAAGTGCCAAAACGTCTCGAATCGTGCGGAACCCTACCTTCATCATTCTTTTGTAAAGGTCTTTGTAGACAGCACTTGCTTCCATCTCCTTATCCTTCTGCTCTTTTCGTTCTTTGCGGTACTTTCGTCGCGCTTAAAATAATTCAATAAAATTATTTGTCACTTTTGAATTAATGGTGAACCTTCCGTTTTTCGTCTTTTAATCGCATTTTCTAGTTTCAACTTTCGATCGGCCTGTTTCTTAAAGATCTCTAGTTGATCAGTTGCTTCCTTGTCGATCACATCTTCAAGTCTTCTCTTGTAAGAACCACGCTCACCAGCAACACTTGAACTTGTCATAACGCAAAATGTTAGCAAAATCTGACTTTTTTTTCGGTTGGTTAGTTTATTGTTGCCCCAGATAACGAACTGGCAGTTTTGGAGCTGCGCAGATGTTCAGAAATTTCAACACAAGAAGCGAAAAATCAAGTTTTCATCTCCAACAACAAAGAATGAAAAACAAGATTCTACAGTGTTTGGCGGAGTTACAAGAAAATAGTATGGTTAGTCTTAGTTCTTGGTCCTTGATGGGTTCTCGGGAGCATAAATTACCAGTTAATAATATCATTTCGTTTAGACACGCGCGGCAGAGCAAAATCACGTCTAATTTTAACCTTCCACGCAAGTTCGAACTCGCAAACGTGAATTTCGGCTCTTTCACATCTTGCCCATCTTCGACTGCATAAAATTCCAAACACGACGCCGAACTGGAAAAAGACGAACAACCATAATTGTTGTTGGAAAGCTCATATCCGGCGCGGCCAGTTAGAAAACCTTCTTTCCCGAATAACAGTAAATAAATAAAGCGTACCGATAATTTAAATTTCAAAATCTTAAATCAAAAACTTTAGAAAAAAAGAACGAAGCGCCTAAGCGATTTAGGGGTTGATTAGACGAGCCTGTTCCTCAAGCCAGTGTTCAAAATAGCGATAACATTATCTGGAAGGGCAATGTGGGTCCATGCTTCCTGATTCGGCACCCCTTTATCACTATTCAAGGAATATCAACCAAAGCCTTTGTAGACACAATTCTCTCTTTATAAAAATTATATATGATTACAGTGAAACTTTCGGTCATTGAAAGCTCATCTCGGCATAAGTTTACGAGAATTCGCGGAGAGAGATATTCATCTTCTGAAAAAAAAGTACTCGGAAGAAATTTTCTAAAATTGGCAGCTGTGCGTGCGCTGGAGCGAGGCGTTTTCGAATTTTTAACTTGCGCGAAAATTGCTTGAAACTTTGAAATTGCGTCTGGAATAAAGAAGTTCCACCTAAACTCTTTTATTACGTAAGAATGCAACAGGTGCGACTCCACAAAATGGGAGCCTGTGACAAATCTCTAACCAGCTCCAATTTCAGACCGTCATTTTTAAGTCATCAACTGCCAAATTGCTCCAGTTTAACGTGTTTCCATATGGATAACAATTGACTGTAATGGAAGTTTCAGCCAGATTCTTCAGGAGAAGGAGCGTTGTGACAAAATCCATCTTGGTTTGACATCACCACAATTATGGAGTGCTTGAATTCCGACGCAACGCGGCGAAGAAGTATTTTGCCTACAAGTGATAATTGTGATTCCTTAACGTTTTTCTGCGAATTCCACTTCTTCTCGTGTTTATAAGAAGTTCTTCCTCGGACCCAAAATTATAATAAACATCAAGAGCACTAGACAGAGTTGGTCAAAACCCCACGTTTCCATAAAAATAACTTCTTTTTAAAATAACTTCTTCGCTTGAAAAAAACTCAAAATCGTTTGCCCACTGAGGTCTGTTTTCTTAATTTTGAGAAAGCTAGAATTCTTTCAAACGGAGTCAAAATCACTTCAAATGCTCAGTAGTTTTTCACAGTCTTTTTTGTTTGACCCGTTGGAGGCGTTTTTTATGTTTGCTCTATGAAAAGAAGCTCTGAGTATGCGTAAATCGTAAACGAGAAAGGGAAAACGGGGCTTTCTGTTGAATAACTAACAGAAATCTGAGCCTATGTCTTCTCAGAGATCAGACGATGAAGAAACGCTTGTAAACGAACCGGTAGACGACAAGTTTTTCAATGTCAAGGGCGGGAAAAACTCGAAGAAACGCATCTTTTGCATCTCTGTTGGTGAATTTGATGGACTACCCGACTTGAAAAATCATCATACAGACAGAGTAAGATACATTTAAACATCATGCTTTTTCTTTCATCAGTTTTCCCATCGTGAGAATATATATTGAAACTCCGTTTTCACCAACTACCATAGGGATTTACTACAATCATTCTTTGTATAAAGCTCTAGAATTGTTTTCGAAATTGGGCTATCTGAATCAGATAAGCTGACTCCCTAATAAGGCTAACTAAGTCCACTCTGGGAAGAAAGCTTCCTAAGTTCCAAAATGGCTCTAGAACTCAACTGTTTATTTTCGAAAATAGCACCCTGAAAACTGAACCCCTCTCCCAAAAGGCAACTACACAAACGACCTCTTTTTTTATCAAAATAGCCTGCAAAAGAACAAGAAACATAAAAGAGTGCAAAAGAAAGTTTTGACTTTCGCACTGACAGTTTCTGAGCACAGTAAATTGATTTTATTCAGGTTGATTTTGATGCATGCAGTTTCCTTTTCAGGAAAATTGATTTTATTCAGGCCCCTGATTTAGAGCCTGAGTAAGAAGAGAGCTCCCTTTTCGGAAATACATTTTGACTACAACTGCCTCGGCAATTGTAGATTTTGAATCCTTTTGAAGGACTAAAAAGTTGTCGTTAGTGTCGAGTTTTCAAATTCGAAAAAGTTACCTTGAAATTGTGCGGGTCCGGACTCTGAGAATTTCCAGAGTGGAATGAGCGAAAAAAACAAGAAATGGCCACCCGTCGATAGATCCTCAACAACATTCTAGAGACTCTGTAGAGATCATCACATGAGTCATGTGACATGACCAAAACTCAACAACAACATCTTACCGCAGGTTTTTTCGTTTTTTGCTAGAAAACAGCGGAACACGAAGTATCATAATGTATTCTTATTAAAATTGGATTTCAATTCACTCCTGCGTCATAAAGCCGTACTGACTTATGATAATCGCCGGCTGAAATCATACATTCAGGCTAAAATGTTTAAAACATTTTCGCGACTTGGTTACCGTCCAACGCAGACTACAGAAGACAGGATCACGCTCAACAAGGGAAAAGACTACATGCGCAGATTCGTGAAGAAAATCGACAAGAAGCAAATTGAGGATAACGAGGATCTGAGAGCAGTTATCATTTATATAAAAACTCATGGATCACAAGGAAGTGGGAAATTGCTTCAATCCTGAGCTGAGTTTGAGTTATGGTTAGGGTTTGATTTTAATGATGACGCAAAAAATGTCCAAGAAAATGTTTATCTTTTGCTGAAGGGTTAAAAAGAATTATTAGTGATAATTCATTATCTAAATTATTTCTAAGACTCGTTACATAATTGTTACCCTAAGTTATTGGCAAGTGAAATGGAATAACTTCATTATGAATAAGTCAACATCTAGGAATTATTAAAAATTTTAGTGAAAGAAAAGCATTTTCTCTAATCATATTTAGTTTCTAAATTATCGCCACTTGTTTAATACTCAAACCGCAGGATATTATGACAAAGCACAAGAACGAATTGAACGCATAATATTTTGACAAATAATTTGATAATATTGGCACCCGCTACAAAAGGAAACATGAAGGACGATAACTACGAGGGGATTTTTATTCACTTCTCCGACGGCAAGATTTTCCTCTGGAGCTATTTGGAGGAGCTCTTGAAAAACGAAAAATTCAAGGATATTCCCAAGTTGATCTTTCTTGAAGCTTGTAGGGGACAAATGCATGAGTTCGCGCCGCCAGAAGATGCAATGATGGCAGATGCTCGCAGACACTGTAAGTAACAGTGAATGTCCATAGTTGTAGCACTTAGCAGGAAATAAATGAACTTTTAGCGAATTCCATTTACCCGCCGCCAGAGAATACCTATCCTTTACGAAGAAATGTAGCACTTTTCGCAGCTTCCACAGAAGGTAAAATAACAACTCTAGAATCATCAGCTCTTCATTCAAATTTATCGTTCAGGAAATGTAGCGCTTCTGCCGCTCGATCCAGAGAAGGCTTCGTATTTCACCGACGCCGTGTGCACCGCTCTACGCGATCATCCATACCAAGACCTGCAAGAACTCAAAAGACGAGTTGTCGCCGATCTGAGCAATACAAGACCGTTAGTTGAGGTTTGCTGTTCTTTCAAATTGCGATTTTTGTTATCAACAACTTTTTTTCAAGGCGAGTCCAGGCGAATGGCGAAATGTTCACTTGTGTCCTGTGCTGGAAGACAGCTTTACGCGCGAATTCAAGTTCTTACAGTAATGTTCATTTTCGTTTCTCGCCTTTTCTGATTATTGCTCTGTAAATAACTGCCTTTCGAGAAGAAATCAACCCGTAAACAATGTGTGAGTAAACGAAATCCCCAAAAGTTTATTTTCATTTCATAACTGCAACTAACTAGAATAAGATAAGAACAAAAAAATCGGTGGAAGGACGAGTAAAATTTCCACCGTGCGATACACGGCTAAAAAAGTAAATACATGAATATCGTGATAATCGAGTTCGCAAGAGGTGAACGGTTCGAAGCTCGAACAAGGCTGTTCCTTCAATTTATTTTCAAAAGTGATTTTAAAAGTTTTCCTAAATTAAAATGATTGAGCCAGTGACGATTTATTGTAAAAGGTGTGCGGATAATAAAAAAGCCACATTGAAAAACCTAATAAGCGGATATTTGAGCGGCTCATCAGCAACGAAGCTGCAAAAACAGCCACGCGGGGGAAATCGTTAGTTTTCTCAGCAATGAGGATTCCAAGAATTATCAATGCTGAGGATCTTCTGTAAATGCCTTCAAAAAAAGCGTTGTAATTTACAAAAGAAGATAAACGAATTCCAGGAAAGAAGCGATTAAATGCCCATACAGTCTCCAAACAGCGATTTAGATTAACTTTTGTTCTCAAAATTTTCTGTGAAATTTTTGATGCCACTGTCAATAAGTTCCAGCGCCAGAACATTCTTGAACTTCAATTTAGGACGAGCTCGTTCGCGCGCTCGAGAGTCCTGGCGCGCATCAGAGGGCGCTCGTACGCCGTTCCGAACGGCTGTTAAGAAACCAACCGGGACTCACGGTACATTCGTTACGATTCTACATTTTCATTTATCATCAAAAAACTTATTTTTATATTTTTTTATTTATCAAGTCAAAGAGAGAAAGTCGAGCTGATAGGAACGGACACACTAAACAGACGACGCGCAAACAGATTTTTCTAAAATGAAGCTAGGAGTGTGGCTAATGACCGCCACGGTCGCTAATGGTACGTAGAACACGTGTGACAGCAAGGAGATCCCGTAATTTTGATCGTAGAACTCGACTTTGATGCACAGAACTGGTCATAAGACCACACATAGAAGCAGATTTATTTGTCAATTTTGGTTTTACTATGAACACTCTGAAGTATTTTTATCAAAAGAGAATACGGATAAATTATGGACTAAATGATATTATCTTATCTTAGATCTCAATTTAGTGCATTGAGAAATCGCGTTGAGAATTTTTTTTTAAATTCAACGATTTCTTACATGTTATTTTGGCAGTAATCCTTGTTAAATTTCAGCCCTAATTAGACAGGCCCGTTTTTATTGCTTAAAGTTCGATTTAAAAAGTTGATTTTCTTCGGTAAAAATTACCTACTGAATTATTCAGTAGATATTTTTTCAAGCGCGAATCCAGCGCGAAATTTTTTAATCCTTCACACGTTATAGAAGGTGTTAGAAGACGTAATCGAATGATCTCGGGCCATACTTTTCAATAAATTGACATCTGATATTTATTGATCAGTATAGAAAGAAGGCGTAAAAAATTCAAGCTAAATTCAAAAGAAAAATCGCAGATAAATATATTTCTAGCAAAATCAAATTCCTGTTAGGATCATCTGTTTTTACCAAAAACTTTGAAATGTAACGCTAAGTTGTTCCACTTTGCCCTGTTTGTTTTTTTTTTTGTTAGACTTTGATATTTTTAATCGAAACTTTCGGGGGGAACTATTTGGAGTAAAAACTGTGCGAGTTTGAAAATTCTCGTAGCGGTCTGTAGCGGCGTGTATGTTCATTAGAAGCGGCTACATTTAGTAAATCTAATTGGCACCGCGGTCCAAATTTCTAAATACTCGTAACCTGTTTAAAATGGATATATGTAGGCGAGAGCAGTCGCGGCCCGGAATTCAAAGATGTGGACCCTACTTCGCGCTCGGGATTCGTCAACCCGATGTTTTCAATCCAGGCGGCTTTGTCGAAGATTAAAAACGGTTTTAACCGACCCCAATTCGTCGAATATCAGAGAGAACATGAGCAACTCTACAAAGAAGTCAGCAGCAGTCAAACTAGAAGGTAACCTTAGATAATCCTCAGAAATCTTTATGACACAAAGTTCTTCCGTTTGCCGTAAAATTAAGACTGTCTTTGATAGAAGCTGATTAGATTGATGAATTGAAAAAGACCATAGAAAATAAGGAATAACAAAAAAAATGATAAAAACTCTGTCAAGAAAAGAACATGTGACAGAAAAATAGGGTCGAATGTTCATCGGTGGGTGCGGAACATTTCTAAGTGGCCGCGGGAGTGATCGTCTGGTCTCAGTGGTTGCTACTTAGTTGCGTAATTAAGCGAGCCGCGGCGTTGCTCATCCCCTCAAAGCCGCATTCAATCGGCTCAAGATTGAGCACCGCCACTGTCCATTCAAAAATATAGAAAATCAGCTAGAGCCCCCCTCATAAAAAACCGGCGGAATTCTAGCCAAGGTCAATGTTTAAAAGGCTTACATTATCCGTAGATTTGATTAATTATTCGGTACTTTGATCGATTCGAAAGAAGCTTCTCTTATCGAAAGATAACGCATCGTCAAGTTTTATTGATGATCCAGTTCTGCATCGCCACAAACGAAATAACCGGACAACAACCGCGAGAAATTATATTTTCGCTGATTTATCAAAAATTGCTCGGGACGTAACTCGATTTCCATCCGCCATTTTCATTTTTCACAGGGTCTTCATCGTTTCGTTTTCTTTTTCTAAACGTTTTCATAAACTTTGATCGAAAATTACAAAATTTTCAGCGATCCGGAGTTCATCATGGCACAAGCAGCTGAGCTTGACAGGAAATTTCGATCTGAGCCGGAAGGAAAGACAATTTCAAAGTTTCCATCGATGGATGGAAGCGGCAACGATCTAACTGGACAGAAACGAGGACAAGTCGGTGATGGATACTCTCGACTAGTCCCGGCCGAGTACTGCGTCGTTGATAAGGTACTTCCCTAAAAGCGCCTTATTAAATCCGAGGAGCGCAGATCGTGTAAATTGAGCGCCGATCTTTGGCGATTAACAGATCGACTTTATAAGGCTATTCAGGCGAATACCCAAACACTGTTTAGCTCTTTCCAAAACGTGCAATTTCCTTCTTAGAAATCAAACAATTAACATTCACCTTCAGAAAGGAAATCCATCTACCGCTGTCCAAGGCGAGCCCCGATGCATTAGCGACTTGTCTTCAGTTGGTAACTACGTTGCTCTTCCGAACGAGCGAGAGATTTCCCTTCTCTTGGCGGCGACTAACGATAACGGCGGAGAAGTAACAATGGATGAAAAGCGCACGATGGTCGGTCCTCTCTGGGGACAGTTTGTCACTCACGACATCATCCAGACTCCAGACGTTCCAGATCCAAGAGAGTGTGCCTGCGAGGGCACCGACGATATTTGCAAAGCAGTCGAGATTCCACTTGACGATCCTATCTTCACGGATAGGGACATTGCTGAATGCATGATCATCAAACGATCAGCACCGCATATCTCTTCAGAAGGTAATAATAACTCGATTCTTTTTATCAGTTTTGAAATCCACCTGCAGAGATTCAAATGTGACGCGCACAAAGCGACTGTAGTTTCCAAGTTCTGAAAAAATGCAAAAATTTACGTCTCGCTGAATTGCAGCTTTACGTGGCTCAGTTGCACTATTTCGTTCGCGCGTCACCGTATTTTTAGATCAGTTCTTGGACGATAATTCACTTTTCTTGGTCCACCTAAAGTCCTTACTGTATTCAGCTAAATTGTATTGCATTAGGGTTAGGAAGCTTTCTTCTGAGAAACGAATGGAGATTCACGTGGCTAATTTTTGCATTTTAGGTGCCTTTGTCCGAGAACAGATGAACCAAAAGTCGGCCTTCATGGACTTGTCACAAGTTTACGGTTCAACGGAATTCGAGCTCTCGCAGCTTAGAGACGATGACGGCATGCATCTCAAGTCTCGCCGCGGAATGCTTGGAGGGCCACATGGAAATCAAGGCACGGGAGATCTACTTGCTTTCACTCAGGTAATCTTACATAATTTTTGCATAGCTTTCACTTTTTTTCAAATCCTTGTTCAAACGGGGATTATTTTATTCTTTCAAAATTTCGCGCGTTACGGGACACGTTTGATCGATTCTAATTTTCAAGTGCGTTTGGTGTTTTCTTTCGCAAATTAAATCGTAATCAAGGTATTTTATTCGTAAATTTTCTCACATTGAAAATTTTGCCAGCATAAAAAATGACATGCGTTTTAGGTTTTATGACAAAAATGGTTTAATTGAGTAATCAATTAGTTCATTATTGTCACTTTTATTAACTCATTATTCCTCTTTACGTCAATAATGATTTCTGAGCGTTCAATTCATCTTTTAGGACTCGTCATTTCTCAATTTCACCCAGCAATTCGTCCAACACAGCACTTTCAACGACGACAACTTCAAGGACTTCATCGCTGGTGACAACCGAGTAGAAGAGAACCCTTATCTCGCCTCTTTCACGACTATCTTCATGCGATACCACAACAACCTCGTCGATCAACTGAGCGCTCTCAGAGATGACTGGAGCAACGAAGACGTCTTCCAAGTCGCCAGATTGATCACCATCAGTGTCTACAAAAACATTCACTACAAAGAAGCTCTTCGAAGCATGCTTGGAGATAACATGAGTCAAGTTGCCGATTTAAAATTCAAAAGCGATACGAAATCGAGCTCTTCCCGATCAATGCAGCGAATGGAACTGACCGAAGCCGAATGGGACCAGGGAAAACGACCCTGGAATCCATTCCAAACCAGACCCGACAAGAAACGAGTCAAGGCCTGGCGAATGCGACAAGAACAGGAAAGATTGGCTGAAGCTGAAGGATTCGCTAGACGACAAAGGTAGATACTGAATGCAATTATCACAAAACTTAATTATCAAATAAGGACTATCTGCAGATAGAAGGCCAAAACATAATTTGTAAATATTACTTTTCCTAACTCTCAATAGAACAAGATAAGAAGAGTATAATTGCCTTATCATCAGTTCTACAGTGAGTTCAGGCCGAGCCTTGTCTCTTATCTCACAACAGTGGCCACTTTCCGATCACACTTTCCAAACACTTAATTTAATTACAACCCTTTTATCTTTTTGGAACGTTCTTTTTTCACATTTTCTTCTCAGTGGGCACTTTTTTGCTGATTGAGTCGCTCTCTTGTAACAACATTTGATCTAACAAGAAAGTTTTGTTGCGATGTAAAATATTATAGTCCCGATAGAATTATTATGTAAGAAAATATTACGAGGGATTGGCGGATTACAAAATTTGTCTTTAACTTAAATATTTAGTTAACATTGCTCTTCTCTGCAGACTGGACCTAATTTAACACTTCTGTTCTTTCTTCTTTCTTAACAGTCTCATTCAGAATGTCAGAACATCAACCTCCACCAAAGTCGGAGCCATCAATCCGAAACGAATTCGCTGCGGCCGGATACCGAATGCACGGTCAAGTTTCATCCCTAATGAAGGCGATGGACCACGCTTGGAATCCAATCAGCCACGCTCACGCTGACGAAGCTCACCCGGTTGGTGAACTCAACGATGAGGAGCAGGCCAAGCTCGCGGCAAATCCCGGATCCAGTCTTTTGAAGTTCAACTTCTTCGATCCTGAGTGGGTCCACCGAAAAGGACCTGGAGGATGTCTCCGAGGAGCCATGAAGATGAATCAGCTTCGAATGGATGGAACCTTTTCTAAAGATCTTGCTCACAATCTCTTCAAGGTACAAATCAATTATTTATGTTGCCGCAGATTTATGCGGTTATTGACTGATGAACTCGGCTGCCAGTTTCTAGAGGGAGCGTGAGCGATTAATATTACGGGCATAGATAGATTGGTCGAAACACAGAATACGAGTGATAAGATAACGCTTCGCCCCCCGCTGAGTGGGAGATAACATTGGAATTGTGTTAGCTGAGCGCATTTGCTCTCAATACTTTGATAACGTACTTCAGTATCCGTTTGAAAAAGCAAGGGGAAAATACTCAATTAAACTATTTGCAATAATGCAACTGAGTGCAAATAATAACACGATTCCAACACACCGTAAAAATATTTTCTTCCCTTGGAATATCACCCTTGTGATTACGGCGGCTTATCGCCAGTGAGCCACTTCTTTTCTACGGAAGAGTGGAAACCCAAGTTGAGAGTTTTTGAACCTGACACAATGCCTCGCAGCTGTATCTTGCAGCTTAACTTGCAAATGCAATTGCGAAATCATTCACAGCACTAACATTATTCTTAGCCTCACAATGCAGCTCATGGAGTGGACTTGGCCGCCATCAACATTGCTCGTGGCCGAGAGCATGGGATCGGATCTTACGGAGCAATCAAGACCTTCTGCAAAAGTCACGCCGTCTACACGAAGTTCTACAAAAACATGCAGTCTGACGAGAATCTTTTCCACTCAAAAGAGCAAATCAACACCGTTAGAGATTTTTATATTGCAAAGAATCTGGTCCCCGCAGGTAAGACCCAGGACGATTATATAGATATGTACGTTGGCATGCAACTGGAGAAGCATATGCCAGGAGGAACCGTTGGCCCAACCGCTGGATGCGTTATTGCCGAGCAATTTGTCGCGCTCAAGGTATCTAACTATGAAAATGCTTGATAGACAAGTTGGTTTTCTAAATAACTCCGTGTTTTGGAAAAGTGAAGGAGTAGCCCCTAAATGGGCGCAATCCGGAGGGATCACATCCGTTCCCTGAGCACCATAATAACAGTCTCACATCAGGATATCTTCATCCATCTTGTTCAAATAGTATCGCGAGGCCAATGCCGAGAGCGTTTTCCCGTGCAACCTCTAAAGCTCCTAGCTAAATAATCTCTAGTCCGATCATTTTTCTTACACACGTAACCAACTTCGAATTCCAAATTGACCGATTCTGTTAAGGAGGGCGATCGATTCTGGTTTGAGAACTTTGGCGTTTTCAGCGTCGAACAGATGCTGAATATCAAGGAACAAACGCTGGCATCCGTTTCTTGCTCCACATTTGAAGCGCGAAATGGAGCGTCTATGCTCGACACGGATCTGATGGCTATTAATCCCTTCCACGTCTCCACAGCAACGGAAAACGTCGCCCCTTGCTCCTCCTTCCCCGGTCTAAACATCGATCTTTGGAAAAAAGATGACCCCGAGAGCGAGCCCGTGCATACTGCCTGTAAATTCAACAACAGAGCCAAGGCACTCGATTGCTCTGGACTCAACTGGGACGATGATGACATCAAGAACTACCTGAATGTACAGTACTCATATAGTTATGTTAATTTTAACGGCATATCTTCAGTCCGTATCAAAGAGTGGCAAGTGGCCCTTCCAAGGAAGAAAGGACCTCATCGAGTTCAAAGCAATCAAACTCGTCCAGCGAATCACTTTCGCCAACAACAAAATTACCCAGCTACCACTCATCGAAAGACTTTGCCAGTTCGCCAAACCTAAGCTTCTCGAAGTTGATGTCAGGTAAAAATCATCATCGAGATCTGTTCATTCAAAATGAAACCATCAAACAAAAATTCCAATATTTTTGCTATAACATCTAAAACTAGCGCAGTTCTAATATAGAAAATTAACGAGTCCGAACCGGGAAGGATCTCTGAATGGTTTTGACGTTACTTGACTGACGATTAGATTAGAGTGAGCTAGAATTTGGAGCACGTCAGACTGCCACAATAAAATTTTGCCGAGCGGCGGGTCAATGTCACTTGCGGTGGCCGATGTCACTTCTACACTGACAGCATGTCGCACGCGATAAGCGATCAATTACTTTTTCCACGAACGCGGCGAAATCTGCTTTTGCGTGCACCTCCTTGACCTGAAATATCTCGCATCCACAATCATTCTATTTTCTCATTTCGAGTTTCATAAATATGACGATTTTAGTGGCAACCCCGACCTTCAGTTGGATCCTTCTGCCGTCAGCAAGTTCACCAACTATCCACTCCTCGGCCACATCAACTTCGGCGACAATGGCTTCGAATGTGTCCCTGTCTTCGTCCTTTCGAAGCTTTCCGACAATTTAAGGCTGGTTTCTAATCAGATTCATTTTCCTCTTCAGTCATAAGCAAGAAACAATCCAAGATTGTCACTTTTAGCTTTTAAATCGCATGCTTAGTTTTAGAGCTGGAATTCAGTCTAAGCTGGACCGCTTTTTATTAAATAATTTAGAATGCTATTAATGCTTTTAGTTTTTTATAGTATCTTATAAAAAGCTGAGAAACCCTGTATCAGTAAGAAAAATCGTCAAATATTCTTTTCGTCTAAGGCGAAGCTCCCTCTCCGAGTTATGAAATTCTAAGTCTTTTTAAATTCTCAATTGTCAGAAAAACTTTCTGATGATGGCACGCACAATAATCAAAGATGTATATTTTCTTTACAACTCATGTACTGTTACTGCCCATGGTAAAAGAGTACCAATGAAACAAAGTTCTTTCATGAAAGAAAAAAAACTTTTTATCGCCTGTTCAAACAATATCAAACTGTACATATTATTTCAAAATAACTTTCGTCCCATTACTGTACATATTCATTTAAGTCGACCCTGATGCTCGATAAAGAGCAGAATAAATAATTTAATATTTTAAGTCTTTGTGTCTTGAATTAGGAAAAGCAGTTTTCATTGCAAAATTCAGCTCATAAGTAGGGAACTCAGAGTTCAAATACTATTGCAAATAGGCTATTTAGAAATAGCAGCTGTTTTCGTGATTCGCTTAGTAGCAAACTCCAGCCGACACTGAGGATCACATAAATTTCTGATTTCTTGATCTCTAGAGTTGTTATTGTCAAAATACCACCAAAAGGAGCTCGTGAGCGAGAATGAGCCAAAATTGCCCTTGAAAAAGCTAGAATAATGCTCCTCTTCATCATTTTTCTTTACAATCAAATACCCTTTAACTAATTTTGCATTTTCTATGTGTTAAATTATGATCTTCAGATTGCCATAAGGTCTTATTTGTCTTTGAAAGGTATAATTATGAAAAAAAACTGATTATTATGAACTATTTTCAATAGAAATTCAAAGAGTTGGTAATGGGACAGTCTCCCTTCCAAAAATTTTATCTCTATTCTTAAATCATAGCAACTTACCGCAGGTCCTCACTCCTACACGGTACTTCTTCTGTAGAAAACAGATCGTAAACGTGTTACTCAACCGTAATTATGAGCGCATTGGAGTCGCGGACATTCAGACCAATCAGACATTCAAACCAATCGGGCATTCAAACCAATCGGTCATTCAAACCATATTATGAATGTCCGTTTTGGTTTCAATGTCCGATTGGTTTAAATGTCTGATTTTTTGCATCAGTGGTTTAAATGTCCAGTTTTTTTCGCAAAAAAAGACTGAAAAAATGTTAATGAGGTTATTGGTTTCCCCCTATCTGAAAGATTTTTCTGCGAATCACCAAAAAATTTTTTTCCAATAACTGGTAGACTTTGGCGACTTATTCAGAAGAAATAATATAAAAAATTAAAAGCGCATTTTATTTCATCCTAAAGATTGAGAATGGAGGCTAGACTAGCCTGGCTAGTTTTTGATAGATTTTGATTAGAAAAATTGCACTTATGTCAGTCAAGTCGTTTTATATCAGCCTTCCCACATATCGATTAAGCTCAAACTTAATTATGTGATAGTTGAGTGTCAAATCTTTTCATTACTGAAAGAAAATTAATGATCTGGGGATCCTATGAGATTTTCTTGCGCCTCAAAGTTGACTGAAACTACCAGATACGAAAATGCAAGAATTTCAACTTTTGTTCTAGGCGTGCTATGATAAAAATCAATTGTTTTTTTTGAACCTTATGAATCAATAAATTCATCGAGATGATATTTTCGGAACCAGCTGGTCATTCTGTTCAAGCCTTTAGAATGGTCGAGATCCGGCAATATGTATATCAAAATTTATTTTTTTTTGATAATTAGTCGTTCTATCAGACTTTCGAACCGAACCACTTGGTTGACCGACCGGTTCAGAGCGGCACAAAGCGGTTTATGCTGTTAATATCCACTAAGTATTTAAATATGTATATCAAAATGGTTCTGCTCATAGGGAGTCTTTTAAACAGTTTTTTAACCCGAAGCACATGGATAACCGCCCGGTTAACAGCGGTTTAAAGCGGTTAACGCTCTAAATATTCACCAAGTATTTAAATATGTATATCAAAGTGGTTCTTTACTCTAAAGAACTCTTTTAAACAGATTTTCAACCCGAACCACTTCGCTTACCGCCCGGTTAGCAGCGGTTCAGAGTTTTTCATGCTCAGAGTATCAACAAAATGCTCAACAAATCAACAAAATGCGAACTTAACTACTTGGTTCAATGGCTGGTGAGTCGTGGATCAAGACAGTTCATCTTCTATTCACAGTCCAATTTACCAAGCCTACCTGAAGGGGAGGCCAGTCCCATTTATTAAATTCAGTCTGCGACGGGGCCAAGCCGACCCGAAGGGGAGACCAGTCACGATTATACAATTCAGTCTGCGACAGAGCCAAGCTGACCCGAAGGTGAGGCCATTCTAGTTTATATTATACAGTATGAGACGGGGCCAAGCCGACCGGAAGGAGGGTCAGCTCCGTTTTTTTAATTCAGTCTGAGACGGGGCCAAGCGGACCCGAAGGGGAGGCCAGTTTAGTTTATAAGACTCGAAGAGAATCGGCTTTGCCCCGACGCAGACTGAAATGCATAAACGGAACTGGCCTCCCCTTCGGGTCGCCTTAGCCCAGACGCAGACTGAATTATATAAACGTAACTTGCTTCCCCTTCGGGTCGGCTTAGCCCCGACGCAGACTGAATTATATAAACGTAACTGGCCTATCCTTCGAGTCGGCTTGGCCCCGTCGCAGACTGAATTCTATAAACGGAACTGGCCTCCCCTTCGGGTCGGCTTGGCCCCGACGCAGCCTGAATTGTATAAACGTTACTGGCCTGTCCTTCGGGTCGGCTTGGCCCCGACGCAGACTGAATTCTATAAACTTAACTGGCCTCCCCTTCGGGTCGGCTTGGCCCCGTCACAGACTGAATTGTATAGACAGAACTGGCCTCCCTCCGGGTCGGCTTGGCCCCGTCGCAGACTGAATTGTATGAACGGAACTGGCCTCCCCTTCAGGTCGGCTTGGCTCCGTTGTAGACTGAATCGTATAAAAAGGACTGTGAATAGAAGATGAACTGTCTCGAACCACGACTCACCAGTCATTGAACCGGAAGTATGCAATTAGTCTTGGTTCGATTGTTTTGTAGTCTGAAATAACATGTTCTTGAGGATTTTGCATTATTCCTCCGAAATTTGTTATGCCCCGAATCGAAGTTTTTTGTGGTAAAAATGATTTCTATTTTTGAAATTTCTCTACCTTCGCGCCTCATTTTTCCTAAAAAATCTCTAGAACATGTTATTTTAGATTTCAAAACAAGCGTTCCCAGACGAATTGCAACCTTCCATTGAACCAAGTAGTTTAGTTCGAAAATCTGTTAAAAAGACTGTTCTTGAGTAGAGAATCATTTCGATAAATATATACAAGCATTTTGTTGATACCAAGAGCGTGAAACACTCTGAACCGCTAATAACCAGGCGGTTATCCAAGTGGTTTGGGTTTAAAATCTGTTTTAAAGACTCCTTATGAGCAGAGAAGCATTTTGATATACATATTACATCATTTTGTGGGTATTAATAGCGTTTTTGAACCCCTGGTCGGTCATCCAAGTGGCTCGATTCGAAAATATGATGGTTCGACTTTTATCGTCGCCGGTATAAATAATTCGTTTCAACGAATAATTCGTTACCCTCGGTAAAAAATGTTTTTACTGACTGTTTGCGCGGTTAGGTAGAAAGATAACATCCTCGAAAATGAGCTTCTCTATCAAATCAGGCGCGGAGCGCATATAGATTCGGATTCTATAGGACTTTGGCTCGTTATATAACGAATTATTCGTTTTTCTAACGAATTATTCGTTCCAACGAAATATTTTCACCGGTTACCCTTTTTATCAAAAAATAGACATTTCGATATACCGTATATCATATACGTATTGCTGGGTCTCGACCCTTCTAAAGGCTTGAACCGCGACGAAGCGCCAGAATGAATTCAGTGATTCATTAGGTTCAAAAAAGTTATGGATCGTAATCATAACACGCCTAGAACAAAAGTTGAAATTCTTAAATTTGCGTATCTGATAGTTTCAGTCAACTTTTAGGCGCTAGAAAATCTCAAAGCATCCCCAAATCATAAATTTTTTCAATTATGATAAGATTAGAAAGTCAACTATCATATTATGAAGTTTGAGCAAAATCGATATATGGCCCATATAATATGGGAAGGCTGATAAAAGTCGATTTGACTGACATAAGTGCATTTTTCTCAGCAAAACCCACGAAAAAAAGGGCGAAGATAAAATTCTTTCGGAAAATATCTAGTTTTATTTTTCATTGCTTGTAATTGTCCTTTAAAAGGATCTACAGTAAGAGTTTGGTGAGAAATGAGGGTGGCGGGCGGCTTCGTTCGCAAAATCGAAAAATTTTTGGCCGGAAATCGTTCACAACTTTTTTCAAAATGTGTCCCAGCGGTAGAAAAAGACTGCTCCTGCCAAGCCAACGAGTTCTCTAACAGAAAGTGCGCGTAGCGCACACTCACGGGAAGATTTTTTTTCGGTGCGAACGGCGTTCGCAAGATTACGAACGGCGTTATTGTGAACGAAATTGCGAACGAAGCCGCCCTACACCAAGAAATGAACCAAGGATATAGATTTTGATTTAGAGCCTAGTCATATCTTTTATTTTCGGTAACAAGTAAATAAGTAAAAAATTTTCATTATTCTGAAAAATCTTTCAGAAAGGGGGAAACCAATAACCTCACAAACATTTTTTTCGTCTTTTCTGCGAAAAAAATAGGAACATTCAAACCATTGACGCAAAAAATCAGACATTCAAACCGATCGGGCATTCAAACCGATCGGACATTCAAACCATATTATGAATGTCCGTTTTGGTTTGAATGTCCGATCGGTTTGAATGTCCGATTGGTTTGAATGTCCGCCTCTCAGCGCATTGGCATTAATTTATAGCCGCACTACTACTGAATTAACCGCAAAACTACGAGATCGACCGCGTAACTAAGCTAACAACCTGCAAAAGAAAGAGACAAAGACAATTAGTGAAAGAAATTGATTTTATTCAGGATTTAGACTCAGGAGGAAAGTTTTCCACCATCATCATCTTCGCTATCCCTTTTTTAGGATATCTGTGATCCTCAAACCACCTTTCCAGGAGATCGTTGAGATTCGACTACTCCCTTTGGAGTATTTTGGCGGGCCAATTTCAATAAGGAATAGAAATTCCAAATCCTAACCCCCCATGTTTTTGTGCTCGTTAGAAAGAGCGTAAAAAGTTACGTCAGAAAAAAATAGTTTTAGGGGCTGAGTCATCATTAATGACGTCATGGCGGCTGGTTGAAGTTCCAAAAGTCCCAAACGTTGGGTCCCCTCTCATTTTTTTTCTAGAAATGCAAAATTTGAGTTCAATATATCAAAATGATCGCCTTGGCCTACTGTAGGTGAAGAGCTATATATGAAAGATCCAACTCTAGAAAAAAAAATTTTTTTTCGATTTTTTCAAAATTTTTTCCGAAAAATATAGCTCTTCACCTAGAGTAGGTCAAGGCGATCATTTTCCTGTATTTAACTCAAATTTTCCATTTGTGGAAAAAAAATGAGAGGGGACCCAACCTTTGGGCTTTTGGAACTTCAACCAGCCGCCATGACGTCATTTGTGATGACTCAGCCTCTAGAAATATTTTTTTCTGACGTAACTTTTTACGCTCTTTCCAACGATCATAAATACATGGGAGGTAAGGATTTGGAATTTCTATTCCTTATTGAAATTGGCCGCGGTGGTAAGACTAAAAATAAAAGTCAGTATTTCGTTCAATCTCAAAAAACGCAATTTCTTACCCGTTAAAATGCGCGTTTCGGACCCGACAAGTTCGGGAACTGACTGAAATGAGAAATCGGGCCCTCACAACAACTTCATTTCTAGAGAAATTCTCTCTTTTCCAAGAATTTTCGAAAACATGCAATTCAAGGTTTTTTGATGTTTTTATCATTAATGACGCTATTTAAAGCGGTTTAACACAAAAACAAAGCTCACCAACTTTTTAGTAAGGCTAAAATCGTTTTTTTTATCCGATAAAATGCTAAAATCACCTGAGTTTTTGGTCTTTTGCGTACAAAAATAGGAAAAAATTGAACGAAATTATTCTATGAATTCGTCACGCTTTAAAATCTAATAGAATCATGTTCTAAAACGATAATAATAGTCATGCATATAATTCTGCATTGCTCAAGCGCCGAGCCACAAGGTGCCAGTCGGTGCATTACTGACGCTGAAAACCGCGCAAAATCAAATTTCCTTTCTTAGCTGTTCAGACTGCTCCTGGACTACCTACAATCCCGGATTGATTTGGTTTAATCACCCCGCTCTGATACAGTAATGCCTATTCTAATGCAAAACGCAGCAGCTGTTGTGAGAGGATCAAATTTTGCAGTGACCGAGCATCATTTATTAACGCATCGAAGGCGGTTTCTCCAAACGCGACGAAATGTAAATGGAAATACAGTAACTTGCATTCATTTTTGCTTCTCATTAGCCAGTAATAGACTTCTTTTTTTTCAAAAACTGGGCTTCAAAAACGTATACTAAAAGAGAGAAGCTACTTTGATTGAAAGGAAACTTTGACGGCCCCGCTAAGGCCAGTCTGATGCGAATCAATGTCCTGCTAGAGGATGGCCCTACAGGAACAGGTTCCACAAAGAGACTTTATGGAAATAAACATCGGCATTTGCGATGCATATTCCTTTTTTGAACCTGTAAAAAGGAATCAGATGGATAATCAACGACCGCGAGCCGGTTATTCGCCGAGTAGTTTGGTTCTTCTTCACCACTTTCGGAATTTATTACACTTGGGCGGTGGTGTACAAAAATGTCAACATCTATTCAAAATACACAAGTTCCATGGTCACCGTCTATCGCCAGGGCGTAGGTAGACAAAATACGCATTGAGCTTGAAAAAAGGGCGTTTTTTTTTAAGATGGACGAAGTGTGGAATTTCCGCGAGTAACAACGTGCTTGAACTCGATGCACAGTAGAATGGTTCTAAATCACATTCACGAAGGCTCAGTTAACAATTACTTCTCTAAAATTTAGCGAGAGACAGTCATTTGAACTTCTCAACTTCAGGGGAAAAAAAATCACCTAGCCAAGCAAAGATTTAATGACAATTATTCGACCACTTTATCTTCGCGGCAGCGCAATCGACGACAAAGTTAATTGGGAGCTGATCAAGAGTTCCGAAGCATGGAAAAAGGAACGTGAAAACACTTTCCTCGATCTTGAGAAGGTTCGTTTTAATTTTGCTATTCGCGGGGCCAGTACTCCAACGATTCGGAGTTTGCGGTGACGCTTGCTTCGGAGACGCACCAAGGAATGAACATCTTGCAGTGCCAATACAGGAGCATGGACTGCCGTGATAGTTGGAATTCAGACGAGTGTTACAGAGCTTTTTATCTGTCAAATATTTCTCCTAGAGCAGATGCTAGTCGATCAGAGGAATTTATACAAAATTTTTCCGAACTTTTATCGCGAAGTGAATTTCTCAAGTTTGAAACTCGCAGTTACCAAATAAATTCTCTCAAAAAGGATTCGTCTAATCGAGAAGTCTGAACACTCAAAAGTCCTCACAAAGTACGGACGTTGCTTGCAATTCGACCCTCGCTTTCAGTTTATTAGGTTGACGATATTCTCGAGCACCCAAATCTAAATAACTTTAAATATTATCAAAATACACTCAATTCACGTTAAATAAAATTCCATCCACTTTCGCATTATCCAAATACCCCATTTATTAACGAATATTTTCCCTTGCCATCTGTTGAGACGATACAGTACCGAGGAAATCAGACGCTTGAGAGGCTTTGAATTGAGCATTCTGCCAACCGCTGAAAGTCGCCCTCACCTGGCTACTCAAACACCTTGACGATCACGGTGGCTTATAATGAGTCTGACCGCACGTTTGGTGGTCAACACACTACCAGAGATTTCTCTATGTACCTAGGTAAGTGTTTATCGTCCCATATCATTATGTCGCAATTGGCAAGTAAGGGGACACGAAGGGGCACTTAGCTTATAACACGAATAAAGGCTTAGCCTATGCCCGGTACTTTGTAATAATTCATTGACCTAATTTTTTCGGAATTCTCTGATGATTAGAGACGAATTCCAGCAAGGTTATTTTCGCTAACAATTTTTCACTGAATCTAAACAAGAGTCGAATTCTCTTTGAAAATGGTTTAGACAATCCGTTCGAGCGGCCAAATATCGTTGCGCATACGTCTCGTTTCCAAGTCAACAACCAAATCGGCGTCCCGGTGAACCGCATCCAACAAGCTCACAAAAAGTTCCTCGGGCATCCCTACTCACGCTGCACTGAAAAGGTCCTCAACTCGACCAAAGAGTGGCCGTACACGTGAGTAGATAGAGTACACGTCCCTCAAACTAATACTCTCTCCACCGCAAAGGCGTCAATCTTGTCGGGAAGAGTGCTATGCCATGAACGTCACGAAAACATGCGACTGTTCTTGGGGTCGATCGTGTGTCAGCTGGAAGAAGATAGACCTCAAACATTGATGCGGGGTCGATTTGAACATCAATGATGATCCGTTTGAGAAATCATAAAAATTTCATTCAAAAAGATGGTCAAAAGTAATCCCTTCTTCTATAAAGTAGATTTTTGGCGATTTTCGACGATTACTGGTGGCACATTCTTAAGATCATAAATTATCGTATCGCGTTTCTTGACAGGCAAATGCGCTCGATCGCAATAGAATGGCACCTGCCAGCGCTTACGTTCACAATCTGAACTTGGTCAAATAGAAAACTCTTTCATTCCGATAATTGGTATCAAATTTTAATCTCTCAAAAAAGATTCTACTTTCAGGCAAAAAGACTTGAATAATTCAAAGAGAGAGAGAACTTCTCTAATTAGCAGATAGTATAAGAACGGGTAGGCCGACCTCTGACCCCCTTTTACTGTTAGAACAGCTAATTATTATTTTCTTATATAAACATGAACCCGCGAAAAAAATTAGAAGTCGGAAACGCGGAAACGGACAGCTGCGAATAATTAAAAAGTGCTTGGGCCTTCTCGAAAAGGTCGCTGAAGTAAGACTCAGATAAGCGGATTGATTCCTCACTTGCATCAACGCGGCATGACACACGATTGACCCATTTGGTAAAATGCCCTGGTGGAATAACACGTTCTCTCATCTTGACGATACGAAGTATCTAACTTGCACGATTCAGCAGGTAATTTTCTATTTGACGGAATCCGACATCCAGAGTCCTGATTTAACAGAAAATAAAACACCAAAAAAGGGTCGAATTTAACTCTAATTAGCAAATATTTTGCATGATGAAGATCCACGAGCACGAAATCATCTGCGACTGCCCGGTGGAGTGCTCCGACATAAGCTACAAAATGAACATCGTTTTCGACGGGATTCACGAGCACAATGTGGATCAACTAAAGCAGCTCGGCGTACCGACTAGCGATGAGGAGCGCTGCGAGAAAGTGAACGAGAACACGACCAGCTTCAAAATCAAAGTGACGACGGCGATGGTAGTTTTAGAGGACAACGGGTTGAGCCTCGTTTTGAAATAAGATTTCTTATCTTGCGATTTGATTATTGTTCTGCCTTTTCTTGGGCTTAACCTTAAACAAAAGGAAGCCGAATTCGAGCTGCAGGAAAAGGCTGACATCACGCCGATGCAGGTGAGCCCAAAGTGAATTCTGCTTTTGATTCGCTCCATTCGCCAATTCAGTTTGTTGCGGATGTCGGAGGTACAGCTGGATTTATGCTCGGCATGTCAATAGGACGGGCTACAGCCACTTCATTATTTGGACGCAGACACCTTCGCAAAACGTGTTTTTCAAGCACTAATCCGCCTTGCAGTAAATTAGGCCAGTCAAGATATTTTTCGTATTTTGCTTAGGTTAGATTCTAAACTTTGGAATTATACATTTAGAAGCCAAGGCTAAGCCTCTAAGCTAGAATTTAAGCGGAAGCCAGAGATACCTCTAGGCTGCCATTGTTAGAAAACAAAATAGTTGTTTACTTTTGAAAATTATGCAAGGACACGCTAGCGGTTAGTGGAACGAACCCTTTCAAGCGACATTGTTAGCTGTCGCCGATTTCATGGTTGCATCTGTTTATAACTTTCTGTACTGGCTCGTCAAGAATATCTATCTTACGATAAAGGACTCAGTTTTCATTTTGTATCTTGAAGTACTCGGTAAAGTTTTTGCAAACTTCTGCAAATCATAAACTCAAGCAAAGACGACTCATGCATTCAAGAGAATAATGAAGCGACCACCTGCAATGACAAGGAAAGAGAAATCGCTGAAAGAAGAACTGTTTGCAAACAAAAAAATTTCCGTAAAATCCAACACTTAGCCTTTCACAACCCTCTTTTAGACGTACGATTAATGTCAAACGCTTCGATAAATTATGCTGCAATCAAGGAAGACCGAACAATTGGCGAAACATCAGTTCAGCGACACTTGACATTCGCCGATATCCTGTTATTAATATTAGCGCCTTTCCGAATCAATAAACTTGTTTTTTTTACAAAAAAGATGGCTTTATTTGGTTGAAGGGTTGTCTTGGTAAGTTTTTCTCTCAGAAGGAAGAAGCGGATCCTGGGAGTCAGATGCCTTAACGAAAAGGTATTTCACTTAGATCAATTCAAAGCATACTTGAAGACAAATCTGTGTTCCAATAACAGTGGAGGGGATGATTGCTCGACGAGGCGATGGGCAGGAACCAGGGTAGTTGGCTTCCAGACTCCTCCTGGAACTGCTAAGGACGTTGTTATGCCTTCTCCTAGAACCATGTTAAACCAAGAAACAAGTACTTCCAGCATACTTGAAGATAACGTAGGAGATGAATAGGGTCAAGCAGGAGACAACAATAAAGGAGAGCCATAAGAAGCGAATCAAATTGTCCGAATACCAGCTTGATCTTACCGAAGTTTCGAAACAAGTCTGAACAAAAAAGAAATGATTTCAATTTTAAAGCATTATCATTTACCTCTTCATGTGGGGAGCTTTCCATGACTTCCGAAATTCTTTCATCGAGAACTTCATCTGGGATTCTCGAGCTTGCCTCTGGGTTGAAATTTGGCGTCTTCTTCATCAATGTCTCCAAAGGTAGACATTCATCCTGTCTGCTATTGAAAATGCCAATGAAACTGCGCAAGTGCTTCTGACAGCAGTATTTCAGTCCGAGTAACCATTTACATCCTTCATGGCTCTGCCCGTCCATGTGAATGCGATTGTAACACTGTAAGTTCCAGTTAAATAAAATATTGAGGAGACGGATTCGGAGAAAAAAGTAGAATCCAACAAGGATTAAAATGTTTATAAAGGATTATTGTAGCTTACCGTGCTAGTGAGGCGTTTTAACGTTAAAATTTAATCAACGAAACAGTAAAAATTAATAAAACTAAAACAGAAAAGTGGATCAAAAATCTGTGGCCGATATGATCGAGAAATATGCTCTTCCGAATACATTTATGAGTTCATTTATAAAGCAAAAGTTCGAGTTGCCCGTGTTTTAATGACTGCAGCAACAAATTATCATGCCACTTTCTGCAAAGTTTTAGACGGAAATCACCGTATTTTATCTCGACAATCATTGGTGTTAAATTTGGGAAATTATATTTAGAAGGCTTCAAAGAACTTTCTACTCCATTTGTCTGGAAATTTATGAGATGCCGAGGTTAAATTTTTGGTCAGAATTGAAGATTGAGTATTATCTTTCAATATTATTTGCCCGCCGAATCGGTTTATTGGCTATATTTGTAGAACTGCCGCAAGATGTCTTTTCGACAAGATTATTGCACTTACCTGTGTGCAGAGGGATGCGCCGCACTTGTCGTTCGCCATCATCGCTTCTCTAAATATTTCCTTCGCTTCTCGGATTTTTTTTTATTCTGGGAGGGAGCAAGCGAAAAGTTGGTTTTTAAACTATTGTTTCTGGGAATTGAGGATGTCGTCAAAGTGCTCCATGTCGCATTTACTGCTCATTTATCGGCTTTGAGCGGAGCGCTGTAACGTATTCACAGCGACAAACGACTCGTTTGGCTCTAGTTATTAGCAATGGACAGCACGTCAAAATCCACAGGATGTGGCTTACGCAAATTGACGACTAATTGATTGCAACTGAAGAATAAAGAAGGAGTCATCATTTGAAATCGCTGGACGGTGCATCATTTCCAACCTTTGAATCCATCTCTGCACTGCTAACACTTTTAAAAAAGCAGTTGAAACTCAAAGAATATATTTTAACCAGTGTTACTGGCCCAGTAATGAAGCATTACTACTAAAGTAGGTTAAAATTTTCTAACAGTGAATTATAATGATAATTTCAAAAAAATTTTTGTGGGTCTGAAAATCGTAAAAATTCTGAAAGTGCAGTTTTCTTCAGCTTGTTGAGACGAGTCGAATGGTGGGTCAAACTCTTGATAACTCCAAGGATTGACCGGTTAACCGGCTGGTTACCGGAAAATACGTTTCCGGTCGCCGTTTTTGTTCTAGAAATGCTAGGATGATGAATGAACCCGGAAACTGATCCTTATGGTAAGTTCTACTGTGGGCAAAAAGATATTGGTCAAATATACAGCGAAACTTTTTTAAACGATAAAAATTCTAAATTTTGTATGTATTTCGTTGTTGCTGCACCTTCCTAATTTTCGGTCCCATTTTCATAAGAAAATAGAATTTTGGTGATAAGCATCTTATAGTTAGAGATATGATTCTCATTTTTTCACCCACAGAAGAACTAACTTCAAGGACCATTTTCCCGCTTTTTTTGTCATTCTAGCATTTCTAGAACAAAAACGGCGACCGGAAATGTATTTTCCGGGAAATTGCCGGCTAACCGGTTAATCATTGGAGTCATCAAAAGTTTGACCCATCATTCGACTCGTCTCGACGAGCTGAAGAAAACTGCACTTTTAGATTTTTTATGATTTCCGGACCCGCAAAAATTTTTTTGAAATTATCTAATACTAATAGTCTCGTAATGAGAGTACTACTATCAAAGACTGTAATTGACAATTCTGAATTATCAAGCGTGTCTCAAATTTTTTGACATTTTTGAGAAAATCGTGTCCAAAAATTCCATAATTAACTGTATAGTTAGAAACAATCAACGACGATCGGAAACTTCAAAGGAATTTATTGATGCAGAATATTATCGCTTGAGAAGAAAATATTATTCCGATAGATGTCTGCAATTAACTGATGTCTTTCTTGATCTCTTTCCCTTTCTTGAATTTGTCGACATCTTTCATAATAGCCTATTATTAATAGGACAAAGGCGATATCCGACAACTGTCTGAAAAATAGATTATTTTTCTTTCGGAAAAGCTTTACATATATTCTTCCGCGCCATTTTTTTGTTTTTCAGCGGCAAAGTTGTTTCAAATGATGTAGATTTATTTCTGACGGGAAAAGCAGACTGGGCTCTGCGTCATTTTCCGGCTGACATAATTCTTTAATACAGAATTTCTGTGAATAATCTTTTCAATACCTTCTTCGGTCTTATTAAGATTTTAATGAATTGAGAACGCGTAATTAATTATGCCTGTCCTCGTCTGCAGAGCTGGCTGCTCCGAGACTTAAACGCATTTACGAAATAAAACGTATATTGCTCTTTTCTTTACAGGAAAACATCGGTGCATCGATTGCGAGCAGATTTTGTATTAAAAATTTATCTTTCCATGAGTCCAGGATATAAGGTGCGTGTTTAGCCTAGAGCATATTATTCGTGCATCGCCTTAATGAGAATTCACTTGATTTTATTCGCCAGGTTAGATGCAGCATAAAATTATCAACTATTTTTTTAACAATTCAGTGCCGCTATGGCTCACTCTTCGGAGGGTGATCAAGGTAAGAAAATTTTTTTCTGATTTCAACTATACACTTTGATATCTTCAGAGCTTACCGCTAAGGATGGTAGTAGTAATATACCTGAACGGGGTTTTGCCTCAGAAAATTCGCTGAAACATGCTCTGATTGGCTCATTCATATTGGCGGACTTATCGCTGATTGGCCAGAGGCAGGGGATAATCTTTTTAATCCTGTGCTCTGATTGGCCGATCTTGAAATTAATCCCTAGTTGAACTTGACTAATCCCCCGTTGAACTTGACTAATCCCCCGTTGAACTTGACTAATCTCTTGTTGACCTTGAACTTTGAACTTGTCACGTATTCAAATTGCATCACGTACAATTTAGCCTCAGGTGTGCGCCCAAACCCTCGAGGGACTAGTCACGAGTGTTTAAAATTGATTTTAGATGATGAAAACACAAATGGAAGCTTCTCGAAACGAAAATGGAGATTTTGGTAAAATTTCTCTAGAATTGTTGTTCTGCTGAGGACCAAAATCGAAAAAAAGTCAGTTTAAGTATTTGACTTAAACAAAGCGCCGCTTTTCGGAAAGAATAGCGCGACTACTGGGATGACCCGTCCAACTACAAGAGTAAGTAAAAGAAACGAAAAATTTTTAATTTTTCCAGAGTGTCACCGCCCACGTGAAGGCTCTTCGAGATGCTTTTCGAGAGTTAATTCTCAAGGCGGAAGCTGCGGAAGGCGCCCGAACTGGCAACGTCCCGGATTCGACTGGTCTTTATAGTTCCAACACTTCAGGAAGCGGTAAATATTTTAAATTTTCAAATTTCAATTTATCAAGTAGATTCTCCTGCTGGAAACGACGCTCCCCGATGGTACCAAGGTCCGAGAGAAGGACCACCGGAAGTTCCTGAGCGACGTTTTCCATTCGTCTCGCAACTGGATCTTTCCAGAGTCCCGCCCTTCGGTAAAATGACTGATTTTTCTTCAATTATTTTTAATTAGTTCGCAACGAAATTGTTCGACGTCGAGCTGATGACTTGGTTAATCAGCTCACCGAACGAGGGCTTACCTTCGGACAGCAACGAGGACAGGGACAAGCTCGCCTTGTTGAAGGCGTCGTTCGAAAAGGTAAAATACTTTTAGCTTCTCATTTTTGAGATTATAAATTAAGCTCCGGCGCCCGTCCTCACCCCCTTTCCAAAAGGTGAACAGGGGCACTTTGCTCGATGGATCGGAGTTGCCAACTCTTCCCTTACTTCTGGACCGTTGCTTTCAAGTCTGACGGATACAACAGTCCAGACATCGCTTTCTGAAGGCCACGGGGAATCTTCCCAGGAAGAAGATCCTGCGCCTGCTCGTGTCAAGCGAAGAAAACAGCGGCGAGTCGACTTGAACCAGGTAATTTTCATTTTTTGAATTAATTGAATAAAATAAATAAAGGCATTCGTCGGCGACGATGCTGGTTCAAGTGGCGGTAGCAGCAGCAGCAGCAGCAGCGACGGCGAAGGAGAGCCTACTCCGCGACCACGACGACGTCCTCGACGACGCCCTGCCCCTCGAAGACCTATCGATTATCTATTTCGATATTACATTGACGGCCCGATGACTGTGCCGAACCCCCGATTTTCGGACACTTTGAGGTCAACACCTCCAACTTTCTCCATTTGCCCCATGGAAGACGCCGGTAAGAGATAGATTTCAAAAATTTATATTTATATCGTTCTAGCTCCGGTTGTAAACTTTGCCGGCGTTTTTACCTTGGCGCAAGCGCTGAACACTGCCGTGTTCCTTTTTAATAGGGACATGGCAGAACTTGATCTGCTCGAAGCTGAGTTGGCCAGTGGTCAATTTGGATGCGTCCTGGAAACCTCGGCTCATCTGTTCGCTATTGGACCAATGTATACTTCTCCAATTTTCGAACAATAAACATATATTCTTTTTTACTGTAATTTGTCTGAAGAAAATCTTTATTCAGTCAAATCTGTGTTTGTTCTTATTGATCGAATGGCGCTATAACTTAAGCTATAAAATGCAGGAAAGCAGAATGTGAAATAACAAAAAAAATGGTTTCAACTTCGAACAATAACTTTTCTTCAAATAACAATGTTCGTAACATAAATCATGAAAGAATTTTAAACGGACTTGAGCGAGAAGAAGAAGCTGTCAACAATTTTGAAGATTACATGGATCACTTGGATTTGAGCGAGCTAAGACGACATTTTATGTACATTTATAGTCGATTTTTCGAAATAATCTTTCGTGGCAACGAAGTCACACAAAATATGCGATATATTTTGAACGATCTTGAATGTCTTCTCGGTGAATATGAATAAAAACTGAAAAAAAATCTAGTGTTATCACTCTTCTTTGCAAGAAAAAAGTTTTGTTTTGATGTTTGGCAGGGTTATGATTGCGCGTTTTAATTTCAAAATTTCTTCGAAAGGGATTAGCACTGGGAGTTTCGGCGAATCATCGGTGAGAAATTCCTTTGCAGGCGGTTAGGGAAAACCGTATTTCGAGATTCAGAGGGCGGTGGCGCGATATCGCGGAAAAGGAGAAAAACACTGAGAAAGGAATTTCCCATCATTTTCAAAGCGGAGAAAAAGAGAAACCTTATCGCCTGACATTGATTTTTTCTATCAAACTTGCCGACAATTCTCACTGTAAACTATTTTTAATTAAGAAGGAGGCAATAGTGAGCATGGCTAAAAACCGATCGAGAGACGACCTTGTTTCTGTCGCTTCCAACAAGACTCGCCGCTCCCGAGAAATTCTCACTAGCAGCAGGTGATCAAAGAGAAAATTTTCATCTTTTTAATGGGAAAATCTAGCGCTAGTGAGGTAGAAGTAGAGGTTGGTTCTTCGATTTCCAACTCTTCTATGAGTTCTGTCGAGGACGCCCCTGTTTTCGACTTGAACCAGATGACTGCGCAACAGTTCAAGAACCTGGCTTCGGCTAACGGATTCCGAGTAAGTAGCAAGTTAATTTAAAAAATTTTTATATTTACAAAAATAATCTAGGAGGAGCGCAAAGGATGCTTCACCGTGCGTGAAAGCTCCTTCATCCTTTTCGGAGGCTTTGTCGGAATCGCGATGTGCGCTCTCATCTTCAGCGCCTTGCTCATCACCGGCAAGATCTCAGTCGCCACCGAGGACAAAGTTGTCAAAAATCACGCTGTCATCGGACCTCAGCTTCCCTCGCAGACCTCTTTCCCTCTCCAGCGCACTCGACGAGATCTTACCGACGGACAACCCCGCATGTGCTTTGAATGTGCCTTTCGATCTCTTCTTGAAGAAATCAACGAGATGCGTCTTCAAGCGGAAAGAAACGTCCACACCGCTCGCGATCATTTGAGCGAACTTGTCGGCCGCGAATTACGTAAGTTAAGCTGACAGTTGATTGGTTGACTATTCGGATTTAGCGCCACCCGTCGAGATTGAAGGCTCAAGCGAGGCCCAAGACACCTTCCAGACGGCTTACGATTTCACTTTGGAAGAAACCACCGTTGGCAACTACGATGTGGTTTACGTCGACGACGATGAAGACCACGTTCCAGTTCGTTTTACTCGTAAGTCTCATTTCATAATTACTCGTTTTGATTTGATTTTAATAGGCACCGCTGAAGACGAAGAAGGCTCCGTTGAAGTCTAAACCCTAGATCTCTCAAAAACGTTTCGGTTTCTCATCAATTTTTGTTAAGCTTGACTACTGACACAAATTTACAGTCTTGCTCTCCCTCATTCCTTCAAAAGTTGTCAATAGTTCATTAAAATTTCGTTCATTTATCGCACCCTTTAAATTCGCTGTTTTAAGTTCATTTTCGACAATTTTTGTTTATCAAAACTACTGGAAAAATTTAAAGTTTTGTTTCTTCCTCCCCTCAAAAATTGCCAAATTTCCCCCAAAAATTAGTGATTAGTTTAAAAACCAAAGAATGGATAACGTCGTGGCCGCTGTCGATAATCCGCTCGATAACTTTCAACCGATGGAAAATGTAAGTAATCTGACTTTAAAACGTGATAAACAAGCTGATTACAGTTTTAATGTTATCGGTATCTAAGATTATTTCAAAATAAGTGAGATAATTAACTTTATCCTTGTAGCGACCGGAGCCCGAGCTCCCTCCTCGAAAACCTCCCCGAAAAGACAACGAAAAAGGACCCACTTTTGCTCAGCGCGGCAAGAAGATTTTCCGATCTTACGTAAGAGAAAAAAAGAGATAAGGATTTGACAATTATTTTAAGTTTCCAAACTGGGGAAAGAACGCGCCTTGCTGGGAGCCAGTGACAATGTTTCAGCAAGCACCCCCTGCTCCTTACATCACAGGTCTGTCCGACATCTCCAAGGTGGTTCTCAACAACTACGTTCCTCGCCATGAAGTGGCCGCCATGGATGGGGAAATGTCGGCGCGGAGCTTCCTGAAGAAACATCGAGGAACAAGCCCAACGCTTTCCGTTCAAACTGAACGAAAATGGGAGCTCACCACTTTCGAGAAACGATACTGTGGAAAGATGGACAGTATCACTCACATTCCCATCAATTGGCACTCAGGACTGGGGTTAAAACAATTTTTTACCAAAGTTAAAAGATTGATTTATCCTAGTGTAGGCAGACTTATGTTTGACGCGGCGTACGATGAGGAGCAGCGATATGTCCAGTTTCCTGAGGAGAACAAGGCCGACGAACAGGAGGTCCCATTTATCTGGCTCGGAAATTGCCTTTGAATTCTGTTCATTTCGAACAAGTCAAAAGGCCAAAATTATAAATTTCAAAATTTTACAGTATGGGAGGCAATCGTAAATCAAAGATCAAGACAGCATCTGCGCGAACTCCCCAGTTTGTCACTCCTGTTCGAAATTTGTCGACGCCGGATCCTGTAACTACAGGTTTCAAGCTCGACCGGCGGCGAAACAAGCTAGAACGGGCTTGCACCCCTCCAAAGTAAGATTTTTTGAGGCGTAAATAAATCTTTATTCAAGGATGGCGCTTCCAGTTTTCGATGTCAAGCCACCTCGAAAAATTGTTCGAGCTGTGCGAAAGAAGATCACTGGCGTCACAAAAGCTGCTGTCAATAGCGCAACTAAACGCGCTCTTGCGTTTACTTCTTCTCCACCTCGTCGAGCTGGAGGTAAATTTAACTTGTGAAAATATCCGTTATAACAAAGCACAGGTAAACGACGCCGCCAGAGTGATTCTCCTGTGGCATCGCCTCCTCGAAAAAAATGCTTTGCAAAGCATATGAACAAGGTCAAGGTTTTGGTTGGAGAAGTGGCTGGCATGATCCACGGTAAAATTTCTATATTCGACCTCTGTAAAATTTTCATCAGATATTCAAAACACTCCAAAATCGATGGTTCTTGCTGGCAAATACGGCAAGTATCAGGCCGCAATTTCTTTCTCCAACACTCCGGAGAAAATGGTTCTCTTTCCTGAGGACAACCGCAAAAAGAAGAAGAAGAAGCTTCTCAAAGCTCGCAACATTGTCGAACTCGGTAAGCTTTTTTCAAAAAGAATAAACTAACAATTATTTTTAGACTAACGAAGCCTTCAACCTCTAAAAAATCTGTCCAAAATTGTTTGTTTACATCTTTGGCATCTATTGGAAAAATGAATAAATCCACCTCAAAATTTACTCTGATTAGATGGGTCGTGTTGCAAAACGCAAATCGTCGCAAAATTCATCTTTGAAGCCGAAAAAAGGTAGAAAAATTTTTAAACAACACGATAATAGTATCTAGAAAAAAAGTTCTACGGGCCACCGATAACACTTTCTACTGGACAACAAGCTTGCCGAAAGCGAACTTTTCAGCAGATAAATTCAGGTGAGACTGCTAATCTGTGAGAATAAAATTTCTCATGGTTATCAATCTCTCAGATAGCGATCCTGAGGATTACACCGACAATCGAATCTACTCGTCATCATCATCTTCTTCTGAAAGCGAGATGGAAAGCTATCTGCAAAATTCGACCGGTGAGGTTGTCAAGATTGAAATCAAAGACGACGGGGAACAATCTTCGACTGTCAAACTTCCACCACCTGCCGAGCCGAGACAACTTCGTAAAAGGCAAAACCCTCCAAAGAAACCCTATAAACGACCTTGCCGTAAGAAAAAAGTTCCAAAAGGCTACGCGACGCAGATTAACTGGAAAGAAATCGAGGAAAGCAGAGTTGAGTCCGGTCCTTCAGCTTCTCAGGTGAAAGAAGTCACAAATTTGGTTCGGCAAGGGCCAGCTCAATCGTTGCCTAGGGAAGATATTCCCTTTATGTCAAACGTGGTGCAAGAAGACGACAAATTCCCCGTAAATTTCCCGTTTGATAAAGAAGCAAGCGAGCTGTTTGACAGCGAGCTGACAGAAACCGACAACGACGAGGCTTATCGAGCTCAGCGGTTGGAGGAATACGCAAAAGCTGCTCCTGTTTACAAGATGAATATCCTGCAGCTTCGCCAAGTCTTTCATCGATCGTTCATGTCTACTCGAGGAATTCGTGCAACCCTGTTTACGACACGACTTGGAATTTATGTAAGACGCCTTGCTAAAAAAGCCAAAGAAATGAAGCTAGACGGGGAAACTCCAACTGCACGTTTTCGAGTGATCTTTGAAGGCTCCGCTCAACAGCTGTACGAGGAAATTTACACGCATCCGGGCAAGTTTAGCGGAGTTTTAAAGACATGGGACGAGCTTGGTTGCCTTTATCCAACTTGGGAAATCGACGGATCGGGAAGTTTTTTCATTTTCGATCTTTATATTTGGGTAAGTCTTCGAGTAGGGTCGCTTAGTTTACCCATAGCATGTGACGGCCTAGATCATCCTCAGCATGATGATCTAGGTCACCCCTATTTAATTGTCAAATGATGAAAATCTTTCAAGGTTCGATACGGGCAGAAATGGAAGTGCTTATCGCTGTCAAGTCCTGAATTAGGTCACCCAGCAAGACTTTTGGCTACTCTGAATACGATCCCATGTGCAGTCTATCCCTGGCCGGCTGGAAAGTATGCAGTTGCCAAAACTGTTATACTTCTCACGCTTGGCATGGTCCCTCTTTTCAATGTACCACCATATGCAAAAACCGCAGAAAAATTGTCAAGCGAGGTGAAATTTTAAATTTAAAAATTTTTATCAATTTTTTATAAAGATTCGAGAAGCTCTAGGCCTCGAGCGTGAACTCCCTCATGGACCTTCAATTATCCAAATGGATTTATTGAATCGTGAGCTTGAAAATATGCTCTACCGATGTCTGATTGCGTCCAAGTGGGAGGAACTGACCACAAAAGAAGAATCCTCTAGTAAGCGACTGGAAAAGATCGGCAATCTCCTAGAAGAAAACTTTTTGACATGCGACAACGCATTTACATCATCTGGTTCAAAGACGACTCCCGCCGAGTCCGCTTTTGAAAGCCTGTTTGCAGCTCTTCCTCCTGTGATGACGCACTTCAAGGAGATCACCCCAAGCCGAGAGCTATTGCGATGCCTTCTCGATGGCTTATCCAAACTACGATTTACAGAAAATAGTCACTTGATGAGCCTTGTAAGTCTTTTCAAACAATTTTACTGGTAAATTTACACTTTGTTTACTAGTTTGGCAGTGACACAATAACTGCTGAAATCATGAGCTGGCAACTGTGGTCTTCAATTCCAGTCGAAGCGATTGTTCCGCCGCCAGATCAGGATAATCGGGCGACATTTCAAAAAAGTCTCGAGGAAGTTGTACGAGCGGTTGAAAAATGTAAAATTGTCGATTACGGAGCGCCACAAGAAAATACTCTTCCTCGTTACAAAAGTACTGCACCTCCTGCTGTAGCTCCTGTTGTCAAAAAATAGCCTGTCTAGAATTTTAACAAAAACTTTTGCCTAATAGACTTCGATGGATTCGTGGTGCGCGGTCGATGGTCGGTACATGTTGCCAGAATGTATCCAGTGGAGAAAATCACAAAAAGCAATCGTTCCGGTTGTTCCGGTTGTTCCGATCGTCCCAGAAACCCATACAACTTCAAAGAACTCGAGGTAAACATGATCCAATCTTTACAAGATAATTAATAATCCTCTTGTAATACAGTTTGCCTGGGTGGCGGTAGAGTTGGCGCGCTGAGGGCGTTGTTTTGTTGCATTTTTTCGATTGTAATCGGCTAGATGAAGGGATATTTAAGGGTGCGGGTGGGATGATCAAATCAGACAAAATGAAAACAATGAAACTTTTCAACAAACTTTTCAACAAGGTTACCAAACTCTTCAAAAAAGAAGAAGTTGAGGTCTGCCTTGACGATCTCCCCGTGGAGGTTCTCTACCCGTACTGCCTCGTTCCGGAAAGATACTCAAAGTATGCCACGATTCGACGCGTTCCTCGGGTTCGACTCTACACATCATTCCCCATCTACGATGGAACTCGACTGAGCCCCCACGAGCAAGAGCTTTTGTCTTACTGTGAGGGTCGAGGTGCCATCGGTTCTGCCCTTCGAGGCGAATAACTGTCATTCAACTTACTGCCTAAATTATTTAGATTAGATTAGTTGTAGCAATAAAATTCGGATAGAAAAAAATCTTTTTCGTTTAATGCATTTGTCATTTTTCCAGGAAAAATCAATAAAAAAATTCCCGGGTACTGAAATTTCCCACACCTGGAAACTCCTCCTATGTCTGGAAATGCGCCCTATGCAGAAACTTGCACCATTTTTTACCCGGAGGATTCCAGGTAGGGCGCATTTCCAAACATAGGAGGGATTTTTAAGCACATGAAAATTCCAAGGGGTCAAAAATTTTGAAAAAAAAATTTTTTTAACCGCGGTTTTAGTGCTGAACCAACCGTTCCGATGCCGATTGAAACAGCTGGTTTGACCGGTGAGATGACACCTGAACGAATGCTCATGATTGTCATTTTGGTTTTGGTGGTGATCGGAATGGTGACATTTCTTTGCTTGAAGTGTAAAGATTGTTGCTCAAACGCTTTCAATACATTCTTGGACGGCGTTTATTCGTTCATCCCGTGTATCAAAATTGAAGAAAATGAAACGGATCACGTGGCAGGAAAGACAACTCCAATTCCCCAAACGGTCAAGAATGAAAACCCTCAACCCACCAAAAGAGGTACTTGTTTTCCAATGTCCTAAAATTTATGAAATTTAGCGCGATCGCGATCACGCTCTCGTTCTCGCAACGGGCGAGGCCGAAGTCGTACGCGAAAACGAGGTGATACTGTTCGAAATGAAAGATCACGAATTCAAGAAGTTGGCGAAAAGTTCGATCGTTGCCATAAAACACCTCCGCCTCGACCTGCGCCACCGGCCACTGCACCACCATCAACTGATTTTCCACCTCCTCCAGCTCAAATGTTGCTTCCAAAACCGGAAATTAAAAAGCCAAAAGAAGAGCCCGGCGAAACGGTAAGATAAAATCTCATTTTGATATGTATCAAAGTTGTTTAGTTTTTCGGCGAAGCAGTGACACCGATGACGAAAACATATCTCAAAAAAAAGCATACAGAGTTCAAACTTGAGCGAATGGATCGAGAGTTGGAAAATCTTGATAGCCCTTCTCGACAACCATTTTTGCGACGAATGGGAAATCTGTAAGTTTTATCTCATTGTGGACAGATTTTAATACTTTTTAGCTTCTTTTCGCACCCCATCGAAGTCTCCAAAAGCTCTCCGTGCCTTCTTTCGCCAGAGCCAAATCGTCGCCAAATGGAGACAATTGAAGAAGACAGCGACGAAGAAATCCGACCAGATCAGACAGTTCTAGCGCTCCCTGCCCCCGTTGTTGCTCACGTTGAAGAGATTCAGAAGCGCAAGAAAAAGCCAACAAGAAAACCAACCCGTGCCTCTGCTCGAATCTCTGCAAGAGATTCAATCTCTTACCCTAAATAGCCTGAAACTATCATTTTATTTTTTCAAATTGTGAGCAAACTAAAAAATTTAGTCAAAGTGTATGAATGCAGAACTTTGTGGGTCGCCAGCAGCGTCTGGTAAATCCTCTTCACGAAGGCCACGAAGTGCGAATCGAGTGGGTCGAAGTGCGTCTTCAGGATGCGAGGGCAAGGCTCGAAAGACTTCGTCAAGCTCGCCGAGTTCTAAACCTCGAGCAAGAAAACCTTCAAAACGAGGTCGCTCATCTCAGGGATCTGCTTTTGAACAACCAAAATCGAAATGTCGACCCTCGGATCAGGCTGCGAATTCTTCTTTTGGAGATTCGCAATTGCTTTCGAGCTCGGCTAATTCGAATCAAGGTATTTTTTCAATTAAAGAACATAATTTACCATTTTTTAAGCGAGCGTTTCTGAGACTGATTCCGAACAGCCTTCGACTAGCGCTGCTGCTCGTAAACATGATGATCAACTCGTTCGTAATCATGGCCGTATTGACGTTTGCCGTTTTCCTGATCAAATTGCTCCCGAATCCAATTCACTCGGAAGCGACCGTCAACCTCTCGAGCACCGGTCAGTCTTTTTTTCAAACCTCAATAACAAAAATTTTTAGCAACATTGAAGGAACTTTGAGAGTTTGGAACAAGTATTCGACCGCCTTGCTCAAAATGGCTCAAAAGCGGAAATCACTCTTTGAAAATTGCCCGATGAATGTTGAAGAAGGAAAACGTTTTACGCCGCTGGAGATGATCGACTGGCACACTATCCGGTTGATGTACACCTGTAAAAGCGAAAACGTGATGGGATCTCACCCGTCCCACAACTTCAATCTTCATCAGGGCTCGCTCATCGATTTGAACATTTGTGACCGATTTCTTCCTGTTCAACAAGCTCAAGCGGCTCTCGCTGCGTCCGAATTCTATCTTACGGTTTTGGGCATCAAGATGATGACGACTGTCGAAGAAAACTCCGTCAAGATAAGAATGATATCTACCACAGCGAAATCCGTTACAGAAGAATTCGGAGCGCTCGATCTACCAGCCAAAGGCAAGATTGACAAATCTTTTCGATTTGGTCAAGACGTCACTGAAGATTACTTGGCACTGCTCAAATCACTCTGTACTGCAAGCTACGGGGATCAAAAAACTTCTTACCAGTTTACGCCAAGCGAAAACGAGCTGATTCCTCTTTCGATCATCGACACCAACATGTTCGATTATCTTTTCACAGTGGAAGCCATCGTCGACAGCGTTTACGACAAGGTGGAGTTGAGCATCGTAGAAGACGACAATTGGATTCCCGCAAGCTTCCATTCGTACCCTTATGACAACGGAAACGTCGATTACACCCAAATTCCAAACGCTGCCAACTGGCAAAATTTGATTGAAAGGTGCAGCTATCGATTGTCGCTTATTCGCGACGATACGGAAAACTGCCATCTGATTTATCTCGCAGGTAAAGCGAATGTTTTGATCTTTGGCAGAATTTTAGTAATTCGTCGTTTTCTCATTACCAATCTGGAAAGTGAGCGTCGACGAATCAGAGCGCTGCTATGCCACACGCCAAGCGAAGTGACTGTTATGCTTACGCAGACAAAAGGGCTTAACGAGTCATTCGCCGAGCGAACAAAGCGCCTCCACCTGATGACGCGATATCGTCACTTGCGAGAATCTACAATCGTTGCGTACAGGGGCGGTTTGTCCTGACATTTTTTTCGAGATAAAAATTTCGTGAAAAACCGCCAAAGAAACGCCTTCAACGCAATGGTCAACAATTTCGCAAACAAGTATATCCACTTTTGTCTGGCTCGAACAGAGATTACAAACGATAAACTCAACCGAATACTCAAGTATTCCTCCTGCGTCGATTACGGCTACATTGCGCTGAGAAGAGAAAGTTTTATAAAAACAGTGAAATTCTCAAGCCTCTACAGCTTGAACGATTTCGTTCTGTATGAGACTCGAGTTCACGGCCAGACAGAAACTCCTGACAGTGGAATCGAAGTTTCCAGCCCGCCCGTAAAAATCAAAAGGTACTTTACTCTTCATTTGTCATTTCTATTTTCTCTTTAGTGAGCTTTACAAGCTTACACCAAAGGTGAAAACACCTGACGAGGTTCAACAAATCGAATCAATCAAAACAATGCTGAAAGAACCTACTGCCGCGCCACCGCCACCGCCACCATACGAGGCGGCAATTGCCATGAAGCCTACCTCGCCACTACCTCTCTCAGATGAGATCATTGACGACGCAATCAATGCAGGTATTCTTTACTTACACTTCATTTTCTGACGAGTTTTAGGCACCTCCTGGATTGATTTGACCGAGCCGCTCACGCCAGACGATTCTCTTCGTGAGCCTGAGCCTGTACCCGTTGTAGTCGTCTCTCCAGAAACAACCACGCCTCCTTTAGGTACAAACAAGCTTCAAATCAGCGTAAAATTCACTCTCTAGGACGGCAATCATCATTTTATCAACCGCCACCACCACCACAACCTGCTCAAAACTTTATTCCTTCCGTCCCCACCAACATCACTCTTTTTGACAACATGTTCAACTCCAAGAAATAAAATCATAATCGTAAAGCGTTTTTTGTTGTTTTATTTTGAAAGCCAAGATGGCGGATAAGAAAGGATTTGAACTTGATAGGCAAGAATTCGATGTAGTCTGACGTTACTTTCTTGGTAGACATCTCTCCTCCAAAAAGTGTTTTTGAGTAGTTTGTCGCGAAAAGAAACAGGCGTTATTTCATCAAGCAGCTGCTCAAGATCCTCATCGTTGCGTAAAAATTCTGTATTATTAACTGAACCCCAAGTATTGGGGTAAATTATTCCGTACTTGGCTTCAACGCGGGATACGCCATTTTCTTCCACTGTTCGATGGCTAACGGTCGAGTACCAAGCATCCACAGACACTCGTAGCAAACCGTTGAGATTCTCAGCCAAATTTTTCACATGCTCTTGGATGTCTACATCGTTCAGCAGCGTAATTCTATAGCGGTTTACAACTTCGTAAAGTCGGCCGTATATATCACCACCAAGCAGAATACGATTATGAGTCCAATGTTGTTCTAAAAGAATATTTTACCAATTTAAACAAATTTCACTTACTGATAAAGTACAGTGGAGGATGGGTAAGTAGCGAATCTGCTGCCAGCAGTATTGGCAGCTCATCTTCGTCAAAGTAATCGGGTGCAGGTTCAATCAGCTTATAATGCTCCTCAAGATATTCTTTATTCGCTTGATTACCACTATCAATGTACTCTCCTTCGTATTGCCAATTGGGTGCATCCTTTGCAACCGGGAAGAACCAAGTTAGTTGTTTTGGCGTTAAATTAAAGCGTGAATTGGGTTTATCAAGTGAATTTGCCCACCTTTCTGGCGGAGATAATTTTGCACTTTTTCTTGATGACGAGCGAACTCGTTGGATATAGTCGAGTATACTCTCTGCATTAGAAATCGACTCTTCAGTAGACTGAGCCTCTTGATTCGGCTCCTGCGGCGTTTGAATGATTCGAGGTTTTTTAAACATTGACATTATAATACCCATTCTTAATTAAAGTCACAGAAAGACAACTGTATTTAAACAAATGTTCCGTCAGAGGTGACAAGTGGTGTTGTTGTGATTTTGTCTTCGTGGACGACGCGCTTCTTGAGGACACTGTTGAAGACTTGCCGGCGCATCATGTACGTTTGCATTCGGTCTCGTTTGCGATTCATTTGGAAAACTGGAACATCTTTTTCGATTTTATTATCAAAATTTGCTCCAAATACAGCGGCAAGATATTCATACGGGCTAAAATAAAAATTTAAAAAATTTCAAACAAACTTACCAAAGCGAAACGCTTTCCTTGCATCCTTTTGAAGATTTCTTTTTGACAACATAGGTGGCCTTTTCTTCTGCCAGCAGATCGAGAATTTTGTCTTCATTCTTTGGATCGCATATTTTTGCTTCAAGTTCACACGGCGGTTTTTCAACCATAATGTAACATTTAGGCGACGGTGCGATAAACCAACCGCTTCGAATCGTTGCTTCGGGCTTGAGCAAGCCTGGCTCTTTTTCAGTGGCTACATTCTTCTTGTCCACAAACCATAGCGGCACAATCTTTTCTTCCCATTCCGTCTTTAAACCCGACTTTACACATTCACCGATGGTGTCTTCAGTTAGAGCTAGCATAAAAGAATCTGTATCGGCATAGCAAAACTTGTATGAGCCGGGTCTTAGATACTTTTTCAGAACGTCCAAAAAGCTCATGAATAATAATTTTGAGTTCTTTTTTATGATTTCACTACGATTTAAACAAAGACGCTTACTAAAACAAACGCAACATTTCATTCAAATCAACCCCCTTTACATTTTAATTCATCTTCTCCCCGCCGCAAAACACAATTATGGCTACTGCCAATCATCAAAACAAACCCCCCTCGCACAGGGTTTCCGAGGCGAAGCCGCAGGCAAGCCGAGGACCCGACCGCAGCCGTACGGCGAGGGAGGTCGCCACAAGGTTTAGCAAAATCCGGGCCCTCGGGCCCGGATTTTGCGGCCCGAGCTTCGCTCGGGGGAGGGGGGCCATTTTCCGCCAGTCCCTTCGGGCCTGGGCTCCGAGCTTGCCGTACGGCTTCGCTCGGAGAAGACAAGAGTAAAATCATTCCTGGTAGACAAAAATTTGCACATGAATCGCCAAGTCTTCGGTGACTCGTTTCTTTTTGCTTACAATCTCGTGCAAAGGATCCAACGCAATATCTTCAACTCGGAGGGGTTTTGTTGAATGAAGCAAGGGCGATCGTATCGCATCGTACATCTTGTCGGCGCCGACGATTTTCGTCGCCATAAAGCGCGAAACAGCCAAAGCAAAACGTCCCACCATTGCATTTAGAATCAGTTTGATGACGAGTTGCATTGTATCATTATTTGCCACTTTTGCAGCAACTCGATCTTTTACCATTGTGGCAACAAAATTCTCAAAAGGCGAACCTCGATAATATTCAATGAAATAATGAACTCGTATTTTGAGACCCTTGCGATCCAAGTAGGCAAGCATCTCACTTGTTGCCAAATAGCGCTTCGTGTTGTAGCAAAAAATGTTCTCCTCCGAGGGATAAAGTTGTTCCACCATTTTGCTTGGCAGTACACGTTTCATATATCCGTGCAGCATGTCAGATTCGAGTTTCATTTTTGCAAATATTGGCGGCACGTGAGGATTTTCAACAATGACTTGAGGCGGCGATTCCAAATCAACAAGCGCAATTCCGAAAAACTTCGATCGTGATTTTAGTATGTCTTTGGGATTCTCGTCAGATTGATACGTTTCCCTCAAAGTTTTTAAAAAGTCTTCTTCCGTGACGCCTGCTTCAAACATTTTACAACCAGAGTGTTTTTGTTCAGCCCCTTTGAAAATCAGCGGATAAGATTTTGAAATGGGTGGTGTGTTCAATAGCTCGAGTCGCGACCAGAGTTTCTTCCATTGACAAGAGTAAATGATCTCGATCCGATGGCGGAAATTCAACGGTCCATATTCGTCCAAAATTTCTCCAGGTCGCTCGCCCCAACGTTGTGGCATTTTTAAATCGTCGTTGTATTCGGCGCGCAGGTGGTCCACAATTTTGTGAATTCTAGCATCGTCTTCTTTGCGCAATTCATCTGCGCTTATCTCCACAATAATGTTTTTACCTTCGTCGTCTTTCATCGTCTTTTTCACGCCAAGCCAGGGTTTTACTTTGCACTCCTTGACCGGGCAGGTATGATAGGTGCAGCCACGAAATTCGAAAATAACCTTTTTCGGAATTGATGGTGCAACAAAGGTATCAGGCAATTCTGCATATCCGTCAACAAAATGACCCGCGATTTTTTTTTCACGCAAATTGTAGCTGTGTTCTATACGTCCGTCGTACTCGCTCCAATTCAAGTACTCGAGCCAGCGAATCGACTCGAGTGAGCTGTTTTGCTTCTGACAAAAGAGTCCTTGATTGTAAAATTTGTATGCATCACTTCGACATCGTCCATCCCATTTGTCCGCCATTTTATATAAAATTCCTGGACCAAGGGGTAACTCTCGTCGAACAGCCCACGGATAAAGCGAGTTAAAATCAAGTGAAACTACAGTCTTGTAGCGTTCACCGTTTGGCGCAAATTTTGCAGCATTTGGAATTCGTGGATCATCATGCTTGTGATTCAGATAAATCGCGCGGTGTAAAACTTGACAAATGCCTCCAAGTAACTTTTGTCGACAATCGTTGTAATAGAAATCAGCTTTTGCTGGTGGCGAGTACAGTGGCGGGCATTTCTTATCGTAACGAATAAACGCAATTTTCTGAGCCATTTTGGCAATTGAAATATCCGCATGAACACCAAGGCCGAATTTACGCTTGTAATTTGCTGCATATCGATCAATCGAGCCAACCAGTAATTTTACATCGTTGTAGTTGTAATTGATCAAATACAGCATCATATTCATGTTACTTTGAGCGCCACAGTAGTGATTCTCCGCCACCTCCATCTCATCCCACAGCAGGTTGCTTTCTTCATATTTGACAGGATCAAAGCGAAAAAACTCGCGAATTTCAGCATCTTTCGGATCGCATTGATGGCATCGCTTCTCTGCATGATACAGAAACTTTCTTTTCAGCATTGAAAGATGTTTTTTGAAAATATCTTTTGGTGTACAGTCGCCATTCGTTTCACACCACTCAATTAAAACTGGATCTGTTACAAGCGAATCCAAGCCCAAATACTGAACAAGTTGAATAATTAATCCTTCGTCACGATTCCATCGTCGTTCGGGCATAATTTCAGCACAGCGCTCGACTATAATTTCGTTCATCTTTGTGGCATATGTTTCAGCCTTTGAAGCGGCGCCAGATTCTAGCGTCGAATAAAAGCACGGATAAGCGGGAAAATTTTTTGCAGCGTAAAGATGCTCAACCTTTGTATACCATTCATACGGAAAGCATCCTTTAGAGTACTCTTTCGAATCGAGGCCACACGAATTTGCCAATTTTTCAAGTTTCATCGGTCCCGACAAGTTCATGAAATCGCGAAAGCTCAAACCTGCCGCATCAAGCATCATATATCCACCGCCGCGCTTTATCGGATAAATGTCTTTACTCTTTTGACCGACAAATTCGTACAGCACCGAGGCAAGCATCGGATAGATAACGTTCAAATCATATTTTTCACCGTTCCAGGCGTAAATACGAAGTTTTGTAAAATCCTTTAGATATTGAAGTTTTTTTCTCATCACTCCAATTTCGTCAAAGGTGTGTTTCAATCGGCGCTCTTTCACTCCAAGTTCATCTTTGTAATATTCGATCCCTTTGATGATTGAAGGTGGCAGGAAAGATTCCATATTCTCGCGCAAATCTATCAAATAATTGACGAATTCGGTTAACATCACCAAAACAGATTCATAGCGCATATCTTTCCGAGTAAAGTACTTTCGCTCGCCGTCATTTGTCAGGCTGACGAGTGACACCAAATTGTGAAATTTACGCGAATCTTAATGTCCCAAAGTGAGCATATCTCGCGACATTAAACATTCAATGTCGTATGCCACGTAGAAATCTTGCGTAAAATCCAACGACGGCAAATATCCTTCAGCAACAAGCTCACCAACGAAATCAATTATAGAGCCATCTTGGACACTCTGACGAATGCGTACTTTTGTTTCGTTGGTACATGTTTTCACATGTTTTTGCATGCAAGATGGTCTTTCATGAGTGTAGAGACAATTTTTTGTCGGGCAAACTGGCAATTCTTTTACTTCTCGATCCTTTAAAATTCGAACAAGTGTGTCATCGTCGAAAACATTTGGCACTTGACAAGTCAAATTACGAATCGGGCGATAATTTTCAGTAAAAAGCTCTTCTTCTTCTTCTTCGCTTTCGCTACTGTTGTTTTCATAACTTTCGTCAGAATTATAACCAGAGTGATCATCTTCCGAGGCTTCAGCGTTGACAAACGGATTCTGAGCAAAAGAGTGAAACTCTTCAAAAGGGTTCTCTTCCTCTTCGTCGTCACTTGTTATGTCACCGTGAGCGCGAAAACCTTGATCAGCACTTGTACGCCAGCGTTCATATTCGTAATCTGCTGCAATAATGCGATTTTTCGAAGGATTTCTGACAAGCTCATCATAATCAACATTTGCAAATTTCTTAAATTCACGCGCAAAAACATCCGGAGGATAACTCGCCACCAGCAAATTAAGATATTTTTTGTTTTTTATCGGTTGTGTAGCATAATAACAGCGTTTGTTATTAACATTGTCATTAATTATCTTCCCCGCAAAAAGTCGCACTGGAATTTGAAAGCACACTCTTATTCGCTCAAATATTCGATCTGCAATCGTAAATTTTTCATCCTCCTTGATATCGAGTCTCCACTTGACATACCGGATCTTTTCGTCAACATCCAAACAATCTGGCCAGCGAAATTTAACAATTGCTTGCCACAAGTGAATCCAATCACGTTGTGTCGCTTCTGCAATCGTTCTCGACGGTATAACATGAAACATTCCCAATTCGTTGAAAAACGCTCTTGCCGATTGTAGAATCACTCTTGGTCGGTGACCTTGCTCCTCGCCGAAAATCGCCGAAGCATTACGATCATAATTCTCCAAAACATTGCGAACAGACAAAACTTCAGCAAAACGATTTGGGCGATATGATATACCCAGCGGGCTAAAATTACCACCATACATCAGATATAAATCTATTCCAAGATAATCTTCAATCTGAGGTAGATCCGCTCGCCTTGGATTAGGCCCAAATCGAGATTTTAAACCTGACGTATCAACGTCAAGTAATTCCTGTTTGAGCTCAGGAGAAATATCGTCAGGTATTTTAGGAGCAGTTCTTCGTAAAAAATTCCACCAGTTTCGACCGATTAACAAACATTCGTAAAGGTTCGACAATTCTTCGCAAGGTCTCTCTTCTGGCGGTTTACATAAAGTCAAATAATTATCAACCTTTTTTCTCTCTGCTCGAGAAAACTTTCGTTTCGCGGGCAAAAATCTTGTCAATTTCATTTTGATCACATTTATTCAAAACACAGTCGTTTAAATAGCGCTAGCTGCCGCTTGTTGCGCTCTTGTTATGCACGTCCTTTTTCTTCGAGCATTTTTTGTACGCCTCCTTCAGTTCAGGTTCTTTTCGCTTCTTTCCAGCTGCGCTTTTTTGCAATACGCTCGCTTCTAAATAAAAAGTTAGCAATTACAAATGAACATTTATTTACCGTTTCTATTCGCATCCAAAAATAGCTCGTTTCGGGGAATCTTCATAATGCATGCATCCCAATGTTCCTCCAAATTTTCTTCAAATTCAATTCGAACAGTCACAATCCCCGTGCTTCCAACTCGATCGTCAAAGAAAAGTGGCACCATCCAATTGTACTTTTGAAAAGCAAAAAAGTCTTGACCGAGTGCAACCGCTTTATTGGCCCAGCGGCCATTGTGCTTCATGTAATTTATGTAGTGTTCTTGAGCCGTCGTCCAGGGCGATCTAAATGCAGGTCGATTATCAACAAATACCGTAAAAGACTTGATTCGGAATTTTTCATCAATCATCGATGTTTTTGTTGTGCACAGTCGGAAATTGTGACCATCGTAGCGTCCGTGTGGCATTCCTGTTATAATGATCATCTTTGGTAACGGTCCTGTGCTCAATTCGATATCGTGTTGACTGAGTCCAACTGGCAGCGTTTTTCTAGTAAAACGAGGGTAAAAAAAGGGAATCACCCCTTCACCTTTAACGCCCGTCGAGAGTGGTTTTTCTTCCTTGCCAGGTTCACAGTATGCCGCCTCAAGAATATAATCTTTGACTTCAACCGTCGACTTTGGGTCAAGCTTCAGATCCATCCAAATGTAGCCATATCGTTCGTCCTCTGTATCCATTGTGACACTAGCAACAGCTTCATCAAAGCTATGAGCTTTGAAGGTATCGGATCCATACAGTTTAGAAAGAACTGTTTCAATCACTTCTCCTTTGGCTTGAATCTGCTTCAAATTTTTATATTTCCCGGATCGGTACTTTTCATCGGTGCAATCACAATCGGCTTTAGTTGCATGCGCTCGTTCTGAATCTATTGTCTTGATATTTGGTGGCAAATCTCCAGTCGTCAGAGAATTAATTCCAGGTACAGTCATTCGGCATTTGGTGTATTTTTCGACTTCCATCAAAACATTGCCTTGCTCGTTCAGATAAACTTCGAAATTCGGGCGTGATCCAGAGGGAAGCACTCTATTTTGACGGCAAAGACCGTGAATTATCGGCGCTCGGAAAGAATAATCATACATCAAAATCTCATAGTTGTAGCCATTGATTTTTCTTGCGCTTTTTGCCATCGAGAATTTCCATACTGTCGACGATTTTCCGCCAAGTTAAGACCGTTTCTTCTCACTTGAATCGTTGTCAATTCTTCAGAATCCGGATCCAAGCTGTCAAATCGTCCGCTGGGAAAAAGCTCACACTCTTGCGCCAGCGGAGAGTAATTCAACTTTGTGATAAAATGATTGAAGAACGTATATTCGTGAGTGTCAAACGATGAAAAGATCCTATTATCAAGAATCTTTACATCAAGCTTTTTGACAATTTTAGCGTGAACATCGTTGTCGGGCACGAAATTTTCCGGGATTGTCATCTTGAATTGAAACATACACTCGTCCAGTTTGAGAGCCGCTTTGTCATCAGGTACGTCGAAAATGACACGATCGTTGCAATCCGCAGTTCCTTGCTTCGTCAAAACCTTCAACCCTTTGTAAGGGTCATCGTTGCAGTTGACATCGTTTGTGTAGTACAATAAATTCCCAAAGTTTTCAGGCATTATCTAAAAGAATTTATTAAAAAATGTGGACAGATTTTGCAAAGATTGACAAAAAACAATCTTGCGCTGAAAGAGATAATACAAGACAACAAAGATGACTATTGATGAGGAGAGGGTTAAAATTAAACCCTTCTGGCGGTTTCTTATCGACGTTTTCGTCTGCGACCAAGTGGAATAACACCCCCAGTGCTTGTAACCAGATACGCAATCTTTCGTTTGTTCCATTTCGTATTCTTGTTCGACGATCGCTTTTTCTTCTTCGATGTCGATTTTCGAACTGGTCTCATCACACGGTCGATAAATGTCTAAACAAATTCATTTATTCACAAATCAAAAGAACTCATCACAAAATTTAACTCGTTTTCGTAATAACGTCGCAGTTGAGGTTTACCCCGAGAGTCATGAAGCGTAAACGTTGGAACAAGAGTACCGTAATGAATTTTCACAATTTTGTAAAGCTGATTCGACCAATTCGGAGTAGCTCCTTTTTTAAATTTTTTCTTTCCAAGATCATTTAGTGGAATTCTCACCAAATCACCGATGTGGAATTTAGTTTTAGTTTTACGTTGAGCTTCATTCCGACGTTTTTGCTCCAGGTAATTGAAAAGTTGGGGCGCATTTTCACGTGTCACACTTTTTGGAGGCATATCAATAGAGTTGTGCACAGTAGAATTGTACAGAGCATTTATATGCTGCAGAATATGAATCCAACGACGATAATTATTGTGAGCTGCAAAATATCGAGCAAGGCGAGACTGAAGAGTTTGGCTAAAAAATATTTTTATATTCTCGAAATAGAAATTAAAACTTACATGAAGCGTTCAGCTATGGAAGCTTTATGTCTTCCTGTCAACTTGTATGGTGTTATTCCCCATTTCTCAAGCATAGGAGCCACATGACCATAAAATTCTTTACCTCGATCTGTCATCAAAAAAAGTGTGACCGGGTAAATCGAGCCGTTTGATAATATCTTCCAAAGCCGCAGAAGTTTCTTCAGAGGATTTTGTAAACAGAGGGCGAACAAAACTCTGTCTTGATAGCCCATCCACAACCACAAGAATGTATTTGTATCCACCGTTTATCGCAGCATCTTTTATATAGTATTCACAGGTGTCTGCAAATAATACTGTATACAAATTTGTGGCGATAATTGGATTACGTCGAAAGCGCGACCGAAAAGGTTTATGGATTGAAATAACCTTATTTCGAGCTTTAAATTTTGCCAAATCAAGACCGCTGTAAGCAGAAGGTTGTTTTAAATTATAAAACAAATTTGCAGACGGTGAAATATCATCCCCAAAAGTTGTCGATGTTTGTGAGCGGGTCTCCCTCGTCAGGTTCTCCCTCGGAGCTTGATCCACTGCTTGATTCTAGAAAAAAATCTAGAAAAAAAGTTCTACGGGCCACCGATAACACTTTCTACTGGACAACAAGCTTGCCGAAAGCGAACTTTTCAGCAGATAAATTCAGGTGAGACTGCTAATCTGTGAGAATAAAATTTCTCATGGTTATCAATCTCTCAGATAGCGATCCTGAGGATTACACCGACAATCGAATCTACTCGTCATCATCATCTTCTTCTGAAAGCGAGATGGAAAGCTATCTGCAAAATTCGACCGGTGAGGTTGTCAAGATTGAAATCAAAGACGACGGGGAACAATCTTCGACTGTCAAACTTCCACCACCTGCCGAGCCGAGACAACTTCGTAAAAGGCAAAACCCTCCAAAGAAACCCTATAAACGACCTTGCCGTAAGAAAAAAGTTCCAAAAGGCTACGCGACGCAGATTAACTGGAAAGAAATCGAGGAAAGCAGAGTTGAGTCCGGTCCTTCAGCTTCTCAGGTGAAAGAAGTCACAAATTTGGTTCGGCAAGGGCCAGCTCAATCGTTGCCTAGGGAAGATATTCCCTTTATGTCAAACGTGGTGCAAGAAGACGACAAATTCCCCGTAAATTTCCCGTTTGATAAAGAAGCAAGCGAGCTGTTTGACAGCGAGCTGACAGAAACCGACAACGACGAGGCTTATCGAGCTCAGCGGTTGGAGGAATACGCAAAAGCTGCTCCTGTTTACAAGATGAATATCCTGCAGCTTCGCCAAGTCTTTCATCGATCGTTCATGTCTACTCGAGGAATTCGTGCAACCCTGTTTACGACACGACTTGGAATTTATGTAAGACGCCTTGCTAAAAAAGCCAAAGAAATGAAGCTAGACGGGGAAACTCCAACTGCACGTTTTCGAGTGATCTTTGAAGGCTCCGCTCAACAGCTGTACGAGGAAATTTACACGCATCCGGGCAAGTTTAGCGGAGTTTTAAAGACATGGGACGAGCTTGGTTGCCTTTATCCAACTTGGGAAATCGACGGATCGGGAAGTTTTTTCATTTTCGATCTTTATATTTGGGTAAGTCTTCGAGTAGGGTCGCTTAGTTTACCCATAGCATGTGACGGCCTAGATCATCCTCAGCATGATGATCTAGGTCACCCCTATTTAATTGTCAAATGATGAAAATCTTTCAAGGTTCGATACGGGCAGAAATGGAAGTGCTTATCGCTGTCAAGTCCTGAATTAGGTCACCCAGCAAGACTTTTGGCTACTCTGAATACGATCCCATGTGCAGTCTATCCCTGGCCGGCTGGAAAGTATGCAGTTGCCAAAACTGTTATACTTCTCACGCTTGGCATGGTCCCTCTTTTCAATGTACCACCATATGCAAAAACCGCAGAAAAATTGTCAAGCGAGGTGAAATTTTAAATTTAAAAATTTTTATCAATTTTTTATAAAGATTCGAGAAGCTCTAGGCCTCGAGCGTGAACTCCCTCATGGACCTTCAATTATCCAAATGGATTTATTGAATCGTGAGCTTGAAAATATGCTCTACCGATGTCTGATTGCGTCCAAGTGGGAGGAACTGACCACAAAAGAAGAATCCTCTAGTAAGCGACTGGAAAAGATCGGCAATCTCCTAGAAGAAAACTTTTTGACATGCGACAACGCATTTACATCATCTGGTTCAAAGACGACTCCCGCCGAGTCCGCTTTTGAAAGCCTGTTTGCAGCTCTTCCTCCTGTGATGACGCACTTCAAGGAGATCACCCCAAGCCGAGAGCTATTGCGATGCCTTCTCGATGGCTTATCCAAACTACGATTTACAGAAAATAGTCACTTGATGAGCCTTGTAAGTCTTTTCAAACAATTTTACTGGTAAATTTACACTTTGTTTACTAGTTTGGCAGTGACACAATAACTGCTGAAATCATGAGCTGGCAACTGTGGTCTTCAATTCCAGTCGAAGCGATTGTTCCGCCGCCAGATCAGGATAATCGGGCGACATTTCAAAAAAAGTCTCGAGGAAGTTGTACGAGCGGTTGAAAAATGTAAAATTGTCGATTACGGAGCGCCACAAGAAAATACTCTTCCTCGTTACAAAAGTACTGCACCTCCTGCTGTAGCTCCTGTTGTCAAAAAATAGCCTGTCTAGAATTTTAACAAAAACTTTTGCCTAATAGACTTCGATGGATTCGTGGTGCGCGGTCGATGGTCGGTACATGTTGCCAGAATGTATCCAGTGGAGAAAATCACAAAAAGCAATCGTTCCGGTTGTTCCGGTTGTTCCGATCGTCCCAGAAACCCATACAACTTCAAAGAACTCGAGGTAAACATGATCCAATCTTTACAAGATAATTAATAATCCTCTTGTAATACAGTTTGCCTGGGTGGCGGTAGAGTTGGCGCGCTGAGGGCGTTGTTTTGTTGCATTTTTTCGATTGTAATCGGCTAGATGAAGGGATATTTAAGGGTGCGGGTGGGATGATCAAATCAGACAAAATGAAAACAATGAAACTTTTCAACAAACTTTTCAACAAGGTTACCAAACTCTTCAAAAAAGAAGAAGTTGAGGTCTGCCTTGACGATCTCCCCGTGGAGGTTCTCTACCCGTACTGCCTCGTTCCGGAAAGATACTCAAAGTATGCCACGATTCGACGCGTTCCTCGGGTTCGACTCTACACATCATTCCCCATCTACGATGGAACTCGACTGAGCCCCCACGAGCAAGAGCTTTTGTCTTACTGTGAGGGTCGAGGTGCCATCGGTTCTGCCCTTCGAGGCGAATAACTGTCATTCAACTTACTGCCTAAATTATTTAGATTAGATTAGTTGTAGCAATAAAATTCGGATAGAAAAAAATCTTTTTCGTTTAATGCATTTGTCATTTTTCCAGGAAAAATCAATAAAAAAATTCCCGGGTACTGAAATTTCCCACACCTGGAAACTCCTCCTATGTCTGGAAATGCGCCCTATGCAGAAACTTGCACCATTTTTTACCCGGAGGATTCCAGGTAGGGCGCATTTCCAAACATAGGAGGGATTTTTAAGCACATGAAAATTCCAAGGGGTCAAAAATTTTGAAAAAAAAATTTTTTTAACCGCGGTTTTAGTGCTGAACCAACCGTTCCGATGCCGATTGAAACAGCTGGTTTGACCGGTGAGATGACACCTGAACGAATGCTCATGATTGTCATTTTGGTTTTGGTGGTGATCGGAATGGTGACATTTCTTTGCTTGAAGTGTAAAGATTGTTGCTCAAACGCTTTCAATACATTCTTGGACGGCGTTTATTCGTTCATCCCGTGTATCAAAATTGAAGAAAATGAAACGGATCACGTGGCAGGAAAGACAACTCCAATTCCCCAAACGGTCAAGAATGAAAACCCTCAACCCACCAAAAGAGGTACTTGTTTTCCAATGTCCTAAAATTTATGAAATTTAGCGCGATCGCGATCACGCTCTCGTTCTCGCAACGGGCGAGGCCGAAGTCGTACGCGAAAACGAGGTGATACTGTTCGAAATGAAAGATCACGAATTCAAGAAGTTGGCGAAAAGTTCGATCGTTGCCATAAAACACCTCCGCCTCGACCTGCGCCACCGGCCACTGCACCACCATCAACTGATTTTCCACCTCCTCCAGCTCAAATGTTGCTTCCAAAACCGGAAATTAAAAAGCCAAAAGAAGAGCCCGGCGAAACGGTAAGATAAAATCTCATTTTGATATGTATCAAAGTTGTTTAGTTTTTCGGCGAAGCAGTGACACCGATGACGAAAACATATCTCAAAAAAAAGCATACAGAGTTCAAACTTGAGCGAATGGATCGAGAGTTGGAAAATCTTGATAGCCCTTCTCGACAACCATTTTTGCGACGAATGGGAAATCTGTAAGTTTTATCTCATTGTGGACAGATTTTAATACTTTTTAGCTTCTTTTCGCACCCCATCGAAGTCTCCAAAAGCTCTCCGTGCCTTCTTTCGCCAGAGCCAAATCGTCGCCAAATGGAGACAATTGAAGAAGACAGCGACGAAGAAATCCGACCAGATCAGACAGTTCTAGCGCTCCCTGCCCCCGTTGTTGCTCACGTTGAAGAGATTCAGAAGCGCAAGAAAAAGCCAACAAGAAAACCAACCCGTGCCTCTGCTCGAATCTCTGCAAGAGATTCAATCTCTTACCCTAAATAGCCTGAAACTATCATTTTATTTTTTCAAATTGTGAGCAAACTAAAAAATTTAGTCAAAGTGTATGAATGCAGAACTTTGTGGGTCGCCAGCAGCGTCTGGTAAATCCTCTTCACGAAGGCCACGAAGTGCGAATCGAGTGGGTCGAAGTGCGTCTTCAGGATGCGAGGGCAAGGCTCGAAAGACTTCGTCAAGCTCGCCGAGTTCTAAACCTCGAGCAAGAAAACCTTCAAAACGAGGTCGCTCATCTCAGGGATCTGCTTTTGAACAACCAAAATCGAAATGTCGACCCTCGGATCAGGCTGCGAATTCTTCTTTTGGAGATTCGCAATTGCTTTCGAGCTCGGCTAATTCGAATCAAGGTATTTTTCAATTAAAGAACATAATTTACCATTTTTTAAGCGAGCGTTTCTGAGACTGATTCCGAACAGCCTTCGACTAGCGCTGCTGCTCGTAAACATGATGATCAACTCGTTCGTAATCATGGCCGTATTGACGTTTGCCGTTTTCCTGATCAAATTGCTCCCGAATCCAATTCACTCGGAAGCGACCGTCAACCTCTCGAGCACCGGTCAGTCTTTTTTTCAAACCTCAATAACAAAAATTTTTAGCAACATTGAAGGAACTTTGAGAGTTTGGAACAAGTATTCGACCGCCTTGCTCAAAATGGCTCAAAAGCGGAAATCACTCTTTGAAAATTGCCCGATGAATGTTGAAGAAGGAAAACGTTTTACGCCGCTGGAGACGATCGACTGGCACACTGTCCGGTTGATGTACACCTGTAAAAGCGAAAACGTGATGGGATCTCACCCGTCCCACAACTTCAATCTTCATCAGGGCTCGCTCATCGATTTGAACATTTGTGACCGATTTCTTCCTGTTCAACAAGCTCAAGCGGCTCTCGCTGCGTCCGAATTCTATCTTACGGTTTTGGGCATCAAGATGATGACGACTGTCGAAGAAAACTCCGTCAAGATAAGAATGATATCTACCACAGCGAAATCCGTTACAGAAGAATTCGGAGCGCTCGATCTACCAGCCAAAGGCAAGATTGACAAATCTTTTCGATTTGGTCAAGACGTCACTGAAGATTACTTGGCACTGCTCAAATCACTCTGTACTGCAAGCTACGGGGATCAAAAAACTTCTTACCAGTTTACGCCAAGCGAAAACGAGCTGATTCCTCTTTCGATCATCGACACCAACATGTTCGATTATCTTTTCACAGTGGAAGCCATCGTCGACAGCGTTTACGACAAGGTGGAGTTGAGCATCGTAGAAGACGACAATTGGATTCCCGCAAGCTTCCATTCGTACCCTTATGACAACGGAAACGTCGATTACACCCAAATTCCAAACGCTGCCAACTGGCAAAATTTGATTGAAAGGTGCAGCTATCGATTGTCGCTTATTCGCGATGATACGGAAAACTGCCATCTGATTTATCTCGCAGGTAAAGCGAATGTTTTGATCTTTGGCAGAATTTTAGTAATTCGTCGTTTTCTCATTACCAATCTGGAAAGTGAGCGTCGACGAATCAGAGCGCTGCTATGCCACACGCCAAGCGAAGTGACTGTTATGCTTACGCAGACAAAAGGGCTTAACGAGTCATTCGCCGAGCGAACAAAGCGCCTCCACCTGATGACGCGATATCGTCACTTGCGAGAATCTACAATCGTTGCGTACAGGGGCGGTTTGTCCTGACATTTTTTTCGAGATAAAAATTTCGTGAAAAACCGCCAAAGAAACGCCTTCAACGCAATGGTCAACAATTTCGCAAACAAGTATATCCACTTTTGTCTGGCTCGAACAGAGATTACAAACGATAAACTCAACCGAATACTCAAGTATTCCTCCTGCGTCGATTACGGCTACATTGCGCTGAGAAGAGAAAGTTTTATAAAAACAGTGAAATTCTCAAGCCTCTACAGCTTGAACGATTTCGTTCTGTATGAGACTCGAGTTCACGGCCAGACAGAAACTCCTGACAGTGGAATCGAAGTTTCCAGCCCGCCCGTAAAAATCAAAAGGTACTTTACTCTTCATTTGTCATTTCTATTTTCTCTTTAGTGAGCTTTACAAGCTTACACCAAAGGTGAAAACACCTGACGAGGTTCAACAAATCGAATCAATCAAAACAATGCTGAAAGAACCTACTGCCGCGCCACCGCCACCGCCACCATACGAGGCGGCAATTGCCATGAAGCCTACCTCGCCACTACCTCTCTCAGATGAGATCATTGACGACGCAATCAATGCAGGTATTCTTTACTTACACTTCATTTTCTGACGAGTTTTAGGCACCTCCTGGATTGATTTGACCGAGCCGCTCACGCCAGACGATTCTCTTCGTGAGCCTGAGCCTGTACCCGTTGTAGTCGTCTCTCCAGAAACAACCACGCCTCCTTTAGGTACAAACAAGCTTCAAATCAGCGTAAAATTCACTCTCTAGGACGGCAATCATCATTTTATCAACCGCCACCACCACCACAACCTGCTCAAAACTTTATTCCTTCCGTCCCCACCAACATCACTCTTTTTGACAACATGTTCAACTCCAAGAAATAAAATCATAATCGTAAAGCGTTTTTTGTTGTTTTATTTTGAAAGCCAAGATGGCGGATAAGAAAGGATTTGAACTTGATAGGCAAGAATTCGATGTAGTCTGACGTTACTTTCTTGGTAGACATCTCTCCTCCAAAAAGTGTTTTTGAGTAGTTTGTCGCGAAAAGAAACAGGCGTTATTTCATCAAGCAGCTGCTCAAGATCCTCATCGTTGCGTAAAAATTCTGTATTATTAACTGAACCCCAAGTATTGGGGTAAATTATTCCGTACTTGGCTTCAACGCGGGATACGCCATTTTCTTCCACTGTTCGATGGCTAACGGTCGAGTACCAAGCATCCACAGACACTCGTAGCAAACCGTTGAGATTCTCAGCCAAATTTTTCACATGCTCTTGGATGTCTACATCGTTCAGCAGCGTAATTCTATAGCGGTTTACAACTTCGTAAAGTCGGCCGTATATATCACCACCAAGCAGAATACGATTATGAGTCCAATGTTGTTCTAAAAGAATATTTTACCAATTTAAACAAATTTCACTTACTGATAAAGTACAGTGGAGGATGGGTAAGTAGCGAATCTGCTGCCAGCAGTATTGGCAGCTCATCTTCGTCAAAGTAATCGGGTGCAGGTTCAATCAGCTTATAATGCTCCTCAAGATATTCTTTATTCGCTTGATTACCACTATCAATGTACTCTCCTTCGTATTGCCAATTGGGTGCATCCTTTGCAACCGGGAAGAACCAAGTTAGTTGTTTTGGCGTTAAATTAAAGCGTGAATTGGGTTTATCAAGTGAATTTGCCCACCTTTCTGGCGGAGATAATTTTGCACTTTTTCTTGATGACGAGCGAACTCGTTGGATATAGTCGAGTATACTCTCTGCATTAGAAATCGACTCTTCAGTAGACTGAGCCTCTTGATTCGGCTCCTGCGGCGTTTGAATGATTCGAGGTTTTTTAAACATTGACATTATAATACCCATTCTTAATTAAAGTCACAGAAAGACAACTGTATTTAAACAAATGTTCCGTCAGAGGTGACAAGTGGTGTTGTTGTGATTTTGTCTTCGTGGACGACGCGCTTCTTGAGGACACTGTTGAAGACTTGCCGGCGCATCATGTACGTTTGCATTCGGTCTCGTTTGCGATTCATTTGGAAAACTGGAACATCTTTTTCGATTTTATTATCAAAATTTGCTCCAAATACAGCGGCAAGATATTCATACGGGCTAAAATAAAAATTTAAAAAATTTCAAACAAACTTACCAAAGCGAAACGCTTTCCTTGCATCCTTTTGAAGATTTCTTTTTGACAACATAGGTGGCCTTTTCTTCTGCCAGCAGATCGAGAATTTTGTCTTCATTCTTTGGATCGCATATTTTTGCTTCAAGTTCACACGGCGGTTTTTCAACCATAATGTAACATTTAGGCGACGGTGCGATAAACCAACCGCTTCGAATCGTTGCTTCGGGCTTGAGCAAGCCTGGCTCTTTTTCAGTGGCTACATTCTTCTTGTCCACAAACCATAGCGGCACAATCTTTTCTTCCCATTCCGTCTTTAAACCCGACTTTACACATTCACCGATGGTGTCTTCAGTTAGAGCTAGCATAAAAGAATCTGTATCGGCATAGCAAAACTTGTATGAGCCGGGTCTTAGATACTTTTTCAGAACGTCCAAAAAGCTCATGAATAATAATTTTGAGTTCTTTTTTATGATTTCACTACGATTTAAACAAAGACGCTTACTAAAACAAACGCAACATTTCATTCAAATCAACCCCCTTTACATTTTAATTCATCTTCTCCCCGCCGCAAAACACAATTATGGCTACTGCCAATCATCAAAACAAACCCCCCTCGCACAGGGTTTCCGAGGCGAAGCCGCAGGCAAGCCGAGGACCCGACCGCAGCCGTACGGCGAGGGAGGTCGCCACAAGGTTTAGCAAAATCCGGGCCCTCGGGCCCGGATTTTGCGGCCCGAGCTTCGCTCGGGGGAGGGGGGCCATTTTCCGCCAGTCCCTTCGGGCCTGGGCTCCGAGCTTGCCGTACGGCTTCGCTCGGAGAAGACAAGAGTAAAATCATTCCTGGTAGACAAAAATTTGCACATGAATCGCCAAGTCTTCGGTGACTCGTTTCTTTTTGCTTACAATCTCGTGCAAAGGATCCAACGCAATATCTTCAACTCGGAGGGGTTTTGTTGAATGAAGCAAGGGCGATCGTATCGCATCGTACATCTTGTCGGCGCCGACGATTTTCGTCGCCATAAAGCGCGAAACAGCCAAAGCAAAACGTCCCACCATTGCATTTAGAATCAGTTTGATGACGAGTTGCATTGTATCATTATTTGCCACTTTTGCAGCAACTCGATCTTTTACCATTGTGGCAACAAAATTCTCAAAAGGCGAACCTCGATAATATTCAATGAAATAATGAACTCGTATTTTGAGACCCTTGCGATCCAAGTAGGCAAGCATCTCACTTGTTGCCAAATAGCGCTTCGTGTTGTAGCAAAAAATGTTCTCCTCCGAGGGATAAAGTTGTTCCACCATTTTGCTTGGCAGTACACGTTTCATATATCCGTGCAGCATGTCAGATTCGAGTTTCATTTTTGCAAATATTGGCGGCACGTGAGGATTTTCAACAATGACTTGAGGCGGCGATTCCAAATCAACAAGCGCAATTCCGAAAAACTTCGATCGTGATTTTAGTATGTCTTTGGGATTCTCGTCAGATTGATACGTTTCCCTCAAAGTTTTTAAAAAGTCTTCTTCCGTGACGCCTGCTTCAAACATTTTACAACCAGAGTGTTTTTGTTCAGCCCCTTTGAAAATCAGCGGATAAGATTTTGAAATGGGTGGTGTGTTCAATAGCTCGAGTCGCGACCAGAGTTTCTTCCATTGACAAGAGTAAATGATCTCGATCCGATGGCGGAAATTCAACGGTCCATATTCGTCCAAAATTTCTCCAGGTCGCTCGCCCCAACGTTGTGGCATTTTTAAATCGTCGTTGTATTCGGCGCGCAGGTGGTCCACAATTTTGTGAATTCTAGCATCGTCTTCTTTGCGCAATTCATCTGCGCTTATCTCCACAATAATGTTTTTACCTTCGTCGTCTTTCATCGTCTTTTTCACGCCAAGCCAGGGTTTTACTTTGCACTCCTTGACCGGGCAGGTATGATAGGTGCAGCCACGAAATTCGAAAATAACCTTTTTCGGAATTGATGGTGCAACAAAGGTATCAGGCAATTCTGCATATCCGTCAACAAAATGACCCGCGATTTTTTTTTCACGCAAATTGTAGCTGTGTTCTATACGTCCGTCGTACTCGCTCCAATTCAAGTACTCGAGCCAGCGAATCGACTCGAGTGAGCTGTTTTGCTTCTGACAAAAGAGTCCTTGATTGTAAAATTTGTATGCATCACTTCGACATCGTCCATCCCATTTGTCCGCCATTTTATATAAAATTCCTGGACCAAGGGGTAACTCTCGTCGAACAGCCCACGGATAAAGCGAGTTAAAATCAAGTGAAACTACAGTCTTGTAGCGTTCACCGTTTGGCGCAAATTTTGCAGCATTTGGAATTCGTGGATCATCATGCTTGTGATTCAGATAAATCGCGCGGTGTAAAACTTGACAAATGCCTCCAAGTAACTTTTGTCGACAATCGTTGTAATAGAAATCAGCTTTTGCTGGTGGCGAGTACAGTGGCGGGCATTTCTTATCGTAACGAATAAACGCAATTTTCTGAGCCATTTTGGCAATTGAAATATCCGCATGAACACCAAGGCCGAATTTACGCTTGTAATTTGCTGCATATCGATCAATCGAGCCAACCAGTAATTTTACATCGTTGTAGTTGTAATTGATCAAATACAGCATCATATTCATGTTACTTTGAGCGCCACAGTAGTGATTCTCCGCCACCTCCATCTCATCCCACAGCAGGTTGCTTTCTTCATATTTGACAGGATCAAAGCGAAAAAACTCGCGAATTTCAGCATCTTTCGGATCGCATTGATGGCATCGCTTCTCTGCATGATACAGAAACTTTCTTTTCAGCATTGAAAGATGTTTTTTGAAAATATCTTTTGGTGTACAGTCGCCATTCGTTTCACACCACTCAATTAAAACTGGATCTGTTACAAGCGAATCCAAGCCCAAATACTGAACAAGTTGAATAATTAATCCTTCGTCACGATTCCATCGTCGTTCGGGCATAATTTCAGCACAGCGCTCGACTATAATTTCGTTCATCTTTGTGGCATATGTTTCAGCCTTTGAAGCGGCGCCAGATTCTAGCGTCGAATAAAAGCACGGATAAGCGGGAAAATTTTTTGCAGCGTAAAGATGCTCAACCTTTGTATACCATTCATACGGAAAGCATCCTTTAGAGTACTCTTTCGAATCGAGGCCACACGAATTTGCCAATTTTTCAAGTTTCATCGGTCCCGACAAGTTCATGAAATCGCGAAAGCTCAAACCTGCCGCATCAAGCATCATATATCCACCGCCGCGCTTTATCGGATAAATGTCTTTACTCTTTTGACCGACAAATTCGTACAGCACCGAGGCAAGCATCGGATAGATAACGTTCAAATCATATTTTTCACCGTTCCAGGCGTAAATACGAAGTTTTGTAAAATCCTTTAGATATTGAAGTTTTTTTCTCATCACTCCAATTTCGTCAAAGGTGTGTTTCAATCGGCGCTCTTTCACTCCAAGTTCATCTTTGTAATATTCGATCCCTTTGATGATTGAAGGTGGCAGGAAAGATTCCATATTCTCGCGCAAATCTATCAAATAATTGACGAATTCGGTTAACATCACCAAAACAGATTCATAGCGCATATCTTTCCGAGTAAAGTACTTTCGCTCGCCGTCATTTGTCAGGCTGACGAGTGACACCAAATTGTGAAATTTACGCGAATCTTCATGTCCCAAAGTGAGCATATCTCGCGACATTAAACATTCAATGTCGTATGCCACGTAGAAATCTTGCGTAAAATCCAACGACGGCAAATATCCTTCAGCAACAAGCTCACCAACGAAATCAATTATAGAGCCATCTTGGACACTCTGACGAATGCGTACTTTTGTTTCGTTGGTACATGTTTTCACATGTTTTTGCATGCAAGATGGTCTTTCATGAGTGTAGAGACAATTTTTTGTCGGGCAAACTGGCAATTCTTTTACTTCTCGATCCTTTAAAATTCGAACAAGTGTGTCATCGTCGAAAACATTTGGCACTTGACAAGTCAAATTACGAATCGGGCGATAATTTTCAGTAAAAAGCTCTTCTTCTTCTTCTTCGCTTTCGCTACTGTTGTTTTCATAACTTTCGTCAGAATTATAACCAGAGTGATCATCTTCCGAGGCTTCAGCGTTGACAAACGGATTCTGAGCAAAAGAGTGAAACTCTTCAAAAGGGTTCTCTTCCTCTTCGTCGTCACTTGTTATGTCACCGTGAGCGCGAAAACCTTGATCAGCACTTGTACGCCAGCGTTCATATTCGTAATCTGCTGCAATAATGCGATTTTTCGAAGGATTTCTGACAAGCTCATCATAATCAACATTTGCAAATTTCTTAAATTCACGCGCAAAAACATCCGGAGGATAACTCGCCACCAGCAAATTAAGATATTTTTTGTTTTTTATCGGTTGTGTAGCATAATAACAGCGTTTGTTATTAACATTGTCATTAATTATCTTCCCCGCAAAAAGTCGCACTGGAATTTGAAAGCACACTCTTATTCGCTCAAATATTCGATCTGCAATCGTAAATTTTTCATCCTCCTTGATATCGAGTCTCCACTTGACATACCGGATCTTTTCGTCAACATCCAAACAATCTGGCCAGCGAAATTTAACAATTGCTTGCCACAAGTGAATCCAATCACGTTGTGTCGCTTCTGCAATCGTTCTCGACGGTATAACATGAAACATTCCCAATTCGTTGAAAAACGCTCTTGCCGATTGTAGAATCACTCTTGGTCGGTGACCTTGCTCCTCGCCGAAAATCGCCGAAGCATTACGATCATAATTCTCCAAAACATTGCGAACAGACAAAACTTCAGCAAAACGATTTGGGCGATATGATATACCCAGCGGGCTAAAATTACCACCATACATCAGATATAAATCTATTCCAAGATAATCTTCAATCTGAGGTAGATCCGCTCGCCTTGGATTAGGCCCAAATCGAGATTTTAAACCTGACGTATCAACGTCAAGTAATTCCTGTTTGAGCTCAGGA